>NC_080794.1:37370281-37988281 GCF_028018385.1 Neofelis nebulosa | reverse complement strand
ACCATGAGATCATGACCTGAGCCGAAGTCGGCCGCTTAACCGACTGAGCCACCCAGGTGCCCCCGACTCTTTTTGATAAAGGAAATGAGGTAGCAATCTCTTCTCAATAGACTTAATTTAAAAATGTTTATTGCTTTTTGGCATTTAGAAAGAATTTCCTACATAAAAGAAAATATGTTCAGAAAAAGAAAAAAATGAAGTTTATATAATTTCATATTCTTATATAAAATGTGCAACTACAACTAATATACCTTCACTCAAATGGTAATTACTTAGATTAACTGCATTTAGTGATTCATGGCATTTTAATAACTATGGGAAAACACATTGGCTGAAAGGCTTCCTGATAAAAACAAAAATAATTTATCCTATATCTAAGTATGCAATATAATCAGGCAGGAACCTCAAAGAAGGAGAAAGAGAAAAGCTATAGCTTTTTCAGCATTGCTTTTAAAAAGAAAAACAATCTATGGGGCACCTGGGTGGCTCAGACGGTTGAGCCTCTGACTTCGGCTCAGGTCATGATCTCCCGGTTCGTGGGTTTGAGCCCCTCATCAGGCTCTGTGCTGACAGCTCGAAGCCTGGAGCCTGCCTTGGATTCTGTGTCTCCCTCTCTCTGTGCCCCTCCCCCGCTCGCACTCTGTTTCTCTCTCTCTCAAAAATAAATAAACATTAAACAAATTTTTTTTAATAAAAAGAAAAACAATCTCTAAAAAGAATCTATCTAAGGACTAGCATAACTCTGACATCCTTTTCCCGGACTAGGGGTCTAAGATGTGGATGGTGAAGAGAGTAATAAAACAAAAAGAAGTGAAAATAATAAATACTAATGATTATAGTTGCAGTCCGTACATGACATTAAATTAAAATACTCTTTTGTTCATTTTACACAACTCTGAGCCACGTTAAGAGATGGCCAGCTAGCAGCTGAGCTTACAGACTTAAATTTGATTTGGGTCATTTCAATTCTAAAGAAACTCAAATAACATAACACCCATCACTAATTTGAAACCATTGGGAATAAGGTAGGGCAACAAAGGCAAAATGTGCTACTACTTCTTACCTCTCAACAAGGAGATCATTTCACTTAAAATCTTAATATATGCTTACAACTCCTCCCCTACATCTGCAAAGACTATCAGGAATATGTATCATATAGACACTAACCCTTCCAGGGCAAATCAATCACTCTGAAGAATAGCCACTAAGTATATACCCATAAGAGCAAGGCTTTCAAGATTTTGAAATGCCTCCAAAGTATCTGATCTATCTTTGTCACACCACAATACATTTCTTTATTTCCTATTTCTCTATAATCAAAATGAAAAGCACTATTATTATTTAAAATATATACTGGATTTGAGATCCTAGGAGACTGCATTTCAGTTGAAGTGTTGTTATTCATAAAAGTGCTTCTGCAATTAAAGCTTTCTGAGCATAGGGGCGCTTGGGTGCTCAGTCAGTTAAGCTTTCGACTGTAGGTTTCAGCTCAGGTCTTGATCTCACCGTTAGTGAGTTCAAGCGAGTTCGAGCCCCACTCAGGGCTCCAGGGCTCCACGCTCACAGCACAGAGCCTGCTTGGGAGTCTCTCTCTGACCCTCGCCGCTCTCAAAATAAATAAATAAACTTAAAAACAAAAAGCTTTCTGAACATAGTAGCATAAAGCATGCCTACTAGCTTTTTATTATATAGCCACAGCCTTTCCTAGATACAAAACTATAAATAAAAAAACACCAAGGAATCCCGGGAATGTCCAGGGTTATTTCACCAACCAAAAAGAGATTCAATTTAGTAGAAGGTGTGTATTTCAACTCTATTCTTTTTTTTTTTTTTTTTACATTTATTTATTTTTGACAGACAGAGAGAGACAGAGCACAGTGGGGTAGGGCCAGAGAGAGACAGAGGCACAGAATCCGAAGCAGGCTCCAGGCTCTGAGCTGTCAGCACGGAGCCCGACTCAGGGCTTGAACCCACAAACTGCGAGATCATGACCTGAGCCAAAGTCGGACACTCAACTGACTGAGCCACCCAGGTGCCCCTCAACTCTATCCTTATTATTCCTTCATCTCTATTCATCTTCAAATTAATAGAATTCAAAAAATAAGACACACTGAAATTATCTTGCAGAGTTTTCTTTTTAATACCATTTCTAAGAGGAGTAAATGATTCATCTCAAATTTCATAAAGTTAACAATCTTTATATGTTTGTTGAGGCTTCTGGGAGGTATATAATACATACAACTTCCCCTGTAGCTTTCCCCACTCCCTTTACGAGGGGTGGAAGAATGAGGATAGAAAGCACTGAAAACAGAAAAGTCTAGAATTAGCCTAAAAGTTATTTCTCTTCCCTTGCTATAGAAAAAGCCAACATTCACTTAATACAGATTAAGGGAATGTCTTTCCCCACGTCTTCTTTGCTGAATTTTGCAAAATGAAAGAGATATACTAGAACTAGACTAAAATATTAGTAACAGGGCTGGAATGTTGCCAGGGTTAAGAAAGATTCAGAGTTCAGAATTCTGAAGTATACGTCTACAGTTTAGGTCATCTATGACAATGCATGGCACAGAACAGGTTCTCACAAGGTCTCCTGAATCAAACCACTAAGCAAACCAGAACCAAAGCCAGAAATGTGTAACACGTGTGTATACATGATGTGTGCACATCAGAAATGTGTCACCAGAAACAACTGGTGGGCCATGTAATAAGAAGAGGAATGGATACCTTTTTGAGTATCTCTGATCATGCTGGGTGTTTTTTCCAGCTTCTTTCTTTCTTTCTTTCTTTCTTTCTTTCTTTCTTTCTTTCTTTCTTTCTTTCTTTCTTTCTTTCTCTCTCTCTCTCTCTCTCTCTCTCTCTCTCTCTCTCTCTCTCTCTCTCTTTCTTTCTTTCTCTCTCTCTCTCTCTTTCTTTCATAAGTGAACTCTTTTTTTACAGTTTATTTATTTTGAGAGAGAGAAAGAGAGTGTGTGTGGTGGGGCAGTGAGCAGAGAAAGGTAGAGACAGAGAATCCCAAGCAGGCTCTGCACTGTCAACACAAAGCCCAATGAAGGGCTCAAACTCATGAACTGTGAGATCATGACCTGAGCTGAAACCAAGAGTTGGACACTTAACCAACTGAGCCACCCAGGCGCCCCTCCAATTTCTTTTTTAGTGCTTCATATTTTATTGTGTAATTTAGGTGGCTTGATGTAATCTGAAATGCCTTATAAAGAGGATAACTACTTTTGTGCCATGATTAGAAATATGAATCTAATTTCAGAAGCCTCGGAGAGTTACAAAGATTAATGTCTTTTTCTTGGGTGCAAATTTGATGGAGACTTATGAGGGAATAGGACCCAACAGGAATTAATGGAAACAGAAAGGGAAAGCTAGAAATCCTGGAGGTAAAACTTTACCCAATCTTACTTTTGAGGGAAGGCATGAGAAGAAGAGCTAATCCTGTGTGTCAAATATGGTTTAATCTTACTTCATCTGGGTGCAGATTGAAAATGAGCAATTCTCTCATAAAACAAAATCAGAGAGAAAGCTCAAAATAAGATGATTAGACTATAAATGACAAAGCTAGCATTATAAATTTTTATAAGCTCCTATACTTACTTGACACAAAGCTAAAGCTAATACAGTTCTAGACATATCACGGAAGCTACAGACATTTGAAGAACACTTTATTATAGTTAATATGCAATATCGATCACTCAAATTCCAGCCATTTGTTTCTATTAGATATTAACTGGTACTTATACTCACAACAAGAAAACTTGTATTACATAACATTATTTAAATCTAAAACATCTTACTATCTATTGTGCTAAGATTACATTCGTAAAGTACCTTAACTATTTCCAAAATTTCCAGCCATTCAATCCCATTTTTGGAAATGGTCACCTCACTCAACATATCAATTTTGTTCCCTTGATGGTGGTAGGTTCTAAGGTTGCTAGAGTGTCCCTGAGCACAGGTGAATTCAGAGATAGTCAATGGGAGAACCCAAAGAGGTTACCAAGCCTGCTCTCTCATTTTTACTCATCTAACACCCCAAACTCATCCCTTACGAGACTCAAAGAGCAGACACAGTAATCCTTCTAGAGACGTACAAATGAACCAGTTATAGGACTCAAGGACTCTAAGCACAGTCTTATTTTTTCAGTGAGGGAAAGAGATAACAAGACATAGGAGATTCAGGAAAATAGTGAAACTGGCTCTAAGACAGGACACCCCATTCTAGACTGTCGTCAGAGGAAAGGATTCAGACACACCTAATCCCTACTATCTTTAGTCTCTACTTAGCAAATGTGAGGTTTATTTCAACAAACCACTGGATCCCCTCAGTAGCTGTTAAAATAGGGGATGTTGTAGAGTAGCAAACAAGCACTCTATCATGAGCCAACAACTCATGATGTGTTACCAGGTGACAAGACAAAATATAAAAATGATTTTTTTTTAAATTTTTTTAACGTTTATTTATTTTTGAGACAGAGAGAGACAGAGCATGAACGGGGGAGGGTCAGAGAGAGGGAGACACAGAATCGGAAACAGGCTCCAGGCTCCGAGCTGTCAGCACAGAGCCCGACGCGGGGCTCGAACTCACGGACCGTGAGATCATGACCTGAGCTGAAGTCGGCCGCTCAACCGACTGAGCCACCCAGGCGCTCCTAAAATGATTTTTAAACATATCTTCTTTACCCATCCCTTAGCAATGTGGGTGTGGTGTAAAATTTCCACACAGAATGTACTAGAGGAACTTTCTTCATTACTAGTTTGTATGTGCAACCATTTATAGTCTACTACCTATGTGTGCACGCTACAATCCTAACACTTTGGTGCTATATCGGAAAATAGTCACTAAGTTTGTTAACTATCTGGAGTCACATACTCAAAGTCAACAACTACTTGTTTGGGTAATGGCTAGATACCTATTAAATGAAGAGGCCAGAATACCCTCCACAGATTCCAATATGGAATAGAATCTGTCCTTGTTTCCTGACAACAACCATTTTCCTAAAGAAAAGGTATCAACTCAGAGCGTATTATGTATAAAGCAATACTGAAGTAAGTGCTGTGAAGAAAATAAAGAATGAGAGTAGGTCTGTGATGGCTAAGAAGGTACAGTTTAATCAGTGAGACATGATACAACCATAAAATGGACATACATTGGTTTATAACAATGCTGAAGTGCCAAATGAGAGGTAAACCCAATGACATTTAAATAACAACAGAAGCTGAATTTTCAATGAGTCAAGATTATTGTGACCGGGAGTGGCTAGAGAAGGTGTCTTGGAGGTGGGACCTCACCTGGGTCCAGCAGGATATGTTATTTTATAAGGCACAGGGGGTGGCAGGTTTGTCCCTTAGAGCATGCTTTGTTTAGCTGAATATTATAATCATTTTATATTACATTATTAAGCTGATAAAAAGCTTACCCTTTAAGCTTGAGATTAATGTATGGTCCTTGAAAAATCTCCTCCTCTCCATATAAACAATTTATTTGCTATTTTGCTATTTGAGGTTCAGGATGATTTACAAGAGGTAGGAGTGCTCAGATTTGGTGGTTTGCACAAACAAGTGTTGTAGGAAACACCTAAAGCTTCAAACACACATATTCTATCAGTGATAGCATGTTTCCAGGAGGACTGGATTGAGTATGAAAACTGGGAAAACAATGTTTATGTGTCCCAAAATAACTTAATACCAACAAATCTGTGAATTAGTTGCTGTTATCCTAATCCTTCCAATGAGAAAACTGAGATTCAAGGTGGTGACAGAGCCAAGAATCAGCACAACTAGGATCTGAAATAAGACGTATCTGATTCAAAACATTCATTTCTTTCCACTATTTGTGACTCATTTTTATACAGTAAAAACAGTGGATGCTCACTCCATGTTGATTTGTTCAAATAAAACACTGAGTATATATGTATTTTAAAACACACACACACACACACACACACACACACACACACACACACACACACACAAAACCTAGCCAGAATTCCACAAATAGCTATCCAGAACTATATTAATTAAACTGGGTGACATCTCAGAACACCAATCTCATGCCTTACGAAAATATCTGTGTGGCAAATCAATACAGTATGTATCATTTTATCCTTGAACTTTTACTGCAAAGCATTAATACCTTATTTAATACAGTCTTTACTTAGTCACTTACTATTCAATGGACACCTTTCATCTACTCTAATCAGTAACACAGACCTGGCAGACAAGGATCTATTATTTTTTTTTTAGAATCTGTAAATTGTGTAATACCTTCCATAATATGTGTACAATAAATACCTATTAAGAAGTGCTAAGCAACATTCCTTTAATTTCTATACAAAGTCTCTTTCCCAAAAGGATTCTTTTCAACCACTTCTATTATTAGATAACTGCCTCTAAATTAAAGTAAGTGGCTACGCACATATCACAATGTTTTTCTTACAAATTAAACCAAGGTCGGGGCACCTGGGTGGCTTAGTCGGTTAAGTGTTCGGCTTCGGCTCAGGTCATGGTCTCGCGGTTCATGAGTTCGAGCCCCACATCGGGCTCTGTGTTGACAGCACGGAGCCTGGAGCTTGCTTCAGATTCTGTGTCCCCCTCTTTCTCTGACCCTCCCCTGCTCACACTGTTTCTCTCTGTCTCTCAAAAATAAATAAACATTAATAAAATTAAAGCAACAACAAAAACAAGAACAACAAATTAAACCAAGGTGAAAACTGCTGCCCTCTAAGATCCTTTTACAGACTCAGGTCAGAGATAAAGTGAGCCCTTAATTCCATGAAGTGAGTAAAAGAGGAGAACTTTATATAAACACTAAACAGTGAATAAAATTGTAATTCTGGACTATATGCCAACACACAAAAGAAGCTCATTTCAAGCTGTCAGATAAATGCCCTACTCAACAAGTATGACTTCCTAGAATATATATTTGGCTATTTTATATTCTGTTTCCTTAATCTGCCACAAACTCTGACAATCAGAGAATGGGGGATGTAAGTGGCAGGAGGGGAGGTGGGGAGACAGAGGCAGAGAGAGGAGGAAAAGAAAGCTGTGGCTTCGGTAAATACATAACCACTAACCTTGCTGCAGAGACACCAAGGTTATTAGGAAACTGCCGGCATAGCACTGCCAGTTTCGTCTGGAGCAGCATCACTGCCATGTGGGTGGCGAGCTGTGTGGTATATGCTGAAGTTGGGGAGATTCTCCTGCTGGCTCCTGAAACTGCATCTGCATGCTAAGTATCTCGAGGCAGGAGAAGCCCTAGGCAAACGAAAAGAGTAATCCCTGGACTACTGGGATATGTGGAATCCCAACTCCCTTGACAACGGCGAGATTCTGCTTGAACAGCTCTATCAAGTGAGTAAAAGACACATATACTAGGAATTGGCTGATTCAGGTTTTAAAATCATGGCTTCTGTGCTTTTGCTCTTCTCTCTAACAAGGGCACTATCATTTAGAGCTGAAAATACATTCGCATTAGGAATTTCCCCAAATTTGCTGTGTAGGAGGAACTCCCCACATCACGCCCACATGAAAAAGTAAAGCTGCTATGCAATATACTTCAGCCAGAGGCAAAGTGCTCAGCAGCACCGCCCCCCCCCCCCCACAAACACTTAGGGACAGGCTTTCCCCAGCATGTGCACTGAAATGAGGAGATGGTTCCCTTGTCTCCGTGCACAATGACACATTAACAGTTACAGGAGCTACTGAGTGCACAGAGCACTGTTCCTGACAGACAAGGACATTCAGAGATCTAATCCCTGCTGCCAGTTGCTTTGCAGGACTTTCTGTCCTTAGATATGTCACTAGGCAGCAAGCTTACTTAAATTGATTCTTTAACCTCTCATACAACTAAATGTATACTCTTTGCATTGGTTTTCAAGAAGGAATACAAGGAAATCTCTTGGAAGATGCCAATCCCTCACATATCCAGGTAAATGGGCTCTTCAACCTCATAGCACAACATGAAAGGTTAAGCACAACATGAAAGGCATCCATTGGTGCCCCATCTTCCTCTGGCTTCCCTTAGATCAAGCAGCAAGGTTAATTATGTGAAACAGCTAAAAGGGTACAGTAATTGGATATTGACTTTTGGGTGCTGATGAATTTCAACAATGCCTGTGGCACTAGGCTTCATAATAAGCTTCTCTTTAACTTGTTTTTGAAACTAAAGAGTCAAAGACAAAGGAAACAAATTTTTTTAAAAAAAGAAAAGAGAGGGAGGAAGGAAGGAAGGAAGGAAGGAAGGAAGGAAGGAAGGAAGGAAGGAAGGAAGGAAGAAAAGCAATACTACCTTAAAAAAAATCTTTGGAGCTAATCCTGGGGAAGATCCTTCCCATATGCATCTGATATTAGGGACCTCTCGACCTCACTCCACTTTGTGTTTTTCTTGGCATGATCTCTGCTCTCTCCCTTCCTCTGAGAAAATAAACAGTATTTACTATATATAACACTTTGGATACAATAGGTTCCTCCCTCCCCACCCCCACCCCCGCCCCACCAAAGCCTATCTTTCATCCTGCAATGTTTAATTGACATATTTTCCCTCAAACTAAAAATGGGCTAGACCTCCCAACACTGTTACTGAACCAGCTCTCTTAGGAAGGGATTACACAGTATATGCAAAGCCTCTCAGATGCCAAAGATAGACCCCAAGTAGTGACATATGATAATTCCTTGTCTAAGTCCAAATCACATCCCTTCACGGAGCCACTACTTTGTTTTTACCATACCTTTGTCCTAAATGATATTCTAAAATAAACAGTATTACACTTGTTTTTTGGCCATGAGAATGGGGTTGAAGGAATAGAAAGGAATTTAAAATATTCTTCAAAATATTTGGAAGCTATATATATAGTGCACCCAGATGGTGTACCCACACCAGGTAACAAAATCCAACCTGAAAAAAATCTAAACACTGACATTCTCTAGCTAAGGTGGAGCATATGCAATGCAGTGGTTTCATTTAAACTATTCAATTAAGTACTTATGGTGGATATTGATTATGCTTAAAGTGCATTCAGCAAAAATTTCAAACCAGTTGAGTTATTGTTTCCTTTTTTATGACTGGGAACTCCTTTCACACTTTCCTATAGAACTGTAGACTGCACATTGCTCTGGTTTCCTCGGTGGAAGGAAGGTCCATTGAGAAACACCACCAGTCACAAATATTTCTAAATTTCCTGGATTCTTGATCATTTATTTTGTTTCCTTTGAAGTTCAAGGGCTAGTCCCTTGCATACTACTGCAGGATGTTGGCTCATGGTTAGATGGCTACACTAGAAATACAATGACTTCTGTTGTTCCTGGCCTTGCTAACTACCAGCCAAGATACAAATAATGCATAAGTCCTATAAACAAGGAACTTACAAACTAGTAAGGAAAACTAGACATACATCCTTGCAAATTTAAATAAGAAAGCAAAAGTTAAAATGAGTTCCTCAAAAGAGGTACAAATTCAGTTGGACTTTTAAAAAACCAGGTAGAGGGATGCCTGGGTGGCTCAGTCAGTTAAGTGTCTAACTCTAGATTTCAGCTCAGGTCATGATCTCATGGTTCATGAGTTTGAGCCCTGCATGCGGTTCCATACTGGCAGTATGCAGCCTGCTTGGGATTCTATCTCCCTCTTTGTTCCTCTCCAGCTTAAATAAACTTAAAAAAAATTAAAAAAAAAAAACCAGGTAGAATTTAGGTAAATGAAAAAGTACAAGAAAGCATCTGGAAGAGCACAAGTGAAGGAATACATACGGTGTGAGGGTTGGGAATGCACCCGGCACACTACAAGTGGAAATGGGCCAGTTCAAGTGCTGCTCCACCTGTACAACCACTTCCCAAAGGAAATTTCAGGTGTACAGAGAAGGGATGTAGCATTCTTTTAGACTGCCGATTTGGGGGTTCTTCCCACACAAATATGTGGTTAGAGTATATTCTGTGGAATCACCAATGGTGAAGGAGGGAGTGTTCCAGAATGAAGTGTGGAGAATCATGATCCATGGCCCGTAGAGGAGTCTGCAATCCTGGCAGCACTCACTGTTTTACCTCATGGAAGTGACCCAAAATACTGGATGAGAGTGAAAAGGAGTTTGCCCTTTTTGCAGCCTGTGCGTGACCACAAATCAGTGTCCTCATGGCTAGAACTGACCATTTGGATCATCCTCAGGTCCTGTCACTAAAATAGTTTCCAGGATCATTAACCCTTGGCCAAGCCACAAAGACCTTAAATATGTATCCGCAACCAAGGGAAGGAGGGGTGGGGGGGATAGAGAGAGAGAAGAACAGACATGAAAGTAGATATCTGTTTTTCTGAAGTATGTTTGAGAACTAAACAACTTGCATTCTCATTCTTCACCCAGGAATTAGCACAGGTTAAGCTCCCACACTTAAGTCTCAACTGATTCCCAGGAAAACATCACATCTGCTTATGTATAACCACATAACCATCTGTTTCTGAAAACAGGCATAAATACCCAAATCCCCAAAGCCCTGTTTTAACCACAAATGGAATGAATGATGTCTCACCCACAGTATATTTGATGTATTGCTGGAAGCCGAGCTATCCCAGCCTGAGTGGCAGGGCCCGGGCTGTGGACGGATTGGTGACTGCAAGGCAGACCACTGACAGTGAAGCTTCTTGTACTCCTGCTTTTAGTAATTTGGCCTTAATAAAGTACCTGGGGTATTGTCTGTTGGGGAATTGCCCTTGGCAGGCCCCCTGGGAAAAGAACCATTAGGGAAGAAAATAAGGTTCCGCAAGAAATTGAGCAGCCTTACATTTAGCCATTGCCATCCCCTATGGAGACTCCTCTACTTAAAGGAAGGATAGCCTCATGTAATTACCAGCAAAGGCAGCCAACAAAGGAGAGACAAATGGATTTGAAAGCCCCACTCTGGCAACTAAGGAGTGTATCTCTGGGCACAGGTGACTTCAACTCCTAGGCCCACCTGGCCCCCCCAGAGGCATTCCAGATGATGACTGAACCTAGTCGGTTAAGGTACAGAATGGTTCATTAATTCCTAGGTGCAATGTCTCTCTGAGAATGTGTGAGGCATGGGTTTCTAAGGCCCTATCGGCCCCTTCCCGGCACCTCGGACAGAGGCAAACACATTGTTCTTCTGGCCTCATGTGGTTAGGAGGTCATGTCCCTGTAACTGTTCCACTTAAGGTGTTGAGAAATGGAGGGCCTTTTATGAGAACAGCAAAGCAAATGCTTTGTAGATTATAGATAAACACAGATGCATAATGGAATAATGTAAGAAATTAATCAATAATCAAAGGGTATGCGGGAAAATTAGGGGAAAATCACCATGTAATTTCTTAAAGGTTGATTACACCTAGGAACTTTTTCAAAATTAGGTAATGTTAGAAAAACGTAGATGACATATGCTACAAGGAAATCACTAGCATATATAATGCCACATTTGCTACAATAAATCGGCCAGATCAACTCACAGCTGTTGTCTGTCCATTTTTATTTTTGTTTTTTATTTAGTTTTATCTTCACTTTTTCGCTGACGCCGTTCATCCTTCGGGAACCCCTGGACCTGTTGGAGCTGGACCCCGGCAATGTATATTTTGCCTTTGGGAATCCTCACCACCTATAACCTGACTAGCCTTCAGTTGAATTTAACCCTACAATTCATTTAAAATTAATAAGTGTAAGAAACTGAGGAGGCTATATGAGGAAGCGAAGTGTGAAAGACAAAGTAAGCCATGGGAAAAAACTCTAAAACCTTGCAGCCCAGGTTAAGGATACGATCAGTTTATACATCTAAACAAAGAAGTCCCTACTGGCTCCAAGCAACCTCAGCCTCAACAATTTCTTATCCCCAAACTCCTTGCCCAACAAATCCAATTCATTTTCCTAATTACCAATAACAAGATGCCAAATTCTACATCAAAAACCTCTCTAATAGTCCCTCCATGTGTACCATCCCCCTTAACCCCACTCAAGTGTTCCAAACCTTATAATAAAATGACTAAAATACCCACAAATAAATGAATAAATTATTCATTGAATTATTGTCTCTATATGTCAGACCAAATAAATGAGCATCACAATGTCATAAAATTATCACAAATATGTTGTATTATTGTAAGACATTTTTAATTTTTTATAAAAGTAATCTCTATACCCAACTTGGGGCTTGAACTCATGCCCCTGAGATCAAGAATCACATGCTCTATTGACTGAGCCAGCCAGGCACCCCAGAACATTTTTAATTTTTTAAGAGCTTTTTCCTGTCTAAAACTGCATCTGATTCTCACTATAAGCCTATGAATAAGAAAAAGGTATTAACAAGAGAAAACCAGAGAAGGAGTTGACATGGTAAAATGCAGATATCACTATTTGAGGTCTTGTTTTTTTTATTTCAGTATTTTTGCATGTATGTATGTATGTATGTGTGTGTATGTATGTATTTATATATGTATGTATTCATTCATTCATTATGCTAGACCCTTCCAGATGAAGGGAGAGTTGGAAGGGGAAGGAGTGAAGCTCCTTGTGGCTTTCCATTTAAATCAAAGAGGCATCATGCTCCTGTTTTCATAAGAGATTGTGGTAAGTTCGTTATAACAAGTGATGACAAATGCATCTTTCCTGCTCTTTCCAGTTTATCTAAAATAACATACACATACACATGCACTAGTCAAACAATATCTTAGAAAACTGCTTTTAAAAAACTTCAGCAGACTTTATTTTCCACTTTTGTCTTCCACAGTTATTTTTTAAAAATACTTTTGAGATATAAGTCACATACAAAATTCACCCATTTTATGTGTACAATTTAGTAAATTCACAAAGCTGTACCACCATCATCACTATCTAATTCTAGAACATTTTTGTCACTCCAAAAAGAAACCTCATGCCCACTAATATTCTCTCCTCATTCCCTTCACCCAGCCCCTGACAATCACTAATCTACTTTCTGTCCCTATGAATCGCCTATTCTGGACATTTCACAGAAATGGAATCAGACAATATAGTCTTTTTTGACTGTTTTTTTTCCACCCAGCATATTTTCAAGGTTCATCCATGTTATAGCACATATCAGCACTTCAATCCTTTTTTTTTTTTTTTTTTTTTTAATTTTTTTTTTTCAACGTTTTTTATTTTTATTTTTGGGACAGAGAGAGACAGAGCATGAACGGGGGAGGGGCAGAGAGAGAGGGAGACACAGAATCGGAAACAGGCTCCAGGCTCCGAGCCATCAGCCCAGAACCTGACGCGGGGCTCGAACTCACGGACCGCGAGATCGTGACCTGGCTGAAGTCGGACGCTTAACCGACTGCGCCACCCAGGCGCCCCGCACTTCAATCCTTTTTATTGCCAGATAATATTCTATGAATGTACCATATTCTGTTTATCCATTCATTCATTCATCAGCTGATAAACATTTGGGCTATTTCCACTTTTGGGCTATTTAGGAATAATGCTGTTATAGATTGTATAAGTTTTGGGCTGGGTATATACTTTCATTTCTCTTGAATATATACCTAGAAGTCAATTTGCTGGGTCATATGAGAAATCCATGTTAAACACTTTTAGGAACTGCCAAACTACTTTCCAAAGCGGCTGCACCAGAAATATACAAAGGCTCCAAATTCTTCACATCCTCACCATTACTTGTTTTTTTCTGCCTATTATGATTATTGTTGTTATTGTTGCCATAGTAGGAGATGTGAGGTGGGATCTCATTGTGGTTTTAATTTGAATTTCCCTAAGAATTGGTGAAGTTGAACAACTTTTCATGAGTTTATTGGCCATTCATACGCCTCCTTTGCAGGAATGTCAATTCAAGTCTTTTGCCCATTCTAAAATGAGATTTGAGTTTTTTTATTATTGAGTTGCAAGGGTTTATTTTTAATATATTCTAGAGGCAAGTCCTTTATCAAAGGTATGATTTGCAAATATTTTCTTCCATTCTGTGGGTTGTGTTTTCACTGTCCTAAAGGTATCATTTTGCAGAAAAGAAATCTTAAATTTTGATAAAGTGCAAATACATATGTTTTGCACAAAGTGCAAAGCCACTTGTGCTTCTGGTGCCATAACTAAAAGATATTTTGCCTAATCCAAGACCATGAAGATTTACATCTATGCTTTCTTCTAAGTTTTATTGTTTTAGATCTTAAACGTAGGCCCTCAATTTATCTTAAGCTTATTTTTTTCTATGTTGTGAGGTCCGGGTCCACCTTCATTCTTTTGCCATGTATGTCCAGTTATTCTAGCATCATTTGAGCAGACTATTCTTTTCCCCACCGAACTGTCTTGGCATTCTTGTCAAAAATTGTTAACTGTATATGTAAGGACTTATTTCTAGATTCTCGATTCTATCCCATTGTCTACCCTTACGCCAGCTCCATGCTATTTCTCTTACGGTTGCTTTGTAATACATTTTGAAATCAGTAAGTGTGAGTCCTCCAACATTGCTTCCTTTTTCAAGATTATTTCAATTATTCTGGGTTACTTGTCCCATATGAATTTTAGGGCCAGCTTGTCAACTGATGTAGGGGGAAAAAAGCAGCAAAGATCTTGATAGAGATTATGATGAAATTGTAGATCAATTTGCAAGTACTGCCATCTTAACCACGTTAAATCTTCTGATCCATGAACACGGGATACTTTCCATTTATTTTTGTTTACTTTCTTTCAATAAGTTCTCAGTGTACAAATCTTAACACCTTTTATTAATTCCAAAGTTATTTTGATCACAGATACAGCTGAACTGATGCTCATTGATGACTATATGTTAATGGTCCTCACTGCATTGGGCATCGTTATTCGCATACATATTTATCCTTTATTTTTAATCCATTATACATCCATATTAATTTGGAACTTTAAGTAATCTGTAAACTGGTTACAAAAAACAGTAATCCATGACCACTACTCCTTCCCCTTACTTCTACTCCTCCACACCTAACACATTCACTTCACTTCTTCCCAATTCACTTAGGTAACTGCTCTGAACTGATCCTTTTTGCTGTTTGCTCTCATATTTCTGAATAACACACTTATAGTACCACTCCTTGAATTTTCAGCTTCATGAATCATTTACTGTGGGAAAAAAATTTCAGCTCTCTTTCACATATACACATCCCCACTGACCCCATTCAACTTGTCCTCTGTATATTATAATTTCGTTTTCATTATGTTGACTATGCAAATGCTATTACAGTTTAGTAACAGAGTACATTAAGATTACTTTTTCTGTCCTGTACAATTTTAGTTTCCCTAGTTTATGACCTTTCTTTTGGCTTAGTTATCTATATATTTTAATCATCAATTCCACCCCAAATTTCCTTCCACCTATATAAATCTCTTCTCAATATAGTAAAATATAGTAAGTACTCTAACCATTCTTCTTGAAGATATTGCTCTTGGAGCTTTCTGAACCACTCCAATCTAGACCAGTTGCATTCTAGGTCTGTTAAATAGTTGTCATCTCAAGATGTATATCTGCCATCATTCTGAAGACTTCCTTCAACTCTAAGATCCCACTTCTCAGGTATCATCTCTTTCTAGGAGGACTTCTTCATTACAGCACATATTCCAAGAGCTTCCTGAGAAAGTATGCTTGGAAGTAAAAATTGGAGACCTTACATGTCTGAGAATTTCTTCAGTCTTCCTCAGCCCCTATTTCAAAGTTTAACCAGGCAAAAAATCCCAGATTACAAATTGCTTTTCTTCAAAAATCACAGGTCATTTTCTACATTATTTAGTAGCTTCCACTGTTAAAAAGCTTGAGCTCTGATTACCGACCTTTTGTATGTACTTTTCTCTTAATTCTGTAGGATTTTCTTTTTTTCATATTATTATGAAATTTCAGAGGTCCCTGACCTGGGTCTCACTGCGCTTGGCAATTGTTGGATTATTTCAATTTAGAAACTTATCTTTCAGGGGCCATCTGGCTGCCTTAGTTGGTGCAGCATGGGACTCTTGATCTTGGGGTCGTGAGTTCGAGCCCCATGACGGATGTAGAGATGACTTAAAAATAGAACCTTTAAAAAAAAAAAAAAGAAACTTGTCTTTCAGTTATTGAATTGAATTGTTTCTTGGATGATTTTTTTCCTCCTTTGCTTTTTCTATTCTTTCTTTCAGGAACTCTTATTTAAATCTCTTTTGGTTACTGGACCTCTTGGACTAGTCCTCTGATTTTCTTATTCTTCTCTCCTAAGTTTTACCTTTTTCTTTTAGTTCTACTTTGTTGGTCACTTCAAAGTGGCTGTGGAATAATTTGTTATCATGATTTTAATTTCTCTTTTTGGTTTTTTGAAAGCTCTTTTCTAGGCAAGGGAATTAAAAGCAAAAGTGAATTACTGGGACCTTATGAAGATAAAAAGCTTCTGCACAGCAAAGGAAACAACCAACAAAACTAAAAGGCAACCAACGGAATGGGAAAAGATATTTGCAAATGACATATCAGACAAAGGGCTAGTATCCAAAATCTATAAAGAGCTCACCAAACTCCACACCCGAAAAACAAATAACCCAGTGAAGAAATGGGCAGAAAACATGAATAGACACTTCTCTAAAGAAGACATCCGGATGGCCAACAGGCACATGAAAAGATGTTCAACATCGCTCCTTATCAGGGAAATACAAATCAAAACCACACTCGGATATCACCTCGCGCCAGTCAGAGTGGCCAAAATGAACAAATCAGGAGACTATAGATGCTGGAGAGGATGTGGAGAAACGGGAACCCTCTTGCACTGTTGGTGGGAATGCAAATTGGTGCAGCTGCTCTGGAAAGCAGTGTGGAGGTTCCTCAGAAATTTAAAAATAGACCTACCCTATGACCCAGCAATAGCACTGCTAGGAATTTATCCAAGGGATACAGGAGTACTGATGCACAGGGGCACTTGTACCCCAATGTTTATAGCAGCACTCTCAACAATAGCCAAATTATGGAAAGAGCCTAAATGTCCATCAACTGATGAATGGAAAAAGAAATTGTGGTTTATATACACAATGGAATACTACGTGGCAATGAGAAAGAATGAAATATGGCCTTTTGTAGCAACGTGGATGGAACTGGAGAGTGTGATGCTAAGTGAAATAAGCCATACAGAGAAAGACAGATACCATATGGTTTCACTCTTATGTGGATCCTGAGAAACGTAACAGAAACCCATGGGGGAGGGGAAGGAAAAAAAAAAAAAAAGAGGTTAGAGTGGGAGAGAGCCAAAGCATAAGAGACTGTTAAAAACTGAGAACAAACTGAGGGTTGATGGGGGGTGGGAGGGAGGGTAGGGTGGGTGATGGGTATTGAGGAGGGCACCTTTTGGGATGAGCACTGGGTGTTGTATGGAAACCAATTTGACAATAAATTTCATATATTTAAAAAAAAAAATGAAAGCTCTTTTCTTAGAGCCCCTAATATCAGTTTTAAAAATGCATTATTTTCTCTCTTTCTCTCTGAGGATTATTGGCAATATATTTTTAAATTATATTTAGTGATATACTTAAAAATTAGTGATATTATTATTTAGTGATATATTTAAAAATTAGTGACATATTCCTACATATGCTCTTTTCCCTTTAAGTTGCTGTTTCCAAACTGTTTTGGTTCTACTGTTCATATTAAAATCATTACTCAAATGTCTAGTGGTATTTGACTGACTGCTCTTATTTAGGAGTGAGGGTAAAGGCTAAAAAGCTGACTGGTAGCTTTATGCAAATGGTGGTCTTCACTGCAAACTGATCCGGTTGTTTTATTTCTCTGGGAAAACCCTAGTGATCAATATCTCTAGATCCTGTTTTCAGATTATGGAGAATAATACCAGTTTCCTACTTAGAAGGTAAAAACTTGTCTGCCAATATCATCAAAGCCAAATGAGGAAAAAAATATCAATGCCGAATATATCAATTTCGACTTAGTTCTCTTCCAGTAGAATACTCTGCCTTCACAGTATTTAGGGTTCCTCATTCCAGAAGACTTCTGTTTCATTCTTTTTACGGACTAAATTTTCAGTTGTCCTTGGATAGGGGAAGGGAATCTGGTGGACTAAATACCATGTAAAGAGACTTTCAACAAATCCTTCAACTAATTTCTCCTGTTGTTAACTCACTTATTTACATTTCAAGGGTATTGGAGGGTGTTTCAGAATAAGCCAAGTTCCTTCTCAATTTATACCATTACTAACTTAGGATTCACTTTCTTAAAGAAGTACTCATTCCTCTTCTCTTCAGATTCCTAAATCTAAAATTTCTAGTCCCTTCAATTTCCTTCCTCTTATCTTTGTCTTTTTGTTCCCCTTGTGGATTTATGTCTTTTAGAAAAACCACTTGTCATTTTAATGGAATTTTGAGGAGTGAAGGTAAATCTGTGTGTTCAATGTACCAGATGACCGTAGTTAATCCTGCTATATGATATATAATAAAGTTGTTAAGATAGTACAGCCTAAGATTTCTCATCACTAGGATAATTTTTTTTCTTCTCTTTTTATTTTATCTATTATGAGATGATGGATGTTAACTAAACACACTGTGATAATCACTTCACAATATATGTAAATCAAACCATCATGCTATACACCTTAAATTTATATAATGATGCATGTTGATTATTTGTCAGTAAAAGTGGAAAAAATCTACCATATTTAACTGGAAGCACCCACATTTATTAAGTCATACTTAAAATCCAGGGGCACCTGGGTGGCTGAGTCAGTTAGCATCTGACTCTTGATTTCAGCTCTGGTCGTGATCTCGCAGTTTCTGAATTCGAGCCCCACATCAGGCTCTGTGCTGACAGTGCAGAGTCTGCTTAGGATTCTCTCTCCCTCTCTTTCTCCCCTACTTGTGCTGTCTCTCTAAAAATAAATAAATAAACTTAAAAAAAATTTAAAAAAATCATCTTCAAAATCCAATACCAAGATCCAGGGGCAGATTGAACTACAGAATTCCAAAAAGCTACCTGGAACAATAAAGAAAAAATAAAGTTAAGATATACTCTTCTACTATATTTTTCCTCCCAGGATTTAAAATTTGTCAGATAGCCAAGAATAAAATTACAATATTCTTTATTTTATTTGAGAGATAGAATCCTAAGCAGGCTCCACACTCAGTGCAGAACCCAAGGTGGGGCTCGATCCCACAACCCTAGGATCATGACTTGAGCCAAAATCAAGTCAGGCACTCAACCACATGAGTCACCCAGGCATCCCCCAAATTGTAATATTCTAATAGTCATTAGGTGTTGATGGCCAGTGGTAGCTGGAAGTTGGGCTTTCAAAGTTTGTTGATATTTATTGTTTTTGTTGTTAAAGAATGATAAAAGAAATGGATGAAGAGAAAGTAAGGAGAAGCAAATCATGTCTATTCAGCTGTTATTTTTCTAAATGTTTTTTCACCAGGTGCCATTTCCTTACTGTCTTTTAATTTCATAAAGAAAATTGATTTTGCCCCACCCCTTGGACTCCTTTTGGGAGGTAGGGCTGGTTGCGTCTCCATGGATGGCCACTGGCTTTCCCTCTACTCCCATCCTCGTCAAAGGCTCTGCTGGGCAGGAGTCCTGGCCGGTGGCCAGATTCCCAGATCCTAGGCTTCCATATTCCATACACAAGAATTTCACTCCTCCAATCCTGCAGTACAGAGCTTGAAGGACTGTATGAGTTGGCCCTTCACAGAAATAATCAGGTAAACATTTACCATTTTGGTATTTAAATTATGTCATCATGCTTTGAAATCCTTTGAAAAAGGATTTGCTTCATTTTGTTACTTTCCCTTCTATTTTTTTTCTCTTTGATGATAGGCTTAAAAACGCAAAGATCAGATAAAGCTACTTTTGGAAATCCTTTTGGACTTGATCTTCCTCTAGAACTTTGCTGATGAACTATTCACTTGGAAAAAAATTTTGATTCCCAAAAGAATGATAAAATCAACAGCGAAACAAATACCAATAATGTAAAAAGTGTTGAAATCACTAATGAAAACTTGCAAAGCCTCTGAACCTCACCTGGAAGAATGGCCACCTCTGAATTATTATTTACATGTATTTTATTATCGTTGGTACAGAAATCCAAAATTTGTTGGTAAATATACATATCAGAACGGTCTAGTCTTGGAGCTTTGGAATAGCCAAGGATTATCCACAAGTAAGATACACCCTCCCCAGATGACACTGGCTCCAGTTTTTTATTTATTTATTTATTTATTTATTTATTTATTTATTTATTTATTTAAATTTTTTTTCAACGTTTTTTATTTATTTTTGGGACAGAGAGAGACAGAGCATGAACGGGGGAGGGGCAGAGAGAGAGGGAGACACAGAATCGGAAGCAGGCTCCAGGCTCCAAGCCATCAGCCCAGAGCCTGACGCGGGGCTCTAACTCACGGAACGTGAGATCGTGACCTGGCTGAAGTCGGACGCTTAACCGACTGCGCCACCCAGGCGCCCCACACTGGCTCCAGCTTTTACCCTGAGATGCTCTCAGGATCCTTCTATCACAGAAGCTCACAGGAAGCAAATGTGCTCAGATTCAACTGGTGTACTAGCCCTGTCTTGGGACTCACCTGATTCAAATGATAAGAATGGCAGACCTACTGGTGACTTGGTACCAAATATTCTGATAAATATATAAATATATATATATATATATATATATTTATATATATATATATATATATATATATATATATATATATATATACTTTTGTGAAAATACAGAACCTAGTGAAGATTTTCATTCTAACATTTCTTAGGTTTCAAATGTCTAGTGATGTTAACCACGTGAATTCAAGTATCAAATAGTTAAAAAATAAACTCAAAAAGAAGAAAAAAATCTATTTCAACTAGTGAATATATGAAACCTTAATAATATCACTTTTGAAGTTTCTGAACACCTATACCATACTGACCCCTCACTAAGCATGGACAATTCCATGGTGGAACAGTATTCTTTCTAAAAAAGTAAACTTAAGTGTGCATGGAACAAGGAAAATCTAAGGTCATTTTCCCTCAGGACTTGGTCTTCTATCACCAAAGTAAATCAAACATCTAGTCATCTCTAAGTTATAAGGGACAACTAAGTAGAGAGTAGATGGGGGATTGGAGGATTCCCTTATAACATGTGCCCAACACTGTTATTTCTCTCAAGGCATTTTGTCCACTACCTCTGGCAAGTGAGTGTCAGGAATTAAATCCTGGTCTAGATAAATGACTACACAAAACTTGCATGCCAGCAAGAACTAGGAGTACAAGTAGCCCAAAAGAATCTCTTCTCATCAACTAGTTTAATAGTATGAATGAAATCACAGTACTACTCAAGTAAAACAATTCTTGTTTCACTAGAACACTATGTTGAGAGTCAAGAGAGGATTTTTTCCCCCACGCCACTCACCAAATTGGGAAATTAAAGACTATTTTTCTAACAAACTCGCTCTATCCCTTGTATTCCTTGTCTCAGAAAATGGCACTATCATTTAGTTGTTGGAATTATAAACTTGGCCTTCATTGTTAACTTCTTCCTCCCACCTTCCTTCCTTCTTTCATTCAGTCACCAAAGACTGTGGGTTCTATCTCTTAAATAGCTGTTCAATCCATCTGTTTTTGTATCTCCAAGTCTGGACTGCACCAATTCTATTCTCCCTGCCTACTATCTATTCTCCACAACATAACCAAAATTGTCTTTCTAAAATGCTCATCTCTTCATGTCATTCCCTTGCTTAAAACCTGTATCTTTTGGGGCGCCTGGGTGGCTCAGTCGGTTGAGCGGCCTACTTTGGCTCAGGTCATGATCTCGCGGTCCGTGAGTTCGAGCCCCGCGTCGGGCTCTGTGCTGACAGCTCAGAGCCTGGAGCCTGTTTCAGATTCTGTGTCTCCCTCTCTCTGACCCTCCCCCGTTCATGCTCTGTCTCTCTCTGTCTCAAAAATAAATAAATGTTAAAAAAAAAAAAAAAAACCTGTATCTTTGGCTTTCAGACTTTTAAAGTTAACAAAAGTGGTTACAGACTTTCAAGAGTCAGGTGTCATGAATATATACTTGGGAAAGTGCCAAAGAAAAGATACGGATTAGTCAAATGTCAGGAGGAAGGAAAGGAGCAGCAATGGGGCCAGGCTGTGATTAAAGCTAATGCTCAAATTAAAGGCAGCATAAAAACTATTTTTAAACGTGAGTAAACTGCCTTTGCAGCACATTAAAATTACAATATTACTTCACACAATCATTTATATTAGATTTTTCAATTCAATAAAAGTTTACTAGAACTCTTACTATATGGAAGGCTCTGGATTATCCACATATTTCTAATAAGACTTGCTACAATTCAACTTCCCCAGTAACCTACACTCAACACCTTTTCCACCATCCTTTAAAAACAGAGTTACAAAGTACTTATGAATAGAATAATATGATGTCTGATAAGATGTCTAGTAAGATTTGCTTAACAGTAATCCTGGGAAGGGAGCTAGTTGGGGGACAAGAGTGACAAAATGTTCACATGCAGAAGATGGCTGGTGGGTATGTCAGAGTTCACAGGTTAATTACACTATTGTCTTTATTTTGTGTATTTTTGAAAAATTTCTATAATAAGTAAAACAAATCCAAAACAAAAGCCACCCAAAAAGCTATAAGAAAAGCGATCCACTGCTGAAAATATTCAATGCTTTTCTCATTCAATAAGGTTATATACAGGTAGGCTTTCATACTTCAGAGTTCACTTTGATATGATTTGGAACCACAACTGGAAAGGTTACTCTTTCAAATTCAATTGTGGAACAGAAAGATTTATACCAAAGTTAAAGAAACTGTAAGACAAATCAAAGTTTATTTTTTTGGTAACAGCTTCTGCAACTAAAATATAGAAACCTCATTTACTTTTTTTTAAATGTTTATTATTTATTTCGAGAGAGAGAGAGAATGCACCTAAGTGGAGTAGGGTCAGAGGGTGAGGGAGAGGGAGAATCCCAAGCAGGTTCCACATTGCAAGCACAGAGCCCGCTGTGGTGCTCTATCCCAAAAACCATGAGATCATCACCTGAGTCAAAATCAAGAGTCAGATGCTTAACTGACTGAGCCACTCAGTTGCCCCAGAAACCATATTTACTCCAAGAAAACTTGCGTAGTACCATACTTCTATTGTTCCTAGACTCATTGCCAAAAAAACAAAAACAAAAACAAAAACAAAAACTTACAGTTAGTATCTATTTCACAAATAAGTGATTTTAAACAGTCTTGGTCTATATTAAAATATAGACTGTAGGGCATTTTGTACTTCCAATAATAAAGTTTTTATGAGTATGATCATGCTGTTCCCTTTAATCTCAAAACTAACCGTGGGTTGACTACACTGCCCTACAGCAGGGTTTCTTAACTTTATTACTAAGGACATCTTGGGCTGGGTAATTCCTTGTTGTGGGGTGCTGTCCAGTGTGCTAAGAAGTACACTTGGCCCGTGGCCACTGATGTCGGTAGCACTGCCGCCCCCACACTAGTTGCTAACAACCAAAATGTCTCCAAATATCTCTGCCAAATATCTCTTAGGGGGTAAAATTACCTCCTACAGATAACTGCCCTATAGCAGTTAGGCATTATGATTTATGAGTTATTAGTCGTTTGTTTTAAAAATACTCTAATCTTGTTTAGTTTCATAAACACATTTCCCTAAGACAGTGAGACCCTGGAATGTGTGTATATATTGCTATCATTACTTATGGGAACAGCCTCCTGATCACAGAATCAGAGAAGCATCTTAATGATATACTTGTGTTCTCAATGGGGACCATAGTCCAGATCTGTGGCTATACATTCAAGAGTTTAGAAGTTCTCTATAAGAAATTTTAAATTTTGTGCCTATATCACTGATAATCTTTGAAAACTTAGATCTGAATGAAATTGAGTGTTGCTGGGATATTTGTGTACCCACATGTGTGTTACCAACACAGGAAGTCATCAGTTTCCCTGTCTTAAGCTAATGAGAAAAGCAGAGGTAGCAAAATAGTTGAGACAGTAGAGGCCAAATGATATCACGATGCACTAAATAAAAGATTTTCAATAGTTTTTTTTAAACCTTATTTATTTTGAGAGAGAGAGACAGAGAGAGTGCACAGGAGGGGCAGAGAGAGGAAGAGAGAGGGAATCCCCAGCAGGCTCCGCACTGTCAGCATGGAGCCTGATGCTGGGTTCAAACCCATGAACTACGAGATCACGACCTGAACCGAAACCAAGAGTTGGACACTTAAGGGACTGAGCCACCCAGGTGCCTCTCAATAGTTTTAACAGAAACAATGTATTAGGAGAATTAAATTATCATATTGTGCACAGTGGTCCAGGTGTCCCAATGCAAAAGAACCTACAGGATAGCAAAGGATAACATATTCACATTGGAAGCAGCATTTTAGTTTCAGCCAACCATTATCATTCATCATGTTAATGTTATTAATATGTTGGTTTTATAGTTTTGTTTATACGTCATTTGTTTTGGTTTATAGCTTAAAATGGATACAATAGAGGGAACTTCTATTTAACTTCATATTTGTCCAACACTATAGTTAGGTATATAATTAAAAACAACAATATAGTTACTTGGAATATTAGTGCCTTTTAAAGGATCTGCAGGGGCACCTGGGTGGCTCAGTCGGTTAAGTGTCCAACTCTTGGTTTTGGCTGTCATGATTTCGTGTTCAGGAGTTCAAGCCCCACACTGGACTCTCACAGACAGTGCAGAGCCTGCTTGGGATTCTCTCTCTTCCTCCCTCTCTGCCCCTCCTCCTCTCGCTCTCCCTCTCTCAAAATGAATAAACTTAAAAAAAAAAAAAACGATCTGCAGATTACTCAAATTTGAAATTTAATGATCTACTCCAATGCTTTCATTCTGCTCAGAAAAAACCACAGTCCAGTGGTATTATAGTAATTTGTGCAAAATCAAGCACCCAATTGCTGGCAAAGAGAACATTACAACTATAGGTCTACTCATGCACCAATTGTTATCATATGCCTTAGTGTCTTGTATCAATAACATACTTAAGTAAACATAATTCAAAATGTTTTCTTTTCACATATCATAGTCTAAATTAAACTTATAAGTAGGAAACCAAAAGCAGTGCCTGTGTGGCTCAGTTAAAGGTCTGACTTCCACTCATTCAGCTCAGGTCATGATCTCATGGTTTGTGAGTTTGAGCCCCACAGCTCAGAGCCTAGAGCCTGCTTCGGATTCTTTGTTTCCTCTCTCTGCCCCTCTCCCACATGCTTGCGTGCGCTCGCTCGCTCTCTCATTCTCTCTCTCTCAAAAATAAACAAACATTAAAACATTAAAAAAAATTTTTCTTTTAATGTTTTTATTTCTTTTTGAAGGAGAGAGGGAGAGACAGAGCATGAGCAAGGGAGGAGCAGAGAGAGAAGGAGACACAGAATCCGAAGCAGGCTCCAGGCTCTGAGCTGTCAGCACAGAGCCCATCGCGGGGCTCAAACTCACGAACTGTGAGATCATGACCTGGGACGAAGCAGGACGCTCAACTGGCTGAGCCACGCAGGCACCCATAAAAAATTTTTTTTTGAAATAGAGAAGCAAAGTAAATCAGCGTTAGTGATACAGTAGGAAAAGACTACAGCAGTACATTATCATATAGGCATTTCCCTACAAAATAAGACTAGGTTAGTCACTCTATTAAAAAATTCAGGGGCGCCTGGGTGGCTCAGTCAGTTAAGCGTCCGACTTCAGCTCAGGTCACGATCTCGCTGTCTGTGAGTTCGAGCCCCGCGTCGGGCTCTGGGCTGACAGCTCAGAGCCTGGAGCCGGTTTCCGATTCTGTGCCTCCCTCTCTCTCTGCCCCTCCCCCGTTCATGCTCTGTCTCTCTCTGTCTCAAAAATAAAATAAACGTTAAAAAAAAAATTTAAAGAGTGTATATATGTTACCCTTGATCATGAGAGGTACCAAGATTAAATACCCCAATCCCATACTTCTTAAGTCTTCTTGGCATTTAAGAAGTTACTTAAATACTGCATTTTTTGTGTAATTGTGAAACGTTAGAAAAAGTTTTCCGACAATAAGGAATGTTACATTATGTATAGTACATTCATATACTTGAACACTTGAGTAAAGAGAGTGACTATTTATTAAATGATACTGTGTATGAGATTTTGTGATAAAGGCATTATATGACCTCAACTTCACAACAATCCTATAACTTATCTCCATTTTACAAATGAGATGTATTTGCCACATCACATAAGTGTTAAGCTGAAAAGTCCAGAATCAAAGTCTGATCCCAGATTCTAAACTTAAGCTATATGAAAACCTGCTACATATTAAAATTCTGGTATAAGTATCACATGAAAAGACATTCAATGTAATGCTATGTGATTAAAAAACAGTTTAGAAAATAGCATTTACAGGAAAAGCCAGGAAAGCTCTATACCAAAGTGTTAACTGTGACTATACCACTGGGTCTTATTTTGACATATCTGTATTTTCTAATCTATATGCAGTGTATAAATATAGTTTGTTAAACAACAGAATCTTTCAATGATAAAAACCGAACAGGCCAACAGACTTATGCTGTGTGATGCAGTCATTCGGGGCAATGATCAACAAGACCCCGATGTTCTAGTTACAAATATGACTTTGGCTCCAAAAAGCTTAAAAATAAAAAACTTTCCTTTCTCTGTTTCTTACGCTAGGTAGTCTCCCCCAGAGAGGATTTACCTACAAATAAGGTAAAAGAAGAAAAGAACGTCATTTTATAAACTGTTGTTTTCACATATAAATGTTGAACATCTTTTCATGTGATAATTACTTAACACATGGCAGTTTTCATAAAGCTTCCTCATGACACAATTTGAAAATTAAGCAGAAAATCTAACAACTGCATTAAATGTTAATCAGTTTCAGAAATATACTGTATTTGTGAAACTTACTGGTTAATCATTTAAAGGGAACATTCCTTTCACTATGCTCTTAAAATCCATTTACTTCTGAAAGAAGTGTGTATTTGCTCAAAACACAAGAGTCTTAGATAAGCCTATAAAGACATAAATTATTAGCTCTTAATAATTTCATTTTAGTTCTTGGTTCTGAAGCAAACAATGTAAGTGATCATACTGGTAACAGACAAACGAAAAGGAACGCATTGATTTGGTAATGTATAATAGCTATGGAATTATTTGTGTGAATTTTATAATTAAACATTGCTGTTCTGATCTACTTCTTATTTCACTATCAGAAACAGAAGAAAAGTGACATTAGACAATCCTAGTACTGACAGCTAGGATATAAAACAATGAAGACACCTAAAACTAAAAAACAAAAGTTAGCCAAGTTTTTCCTTAAGCAAAAATCAAAGTACTCAGAAATGACAAACATTTTATTATCACAAAAGTGGCACTTTTACCACACAGCTACAGTAAGTCAGAGATCTTCCTTGTTCTATTAGTTTCCTATTGTCTTTGTAATAACTTATCACAAATTCAGTGACTTAAAACAACACATATTTATTCTCTTACAGTTCTGGAGGTCAAAAATTCAAAATGAGTCTCACTGGGCTAAATAAAGTCAAGGTTTCTAGAGTCTCTGAGAGGAGAATCCGTTTCCTTACCTTTTTCAGCTTCGAGAGGTCTCCTGCATTCCTTGCCTCACATCACTCCACCTCGTGCTTCTGACATCGTGTCTCCTACTATTAATTCTCATCTCCTGTCTCCCTATAATCATAAGGACCCTTGTGGTTAAACTCAACTAGACCATCCAAAACAATCTTCCATCTCAAGATCCTTAATCACATCATCCAAAGGGGAAAAAAATCCATTTGGAAAGCACTACATATTTCCTTCACTTGGTTGGCACGTATCTCTGGAAAAACAACTGGCCAAAGAGTTCAAGAGTAGCAAAGATTTATGACTCAGCAGTGAGGTACGCAACTACAGTGCTACCAAGTTTTCGGAAGTAATGAAACCACATATTTCACCTTCTGCTAACTCATGCCTACAGGCTCTCTCTATTTGATAAAAACTAAGGGCAATAAAAGACAACCTCATGGGCCAACCTTGTTACAAGCTAATACCAGATACCCTGGATCCAAAAAATACTTCGCTGCATTCCACATCCAGTAAGGCCCAAGGACAAATAGCTCTGTGTTTTCAGTATTTTCAACTGTATAGGTATAATGGGAAACAGTGAACAATATATCCTCTCAGTATTTGCTATACATTCTGCACCAGCTTGTGACATAATGTAACATATAAAAACTCCATTTAAAAAATTACTGAGATTTTCCCCATCTTATGCCATCCTTTTGTGTGGGCCTTCCATAAAGAAAATAACAGAGTACCATTATATAGCTTATAAATGGGTTGTGCTATCTAAGTTTGTAAAGAAGTTGTAAGAAACGTCAGATACTATCAATCCATCTTCCCTCAGGCTAGCCACAGCTGTAGTGGCACTAAGACATAGCTTAAATTGAATTTGAATCCTTTTGTTTGCTTTGGGGCAACTACCAGCTATCCAAAGAAGATACTGTGATTAAGTAAAACTTCTTTAATCCTAAGGTTTTAAAAGGCACCTAGCCTAATTCACATATGCAAAATAGCGTATATTAGGGTAGGAAGTACTTCGTTCCTACCAATACTTAAAAAAAAAAAGTCAGACTGCCACATGCAGTGCCTCATTTGGATGTGTCTGGAGTCTTGGGCCTTCTCCTATGGATGGACCTTACGAGCCTGTTTGGAGGTCCTAGCAGGGGAGCACAGCTACTCATATACCCTTGACCGAAGAATGGTCTTTCTCTATCAGGGAAGGTCTTCCTCTTTGAAGAGGCATGCAGTTTCAGGAGAGACCCACATAGAGCAGGGAAGGAGGAAGGGGACACCCACCTAACCAGCCAGATCAGCAGAATCAAGCCTGGAGATCAATGGGGTGACAGATGTTGCAGCCAGATCGCCCTCACATCTTTAGACCAGATAAACTACAAACTCTCTTACACAAAACATGGAGAAATGCTAGTTAAAATATGTAACAAATACCCCTTAAAATGTGTAACTGAGCACTAAGAAAAAAAAAGAAAAAAATCCCATGGGCCTAAAAATTAATTGAGAAATGAAAACCAGAGCCCCTGGAGGAAGTTCTCTGGTCTGAGTAATCTTCAGGCTTGGGTTTTACAACTCCCCAGGGTGGGCTACATCAAAATTAAAAACTTCTGTGCATCAAAGGACACAGCCATAAGAGTAAAAAGCCAAGCTACGGAACTGAAGAATATGTGCAAATCTTTTCCTGATAAAGTCAAATAAAGAACTCCTATAACTACAACAGAAAATCCAAACAACTCAATTAAACATGACAAAGGACTTAAAAAGACATTTTTCCAAAGAAGATGTACAAATAGCCAACATTTGAAAAGATGCTGAACATCACTAATCACTAAGGAAATACAAACCAAAACCACATGAGATACCAGCTCAACACCCATTAGGATGACTACCATTAATAATGATAGTAATTGTTGACAAGGGTGTGGAGAAATTGGACTATGCACTATTGGTGAGAATCTAAAAAGTGTGCAGCTGCTATGGAAAGCAATATGATGGTTCCTCAAAAAATTAAAACTAGAATTACCAGATGATCCAGCAATCCCACTTCTGGCTATATACCCAAAAGAAATAAAAACTCAAAGAGATACCTGCACATCCATTTTCATAGTAGCATTATTCACACTAGCCATGAGGTGAAAACGACCTAGGTTTCCATCAACAGATGAATACATGAGCAGAAAGTGCTATGTACATACAATGGAATACTATTCACCCTTAAAAAAAAAAAAAAGAAATTCTGACATATGCTATGACATGGAACTTGAGGCCACTACTCTAAGTGAAATAAGCCAGTCACCAAAGGAGAAATATTGTATTATTCCATTTACATGTGGTATGTAAAACAGTCAAATTCATACATATACAAAGTAGAATGGGGGTTGATGGAAGCCAGCAAGAAGGAGGAATGGGGAGTTGTTTGTTGCTTAATGGGTATAAAGTTTCAGTTTTACGAGATGAAAAGTTATATTTTTACCATATTTAAAAACAAACAAACAAAACACCAGAGGGCTAGAGACAAAATTTTGAGCCATTAAAAGGTTACATAAAAATAAGGTTACAACTAAGATTCAATCCTCCCATAAAACAAGGAACCTTGAATTACTACATCCTCAGTGAAGTTATTCATACCACAGGAATATGACAAGGAACACATCTTTAGTTTGGCCTCTATTCGAATAGAACATAAACAGTCTCAAGCTGAGAAATATAGAAAGTGGTGCTGAGACACAGTAGCCTCGGACACACAGAAAAATCAAACTCAGTATATCTCTGCAGACAAAACCCTCAACCTAGCCCACACAGAATTACTACATACAAGAACCCAGTTAAGATAAGTTAATTATTCAAAAAACAAAACACATGAGGAAAACAATCCATCATGGCTAATATTAAACATTTAACCCCAAGAATTTTGGATACTAAAACCATCTGATACAGACTATAAAGCATATTTATTTAAGATGAATACAGACAGGGGCACCTGGCTGGCTCTGTTGGAAGAGCCTGTGATTTCTTGATGCTTGGGCTGTAAGTTCGAGTCCACACTGGGTGTAGAGATTATTGAAAAATAAAATCTTGGGACACCTGGGTGGCTCTGTCGGTTGAGCATATGACTTCAGTTCAGGTCATGATCTCACAGTTTGTGAGTTCAAGCCCCACATCAGGCTCACTGATGTCAGCACAGAGCCTGCTTCAGATTCTCTGTTCCCTCTCTCTTTGCCCTTCCCCCACGCATGTGCATTCTCTCTGAAATATAAACAATTAAAAAAATAAATGAAATAAAATCTTGGGGTGCACCTGGGTGGCTTGTCAGTTAGGTGTCCAACTCTTGATTTTTGCTCAGGTCATGAGTCTCATGGATTTGTGGGATTCAGCCCCACACCAGGCTCTGAGCTGAGAGTGCAGAGCTTGCTTGGAATTCTCTTTCTCCCTCTCCCTCCCTCTCTCAAAATAAAAAAATAAAATAAATTTAAAAAACATTTTAATGTTTATTTATTTTTAAGAGAGGGAGAAAGAGAGAGAATGAGCAGAAGGGCAGAGAGAGAGGGAGACACAGAATCTGAAGCAGGCTCCAGGCTCTGAGCTGTCAGCAAAGAGCCCAACGATGGTCTCAAACTCACGAGCTGTGAGATCATGACCGAGCTGAAGTCGGAGGCTTAACCGACTAAGCCACCCAGGCGCCCCTAAAAAATAAAATCTTTAAAAAAAGGATGAATACAGACAAAAAAAATTTGAAAAAGTTTTGAAGACTATGAAAATTATAGGCAAGAACCTTACAGAATTTCTAGAAATGAAAACTAGTAACTAAAATTTCAAATTAATGGTTCAAATGGCACACTGAAGAATCAGTAAATCAGAGGCCAGATATAAAGAATAATCCATGATACAGCAGAAAGAGAAGAAAGCTTTAAAAAAAAAATACAAAAGAATGAAAAGGATCACCATATGCTAATAGATGATCCACAGAAATGTAAGAGTGATAATGGGGAATAAAATAATATTCAAAGGGGTATTTGATTAAGAATTTTCCAGAAATGATAAGGATCCTCAGATTCAGTCCATGTAAGTCCGAAAATATTAAATAAAAACAAAACTATATCTAGATACATTACTGTGAAGTAGAAGGAACACAAAAAAGAGAAGATAGTAAAAGAAACTAGAGTACATGGATATCACTAATCCCCAGGGAAATGCAAATTAAAACCACAATGAGATACCACCATTAGCATAACTATTAGAGAAAAACAAAACAAGAAAACAAAAACAGAAAATAACAAGCACTGGCAAGGATGTGGAGAAATTGGAAACCTTCTCTATTGCTGGTGGGAATATAAAATGGTGCAGCCACTGTGGAAAACAGTATAGCGTTAACTCAATAAATTAAAAAGTAGAATTACAATATGATCCAGCAATTGCACTTCTAGGTATATATCTTAAAAAAAAAAAAAAAGAAAACAAGGACTCCAAGAGTAATTTGCACAATAGTGTTCACAGCAGCATTATTCACAATATGGTAAAAGTGAAAACACCCAAACATCCAATGATGGATAAAAATGTGGCATATAGACACAATGGAATATTATCAGCCTTAAAAAGGAAGTAAATCCTGAAACATGTTACAACACGGATGAACCTTGGAAACATTATGCTAAGTGAAATTAGTCAGACACAAAAGGACAAATACTTGATTCCACTTACATGAGGTACCTAAAATAGATAGACATTCATAGAAAGTAGAAGAATGGTTACCAGCACTGGGGTAAATGTAGTGAGAAATTATTGTGTAATAGATACAGAGTTACTCAGACTTCAAGCTGTATTACAAAGCTGTAATTACCAAGACAGTATGGTACTGGCACAAGAACAGACAGTCAGATCAATGGAACAGAACAGAGAACCCAGAAATGGACCCACAAATGTATGGCCAACTAATCTTTGACAAAGCAGGAAAGAATATTCAGTGGAATAAAAACAGTCTCTTCAGCAAATGGTGCTGGGAAAACTGGACAACAACATGCAGAAAAATGAACTGGACCATTTTCTTACAACATACACAAAAATAAACTCAAAATGGATTAAAGACCGGGTTCGAATTCCCTGTCTCCCTCTCTCTCTGCCCCTCCCCTGCTCATGTGCTCACTCGCTCTCTCTCTCCCTCAAAAATAAACATTAAAAAAAATTTTTTTTTTAATGTCCAGTGTTTTTGGGGCATGTCGGTGGCTCAGTAGGTAAAGCGTCCAGCTTCGGCTCAGGTCAGGACCTTACAGTTTGTGAGTTCAAGCCCTGCATCAGCCTCTCTGCTGTCAGCGGAGAGCCCAATTTGGATCTTCTGTCCCCCTATCTCTCTGCCCCTTCCCAACTCGTGCTCATGCTCTCTCTCTCTCTCAAAAATAAGCATTAAAAATAAATAAATAAATAAATAAATAAATAAATAAATAAATAAATAAATAAATAAAAAATGTCCAGTGTTCTGATGGCCAACAGACACATGAAAAGATGCTCAACATCACTCATCATCAGGGAAATGCAAATCAAAACTATGAGCTACCACCTCACACCTGTTGGAATGGCTAAAACCAGAAACACAAGAAACTACAAATGTTGGCAAGGATGTAGAAAAAGAGAAACCCTCTTGCGCTGTTGGTGGGAATGCAAACTGGTGCAACCAGTTTGGAAAACACTATGGGGGGTCAAAAAATTAAAAGTAAAATTACCCTATGATCCAGTAATTCTGTTACTGGGCATTTACACAATGAATAGAAAAACACTAATTTGAAAAGAAATATGAACCCCTATGTTTACTGCAGCATTATTTACAATAGCCAAATTATGGAAGCAACCCAAGTGTCCATCAATAGATGAATGCATAAGGAAGATGTGATACACACACACAATGGAATATTACTCAGCTGTAGAAAAGAATGAAAACTAACCATTTGCAACAACATGGAAGGTTAATGCTAAGTGAAATAAGTCAGAAAAAAATAAGTGCCATCTGATTTCACTCATATGTGGCAATTAAGAAACAAAACAAACAAAAAAGAAAAAAAGAGACAAGTGAAAAAGCAGACTCTTAAATACAGAGAAAAAAGTGGTGGTTACTAGCAGGGAGGTTGGAAGGGGGATGGGTAAAATAGATGAAGGGAATTACAAGTACCCTTACCATGATGAGCACTGACTAATATATAGAATTGTTGAATCACTACATTGTACAACTGAAACTAATATCACAATGTATGTTTATTACACTGCAAACAAATTAAAAAAAATAAATACTAAAATAAAACATCCAGTTTTTGACAAAAATTTATGAGACATGCAAAAAACAAAAACAAAACAGGAAAGTATGACCCATATACAAGGAAAGAAAGCAAGCAATAGAAATTGTCCTTAAAAGGGTTCAGATGTTGGACTTAGCAGGCTGACTTCAAAACAACTGTTAGAAACTGTTCAAAGAATTAAAGGAAACAATGCTTTAAAAAGTATAAGAAGTTATGAACATTTCTCAACAAACAGAAAATATCATTAAGATACATGGGGCAACTTGGTGACTCAGTCAGTTGAGCTTCCAGCTCTTGATTTTGGCTCAGGTCATGATCTCACAGTTTATGGGTTTGGGCCCTTGCATCAGGCTCTGCGCTTAGGGAGTAGAGCCTGCTTGGGATTCTCTCTCTCTCCCTCCCATGCACGTGCATGCTCTCTCTCAAAATAAATAAAGTTTTAAAAAAGAAACTATCAAGATGCAGAAATGATTTAAAGAATAGAAATTCTGGAGCTGAGAAGTATAATAACCAAGAAGAAAAATTCATTATAAAGACTGCACTATAAATATGAATTAAAATTAGCAGAATCTGCAAACTTGAACAAGATGGATAGAAATTAGGCATTCAAAGAACATAGAGGAAACACATACAGTCTCAGAGAAAAGTAGAAAACCATTAAGCACAGCAACATATACAAAATGAAAGTAAAGGAGAAAACTGTTCACAGAAATAAAGAAAGGAACAGTAAAAATATTCAAAGAAATAATGGCTAAAAACTTTCCAAGTATGATTAAACAATCTACAAATCCATATCTAAGAGGTTCAACAAAACTCCATGTAGGAAAACACAAAGTAATAGTATACATACACAAGATATATCACAGTAAAAATCTTGAAAGCCCCAATAGAAAAAAAAAGCTCCTTACTCACAAGGAAATCTCAAAAAGATTACTAGTAGATTTCTCATTAGAAATAATGAAGGCTAGAAAGCAGTGGGATGGTATTATCACCCAAGAATTTTATATTCAGTAAAACAATCTTTCAAACTTGAAGGCAGATAAAGACATTCCAAATAAACAAAAACTAAAAGAACTCATTGCTAGCAGGCCTGCCTTACGAGAAATAGTAAAGGATACTATTTAGCCTGAAAGCACAGGTCCCTAAAAGTAATTCAAATCTACATGAAAAAAATCAAAGGGCTTCAGTAAAGGTAACAATGTAGTTATAAAATATAGTATAAATGCATATTTCTTTATCTCTATTGAATAAAACAATATGCATGTAATTGTATTATTGAGAATAACACATTTATGGACGTAATACGTTTGACAATAACAGCAGAAAGTAAGTGAATGGGAACAAATATGCACTGGAGTAAGGAAATGACACCAAAAGGTTACTTGAATTCACAGAAATAAATGAGGACAACAAATGCTAAATAAGAAGGTTTAATCTAAGAAACTTTATGAACTCTGTGAGTGTTCTCCATTGTTCTCTCAGCTTCTTTAAAAGGTATAAAATTATATAAAGTAATAATTATAACATTGTTAGATTGGAAAAGTATATAGTTATAAAATGTGCAGGTGACTCCTGAATAATATGAGGGTTAGGGGTGCCAACCATTCCCCCCACCGCAAGTTGAAAATCTGTGTATAATTTTTGGCTCCCCTAACACCTAACTACTAATAGCCTCCTGTTAACCGGAAGCCTTGCTGATAACATTAATAGTCGATTAACACATATTTTGTATGTTATATGTATTATATACACTATTTTCACAAGGTAAGGTAGAGAAAAGAAAACATTATTAAGAAGATCACAAGGAGGGGAGAATACATTTACAGGTTGGAAACAATCTATTAGTAGACCCATGCAGTTCAAACTCATGTTGTTCATGGGTCAACTGTATAATTAAAAAAGCAGAAAAGGGGAAAAGGAAAGAGAGGTAGTAAACAAAAATACTTTTTGATGTTTTTTCACTTAGTAGATGGTAAGATTTAGTGGACCTCTAAATATTCTTTTTTTTTTAATTTTTTAACATTTATTTATTTTATGGAATCAAGTTAGTATAAATCTGATGTAGACCATGGTAAAATAATCTCTAGAGCCCTTAGTAAGAAAGTAATTCAAAAAAATTAGTGGAAAAAAAAATCACAGAAAAATTAAAATGATGCACTAGAAAATATTCAGGTAATGCAAAATAAAGCAGTACAAGATACATAGAGGAACAGAAACATAAAACATCATATTCTAGGCCATAAAATTAGGATCAGTAAACTTAAACAGATTGAAACCATAGGAAGTATTCTTTCTGACCATAAGAGGATGAAATTAATTAGAAATTAGTAATGGAGCTCTCAGGTGGCTCAGTCAGTTGAGCATCAGACTCTTGTTTTGGCTTTTAGCTCAGGTCATGATCTTGTAGTTCGTGAGATCAGGCCCCACACTGGGCTGCACATTGAGCATGGAGCCTATTTGGGATTCATATTTTCTCTCTCTCTCTCTCTCTCTCTCTCTCTCTCTCTCTCTCTCACTGGGCATGGAGCCTGCTTGGGATTCTCTCTCTCCTCCCTCTGCCTCTCCCATGCTCGTGTGCTCTCTCTCTCTCTCTCTTAAAAATAGATTAGATATCTAGATATCTAGATAGATAGATAAAAATAAAAAAAAGATCTCAATTCAATAATCTAACCTTCCACCTTAAGTGTATGATTCTATTATAGATGTGTCCAGAGTAGGAGAATCCACAGACAGGAAGTAGACTATTGGTTACCTAGGACTGGGAGGGAAGAGGGAAATAGGGAGTGACTGATAATGGGTATGAGGTTTCTTCTTGGGGTGAAGAAAATGTTCTAAAATTGATTGTGGTGATGGCTGTTCAATCCTAAGAATATACTAAAACCACTTAATTGCACACTTCAAATGGGTGAATTGTATGCTTGGTAATTATAGCTCAATAAAGCTGTTAAAATGAACACTCTCAAATATATAATGAAAACACACAAACATATAGGACATTTCATCAATGCTAAGACTTTTTTTTCACATTTTAACATCTTTGAAATCAAAATGAGTCTACCTTCAATGAAATCGCTGAGAGCAAAGCAGTGATTGTGACATAGTTGTCATTGCCTGTGCAAGCAGGAATTTGGTTTTCTCTTCACAGACTTTCTGATCAACTGCAACCTCTTCATTTCCTTCAACAAACTGCTTAATGTTCATTTTAGGAGAAATATGGTCCTTTTCTTGTTTGGACATTCATTTCCATTTCTTCATTTCCTTCAACAAACTGCTTAATGTTCATTTTAGGAGAAATATGGTCCTTTTCTTGTTTGGACATTCCACTGGCACCAAGCTTAAGAAAGTGCCAGTATCAAAAGGTCCAGAATATGTGTTAGGAGCTTGGAAGAAAACTCCAGAGACAATATTGGAGCATTTCCTAAAAACACAGGATAATGTCATATGGAAAAACATAAATATCTACAACTCTCGTAAAAGAATGACTCATAAGACTTGGGCTCTGACACTTTTAAGGTTACCTTAAGCAATTTATTTCACTTATATATTCCTTTTTATATACGGCTAAGAGTGATATATAATTTTTTTAATATCTAAATAAATTTTTCAATAAGCATAACATTAAATTTTTGCATGATAAAGTATTATGTCATAGTTTAATCATATTTTCTCTAACTGCTATGTAAAATAGTGCATCTTACAACTGATGGCAATGATATACAGTTTATTACTAACAACAATCAATGTGAGTAAACTAAACTCATCATTTAAGAAGCTGAAATCATCATCTTGCTAACTCAGTTCCTATAATGCATAGAAGTCAAGACACATTTGCCTAATTCTAATTTCTGGAGTTCTAACATAAATTGAGAATTCCTAAATTCATTGAGATTATACATAGGTTTTTAGATCAACAAATACAAGAGTGCCTGGGTGGTTCAGTCGGTTTAGCGTCTGACTTTTGACTTTGCTCAGGTCATGGTCTCAGGGTAATGGGATCAAGCTCCACGTTGGGCTCCGCACTGAGTGTGGAGCCTGCTTAACATTCTCCCTCTCTCAAAACAAACAAAAAAAAAAGATTCTCCCTCTCTCCCTTTGCCCTTCACCCCTGCTTGTGCTCTAAAACATAAAAATAAAAAATTAAAATTAAATCAACAAATAAATTACTAGAATTTTTGTAGAGAAATTCTACAGAACCTTATTTTATTGACTATAAGGGCAGGTTTTTAAAGAGGACATGTCTATCTTGCAACCTGACAGGAGACATGAACTATTAAAATGCAAAATTGACTTCATAGTCAAGTAGTTTCAATTTAAAAGGATCTAGGATTCCGGAGATATAATTTAAGAAAGATGCTATGACAATTTTATTTTGTGTGGAAATAAATGCGATTTTTGAAAAACACAAGTCATTTGAATTTTTTAATTTTCTTCTCTAGTTCAAAAATGGACTACTCTTTATTTCCCAATCATTTTCCCCCCTTGGAAACTTTTCACTCTGATAGTATGAGTCATTTTACTATGACATTTTCTTTTTTTTTTTATTAAAAAAATTTTGTTTTAATGTTTTACTTATTCTTAAGAGAGAGAGAGAGAGAGACACACACAGAGATGAGCGGGTGAGAGGCAGAGTGAGAGAGGGACACAGAATCTGAAGCAGGCTCCAGGCTCTGAGCTGTCAGCACAAGAGCCCAACATGAGGCTCAAACCCACAAGCCATGAGATCATGACCTGAGCTGAAGTCGGACACCCAACCAACTGAGCCACCGAGGCTCCCCTACTATGACATTTTCTTTGTTCTCTTAGAGGTTATTTTAAAAGTTGGTTTAGTAATCTAACATGTGCTGAAATTTAAAGGTAAGAGCCTAAACTTTAAGATTTTTTTATTTTTTAAAATTTACATCCAAATTAGCATATAGTGCAACAATGATTTCAAGAGTAGATTCCTTAGTGCCCCTTACCCATTTAGCCCATCCCCCCCCCACAACCCCTCCAGTAACCCTCAGTTTATTCTCCATATTTATGAGTCTCTTCTGTTTTGTCCCCCTCCCTGTTTTTATATTATTTTTGTTTCCCTTCCCTTACGTTCATCTGTTTTGTCTCTTAAAGTCCTCAGATGAGTGAAGTCCTATGATTTTTGTCTTTCTCTCACTAATTTTACTTAGCATAATACCCTCCAGTTCCATCCATGTAGTTGCAAATGGAGAGATTTCATTCTTTTTGATTGCTGAGTAATACTCCGTTGTATATATACACCACATCATCTTTATCCATTCATCCATTGATGGACATTTGGGCTCTTTCCATACTTTGGCTGTTGTTGATAGTACTGTTATAAACATGGGGGCGCATGTGTCCCTTTGAAACAGCACACCTGTATCCCATGGATAAATGCCTAGTAGTGCAATTAGTTTTTTGAGGAACCTCCATACTGTTTTCCAGAGTGACTGCACCAGCTTGCATTCCCACCAACAATGCAAAAGAAATCCTTTCTCCACATCCTCGCCAATATCTGTTGTTGCCTGAGTTGTTAATGTTAGCAATTCTGACAGGTATATGGTGGTATCTCACTGTGGTTTTGGTTTGTATTTCCCTGTTGATGAGTGATGTTGAAGATTTTTTTTTAATGTTTATTTATATCTGAGAGAGCGAGAGAGAGAGAGCGCAAGCGGCAGAGAGGCAGAGACAGAAGGAGACAGAAACTGAAACAGGCTCCAGGCTCCGAGCTGTCAGCACAGAGCCCAACCCGAGGCTCGAACTCATGAGCCATGAGTTCATGACCTGGCTGCAGTTGGACGTTTAACCGACTGAGCCACCCAGGTGCCCCTAGAACCTATCCTTTTTAAACAAATATTAAAATATGCCTGTCCAAGTCTATAAAAATTTTCTTGGGATTTTGGTAAGAATTGCATAAACAATTAAATCAATTTTGGAAGATTAAAAAAAAATTAAGAGCCTAACAAGATGAAAATGAAAACAACCAGTATAATCTCTCCCCAAATTATATAAATTTCTGTTCATTCACATATTCTCTTTGAATGCCTAAAATAACTGTAAAGTTTTACTTTAGAGGTAAGAAAACTAAGGTAATAAATTTTACAGGTAAGAAACCTTGTGATTTGATCAAGGTCACTCAGAAAAGAGGGGAGGGCAGAATCAGCACTCAAACACAAATCCTAAATCTTTTATTTTCATCCTTTATAAACCCATCAGAACCTAATATGCCAGGGACAAAAGACCAAAAAAACTGATTTCATACTAAAACCCACTGATAGTCAAATCAAAATAGGAATGTTCATTCCTCTCAGAAGACTTCCAACTAAACTCCTTTTTGAACAAGCAAGAATTCACATGGTGCTATATAATCTCTGGGTCTCTATCCTATCTTTGTTTCAGTTTTCTTCTCTGTAAATTGCAGGTAATACCCTCGCAAGGAAACCTCAGAGCTGACAGGACCATTACAGACAGCGGAAGAAAACAGTTTTAATTTGGAAATCCCTAAAGTCCTAAGACAAAGTAATCTATTAAAAAAATAAAAATACATAAAACAATCTGAGATTGAAATAAGTGATACTTTTTGCGTACAGAATCTAAAACTAATCTGCAATGACAGAAGCAAGTCACTGGCAGTCGGTGGCCACAGGTAGAAAAGATTGGTGGCAAAGAGGAACAAGGGAACTTTTTTGAGCGATGAAAATAGTCTATCTATCTGCTTGATTTTGGTGGTGGTTACATGGATATACACACCTCGAAACTCAGTAATTGTAATGTTTAGGTTTAGCTCACTGTATGATAAATTACACCTCAATAAAGCGGATTTAAAAAGGAATAGAAGACACAGAATCAAAACCAGGCCGTACAGAGAAGAGTTCCCCCAACAAGAACAAGCTTTTCTGCATACCACTTTCATATCTACTGCACTTTGGAAAAGTGTTTAATGAACATATTTAAACCAGAAGAAATAAAGAGTTGTTAAGACACAGAAGTTCATCTGAAGACCCACAGTATGTTCAATAACTTATTTTTCAGTCATAACTGATCAGTAAGTATCAGAAATACAGGATCAGAAGGCCACGAAGTAGTGTCCTACCAGTTTTACGAGAGAGAAATAGAAGTACTGGGAAACGGGACTATAATCCTAAAAGTTCACTTTTAATGTCCCAGCTATAAGATTCTGAAATCTCCTAAAACTATATTTGAAAAAAGATGGGGCGCCTGGGTGGCTCAGTCGGTTAAGCAGCCGACTTCGGCTCAGGTCATGATCTCGCGGTCCGTGAGTTCGAGCCCCGCGTCAGGCTCTGTGCTGACAGCTCAGAGCCTGGAGCCTGTTTCAGATTCTGTGTCTCCCTCTCTCTGACCCTCCCCCATTCATGCTCTGTTTCTCTTTTTCAAAAATAAATAAATGTTAAAAAAAAATTAAAAAAACAACTATATTTGAAAAAAGAAAATTATTTTTAAAAACTATTAAAGTAATAATTGGGTACGATGAAGCAGTACCCAAGGGTCTGAGGAGTCCAAACAGCCCTAACCTACACATTGCTCATTTATGACTATCTAAATGCAATTAATAAACACAGGTCTTCTGCTTCTCGTGTATTTGATACCTAGCAACATAGAGAGGCCATCCAAAAAAGCTCATATTTGAACTGCATATTTGAATGGCAAGTCTTGATTTTACCATATATTAGCGATGCTAACTAATGGCTAAGGCTGGGTTTAATCTACCTGACATCTGAGAAAATCTTGCACATTTCCTACTGAACATAAAAATAAAGAAAAGGGAAGAGAATGACATAAAAGGTACTTTGAATTTCCAATCTTCTTTTAATTTTATTCCAATGGATATAAACTTGAAGAAATGAAAAAGAATAGCCTGGAATATTTTTATTCTAAAAAGTCAGAGCTTCTGTAACTCATGGGTGAATACAGGGGTTCCTTATTCTTGATGAAGCCATCTGCCTTCAATATTTGCAACAGAAAGCCCTACGGGTTACTAAAATAATCTTTTAAACATAAGATACATCCCAAGAAATAATAACTTTCAACGAGGAGCTGGCATAAAGCAGAACAAAAGGCTAATACACTCTTCCTTGCCTCCTACTCATTACCCTCTCCCATCATCTCTCATCTTTTACAGTACCTCTAATGAAACCATTTGCAGATTTTGCAACATTATGGACAAAATTGTTTTCATTGTTTCATTTGTAAGTGGTCAGATAGTCAAATTAACTACACTATGCTATCAACAACTGCATTCTTATAGACTGAGTTTGTTTGGGCAAAGCACAGAATTTTCAGTAAGACCTTTTTGTTTTCTATGGCCTAATATCTAATTTTACCTAAAGGCAAAAATCACATCCATAGGTCTCATTTTTATCCCATTCTACAAATCTGTGGTCATTAATGACTCTATATAGTGGCTACTAATCAAAATATCTACAGTGAACTTGTGCTATATAGAAATTCAGAATATCCCCTGAAAAATCCCATTCTCTTCATATAGCCAAGAAGTAATTAAATCAACTTAGAGCTTCAAGGCAATTACATTCCTCAGTTACTGTAAGTAGATTATGCCCCATTTTTCATTTAGAAATATTAAAAATGTAACCTGAAATATGTTTAGGGGAATACAACTATTTAAATTCAAATTAGGATTATTCCCTACTGTATACTCTTCCTAATTAAAAGGTATAACTACTGCTTAAATATTTCATAGTTTGGGCAGTGTATGTAGGAACTCTCAGCCCAGCTGGTGAACAGAGAATATTTGAGCACAGGTACTACAGTATGTTATGCTACCTTTCAGCTACCAGACCAAGCACAGGCTCACCTTTCAAAATAACTGGAATTCCTAGCTACGCAATACATTAAACTGCTGCATAACCACAAGGAAAAAATACCATGTCTACATGCATATTTTACTCCCAATCAGCAAGCATCTTCCCCCCAATTTTTTTTTTGATATCTTGAAGTAACTATTCTTTCTGTGGCCAAGATTATACTGCCCATTAAATTGAGTTAATGGACTATTTGGCAAACCAGAAACTGGCTCAATCACCACAGCACAACGAAGGAAGAGAACGTAAACTGGAATAGACTTCTACAACGCCCCGATTCCTTAAATCATTTAGTGGAACTGAAAGCCACTGGGCAGGGAAAGGCAGAATATGTGGCTAGTCAACATTATGTAAACGTGGAGTGGAGGCCAAAGGGGAAAAAGCTTGCTCATAAGAATAGAAAAATCTAACAGTTCAGCCTAAAGTCTTTGCTTTCTTACTAATGGTAAATGGCTACTTTTAGAGAAGGAAATTAAGAATTTAGGTTAACTCACTCACTCTAAGATGGTTCTTCTCTTGGGGGGGGGTATTATTATTACCTTATATCCCTCAAACTTTTCTTTCCATATTCTTCTGATTCTATGACCTAGTCATCTAAGCCAAAACTTATAATCAATTGAATTTTATATAAAGACACCTGAACAAAAGTAACAACCTTTTCACTGTCTCTTTACCTCCAGTCTTACTCTCTCTCATGACAGCCGAGAATGATCTATCTAAAGTAAAATCTGATAGTATCACTCCTCAGTTTTAAATCCTTCAATGCCATGCCACTGCCTGTAGGATAAGCCCAGACTCTGAAGATAGTATGCAAAATCCCACCATAATCAAACCTCTCCCCCATCCCACCATCTCATACTAAACCTTAAACTAATTTGTAGTTCCTTAAAAAATAAATAAGCCATGCTATTTAACACTTCCAGAGACACTCATATGGCTTCCTTAACTCAAATGCTTTTCTCTTACTCATCTTGATACCCATCCAGCAGCCACCTCTCAATATTCTTCCTTCACCCAATTCAAGACCCAGCTGATCTCCTCCTGGAAGCTATTCCTAGACCCCTAAACTGCCTTAGGTGCCCAGCTTGTGTTCTCCTGTAGTTCTTTGGTGTGGTAGGCAAAATAATGGCCCTCAAATAAGTCAACACTTCAATACTCAAAAATCCATGAATATGTTACCTTATACGGCAACCTGATAGATGTGGGTAAGAGATTTGGATTTAAAATCATCATCCAGGATAATCCAGGTAGGCCAATCTAATCACAGGAGTCCTTAAAATCAGAAAACCTTTCCCAGCTGTAAAGACCGAGAGAGAGAACAATGAGAGAAGAATTAGACCCATTGATACTGGCTTTGAAGATGGAAGAAAGGAGTATGAGCCTACCTTATATGGGTGGCCTCTAGAAATTAGAAAAAGCAGAGAAACAAATCCTCTTGTAAAGTGTCCTGCAAGGAACACAGCCCTGCTGACACCCTGACTTTAGCTCAGTGAGATCCATGTCAGATCTCTGACCGACAGAACTATAAGATAATAAATTTGTGTAACTTCAAGTCATTAAGTTTATGGTAATTTGTTACAGCAGCAATAAAAACTAATATATTAGGGCACCATTTTTATGATGCTATACTATTACTGTCTGTGTCTACTAGAGGATGGGAGCTCTATTTTATTCAAAATTATTTTCCCAATACCTAGCACAGTTGTTGTCTACAGGGATGCTCAACAGTATTTTACAACTGAAACATGTTCATAATTTAACTCTGAAGATGTTTATTACTATAATTAAAACATTTTTCTTCAATTCAGAATCTTAATTGGCAATATGAACTACTTTCATTCTTCATTAGTCATTCCAGGCACAGAGATCTATTAATACAAGTTTATTTATGAGTTTCTCCTTTCATTAACAGGACAAGTGCTCACTATGACACAGTCCTCCTATGGAGCTTGCATGTATATAGCTTTGTTATCAATTTTCCTGCTTCATATCAGATACCATATTTATAAAAAATCATATATATTGCCATCAATATATTGTTGTTTTTAGTTCTATCAATCCCAAGATCCATTAAGAAGTATTTTATTTATTCACAGTGCTTTTAACCTAAGTCTCTTGAGTATCTGACAAAATAAATTAGTACTGGAAGTTTATCTCTGAAATCAAGGATTTAGAAATATTCAGAACCTACAAAGTCCCATTTCACAACCCTCTAAAATTGACATTATTTCTCCCTCTTCAGCAGCATGCTCAATACTATAGTTTACAATATCAGCCAATATTCTGAGGGCATAATATGTGCACATCTCTGCAGTATTCTTAATCTTTACAATGACCCTACAAAGGTGATTCTACCTATTACCCTTATTGGGATGGCAGTGTGTGTGTGTGGGGGGGGGGGGCGGGGGGTTGCTCAGAGGGTTTAAGTGCCTTGCCTGGGATTAATTACACAGCTCAAAAGTAGTAGAGATGGGCATTCAACTCCAAAGTCAAAAGTAAAAAGAAGTAAATTTCTTAGATCAACACTTAATGTAGCTTATTCTATTCAAAAATGGAATTTGGGAAAAGTCAACCTTCACATCTGACAAAGGTTTTCAGACTGGCAGGTACCCATGAAGGTGTGGCAGTGGCTATCATAAAATACCAAGAAGTACACATCATGTGACAAGGTGAGATGAAGCACTCTGGCCATGAGATAAATTCGTTTTCTTTGTAGCTTAAAATACCTTTTCTAAGAGGAAGGTAAGACTAAATCATATCATCCCTGTGCATTTTTCCTAGCAACTGCTACTTCTACTCCTCTGGAGACAAAAAGTAGAAAGATTCTAAATTTCAGGCTCATTTTGTGGTTTAAGATTGGTTCCATATGCAATTCAAAACTCTCATTCAGCATCTTCTGATGCCTCTCATTACTAATTCTTGTTAGTCATTAACACAGGCTAAAAATGGACTGCAGAACATTGGCAGCATTGATCTTCACTTCACTAATCCACTCTTCAGTCTCAACTCTCCTAACTCTCTGGTCTTTGGTTCTCTCATCCATAACACAAGAAAGTTAGATTAGACGAAGTCTAAATCTTTTCTTAATTCTAATATCCCAGGATTGCATTAACCTTTGCATTCTGCCTGGCATTCTACTGAGCTGAGTAGAGCTAGCAGAAACTTAGAAGGAATTAGGATATAATTAAAAAGCTTCAGAGGGACTATGTTTCAATCTCAGTGCTGTCACTTACTAACTATATGGCATTGGGAAAGTCTTAGTTGCCTTGTCTGTAAAATAAGGGAAAAAAATACTACCTATGGTTATTTTGAGAATTAAATTTTTAAATCCTTTTTTTTTTCAGTGTTTACTTACTTATTTAGAGAGAGGGAGGGAGAGAGAGCCCCCAACCAGGAAGGGGCAAAGAGAAAGAAGAGAGAACCCCAAGTAGACTCTGTACTATCAACGTGGAGCCATATGCAGGGCTCAGTCTCATGACCTCAAGGTTATAACCTGAGCCATTATCAAGAGTCACCCAGGCGCCCCTTTAAATACTTCTTTTAAATGCATCTAAAACAATGCCTGGTGCTGAGTAACTGCTCACTCAATATTCCTTTCTCTTAAAATGTGACTTGTAAGTATTATAAGCAGGTTTTTCAAAGGAGCCATTTCTTGAAACAAAATTTAAAAGTTTTGTAGGATTTAAAGATAATGTAGTACCAAGACTGTCTTAATCTACTTGGGCTCCCATAACAAAATACCATATGGGGTGCGGGCAGCAGGGTGGCTCAGTTGGTTCAAGCATCCAACTCTTGATTTCAGCTCAGGTCATGATCTCATGGTCCTGAGATCGAGAGCCCCGCCCCTCCCCAACACCCTTCTCCATCCCCCACGCTGCACTGGGTATGGAGCCTGCTTAAGATTCTCTCTCCCTCTGCCCCTCCCCTGCTCATGTAAACAAGTGCATGCATGCACTCTCTCTCTCTCAAAAAACAAAAACCAAAACCCATAGACTATGTGACTTAAACAAAAGATATTTATTTTCTCACAGTTCTGGAGGCTACAAGTCTCAGATGATGGTCTGACAGGGTTGGTTTCTTGTGAAAGCTCTCTTCCTGGCTTATAGATAGTTGCCTTCTCACTGTGACTTCTCCTATTCCTTCTACTTCCAGTCCTGCTGGATTAGGGCTCCACCTTTACGACCTCACATCATCTTTATCACCTCCCCACAGGCCTTATCTCCAAATATATTAACATTGGAGATTAGCACTTCAACTTATGAATTTTTTTCTAAGTTTATTTATTTATTGTTGGGGGGAGGGTGGCAGAGAGAGAAGGGGAGAGAGAGAATCCCTAACAGGCTCCCCACTGTCAGCGAGAAGCCCCATGCAGGGCTTGAACTCATGAACCATGAGACCGTGACCTGAGCCGAAATCAAGAGTCAGATGCTTAACCAACTGAGCCACCCAGTTACCCCACAACATATGAATTTTGGGAGGACTGAAACAATCAGTCCATAACAAAGAGTATTACTTTATTTTTGTACTAAAGTTTTTTATTTTATTTTATTTATTATTTTTTTTAAAGAAATTTTTTTAAACGTTTATTTATTTTTGAGACAGAGAGAGACAGAGCATGAATGGGGGAGGGTCAGAGAGAGGGAGACACAGAATCTGAAACAGGCTCCAGGCTCTGAGCTGTCAGCACAGAGCCTGACGCGGGACTTGAACTCATGGACCGCGAGATCATGACCTGAGCTGAAGTCGGACGCTTAACCGACTGAGCCCCTAAAGTTTTTTATTTTAAAGCAAAGGTTATAGACTTCATTCAAACCTCATTCTAAGTCTCTAAGATGAATAGAAGTCCTATGATCCTACATGGATACTTGGGGAACAGACATGGAGAGGTTAAACAACCTCTTAACCTTAATGATACATAACCTTAATGACACAGCTGAATAGAGGCAGAATTACAAACAGAATTTGGGCATTTTAACATTGAAGCTCATTCCATTAAATAATACTGCATTTTTGAAACTTCTATTTCTAAATATATTATCATTGTTCTCTCTCACATTACTTCTTAAATCTGCCTTAAAATTCTGTTTTGAAGGGGCACCTGGGTGGCTCAGTTAGTTAAGCATCTGACTTTTGATCTTGGCTCAGGTCATGATCTCACAATTTGTGAGTTCAGGCCCCACATCGGGCTCTGCACTGACAGCTTAGAGCCTGTTTGAGATACTGTCTCTCCTTCTCTCTGCTCCTCACCTGCTTGTGCTCATTCTCTCTCTCAAAATAAATAAACTTTAAAAAAAAGAAAGAAAGAAAGAAAGAAAGAAAGAAAGAAAGAAAGAAAGAAAGAAAAGGAGACATTCTTCCAAAAAAAAAAAATCTGTTTTCAAAAGATAATTTAAATAATATCAAAGAATGGGGAGATTTTTTTAAATGACTAACGTTCTCAAAGCCAAGGAAATAGACTAAATAGAGCCATGAAAACCAAGGTTTAATCAGCCCCATGATTTTGTGATGTGTACTTTTAGGGAACGCCAAGAAACTGACACATTCAGCAAAGTCATTGGCTTATTTCTTGACCAACACTCATCAGTGATGCTCATCCACCCACAGACAAGCTGGAGTTAGATAATTATTTCCAGTAACTGAAAGTTGCCTATTCTTACTTTCAGAAAAGGAAAATAGATTACTTTAATAATTATATTTCACGTTCTCTGGGTGGCAGAGATTTTAGACACCATCTCTTTGGGTAGCAAATACTAGTATATCTGTGGACATGACACAGCACAGAGGGTTGTTTCCAAGAACATTCTCATGGGGTTGGGGGCAGAATTCTTTCAGTGGGGAGAAACACTGGCTTATATTTAGTAGGCATTACTCCTCAGACCACTTTGGCTAGGTGTTGAATTCTTTCCCTCTTTTTAGAGATTAAAAAAATGTAAAACTAGGTGATGTTATTCCAATTTTTATCCTTTAGCACTGACATGCAGGCTAGCACCTTCTAGAAAAAGTGAGAAACTGCCTGTTCAAAAATAGCAATTTTTACGGGACTTTCTGTACTTTTTGGGTAGGAAGGGAGGGAGGGAGAGAGAGATCACGCTGTACTTGTCCTTACCTAACCAAACTAAATATTCTATTTAAATATATTAAATATTCTATTTTTTCTTTCCTTTTTTTCCCCCTGAAACAATGTTTGTGTTCACTGTGCAAAAATGTTGTACCTCGCTATGTTTCTTCAGTTGGAAGGGGTGGTGAAGGTGGTGGTGATAGTGACTTCCTGTTGCTGATCTCTAGATTACTCGTCATCTCTTATTTGGCTCACAGCCCCTTCACCACCTGTGTTACAACTTTCCTACATCAAATTTCTACTGTTGTAAATACCTGAGAGAATTCCCATTTTCCTAGTGAGACTCTGACTGATAAAACCACTACACAATGGCAATTTTGTCATTTACTGTTTAATTAGCTTTTTCATATACTTGTGTGCTTTAATATGTTTCCTCAAGTAAAAATCTTAATCTTGAAACCATGCACTCTGAGATCCTAACTCTGAGTTCTTAGGGCACACACTGAAACGAGGATGAGGAGTGCAGAAGGGAGAAAAACGTGGACATGGAAGGTCAATGAACAAAATGGGGTCACAAAAGCTACTCAGGTAATATGCCAGCTATGACAAAGTAATGTCAGCCAAGGAGTCTCTCAGACTGAGATGTTCTTTGAATACAGCAAAAAGTATTATTAAAAACATGTCAATACATGTACAATGAATACAACAAGCAATGATAATGCTATTACAGCCTTTCAAGAATCAAGATTCCCAGTCAACCAGTGAATTATGCAATTTCTTTAGAGGCTTCCCAAACTGGCTAATAATCCAAAAGAAATGTTTTATGTATGAGTAATTGTTAGTGGCTGTAACTTAAGGCAATCTACTGAAAATGCAATTCTTTAATGCTAACAGTCCAAAGATAGACTGGTATCACAACACAGTATAAATGTTATTTTAGAGGAAAAAGGGAGAGTACTAGATGGCTTGTGCACACCTCTTTCAGGAATTGGTTTCAATTGGGCTAGTATCCCTAAAGTAATACTTGGACACAATCTTTGAAAACTCTGGTCTGGCAAGAAAAAGCCCTAAGAGACCATATTTAGATAATCATTTAATGTTTCAGCAAATCAAATTGCTTTGACTTATAGGCATAAACTCAACAATGATAGAATACTAATAAAAATAACAACAACAGCTAGCAATCAAATCGTAGTTACTATATTTATGTGCCAGGCACTTTTCTAAGTGCTTTATACACTTACCTCATCTAGTAATTCTCACAACTCATCGGGATAGGAACTCTTATTTCCCACCCCACCTCCAATATTACAGACTAGGCTTAAAGACAATAAGTAAGTTGCCCAAGTCCACACAGCTAGTAAGTAACAGCTAGAATTTGATCTTAGGCAGTCTGATTCCATAGTCCATGCTCTTAATTATTATACCGTATTCTCTCCCTAACTTGGTAAAAGTCATATGTGGAACTAAGTGGGGAAACCAGGAATTCAAGACAAGTCTTGAGCTACATTTAACCAAAAACACATTTAGTTATAAGACATGGGACGTTATGACTCTTTGGCTCTCCCCCTTTGAAGCCCTTAGAAGTCTTTACCGTCACCAGCAAACAATGTCTGTGGAACTAGGCAACGGGCATAGCACAATATGGGACCCCAGTGCCATTGTATATCAAATGGTACATAACAAAAAGAGCAAAGTTTTTATGGTCAGAAAATCATGGGTTGAAGTCATAACTTTGCCATTAATTGGGAGTATGCTACTAAATAGAGTATAGGTTATGACGTCAGACAGACCTTGATCAAAATCCGAGCTTTGACAACACTGTGTAGGGTGGCAAAGTTTATATACAGTACAAGAGCACCTAGCCAAGAAAGCAAAATGGGGCTGAAATTCTGCCTATGTTCAACTGCTCAGCAAGCCATCCACCCTGGAATGGGGGCTATGTGTGCTGGAAGAGGTGGCACCTAGCACAAGCCCCCAAGCTACTACCTAGGGTAGTGTGGCAGCCCAGAACTTTCAGTTATTTAATTGGTTACCACAGGGGGCACCTTTTTCTATTTCAAACAAAATTTTCTCAAAAACTGCAGGTGACTGCCTACTCTAATACTAGCTATGTAATCTTGGGCAAGTCACTTAATCACTCTAAACCTCGGTTTCTTCATTTGGAAAAAGTGTTTGAAAATAGAACTCGCTTCATAGTGCGGTTCTAAGGATTACGTAAAATGATGCAAGTGTTTAGTATAGTATAGTGCCAGGTACTTAATAAGTGCTCAGTAAATCATAACCAATAAATTATAACCACACGTAACACAACCTGGGCCTCCCATCCGTCATCAGTTAAAATGAATACCATCTATCTCACAAGACATTTCCATGAATGTTGTATTGTGACAAGAAAGCATTTTATAAACTGTTACATGTTTATTTATAATTTTTATATAAAGAATAGCAAATACAAAAAGTTCTTGGTACCCAGCACTTAGTAAATGCATGACAAATGTTAAATGGTATTGTTGCTATTAGTATTGACAACTCATTTAAATTTTTTACATCAAACATTCGTGTTTAGGTATTTCTTATTTTAGGGAGGATAATCAAGCTCATGCATCATTTTAAATTGTGAGAGGAAAATTATCTCATTAGAGAGATCTGTAAGCAATATAAATCTAAGGAGTCTAAGACTAAGTAGTATCCAGCCCCACCCCCACCCCCACCAAAAAAATCCTACAATCCATCAGGTTTGAGCTAAATTAAAAAAAAAAGGAAGGGGTGCCTGGGTGGCTTAGTCAGTCAAACGTCTCACTTCGGCTCAGGTCATGATCTCACGGTTCATGAGTTTGAGCCCACGTCGAGCTCTGTGCCGACAGCTCAGAGCCTGGAGCCCGCTTCAGATTCTGTGTCCCCCTCTCTCTCTATGCCCCTCGCCCGCTTGCACTCTCTCTCTGTCTGTCTCTCAAAAATAAATAAACATTTTAAAAAGTTTAAGGGGAAAATAGGGGCACCTGGGTGGCTTGGTCAGTTAAACATCCGACTGGCTCAGGTCATGATCTCACAGTCTGTGAGTTTGAGCCCCGCGTCAGGCTGTGTGCTGACAGCTCAGAGCCTGGAGTCTGCTTCAGATTCTGTGTCTCCCTCTCTCTGTACCCCTTCTCCACTCACACTCTGTCTCTCAGAAGTAAATAAACATTAAAAAAAAAAAAAAAGGAAAAGATAAATCACGTCAGAGACACTAAACCTTGCTTAAAATTAGAGCCTCTCAAAAGAAGAAACTATATTTATATCCACACAACACATAAAAACCACGAGATTTACACATAGTAGCATAACTGTAGTTTCTTTGAACTTGGAAACCGTATTCTTCAGAAACTGCCTGTTGATTCAGCTCAAATTCAAAATAAGTATGTGACCCTGCTCCCCTAAGAAAAGGGCTCCTTCCACCCATATTACAATGTTTGGGACATTTAAAGTTTCTATTACCATAAATTCCAAGCTTACAGTCTCACAGCAGCTATAATTCAGCTGCAAAGAACAAACATAGGTCTGCAAACCAGAGGACTTAACAGGCCTCTGGCTCTACAACAGACTGATTCTTCCTGTGACCCATGCTGCAGGCAAAACCCAAAATAAAATGAAGACCTAAGACTGCTATCAGACTTGCTTCATGTCTATCTTCCCAATGTGCTTACATTTTGTTGTTGTGTTACTGTTCATAGTTATTCCCACCACCAGAGTGCTAGCAACACATCTGTTGATACAGTACTAAGGGAAGAAAAGAATGCTCTCTCAACTTGATTAATGCTTGCATCTTCTTAGCACTCAAGCATAAAGCACATTCTAGATTTACTGTATTATTCTCCCCATCAAGATATCTTGATGGGATGGACACCAAGAAGCTCTGGATTCAAATGTGAATCAGTCACTAAGTAGTGTTATGTCCTCAGGACATCATTTAAACTCTGCAGGTCTCCTCTGAGATAATGTATGAAAGAGATTTTTAAAATTATAATGTGATGTACATATGGAAATGATTATTTCTGCCAACAGTATATCATAAAAACAGATATAAGAACCCTGCTTTAGTCATTCCAATGGAATAAAAGGAAAAGTTATGAAAGTGCTCTTTGAGAATAGTCTCTATAAATGTGAGACTTACAGATTACATCACCTTTAATTCTTTCTAATCGTATTATAGTACCCACTAGAGGTATTATACACAGATGGCTCACTCAAAAGGTAGCCATAATTTGGAAACTTCTAGAAGCGTAAGTATTGACAGTGGGGATAATCAGCTTCGTCACTAATATTATCTGTTGGGCAATACGTGCTCTCTTTTTTGGCTTTTTTAGTAGTATTTTACACAGCCACGTGCTTCTTCTACAAGGGCAGTAGAAGAGCCTCAAGTTTGCCTATCCTGCCATCTCTCATGGGAACAAAGGAGAAGCAATATTACCTCCATTCAATAAAGGAGAAAAATGTGGGTGATCATCTAAACATACGAAATAAAAAATGAAACCAGAACTAGAGCAGAAAATAGGCTAAGTTCATTGTTCTTTTTCCTAGAATGCACTGCCTTCTTTGGGGCAGGACAAAGCTCCAAACTGAAAAAAAGAAAACAAGAAAAAAAAGTCCCTGTCCTTTCTCTCCCAGGCTTCTTTGCTACCCATGTGAGACCCTTGCACCACAGAGCACAAGAAGCAAAAACTTCGTCCCATAAGGCATAGCAAGGGATGAACTTCACGAATCTTTGTTTTCTACTTGTCAGCTCTACAAACTATATATAAACTGACCTCCATTAAGATCAAGGCCAGCCTCATGTGACTCAAGCTGCTCCATTTGGGAAGGAAACCCTGGACATCTGGCAAAATAATCTGCCAAAGACATGGCTCCCTTCATCATGAACAGGCAGATGAACATGATGGCCAAATGTCAAGAGTGATACTGAATGACTATTGCTAATGTGCAATTACCTCATTTACAGAGGAATTATTTTATTTACTTAATGTGCATTATTACTAAACTACAACATCTCTAGTCCAGAGTACATCTCACACACAAAGCATGGCCACTAAGAAACAAAACCACCACTTCAACTGGCTTTAAAACCAACTAGGAAGAAGCCAGAAACACAAGGGTAGTTTAAGAATTACAACCAACACATGAAAAGATGCTCAGCATCACTCATCATCAGGCAAATACAAATCAAAACCACAATGTGATACCACTGCACACCTGTCAGAATGGCTAACGTTAACAACTCAGGCAACAACAGATGTTGGCGAGGATGCGGAGAAAGAGGATCTCTTTTGCACTGCTGGTGGGAATGCAAACTGGTGCAGCCACTCTGGGAAACAGTATGGAGGTTCCCCCCAAAATTAAAAATAGAACTACCCTACAACTCAGCAATCACACTACTAGGTATTTATGCAAGGGATATAGGAATGCTATTTCAAAAGGACACATGCACCCCAATGTTTATAGCAGCACTATTGACAATAGCCTAAATATGGAAATTGCCCAAATGTTCATCAACAGATGAATGGACAAAGAAGATGTGGTATATATATACAATGGAGTATTACTCGGCCATCAAAAAGAATGAAATCTTGCCATTTGCAACTACGTGGATGGAACTAGAGGGTATTATGTTAAGTGAAATTAGTCAATCAGAGAAAGACAAAAATCATATGACTTCACTCATATGAGGACTTTAAGGTATAAAACAGATGAACATAAGGGAAGGGAAGCAAAAATAATATAAAAACAGGGAGGGGGACAAAACAGAAGAGACTCATAAATATGGAGAACAAACAGAGGGTTACTGGAAGGGTTGTGGGAGGGGGGATGGGCTAAATGGGTAAGGGGCATTAAGGAATCTACTCCTAAAATCATTGTTGCACTATATGCTAACTAACATGGATGTAAATTAAAAAATAAATTATTTTAAAAAAGTTAAAACTCTACCCTAAAAGAAAAAAAGAATTAAAAATTGCAGGTGTTATGGGTGCTGACCCCTTCACAATTGAATATCCATATATAACATTTGACTCCCCAAAAACTTAACGACTAATAGCCTACTTTGACCAGAAGTCTTACCAATAACATAAACAGCTGGTTGACACTGTTTATATATATATACACTGTGTATATATATACACACACACATATAATACACCGTATTCTTATAATAAAGTAAGCTAGAGAAAAGAATTAGAAAAATCATGAGAGATAACATGTACATAATGTGCTGTAAAAAAATCCACATATAGGTGGACCTATGTAGTTCAAACCCGTGTTGTTCAAAAGTCAACTGTATTTCCCAAGTTAAACATTTTCATGCTATATAGTATACAAACATGTGTCACTGGGACAGTATTTTGCTAACAATGTATGGCAACACTGATATGATATAACACAGGCTAAAAATGGCTGCTTATCTAGACATGAGGTCTACAGATGTAGTAAATGCTGATTTGGTTTTAAAATACTAAATATGTTTCAGCTGCTGACATGCATCACCAACCTGAATTTATACAGAGAACATATTGAGTCCATAAAATATAACAAAACAGTGTACAAAGTTTCAGAAGGCAGAAAATGAGGAATGATTTTTTTTGTTTTGTTTTTTAACTAGATGTGTGTTAAGTTGAGACACAGAAGTTTTGACACAGAGGTTGTTGTTGAAGCCTTTTCCATCTGACAGACCTGTGCTTCTGTGGCCATAATTTGATATGAAATGTACTTTAAAACCTTTTAAAGTCAAACTGACATTTGAAACTCATCAAGGTGTAGTTTATTCACGTGAATTTTCTTATACAGTTTCTCTTTCATGAAAATTGTGTTTGGGTTTCTGAGGAGGTGGTTGAACGACTCTCACGGCTCATAGATGATCACTGTTCCAAATCTCATCCAGATTATTCTTCTGTGCCAATTTCCCTTTCCTGACACATAACAACTATTTTGAGTTCCTGGACTCAATACCTATGTGTGTGTGAAGGTGTTTTCCAGCCCACCAAGAAGCAATTCTTGGACACCAGCAGAGTATCCAAGAATTCAACTCAATTCTGACAGTGTCTCCCTGGAGACAGCCAGACAGAAGAGATGTGTAGGGCAAGGTATGTGGGAAGGGGCACGGAGCTTCCATGCTCTCTCCAGGCATACCGCTGTCCCCACATCTCCACATGTTCACCAACCCAGAAGCTCTGCACAATGATGATTTTTGAAGTAGAATATCTAAAAAGATAAATTAGGGACCCTTGATTTCATATCAGAGGCCACTGAAAGTTTTTTGATCAAGGACAAATATTTAAAACAGTACAATTATACAGAAAACACTTTAAATTGATCCTAAGAGCAGGTTTTAATTTTATTTTTTTTAATGTTTATTTATTTATTTTGGGGGCAGGGGAGGGGCAGAAGAGAGGGAAACAGAATCCCAAGCAGGCTCTGCACTGACAATGTGGATGAACCATGAGATCATGACCAACCAGGGGCCCCAAGAGCTGATTTTTTTTTTTTTTTTAATTTTTTTCCCCAACGTTTTTTATTTATTTTTTTGGGACAGAGAGAGACAGAGCATGAACGGGGGAGGGGCAGAGAGAGAGGGAGACACAGAATCCGAAACAGGCTCCAGGCTCTGAGAGCCCGACGCGGGGCTCGAACTCACGGTTGAAGCCGGTCGCTCAACCGACTGAGCCACCCAGGCGCCCCCCAAGAGCTGATTTTAAATTTAAATAGAAAAATGGATTAAAGATATAAATGGGCAACTTATAGTAGGAGAAACATGAACAGCTAATATACTTTTTAAATGCTCAGCCTCACTCATAATCAGAAAAATAATTTAAAAGACTAGGAGATTCCATTTCATACCCATTACATATATAAAAAATAAAAAGCTTGACAACACCACGTGTTGAAAGGATATAGAGCAATGTAAACTCTTACACACTGCTGGTGAAAAAGTAAATTGCTCATGACCACTTTGGGCAGCATATGTTAAGAAAAATTTGCAAATCCTACACCCTAGCAATCCTGCTTGTTGGCAAATACCATAGAGAAAGCCTGGGCCGGGTACCCAGAGAGACCTGCACAAGAATGTTCACAGCTGCAATTTTATTAGAGAAAAAAAAAAATCCTGGAGGGGCGCCTGGGTGGCTCAGTCGGTTGAGTGTCTGACTCCTGATTTTGACTCAGGTCAGGATCCCAAGGTCGTGGGATTGAGCCTCATGTCTGGCTTTGCACTGAATGCAGAGCCTGCTTGAGATTTTCTCTCTCTCTCTCTCTCTCTCTCTCTCTCTCTCTCTCTCTCTCTCTCTCTCTCTCCCTCCCTCTCTCCCTCTCCCCCTCTCTCCCTCTCTCCCTCTCTCCCTCTCTCTCTCTCCCTCCCCCACGTGTCTCTCCCACCAATCACACTCTTGTGCTCTCTCTAAAACAAGTCAAACCAAAACAAACAAAACAACACCCTGCACATAGCTGCCTATTAACAGGAGAATAGAAAACAAGTGTTCAAAAACTGTTGAATGAATGACACCAAGGAATGAACAACAGTGTTCTCAAAGGAGGTCAGAGCCTCAGGAATCTGTGGGTGTATAACGACCATGTCATCAGAAAGAAGACAAAGAATACAGTGCAGAAAAAAATATTTGAAGAAATAGTCGGTGAAAACTTACCAATTTTGGTAAAAGACAAAACTGTGATACATCCGTACAATGGAAAACAACGCAGCAATAAAAAGGAACAAACTATTGATACATGGAACAACATGGGTGGATCTCAAAGGCATAATGCAGAGTGAAAGCCAATCTCCAAGTGTTACAAACTATTTGATTCCATTTATGTGATAATCTGCAAAAGGCAAGAGCATAAGAACAGAGAACAGATCAAAGGTTGCCAGGGGTTGTGGATGAGAGGAGGGTTTGAGTCCACTGGACAGCACAAGAGAATTTTAGGGGTGGGGGAACTGTTCTGTATCCTGATTGCTAATGTGGTTACACAAATCTACACATGCATTAAAATTCACATAAATGTACAAGCAAAAAAAGTCAATTTTATTATATATACTAAAAAAAGAAAAGTCTAGGAAAAAAATCAGTATCTCCTCTAAAATCATGTGTATCCAAGATATATGGCATCACATATCCCATGCCTTTTACATGTAAAAAGCCACCAGATCAAGCAGATATACTACGATATCTCCCTCAAAGATGGTTAACAAAAAAAATCTAAATAAAAGCACTGAACAATAAAAATCAAATGTGTAATCAATGTCTTGCAACATAATTTTATCAGGAAGAAAGTGCTCCATTATTTTTTGGTGTTTTGTTTTGTTTTGTTTCAAAGATTTTATTTTTAAGTAATCTCTACACCCAATGTGGGGCTCAAACTCACAACCCCAAGATCAAGAGTTGCACACTCCACAGAATGAACCAGTCCGGCACCCCCAATGCTCAGTTTCTTTGTACTTGTTTTTAAGGAGTTAATCTAGAAGATTTAAAGACAATAACTTTGCACAATTAAAAGAAAACATTCTTCTGTCACATTTTATACCTGCAAAACCTTTTTGTAGGGGATGGGAGATATAGCCAGTCTGTTAAATTAAAACCTTTTACCTTTTCCTTCTCATTCAACCTCTCAAGTTCAATGTGCCCTAAATAAAAAGTTGTCTAAGCCCTGAGATAAAGGAGATGTCACCGACAGAACAGGCCCTTAAAAGTGATAACTTCCACAAATGCACTTTCCATAGCCTACCAGGATTGCCAAAACAGAAGATAGCAAAGCTTTAACAAAGCCTTTTAACTTGGGTGGCCATGTGTCCTCATCTGCTTGGGACACCTCTGGTTTAACACATGTTGTCCCGATATAATTATTAACAGCACTCTCTCTCAACTCTAGAGGTGCTGTGGTTAAGACGATAAATTATACGGCAACCCCACCCTTAACCTATTTCCCTTAAGGAACCTAACCCATAATCCCTACCTATCACTAAGACCTAGAATGCAGGCTTCACAAAGAGAAGCACTAATACTAGGTTAAAAAAAAAAAAAAAAAAAGACTCAGGAAAAATGAATTTGATTAATGTGTTTGTGTTGTATTTACTTGTTCTGTCAATTACAGCTAATAAAATTCTCTTCTTTGGACTGTATGACTGCATAAAAATAACGCAAAACTCTAATTATTCCATAGCCTAGTATCTTAGAAGAAACTCCATCAGTCACATTGAATAACAACAAATCACTCATTTAAAATCTCTACCCCCGTGCTCACTTCAGCAGCACATATATTAAAATTGGAACAATGCAGAGATTAGCACGGCCCCTGCACAAGGATTACACGTAAAATCACTACCTGTGCCTCCATTCTCATTTTAAAGTGACTGAATGGTGTGGGAAGGCCAGTGCTTTTTATTCCAATTTAGGATGCTGTTTGCCAAATTCTAAGGAATTCTAATATGCTATATCTCCACACGGAAAGTCTATCTCTGCTTCCTTGATGTGATATCATTGTCAAAAAAAGAACAGGTTTCAAATTATAATTCTTTCTTGAGGCTGTAACAATGTGGACCAGATATCTTTCTTTTATAGTCTATCTAAAACAATGAACTTACTTCCTCAGGGAATTAACTGCCCAAATTCCTTATATCTCCTTGTCATCTACCCTTTGGGCAGTTCATTGAACAGGGAAAAGTTAATACTCTTGCTATCACTCCTTGGTAATGAATCTGATGAGAGAAAGAGAATAAAATGATAGACTTACACTGTACATTATAAAAGCCACTAGCATCATGCTCTGCTGACCACTTGAAATGTGTCTCATCCTAACTGAGATGTGTGGCAAGATTTTTAAAACTTAGTACAACAACAAAAAAAGTAAAATAATTAATAATTTTTATATTGAGTACATGTGGAAATAATTGCTTTGATATTCTGTATTAATATATATTACAGAGGGGCTCCTGGGTAGCTCACTTGGTTAAGCATCTGACTCTTGATCTCGGCTCAGATCATCTCATTTGTGAGATTGAGCCCCAACATCCGGTTCTGCACTGACAGCACTGAGCCTGCTTGGGATTCTCTCTCTCCCTCTCTCTCTCTCTCTCTCTCTCTGTCCCTCACCTGCTAATATGCATTCCCTCTCTCTCGCTCTCTCTCAAAATAAATAAACATTAGAAATAATAATACAAATAAAATATACAAATTCACTGGTTTCTTTTTACTTTTTTAATGTGGCTACTACTATAAAGTTTTAAATTACATAGATGGCTGCATTATTTTTCCATTGAATAGTCCTACAATAAACCATGCTTTGATGTGTTTCCATAATAATTTTCATAATAACAATAGCAGGCATAAAACTGACTTAGTTACAAAGGCTTTGCAATTGCACCACAGGTGTCAAAGTGACAAAGTTATCTGTAATGAGAACAGTCCTTGTTACTGTACAGTAATTAGCACTATATTATCCTTAACAGATTTTTAAAAAGAAATAAAAACCAAAGCCAAACTCACCATATTTTTAACATGCAGTGTTCCTCACTTTTGTGTTTCAAGAATTCTTAATTCTCTAAGAACTTACTGAGTATCTCCTATTTGTCTAGACACTGTACAATTTCTGAAATATCCCAAAGCAACCAACCACACACTTTTTTACTGAAATACAGTCGAAAAGTTATATTAGTCTCAGGTGTACAACATAGTGATTCAATAATTCATTACGCTACACAATGCTCACCATGGTAAGTGTGTTTACCATCTGTCACAATACAAAGTTATTGCAATATCAGTACGACTGTACTTTCCATCCCTGTGACTTACTTATTTTTCAGCTGGAAATCTGCAGCTCTTAATTCCCTTCACCTTTTTGGCCCACCTCTCTCCCCTTTGGCAACCACATCTATTTGAGTCCATTTCTTTTTTGTTTGTTTGTTTCCTTATGGAAACAACCTAAGTGTCCATTGGTAGATAAATGGATAAAGAAGAGGTGGTGTAAAAAAAAAAAAAAAAATGTGTGTATACACACACACACACACATATCACACAATGGGGAATATTACTCAGCCATAATAAAGATGAAATCTGGCCATTTGTGACCACAAGAAATTATGCCATGTGAAATAAGTTAGAGAAAGACAGACACCATATGATATCACTTACATGCAGAATCTGAAACACAAAACAAAACACCATCGTCCCAGTCTGGGAAACCTGTATCTACAGAGGAATATAATGTGGAAGAAGAAAGCAAAACATAGGCCCTGAACATAAACTAGATGCAGCAAATAGGCAACCTGAGTTCAAACAAAAATAAACTCAAACTATTACTCCAGAATGCTTTTGCCCTGCATCTGCTCCTGAACTTTCCCTTATACCTTTAGTTTCTATTTTTAGCTGCTTTGGGTCATATCTCCAGAGTTAGGCTGAAAAGGTCTAAACAGTTTCACTATTAGGTTCAGAACTCCCTTTATATTTTCAAATTTCAAATAGGCTGACTTCATGCTTAGCAACCTACCATTAAGAATTTACCAAACTTCTTGGGTGCCTGGGTGGCCCAGTTGGTTAAGCAGCCAACTTTGGCTCAGGTCATGATCTCACGGTTCATGGGTTCGAGCCCCACATCAGGCTCGCTGCTGTCAGTCTGTCAACTCAGAGCCTGGAGCCGCCTTCAGATTCTGTGTCTCCCTCTCTCTCACTCTCCCTTCCCCTGCTCGTGCTCTGTCTCTGCCTCTCAAAAATAAATAAATGTTAAAATAAAAAAAAATTTTTTAGAATTTACCAAACTTCTAAGTAAAAGATAATAAATCAGGCCATTCCCAATCCCCTACATAATCACTACAGCTTTTGTTATCTCAGAATTGGTATTAAAAGATTCAAGTAAATTATTTTTTCCATACCCTGGACATTATTTTTTCCATACCCTGCCTACCTTACATGGTAGCAATTATAACAAATTTTGCATTGTTAAAATTTCACATGGCTGCTGAAATCACAATTATAATTACAAAATAAAATGAGATCTCCAAACACACAGCAACTAATATACTCTCTGGAGGCAGTTTCAGGTATTTGAAACACTCAAGTCTTTTTTTTTTTTTTTAAGTTTTTATTTATGTACTTACTTTGAGAGAGACAGCGAGAGCAAGCACGAGCACGGGAGGGGCAGAAAGCAGGAGAGACAATCCCAAGTGGGCTCCATACTGTCAGCACAGAGCCTGACATAGGGCTTGATCTCACAAACCGTGAGATCATGACCTGAGCCAAAACCAAGAGTCCGATGCTTAGCTGAATGAGTCACCCAGGTGCCCCTGAAACACTCAAGTCTTACTAATACCCTAGAACAAACAGGATACCTGAAAATAAGGGACAGACTTACTGCTTAGGACAGACACAGCTTCAAAAATAACTCAAATGATATATCTCTCTATAGTCTTATTTATCCACTTTAAAAGGAAGGTAATATTTATCTAGATACAGGTGACATTTATGGCTCTTTGACATTTAAAGTTAAATACAAGAACAGTGTACAATAACTTTTTTTCACAACCACAGAAAATCTTTTGGATTCTCCAGATATGTGATGTGACTTGGAGCTCCTACTCAAGTATCTTTTTTTCCTTTCAAGTCTGGCCATAATTCAAGTATTCCCATGGAGGCTTTATCTTTTTGAATTTTGAAAAACTACAGCAAAGCTAGTGTGGCTAGTATCAGATAGTTCTGTATTTGAACATTATAGGTAACAGTTACATCACTAGGTTCCAAGCCCTACCACATACACATAAGGTGCTCAATAAATATTTCTTGAGTGAATAAAATGAGAAGAGGGGAAATATGCACAGTGGTGTAAGACTGCAAAGAAAAACTTGATGCAAGAAAACAAAACACAGAAAGAACCAGATGGGATGCCCTACCACCAAAAACATTAAAAATACTACTCCGGGGGTGCCTAGCTGACTCAGTCAGAAGATATACAACTCTTGATCTCAGGGTTGTGAGTTCGAGCTTCATGTCAGGTGTAGAGATTACTAAAAAAATAAACTTAAAAAAAAAAAAGCTTCTTAGTATGGAAGATGCAAAAGTTCTGGAGATGGATAGTGGTAATGGTTGACATCAATGTAAATGTACCTAATGTCATCGAATTGTGAATTTAAAATGGTTAACATGTATATTTTAGAACAATAATTTTTTTTAAGTAGGCTTCACACCCAATGTGGAGCTTGAACTCACAACCCTGAAATCAAGAGTCACATGCTCCACCAACTGAGCCAGCCAGGCGCCCCTAAAAAAATTTTTTAACAGCTACTCAGCCAAGTGTGACTACAGACTTTCACAGGAAGCCACTAAGACTATGATAGTGAGAAATTCTGGCCATGTAAAGAAACACTGGCCATGTGTGTGGTACAGTAAAAAACTTAAAGAGAAGCAAAAACATCCTCACTGAAAAAGTTGTGCTGTAAGGATATGCTGTTTTACAAAACATCTGTTTGCCAAGTCCTTGTGACAAAATTAACATACTATGGTAGCTGTTTATATACAAAATATTAAGTACTATTTACTCCATTGGAAGGAAAACTATACTTTAGGTAAACACAGACTTTGAGTCTTTAAAAATAAACATGCTTACTTAAAAAAGAAATGAATTAAACTGTTTTGATCTAAATTGATCATAAGACTTTCAATTTTATAGTTTTTAAAAACTCATATAGACCAACCACATAAACAATTTTATAATATGAAATACTTCTTTGCAAATATTGTTACATAAAGCCAGAAGAAGAGGGTCAGGTCACTTTTTAAGGAGAGAAAATTCTATCCTACACTAAACACCCAAAAATTAAGAGAAGATATGAAATCTCAACTGGTGATATGGGAACAATTTGCTGATCCAGAGGGCTGTCTGAACATTTCTATAATAATCTCCAGCAAAACTTCAGGAATAGGTATGGCAGAAAGAAGTCTGCAATGCAGCTCAAAGAAATTTGGTGTGTTAAGAAAGGAAAATGGGGGTGCCTGGGTGGCTCAGTCAGTTGAGCGTCCGACTTCAGCTCAGGTCATGATCTCGCGGTCCATGAGTTCGAGCCCCGCGTCGGGCTCTGTGCTGACAGCTCAGAGCCTGGAGCCTGTTTCAGATTTTGTGTCTCCTTCTCTCTCTGACCCTCCCCCATTCATGCTCTGTCTCTCTCTGTCTCAAAAACAAATAAACGTTAAAAAAAAAAAGAAAAGAAAAGAAAAGGAAAGGAAAATGGGTTTATGACTGAGAAACCACCAGTCTTGCTAGTTCATGTTCTGTCCCAAAGTTGTGACCAGTCAGTCAAAAATTCTAACATTGTCTTCCCTCACCAAACTCTCTGGATTTAAGGAGCTACTTGGCAGAATGAAGTCAGCCCACTGAACAAAGTCTACACTCAGTCTGTCACTAAGTAGGGATATCATAACACCACTAATGTTAACCATCCAAAAATCTTAAAACAAACCAACCCAAAAAACTGCTTTGGATCTAGAATAGAAAAAATGAAGCCAAAAGATACATTTATTACATAACATATACAAAAAATTATAGCATATATAAAAAATACTTCCCAGGGGCGCCTGCGTGGCTCAGTCGGTTGGGTGACCGACTTCAGCTCAGGTCATGATCTCACAGTTCATGAGTCCGAGCCCCGCGCCGGGCTCTGTGCTGACAGCTCAGAGCCTGGAGCCTACTTCAGGTTCTGTGTCTCCCCTCTCTCTACCCCACCGCTGCTCATGCTCTGTGTCTCTCTGTCTCCCAATAATAAATAAACATTAAAAAAAATGTTTAAAAATAAAGTAACATAAATAAATAAATAATACTTCCCATATTAAAGGTGGGTTAAATAGGGATTGGGTTAAAATAATTTTCTTTTCTTTTCTTTTTTTTATTTTATTGGAGAGAGAGAGAGAGAGCGAGCAAGCAGGGGAGTGGGGCAGAGGAGAGAGGGAAAAAGAGAGAGAATCTTAAGCAGACTCCACACTCAGTGCAAAGCCCTACTCGGGACTTGGTACCGCAACCCTGGGATCAAGACCTGAGCCAAAACAGAGAGTCAGATGCTCAACTGACTGAGCCACCCAGGCACCCCAAAATAATTTTCAAGTATCAAAAGAAACAAAATATATAAATATATAACACTGTCAAGGGGGAGAAATGAAAACGATGAGTTACAGCATAACCTACAAAACACAAATGCCTGGGACGCCTGGGTGGCTCAGTCGGTTGAGCGTCGAACTCGTGATTTCAGCTTAGGTCATGATCCCAGGGTTGTGGATCGAGCCCTGTGTCAGACTCTGCCCTGAGTGTGGAGCCTGCTTCAGATTCTCATTTTCTCGCCCTTTGCTCCTCTCCCTTGCTCACTCTTTCTCTCTCTCTACCCCACCCCCCTCTCAAATTAAAACAAAACGAAACAAACAACAACAACAACAAAACCAAATGGCTGGATTACTGGAAAGAGCTGCAGAGTTTAATTATACTGTAGAACAGTACCATGTTCAGCTTTTCAGAATCAGCTGTCACCACGCATCAAAAGAACTTCAAACAGAAGTAAAACAAAGAACATAAAAAGAAGTAAAGAAGTAAAACATAGAACAAAGGTCATTTTCAAGCCTAATTAATTGTCTCAAATTCTATCATGCATATACCAAATCTTCCATGATTTCTTCGTAGCTACTCTTCCATGAAGAACATCCAATGATACCACCCCTCTAGGTGATAATGCAAAATGAATTTTTTTTATGACTTGAGCCAAAATCAAGAGTCAGATGCTCTACCAAATGAGCCACCCAGATGCCCCTGCAAAATGAATTTTTATTTTTTTTAAAGTTTCTTTCATTCGCTTCTAAGTTCATAGTATGGTAATTTACATCATAAAGCTTACACCATAAACAAAAAGTGCTTTCAATGATTAGAACAATGCCTGATAACACAGTTGGTACTCAGTATTAAGTATCTGCTGAATGAATAAAGGAATTATAGTTAAGGAATTATAATTAATTATAGTTAAGTTTATCATCTCCCCCTCATAAAATGCTTGTATTACAGTGGCTCTAGAATCCTTTCTGTAGCCTGCTAATCACTAGACAAAGCCGTAAATACAACGTGTTGTCCAAATGGCACACTCCCTCTCTGCCTCCCTTGCCACCTCCAACATACATACCCATTTGATCCCCAAACCAAATTTAAGGTACTTGTTTCCCTCCCTTTCCCTGACTTCCTGCCTTGAATAAAATACTCAGTAGAATTTATAGCTTTGCACTAACTAAAAATCAGCTCAGAAGTTTCCCCAAGAGCACATGGAAGTATATCTAACTACATCTTCAAGAGAAAGACCTCTCCTAACTTGTGTTCTGTGGTGCTCTCTTTCTTCACCAGTGGGTAAAAATAAAACCCTACAATTTATCCATAGTCCAAGTCCTGCCCATGGGCAACATATTCTTTTGAAATTAATGGCTCTTAAAAAAAATAATGCCTCTTCATTATTAGACATAGCTATGTGTGTGGAAGTTGGGCAAAATGCACATCTGATTTACCTTTCACTATGTCCTATGTGAACTTTACTAGGTCCAGTTCTCACCCAGTCACCCTGGTCAATGAACAGGCAAGCACTTAATGAACCCATGAAAACCAGGATTATTAGTTTATAAACAAAAACATTAACCAGTGGTGACCAATAGGTTGCCACTGAAAGAACCGTATTATTTACCGTGAGCATTATTTACTTAACCAAAGACCTAGAAATCTACAATATGACTGAAATGTATATAAAAGAGCTGAGAATCTCTGAGGAAAAAACACTGTCAGGTAATACAACCAAGTATAAACAAAATAAAACTGCAAGTCTGAAGAACCCCTATGATGACAAAGATGGGTAGAGTACACAGAAAAAATAGGAACAAGGGGAATCTAAAAGACTTATCCAGTAAAAGCTTAAGACACAAATAATCTGCAAGCCACAGTCAACTTGGAAGCATGGCACAGGCAATGCCAACAGCAGTGACACTGGCCACAGGGGACATGAATACCCCCTCTCACGGTACAGATGCCTCTTCGTACATCTTCCGCTTTCAAAACACCTTCCACTTTCAAAAGAAGACTGTTTCTATATGTTTATCCTTCACAGTGAATGTCTTTAAAATCACAGGGGCATATTTTTGACACAATTTACTTATGCCTATTGAAACCTATATTTAGTCATGGTCAATTAAATGCTACTTTCCCAAAAGTTCAATTAATTACTAAACTCATTAACTGTTGTATCTGAAAGGGGAAAAGATTCTTAACTGTGTTTACAATTAAATATATGAATAAGTGCATTAATATTTTATTAACAACTATTGAAGTATGTTGCAATAGCCTACATGATGCCAAATATAGCTAGAATCTTTTTCTACATCCACTAAGTCCTTGCTTATTAGATCTAGAAGCCCTTCTCTAGGAACCATGCTGTCATCTCCCCACTGACACAACGGGATTAAAGGATCTGTCCTGACAGTTCATTTAAGAGATACAACCACACCTAACAGCACATGCTGGCTGCCCAGCAAAGGAGCAAATGACTCATGGTACCTGTTGGTTTGAACTCACCCTTGTATTACACTAGCTTTAATGACCTCACTGGAGTTGAGTAACACGTAAAATAAACAAGTAACACGTAAAGAAAACAAGTAACACATAAAATAAAGATATAGAAGTCAGAAGTCAGAGAGAAATGCAGAACTAAAAATCACAATTTTGAAGCTTGGTTATTCAAGAAATTCCAAAACAAAAAACTCCTGATAAATAAGAAGTTTTGTTTTGGGAAAACCATTCCTTTGGTGGGGAAGAGTGTTGGGAACCATTCCTAATCGGATATTCTGTCATTTTACTGTTACGATCAGCCACAAACTATGGAGTTTCCTATTTTGCGGTAATGAAACAGGAAGCCTCATACTAGAAGGGAAAGATCATGATGAAAAAACTCTTCCAGGTGGCCACAGAACAGTAAGCAAGAGAGTTATTATTGATATACAGCAAAGTGAAAAAACACTGACAGTATCAAAGCAGAGTAACAGTAAAAGTCTTCACTGGCTAACTTCATATAATAAACCCACTTTAAGGAGAAAGGAGCTGAACAACCACATAACCCCAAGCCCTACACCCACAAAAAGACAACAGGAACATAAGAGGTTGGCTTTCTATAAGGGCACCTGGGTGGCTCAGCTGGTTAAGTGTCCAACTCTTGGTTCTGGCTCAGGTCACGATCTCACAGTTCGTGTGTTCAAGCCCCGCATTTAGCTCTGTGCTGGCAGTGCGGAGCCTGCTTGGATTCTCTCTCTCCCTCTCTCTCTGCCCCTCTGCTGTTCTCTCTCTCTCTCTCTTTCAAAAGAAACAATATATATATATATATATATATATATATATATATATATACATATTTTGTTTTTGTTTTTTATGTTTATTTACTTTTGTGAGAGAAAGTGAGAGCGTACATGGGCACACAAGTGGGGGAGGGGCAGAGAGAGAGGGAGACACAGAATCCAAAGCAGGCTCCCGGTTCCCAACTGTCCCTTGGGTTTCAGTTTTGTATTCAGCTAGAGCTGAATATATATAAAAAGAAGAAGTTGGCTTTCCTTAAAATGGAAAACTCTTCTCTATTTCATAAACAGAGAAGCTTGGAGGATTGCTGCAAGGAAGGCTATTAAAATGCTACATTCACCTAGAACTGCAATTCTCCTTAGTTAAAATTCAACACACACACACACACACACACACAGTCTAACTTTAATCACTCTTCCAGTTCCCAACACTTAGACTTTTTTAAAAAATCCTATTTGAAACATACAATTTAATAAGAATCAAGTTATTCGAAGCATAACTCCAAATGTTATTTTAAAAGTGTATAAAAGGGAATGGTCTACCTCAATTCTGAATATAAACTTCACTGCAGTGCATACTGGACATTCCACCCTTCTCTTTTTTGGCAATTAGTTGACTACTCACTGGTAGTCAAAAAGGTTTTAAGGTAAAGTACACCTCGATACTCCAACTTATAGTTCCTACTTCAGTAATTTCATTATAATGTCTTGTGCATCTAACCACATGCAAGCACATCACTGTAACATGACATGCAAACCTAAGGGTAAGTATACACATTGCTTACCTTCTTCTTTTTTTAAAAAATTTTTTAATGTTTATTTTTGAGGTATAGAGAGAAACAGAGCACAAGTGGGGGAAGGGCAGAGAGAAAGGGAGACACAAAATCTGAAGCATGCTCCAGGTTCTGGGCTGTCAACACAGAGCCCGACGTGGGGCTCAAACCCACAAACTGTGAGATCATGACCTGAGCTGAAGTTGGACGCTTAACGGAATGAGCCACCCAGGCGCCCCTACATAGCACTTACTTTCTAATACTAAACACACTTTTGGCTCTAGCTGAATACAAAACTGAAACCCAAGGGACAGTTGGGAACCGGGAGCCTGCTTTGGATTCTGTGTCTCCCTCTCTCTCTGCCCCTCCCCCACTTGTGTGCCCATGTACTCTCTCACTTTCTCTCACAAAAGTAAATAAACATTAAAAAACAAAAACAAAAACAAAAAACAAAGATGACACACAAGAGCTGGAGCCTTAAAAAATGAATAGCACTTTGGCCAGTAGAAAGGGTCAGGAGGATACCTTGCAAAAGCAGTGAACAAAGAACCATAAGGCATGTCTCAGGAAACTAGCCCAGCAAAAAGCCTAGGTTGCAAAAAGATAGGAGGAAAAAGGAAGAACCTGGAAGAATAGACTGGGTGCAAACCATAAAGGACTTTTAATCCCAAAATATAGGGATTTTAAGCTTTATTCTCCAGGCAACAGGCAGCAAAGGATTTTAAGCAAAAGAATGACCACTAAAAACCATGTGCCAAATACAGAATTTCCACAGATAAGAAATTCTAAGTTTCACATAACATTTCCTTATGTTATTTATAACCCTTAACTATTGAAAGATGAGGCTAGGATGTCAACATCATGGTTATCAGTACTCAGCATTTCCTTTTTCAAGATAATTAAGAATCCACATTTCCTTGCTTAGCATAAGCTTTCTAAAAAGGCTTTGTCTTTTTTGCCCCATTTTATCTAAAACAAACAGCACAAACCAGAGGAAAAAGTAGTCTTTTCTATGGTTGCTCAATCCAAAAGCTAAACCCGGCATGTAGGGTACACATTACTATGGAAGACTGAATCTACCCCTCACTCCACGAGGCTATTTTTGATTTGTTGGTCGTGTAACTAAGGAGGGATGAGTGGGAGGAATTTCTCAGTGCCCCCAGGGTACTTATTCATATAACTTCATGCCAATTCCACTTCTATCTTCCTCAAATAAACTTTCTGATTACTGTAATTACAAGCTTTATTCCATCACCAGAACTAGAAAGCTTTTCCAGTGGTTTTTATTTGTAGTGATGTTAACTCTGTCCCCAGTTCCAGTGGAGGCTTTCTCATTGTTTTAAGTCATTACAGGATTTCCCCAGCAGCACTAACTCCTAGAAGCCTGCAAGTCCAACTACTAAAGTAACAACTGTACCTAAAGATAACCGCTGTCCCTGCCACCGCTCATCACTACTCCTATGCCCACTGAGAGTCAGAGAATGAGGAGTTGCCAGGGATGCAATCAACAGCTTGCTGCACCTGTACATAGGGACAGCCCACTCCTGAAATTCAGGTCCAAAAAAAGGGGAAACACTGACAACTTTCCTCCTAAGGAATTCACATGGGGCAGCTTTCTGTATCCTCTCAAGTTCTAAAATAGCAATCTCTCACAATTAGGTTATGTGCCCTTTGAGGTCTAAGGCCAAGGCCTAGCAATGTGAGACTTTTACATGGAAGGTTGGTTCTTTTTTTTTTTTTTTTTTTTTTTTTTTAAGTAAGTATTGCTTGAGTTGAGGTTTCTGCACATCTGTTTTATCACTTAACGTTTCTATACTGCTCTAACAGAAAGTTCCTGCTATTACATTAGTGATCAGTCTTAATTTGTGCTCTTACCTCCAAGACACAGTTCTACCTTAACACCTCCGAGAGTGCAAACTCATGACTGAAGAGTATGAACTACACCACTTCTATGGTACTGAAAGAAGAATTTCTGAAGTTTGGAGAAAGCGAGTTAGGAGTTATTTTCAAGAAAAACGTGTGTGCCCACTTAGAGTATAATCCACAAGTCATCATATGACCTACACGCTTGACTAACAAGACTAAGAAGCTTTGAGTGACACTGCAGCAAATATAAACAAGTTCTTGTAGAAACCTATTATAAACACCGAGAGCAACCAGTCTGGGACGGCTCTTTGACCACGTGCCAACAGAACCATTTCTCCCCACACTACTGTCTGAAATATTGAATAGCTTCATGTCGACATCAAGCAATAATATCCAAGATTGTCCACCATTTACACTGGTGGGCACTACCAAGCTAAGGCAAAGGAAGGATAGTAATAAAACTCTTCAATGACAAGTGTTACAGATTTTAAAAGTAGATGAGAGAACTATAGCATTTAAATCATTAGAACCCGAAGCTAAAATTCACTGATTGATTAACAATGGGGCGAGTAGGTCTGGCTCAGAATTTTTGTTTACAACCTGTTTACTCATGCAGCTTAGCAACATTTCTCCTGAACATCTCCAGGAAGCAAATGTTGGCTATAATCTTTCTTTCCCAACAAGCATAAAGGGCCAACCGTTGTCTCTGGGGGATAAAATAAAACCATCTGAGGGAAAACAAAAAATGTCTGGGTTAGAAGGAAATATTTTCCTAAGAGAATGCAACAATTTTTTCCGCTCTCACTTCCTTGTAGAACTGAGAGTCTTTGTGAGTACAGGGGTACTAACTAGGCAGCAGTACTTAATGTGGGGGGGGGGGGGTAGAAAATGAATCAGACAAATTAGTCAGAATCTTACTTTTTAGTTATCTCATAATCCAAACCTGGGACTGGAGGTAAATCTGAGGATGTAGAATAATCTGACAAAGCCCAACTAAATTTCATTGTCACCATCCAGAGAACTACTAAAAGGAATATAGGCAAATATTAAGCAAAGCACTCTTCCAAAAGCACAAGATATTCATATATCCAACCTCCATTTGTATACACATCTCTCAATACATGCAAAGGGCTATAAACACAAAAAATGTTTATATTAATTCACTGTTATTTTTTAATTTTCTAGAATTAAAGTATTAAACTATGTTGATATGCAAAACAAGAATATTTCTTTACCACTTTGCCCCCCCCCCCACTTTTTTTAAATAGAGTAGTATGTACTCAATGTAAAAACTAAAATTAAACACAGATATACATGACATGGAATGTGACAGTCCCCTGCAATCTCATCCTTCAGGGACAACCACTGTCAACAGTTTAGACCCCAGTGGTCTACAATGCTCTATAATGCCAAACCTCAGGGCTGAAGAGCTACAAAGATAATAGGTATAACAGAGCATCTTCTCCATCCCCACTCTCCTAAAAGTACTAAAACACTTTTTACAATGTCCCTGCCAAATGTTTCGCCAGACTCGACTTGAACAAATCCTTAGACTAGGACGTGACTACCTGAGTGGCTATTGTCTTGCTGTCAGATCATCCCAGTTTCTGTCTTGAATATATCTGTTTTTAAATGTGCACCCATAAAATCAGGTACCCAGAAATGAACACAGTAGTCTGAAACAATCATAGTACTTATTCTGGACACTATGCTTCTATTAACAGAGCCCAAATTACACTGTGGACTCACATTGAACATGCACCACCACTCCACTCCCACCCCCAGTATTTTTCATGTTATCTACTGTTAAACTACATCACAATCATCTACAGTAACACTTTTTAAATTTTTTTTAATGTTTATTTATTTCTGAGACAGAGAGCATGAGTGGGGGAGGGGCAGAGAGAGAGGGAAACACAGAATCCGAAGCAGGCTCCAGGCTCCGAGCTGTCAGCACAGAGCCCGACGCAGGGCTCAAACTCAAAAACCATGAGATCATGACCTGAGCCGAAGTCAGTCACTCAACTGACTGAGCCACCCAGGTGCCCCAGTAACACTTATTTTTAGAATCATATGTAGAACTTTGTGCTTATCAGTATTCAATAAAGCTTGATTGGTTTAGTCCATTTCAGTCTAAAATAACTATTTTCAATCTCTGTTCTGAAAAAATAACACATTAACTATACAACTTATCATTGCCAGCTTCAAGTCATGTATGGATTTGCAAAGCAAATCATCGATATTTCATCCACGTTATTAATAAAAATGTTGCATGCTGAAATATGACTCAACTTATAAAAAGAACTGAAATTCTGAGATATGCTACAACATGGATGGACCTTGAGAACACCTTGCTCAGTGAAATAAGCCAAACACAGAAGAACAAATATTGTATGATTACTCTTATGTGAGGCACCTAGAATAGAAAAATTCATAGAGACAGAAGGAAGACTAGAGGTTACTAAGGGCTGCGAGGAGAGAAAGTTACTGTTTAACTGGCACAGAGTATTTTGGGAGATGATGAAAATATTTTAGGTATAGTAGTAATGGGTTAGTGGTGATGGCTACACAACACTGTGAATATATTTAATGCTACTGAATTATATACTTACAAATGGTTCAAATAAATACTATGTTATGTTTATCTTACCACAATAAAGAAAAAAGGAATGAATTATTGATACATGCTGACAGAAAAGAAGCCAATTTCAAAAGGTTACATACCTACTATAGGACTCCATTCATTTAACATTACTGAAATGACAAACCTATAGAAATGGAGAACAGATTAGTTGTTGCCAGTGGTTAGAGACTGGGGAGAGAAAAGATGAATGTAGTTGTAACAGGACAAGAAGGATCCCTGTGGTAACAGACTTGTTCTGTATCTTGACTGTGGTGTTGGAGACAGAAGCCAACACATGTAACAAAATTGCACAGAATGAAATACACACACACACACACACACACACACACACACAAAATCAATCAATCAATCAATCAATCAATGAGCAGAAGTAAAACCGAGAAAATCTAATACAATCTGTAGGAGCACCTGGCTGCTTCAGTCAGTAGAGCATGTGGCTCTTGACCTCTGGGGTAGTAAGTTCAAGCCTCATGTTGGGTGTAGAGATATACTTAAATATACCAGAACTTTTTTTTTTATGTGAATTTTATCAATGTCAATATCCTGTGATAGTGTCCTATAGTTTCACAAAATGTTACCAATGGCTAAAGGGCACACTGGATCTTACTGCATTATTTCTTTCAATTGCATGTGAGTCTATACAATTACCTCAAAATTAAAAGTTTAATTAAAAAAAATTTTTTTAATGCTAAACAAAAGATGGCAAAGCATAGTGTCTGCCTATTACTATCATTTTCCCACTGTCTCCTGTTAATGTGTCACTCTATCCCACCATTAAACATGCATTCTTTTATTTGAATTCTATAGTTATTTACCTAGCTCTAAGTCCATTTAATTGGGAGATGTAAAATCCTCATTTCCCCTCCACCTGTTTGCAAGGAAATTATTTTAAGCCTAGTTAAATATCCAGTACTTTAAATTTTTTCAAAAATATCTTAGTAACTATTTATACACTCAAAGCACAGTGCTGTCCAAAACTTCCAACAGAATTATGTAAGCTACATATATAAAGTTTATTTATTTATTTATTTATTTAGAGAGAGAGAGAGAGAGAGAGCAAGTGCACATGTGAACAAATGGGGGAGGGGCAGGAAGAGAGGGAGAGAGAGAATCCCAAGCAGGCTCCATACCGTCAACTCTAGGCTCGAACTCACAAACTGTGAGAGATCATGACCTGAGCCAAGATCAAGAGTTGGACACTTAACTGACTGAGTCACTAAGGTGCCCCCATATATGTAATTTTAAATAGTCAAGTAGCCACATTAATAAACAATTTTTAAAGGTAAAATTAATCTTAATAACATATTTTTATTTAACACAACATGTCCAAAATATTATTTCAACAGGTAAATAATCTGACATGTAATTTATGATGAGGAGAACAAGGCAAGAGAATGGTAGCTAAAATTAAATCTCCTTACGACCTGCAGCTCACTGATAAATCCCTAAGGCGTGCAGAGTGTGACTTTACTTAAGGAACGAACCATGGCTGCCTTAATGTTGGTGTTTCATTAAAGACTAAAAGCAACCTCATCTGCACAAATAGCCAGATCTTCAAGGTCCAGCAGACTCTACTTTCAACAAACAGAAATTGCTTAGAAACTTATGTTATGTTTGCCCCCTTCCCTCCACAAACCTGAAGTATACAACCAGTCACTCCTCACAATCTCAGTACAGCTGTTTCTGCCCCTGGGTCCTGTCCCTGTGCTATAATAAAAGTACCTTTCTACCCATAGAATGTCTCAAGAACTTTTCCTTGATCATTGCACTCAGTGGCCTCCCATCATTCACAGTTCCAGGGCATGTCGATTTGAACTAGGCACATTTCAGGTCACCTGTGGCTAGTGGCTACTATATGAGCATGGATACAGCATTTCACTCAACTCCTACTATCACATCTTATTTAGAAAAAGGTTTACAATGTTTAAAACCCTCTTTGAGGGGCGCCTGGGTGGCTCAGTCGGTTACGCGTCCGACTTCGGCTCAGGTCATGATCTCACGGTTCGTGGGTTCGAGCCTTGCGTCGGGCTCTGTGGTGACAGCTCAGAGCCTGGAGCCTGTTTCAGATTCTGTGTCTCCCTCTCTCTCTGCCCCTCCCCCACTCACGCTCTGTCTCTGTCTCAAAAATAAATAAACATTTAAAAAAATGAATCATCTATTCTTGAATCCTGCCTATATCATTGGTCTTTCTTTCAACTACAAATGTACTTTCTCCTCTTTTTCACAAGACCCATCTTCAATTTGCCAGTCCTGTACTTCTCTTGTTTTCTAAGGTTTCTCAAAGACCACAAATAATCTCATATATACAAAAAGTTCTGAGTACCACGTACTTTTTTTTTTTTCTGGGATAATTCTATGCTCCCTTGTAGGTTCTTCTCCTTCCCAGACTTAGACTATCCTTTATTGGTGTCATTTTTCATCCTTCAAGTCAAAAGAGGTTCTTCACTGGAAATGTGAACAGGAGGCAAGCTGTGCTTTCATTGCCATCTGTTTTATCACCATTAAATAAGAGTAGCAAGCCTATCCTTACCTGTTCCCATCAGTCCACAGTTTTAAAATATGTTTTTGTTGTCTTAGTAACTTTAGAAGCCTCATCACACTTTTTAAAAACTTTTTTGAATATTTATTTTTGAAGGAGAAAGAGAGACAGACTGTGAGTGGGGGAGGGGCAGCGTGAGAGGAAGACACAGAATCCGAAGCAGGCTCCAGGCTCTGAGCTGTCAGCACAGAGCTGATGCAGGGCTCAAACTCACCAACTGTGAGACCATGACCTGAGCCGAAGTCAGACACTTAACCTACAGAGCCACCCAGGCTCCCCAAAGCCTCATCTCATTTTAAGCTCATTCTGCTAATACTCCAAGGTCACTCTTGAGTATATACCCTCCTCACTGGCCTTCTGTAAATGTCTGTTTTAGATCTGAGTAAAGCAAAGAACCTCTTTTGCAGCATGCATCGGTCTTTAAAGGACCCTCCTCTGGTTCTTACTCATAATTTCCAATTAACATTGTCACCATGTGCTTTTAAGGGTTTTCTTTCCTTCTTGAACCACATTCCCACAGTAAGTCTCTATTCACAGATAACCATTTCTTTTTAAAATTTTTAAATGTAACTTCCAAAGTAATTTCTAAATTTTCTTCAACAAGCATATTTTACCATTATAATAAAAAATTAAGGGGGGGCGCCTGGGTGGCACAGTCAGTTAAGCGTCCGACTTCAGCCAGGTCACGATCTCGCGGTCCGTGAGTTCGAGCCCCGCGTCAGGCTCTGGGCTGATGGCTCGGAGCCTGGAGCCTGTTTCCGATTCTGTGTCTCCCTCTCTCTCTGCCCCTCCCCCGTTCATGCTCTGTCTCTCTCTGTCCCAAAAATAAATTTAAAAAAAAAAAAAATTAAGGGGTGCCTGCGTGGCTCAGTGGGTGAAGCATCTGCCTCACGATTTCAGCTCTAGTCATGATCTCATGGTTTGTGAGTTCAAGCCCGAGCTGACAGTGCAGAACCTGCTTGGAATTCTCTCTGCGCCCCCGCTTTCTCTTTCAAAATAAATTTTTAAAAATAAACTTAAAAATGTTCTTAAGTTTAAAAAATAGGTCCCAGCCTTATGAAGATAAAAAGCTTCTGCACAGCAAAGGAAACAACCAACAAAACTAAAAGGCAACCAACGGAATGGGAAAAGATATTTGCAAATGACACATCGGACAAAGGGCTAGTATCCAAAATCTATAAAGAGCTCATCAAACTCCACACCCGAAAAACAAATAACCCAGTGAAGAAATGGGCAGAAAACATGAATAGACACTTCTCTAAAGAAGACATCCGGATGGCCAACAGGCACATGAAAAGATGTTCAACGTCGCTCCTCATCAGGGAAATACAAATCAAAACCACACTCAGATACCACCTCACGCCAGTCAGAGTGGCCAAAATGAAGAAATCAGGAGACTATAGATGCTGGAGAGGATGTGGAGAGACGGGAACCCTCTTGCACTGTTGGTGGGAATGCAAATTGGTGCAGCCGCTCTGGAAAGCAGTGTGGAGGTTCCTCAGAAAATTAAAAATAGACCTACCCTATGACCCAGCAATAGCACTGCTAGGAATTTATCCAAGGGATACAGGAGTACTGATGCATAGGGGCACTTGTACCCCAATGTTTATAGCAGCACTCTCAACAATAGCCAAATTATGGAAAGAGCCTAAATGTCCATCAACTGATGAATGGATAAAGAAATTGTGGTTTATATACACAATGGAATACTACGTGGCAATGAGAAAAAATGAAATATGGCCTTTTGTAGCAACGTGGATGGAACTGGAGAGTGTGATGCTAAGTGAAATAAGCCATACAGAGAAAGACAGATACCATATGGTTTCACTCTTATGTGGATCCTGAGAAACGTAACAGAAACCCATGGGGGAGGGGAAGGGAAAAAAAAAAAAAAAGAGGTTAGAGTGGGAGAGAGCCAAAGCATAAGAGACTGTTAAAAACTGAGAACAAACTGAGGGTTGATGGGGGGTGGGAGGGAGGGCAGGGTGGGTGATGGGTATTGAGGAGGGCACCTTTTGGGATGAGCACTGGGTGTTGTATGGAAACCAGTTTGACAGTAAATTTCATATATTAAAAAATAAATAAATAAATAAATAAAAAATAAAAAAAAAAAAATAGGTCCCAGGTTGCTTTATTTACCTTCTGTGAAATTACATTTTCAGAAAGGCTTGTCAATATTGAGTAGATGCTCCAATTTAAGCTAAATGAGACTATTTAAATTCACCTTTCACCCAATATATATATTATATATATGTATATATATATACACACACACAAATATATATATACATATATGTGTGTGTGTATATATATATATATATATATATATATATATATTTGAAACATATATTGTTTCACCAGGTAAAATTGACTGAGTGCCTATGAAGCACTAGCCTATATATACTTTTCATACATTATCTCATTTTATCTTTTAAGTTGATTTATTTTGAGAGAGAGAGAGATGCCGGAGGGACAGAAAGAGAGGGAGAGAGAATCCCAAGCAAGCTCCACACTGTCAGCACAGAGCCCAGTGCAGAGCTCGAACTCACAAACTGTGAGATCATGACCTGAGCCAAAACCAAAAGTTGGACACTTAACCAACTGAGCCACCCAGACACATCAATTTCATTTTATCTTCACCACAATCTTTCAAGGTACACTTTATCCATCTCATTTTAAAGATGAGAAGACTGATGTTTCAAGAGATTAAGGTGGGGGTGCCTGGGTGGCTCAGTCGGTTAAGCATCTGACTTCAGCTCAGGCATGATCTCACAGTCTGTGAGTTCAAGCCTCACGTTGGGCTCTGAGCTGACAGCTCAGAACCTGGAGCCTGCTTCTGATTCTGTGTGTGTGTGTGTGTGTGTGTGTGTGTGTGTGTGTGTGTGTGTCTCTTTGTCTCTCTGCCCCTCCCCCGCTCATGCTCTGTCTCTCTCTGTCTCAAAAATAAATTAAAAAAGAGAGAGAGAGAGAGAGAGATTAAGGTGGTTTGTTCAAGGTCACCCAAGGAGGAAATGGTACATTTTGAAACCTAGTCTGGCACCAAAGCCTGTGCTCTTTTCAACTCTTCTACCTTTCTCTCAGCACTCCTTATAGATTCTATTTTAGTTTTCCATTTAATATCAATAAATATAAAATTAATAAAGAGTATAAATGCTCTTACCAAAAGATTACATCCATATTAAACCCACTAAATGTAAGGAAAAAAATCAAAAGAGCAATTTGGTCTCATGGAAGCTCCCTCCTATAATTTAATCAAGCTAAGAATATATTTAACAGTAGCCTTCATTTGACTACAAAACATGGCACATATGACAGCTACGTAAACCATTCTCACGATCCAGTTAAACCAGTTATGAATTCTTTGAATGCCCAAATTCCTTTTGAGGGAGGGTAAAACAAATATATAATCTAAATGTTATGTGCAAAACTTTGCAATACTAGGTACAAATATTTCTTAAAACCTGGTGAGAGAGAGTGCTTAAGGAGTGTTCCAGAAGCCAACAGCCTTTGTTCGACACATTTAGTAGCTGTGGTTTTCCTGCTCAATCAGATTTCCATAGGAATTAAAGGGATTTAATTCCATTTACCAGATCCTATCACATTTGATCTATATTAGTAGCCCTTTGCAATTTCTTCCACTTATCTGTCTTCATACATCAACAACTTCCATTTCAATTTTTTAACAACATGACTTTTACTCCCTTTATGACCAATACTTAAAAAAACTAAAGGATACTGAAAAGGGCACATGACTGCCTTCTTTGGAAAAAAAACTCTCTGAGGGGTGCCTGGGTGGCTCAGTCAGTTAAGCGTCCGACTTCGGCTCAGGTCATGATCTCACAGTTTGTGAGTTCGAGCCCATGTCGGACTCTGTGCTGACAGCTCAGAGCCTGGAGCCTGCTTCGGATTCTGTGTCTCCCTCTCTCTGCCCCTTCCCTGCTTGTTCTCTCTCTCTCTTTCTCTCTCTCTCTCTCTCTCTCAAGAATAAACATTAAAAAAAAAAAAGACTCTGAGTTATCAATTTGAAAAATGAATGAATGATAGATTCATAATGAAATAAAGAAAAGCTTAAAAAAGATGCCTCAACTCTTACAACTCAACAGAAAGACAACCTGATTTAAAATGGGCTAAGGTTGGGGGCGCCTGGGTGGCGCAGTCGGTTAAGCGTCCGACTTCAGCCAGGTCACGATCTCGCGGTCTGTGAGTTCGAGCCCCGCGTCAGGCTCTGGGCTGATGGCTCGGAGCCTGGAGCCTGTTTCCGATTCTGTGTCTCCCTCTCTCTCTGCCCCTCCCCCGTTCATGCTCTGTCTCTCTCTGTCCCAAAAATAAATAAAAAACGTTGAAAAAAAAAAAATTTATAAAATGGGCTAAGGATTTGAATAGGCATTTCTCCAAAGAAGATACAAATGACTAATAAGCACATCAAAGTATGTTTGACATCATTAGTCATTAGGAAATGCAGATTAAAACCACAATGAGTTACCACTTCACACCCACTAGGATGGCTACAATAAAAAAGACAATAACAAGTATTGGTGAGGAGCAAGGAAACTATAACCTTCATTCATTACTGATAGGATTGTCTTTTTTAAAAATGTTTGTTTATATATTAGAGAGAGAGAGAGAGAGAGGAAGCAAGGGAGGGGCAGAGAGAGAGAGAGAATCCCAAGCAGCTCAACGTTGTCAGTAAAGAACCCCATGTGGGGCTCAATCTCACGACTGCCAGATCATGACCTGAGCCACCCAAGCACCCCAAGTGGTGCACTTTAAAAAATAGTTTAGCAGCCAGACGTTTAACCCACGGAGCCACCCAGGCGCCCCACATTCCTGTGGTTTTGAGATGGCAGCCAGTAGCAATTCGATTTGCAGGCTTCTCTGAACTCATGAAGTAGAAGAATGAAGGCTCTCTTATCCAGGGCCTTTTCCTTCAGGTTGAGGGGGCCAATGTGCCCATCCCAGAATCAATTTACTGCTACCAGAGGAATTCCATGTATAGACTGGCTTAAACTGGGGCTCCTGAACCAACCACCAGCAAGGGGAATGGAATTATGATTGGCTTAGACCAATGGCTTTTTAACTCTTTCAACTGCAAGCCGTGTTAAGAAATATATTTTACATCAAGACTCATACACGTACGTAGACACATATTCAGACAAGCTAACAAATATTCTGTGAAACAATAGTCTTACTATACACAATGCACTCTGATATTTTCTTATATTACATTTAGTATTTTTTAAGTTGGTTGCCACTCTACTAAATTGATTTTCTGACCCTTTAATAGGTCATGTTTGGCCATTTCAAAACCACTGGCTGAGGCTAATCATAGCTCACACATGAGGCAAGTGTCAAATTCAGAAGCCATACTACAGCTGCACAATAGGGAAAAGGTGAAATAGTTACTGCGGCCTCAGCCGTTAACATCCATTAATATCACCCACGGTGCACTTTCACATTTTCTTATATGATCTTACTAAAGTAGTATCGGAAATGTCCATTGGATATACACATAAGAGAAAGAGGTTTTGTCTTCTCATTTTCAAACTATGTTAAAAGTCCCTGCACATGTAGGATAATCATATTTAGAAACTGTTCAAATGGATGTAATCTCTGCAGAGCACCTACAAGTATGGTCATCAGTTACCATTAGAAAGGACAAATAGGATGAGTTTTAAAAGAAAGCCAAAAAGCTAGAGTTGGAGCAGCGGTTCTCAACCAGGAATGTTTGGCAATGTCTAAAGATATTTTTTTTGGTTATCACAAATGGAGAGGGGGTGCTACTACACATGTTACAATGCACAGGACAGTCCCCCTTTCACAAAGAATCATCTTACAAAGTATCAGTCGTGCCAAGGTTGAGAAACTCTGCATAGAATATTACCACCTATAGTCACATTAGTCCATCTAAAATCCAAACACCCCTGTGCAGTAGGAGCATATTAGACACATAAGGACTATCTGTTCCAGTTTGAATAGGAAGTGGAAAATGTAAAAGAGAGTGAGCATAAAGCAGAGTTTACTTGATTCAGAGTAGCAATTGTTCTGCATTCCAAGGCAAATTTATCTCATTTATTTGTGGAGTTGATTTCTAAAAAAAGACTAGAAAACAGTTTTCTATCACTTCATTATATAATGCAATTCTTTAATAGGAAAGATCTATCAGTGCAGACTTGAGGCTGGAGTCTTTTGTTATTCTGAAGCAGTCCCAAGAGCTAGTGCAATACAAATCATCATAACCACACAAAACATGGTTCCTGTACATCAAGGTAAGAGGAATAAAGAAGGATTTCTTTCAAGGCTCGCTAGATTGAGGCACTGGAATGAAGACAGAAGGCTTTATCCCACTACTCACTGGACATGCAGAGATATTTCTTATCTTTGCTAGAAACCCCACACTGTTCTCCTCCTAAACAGTATATAAATAATTTTAGTCACTCCATAATATCCAAGAGCTCGTGGGTTTAATAACACAGAAATATCCTCCTTTTCTCCACACCTATAATTACATCCCTACTCTCAACAGGACATCTCAGGGGAAGAAAAAGTAAGATGAGTGTCTTCACACTTCTGGTAAAACAAAACAAAACAAAACAAAAATATCCTCTCCTTTACAATCTCATCTACACTCCTTCTCACTCACCACACTACAGCAACATCAGCCATCCTGCTGTTCCTCCAACAGGCCAAACTCATTCACCATCCTGTGCCTCAGACCCCCATCCCAATTCCAAACCACGGCCTTTGACTGGTCCACCCTACTAAAATATTCCCCACCCTTAATGTTACATGGATTTCTCCTTGTCATTTAGGGTCGAGCTTAAGTTTCTTGACCTCAGAGTGGCTTTCTCTGACTACTCAAATCCAAATTAATCCTGCAATCACTCTCTACCATATCAACTTTTCCATGGTTTATAACTACTTAGTACCTTTATTTTATTTTATTTTATTTTTATTTTTTTTATAATTTTTTTTTAACGTTTATTTATTTTTGAGACAGAGAGAGACAGAGCATGAACGGGGGAGGGTCAGAGAGAGGGAGACACAGAATCCAAAGCAGGCTCCGGGCTCTGAGCTGTCAGCACAGAGCCCGATGCGGGGCTCAAACTCACAGACCGTGAGATCATGACCTGAGCCGAAGTCGGCCGCTTAACCGACTGAGCCACCCAGGCGCCCCTACTTAGTACCTTTAAACCGCTTTCCTTGTTTGGAAAATTTCTCATCTCCTAAGTCGTGCCTTCCCAAAACATAAGTCAGAAATTCACTTCCTCGGCCTCTTCTGTAAACAGGAAGTGGGTATGTGACCTACGTTCTCCCAACCAAACACACTCACACGGTATTTCAGTTAGAAAGCAAGTGATATAATGGAGACACCATGTTTAGTCTATTCTGAAGTATATTTCAGAGAGATATACCTTCCTTTCAGAAGGCGAAATGACAGATGTCCTAGCAGTTACATCTCATACTCAGCACAGACAGTGCAAATTCCAATACCTGTTCTGCGACAAAAGAAGTAATATCTCCAATGATGGAGCCCAGTGTTATAATTTAGGCATTGTTCCTAACTAAGCAGTCTCCAAAATGATTCTCCACTTTCCCCTAAAGAATCTATGAGCTATGTAATACCCTTACTTTTTTTTCCTCTGCTTTAACTAACTAGAATGGGATCCACCACTTGCAACTAAGATATCTGATTCATTCTTCACAGATGTTCTCATAAGATTCTTACTGTCTGATGTTTTCTTGCTAGTTATTTTCTTTATTGGCTGTCTCTCCCCACAAGAATATAAACTCCATGAGGACAGGGACATTTTCTGTCTTCATCCTTTAGACCCAGTATTTAGAGTAGTAGTGCTGCATATGCAAGAAGCACTCAATAAAAACTCAAAAAGTTATTTACTGCTACATAAATGTAAAGTCAGGAACCAGCTGGAAGAAAGTGAAAGTATCACTGCTGTAGGAGTTAAGAACGAAAAAAAGGATCAATGTGGACTAGAGAGGTCAGAGACACTTCATGAAGAAGACGGCACTTGAGTACTGAAAAGATAAACTAGAATCCATCTTTCTGCAGGGGTGCAGAAGGGGAAACACATGCCTTCTAAAGGATGAGATCAAATGAATGGCACTGGGAATAGTGTGGCAAACACAGAAATACAAGATTGAAGAAAAGTGTGTTGAGCTCAGTGGGAAATATCTTGGATACGCAGGATGGGCAAGATTATGAATGGCTGTGAATGGTAGGCCTGGGAATGTTGTATTTGATGATGTTTCAAGAACACTAATCCTCAATGAGCATTTTCATCTATTCTTTATCCTAGATGTTATCTGCTATGTAAAACTACAACAGCTACCCACACATTTTCTACAGCATTCCCTCTCCCAACACTGGTGCTCTATATTTATCTGTTCAAGCTGAGACTACTTGAGAAAGAGATTCTTATAATTAATCCTCTTGTAACCAAGCAAATACCCAATTTAAAGATAAAAATCTATTACTAAAATGGACTTTATTTCCCAGCCCCATCCCCAAAGTCAGGTTTTAACATTTGTCTCAAGTCCATTTACCCTCTAGTCTGTGAGATATTACACTGGTACTAGGTACATGAACTAGACTTTTGAGAATTTTGTTTTATTTTGTATTAAAGTAACATAATCACTCAGAACACAGAAAGACAATTTTATAAACAGACCTATTCAGATAAAATCTTTTAAGAATCCAGAAAATCCAGGGCATCTGGGTGGTTCAGTCGGTTAAGCGTCCTACTCTTGATTTTGGTGTAGGTCATAATCTCACAGTTCATGAGATTGAGCCCCATGCTGGGCTCCATGCTGACAGCACAGAGCCTGCTTGGAATTCTCTCTCTCCTCTCTCTCTACTCCTCCCCTGTTCATGCTCGTGTGTTCTCTCTAAAATAAATAAACATTAAAAAAAAAAAAAAGAATCCAGCTAATACTATATATAGCTAACAACTATAAAAAGGCTACATAATTCTATTTTATGGTCTCAAATAAATCAGAAGGGACTTGACAAAGACTCTTATGTTGTTGGTTTTGGAAAACAAGTTAAATATTACTAACTATACATATAGTATACACACACACGTGCACACACACACACACACACACTTTGAACCACCAATCCCACTACTGATTTTTTTTTTAACGTTTATTTTTGAGAGGGACAGAAGAGAGATAGAATGTGAGTCAGGGAAGGGCAGAGAGAGGAAGAGAGACATAAAGAATCTGAAGCAGGCTCCAGGCTCTGAGATGTCAGCACAGAGCATGACACAGGGCTCAAACCCACGAACTGTGAGATCATGTCCTGAGCCAAAGTTAAATGCTTAACTGACTGCGCCACCCAGGCGCCCTCCCCCTACTGACTCTTTATCTCATAGAATAAATGTACTAATATGTGACAGTACTTACTACAATGTGCACAGTGACAAAAAAAAAAAAAGCGGGGGGGGGGGGGGAACAATCCATCAACAAAAGATTAGCTACATCAACAAATGTACAGCAGCACCAAAAATTAATCTCATTTAGGGGCGCCTGGGTGGCTCAGTCAGTTAAGCATCCAACTTTGGCTCAGGTCATGACCTCACCATTAGCGAGTTTGAACCCCACTTCAGATTCTGTGTCTCCCTCTCTCTCTCTGCCCTTCCCCCACTCACACTCTGTCTCTCTGTCTCTCTCAAAAATAAACATTAAAAAGGGGCGCCTGGGTGGCTCTGCCGGTTGAGCGTCCGACTTCGGCTCAGGTCATGATCTCACAGTCCATGAGTTCAAGCCCCACGTCGGGCTCTGTGCTGACAGCTCAGAGCCTGGAGCCTGCTTCAGATTCTGTGTCTCCCTCTCTCTCTGACCCTCCCCCGTTCATGTTCTGTCTCTCTCTGTCTCAAAAAATAAAATAAAAACATTAAAAAAAATATTTTTTTTAAATTTTTTTAACAATCTCATTTATAATGGTATATTTTATACAGCCAATAAATGAATGCTTTAGTGTTGTACTACTTGATGTGGAAAATATTGTACTAGTTATTATTAAGTGAGAAAATAAGATGCAGGAAAGAATGCATCGTATGATCCAATTTTATAAAAAAAATTAAAATAACTATACATATGCATGTATGCCTGGAGGAATGTATGTGTACTGATAGGCAGACAAAAAATAGATAGGATGGTGATTCAAGTAAGAGGGAAAATATGAAAAGATATATACTATACAGTCACTTTGGAGCAAAATGAGAAGTAAAAGGAGAAAGGGAATTAGGCAAGACAGGAAAAAATTGATATATTCACAATTATATAAAAATCAATATACATAGAGAAATTGGTATGTCCAAAATAAAAACAATATGAAAGGGGCGCCTGGGTGGCTCAGTCGGTTAAGCATCCGACTTCGGCTCAGGTCATGATCTTGCGGTTCGTGAGTTTGAGCCCCACGTCGGGCTCTGTGCTGACAGCTCAGAGCCTGGAGCCTGTTTCAGATTCTGTGTCTCCCTCTCTCTCTCTGACCCTCCCCCGTTCATGCTCTGTCTCTCTCTGTCTCAAAAATAAATAAACGTTAAAAAATAAATAAATAAAAACAATATGAAAATAAAAAGTTTATCAGAAACAACCTAATCTAACCTTCCAGATGATTCACCCGTCACTTCTTCAACACTATGTGCCTAATTTGCACAACAGGGACAAGGGTTGGTATCTCCTTTCAAATAACAGATCTAGTAACAAAGAATCCACCTAGTCCCAAGGATGCCCATTCCATTTTAAAGCTGATCTAATGAGAGAACTTCTTCCATGTGATTAACTGAAATTTGCTTCTCTGTAAGAAGGAATAAATCTAATCTAATCTCTATTTATATAATTGTCTTCACAGAACTAATATTGTATTCACTAAGCAACATCTACAGGCAGTTTCTTGCTTTTATACATAATACAGCCCTTGAAATGTGCCTGTTGAAACTACAGACTCAGACTTAAATAATTTAAATGTTAAAAAATGACCTGGGGCACCTGGGTGGCTCAGTCAGTTGAGCATCCGACTCTTGATCTCAACTCAGGTCATGATCTCACAGTTCATGAGACTGAGCCCCGTGTCAGGCTCTGTGCTGACAGTGCAGAGCCTGCTTAGGATTCTCTCTCCCCTTCTCTATCTGCCTTTCTCTGCATATATAATTAAACAAACTTTTTTTTAAACAAGACAAACTGAAAAGAAAACTGCAACCCGATCACAAAGGCTTTTCTTAATACCCAAACAGCGCCTAAAAATCACAAAGAAAAAGATCACTGTAAGAGTCAAGGAATAGGAGCTTTAGTGCACAGCAAAAGGAAATGCAGTTCTTTAAAAAGATGTTCAACTTCACTCACTTAATGCAAATTAAATCTACACTGAGATACAATTTTTTCACCAATCAGACATAGATCCAAAAGTTTGGTAACACACTGTGTTGGCAAAGATGTAAACAGATAGTAGTTCTCATACTTTCTGCTTTTAGGAACACATTCTATAATCTCATACAGGAGCAATAATGAATGCACAAGGTTATTCACTGCAGCAATGAACATAATAGCAAAAGACGAGGCACAACTTAAGTGTTTAACAGAAAGGAATTTATTTCCTAAAAGTAGAGCATATATATATATATGTGAAAGATTCACAAGGTATGAAAACATCATTTAGCAATTCTGAAAGAAAAGTCTAGAAAATAATTATTTCTATATTTAACTTTTTGAGGAACCTCCATACTGGTTTCTAGAGTGGCTACCCTATGACCCAGTAATTGCACTACTAGGTATTTATCCACAGGATACAAAACTGTTGATGCGAAGAGGCACGTGCACCACAATGTTTACAGCAGCACTATCAAATAGCTAAAATATGGGAAAGAGCCCAAATGTCCGTCGACTGATAAATGGATAAAGAAGATGTGGTGTTTATATACAATGGAATATTACTCGGCCATCAAAAAGAATGAAATCTTGCCATTTGCAACAACGTGGATATAACTATGGTATATTATGCTAAACGAAATAAGTCAGAGAAAAACAAATATCATATGATTTCACTCACATGTGGAATTTAAGAAACAAAACAAATGAACATAGGAGAAGGGAAAGAAAAATAAAATAAAAACAGAGGGAGCCAAACCATAAGAGACTCTTAAATACAGAGAACAAACCAAGGGTTGATGGAGGGGAGGTAGGAGGGAGGATGGGCTAAATGGGTGATGGGCATTACAGAGGGCACTTGTTGGGATGAGCCCTGGGTGTTATATGTAAGTGATGAATCACTAAATTCTATTCCTGAAACCAATACTACACTATATGTTAACTAATTTGAATCTAAATTTTAAAAGAAGAAGAAGAAAATTATTTCTTAATATTTCTGGTTACCAAATCTAGAGACTGAAGGATGGGCTTTCCAACAGCCTTAGAAGAATCTTATCAGCTTTCACTGAAATGGTAAAAGGGATCTTGAGAACAGCATCTCAAACAGATGGACTTTAAGAGATGCTTTAAATAACTTTATTGTAATTTGAGGCTGTTACTTGTGAGTGTACAAGAACACGGTGAGGGTGGTATCCAATTCTGTTCACACAGTAACAAAGTACAGAAGGATCATCAGGTGAATATAGGTTTTTTAATTTCTTTTCCAATTTTCCTGACACTTGTCTCAAGAGGAAACAATGTTTGTTCTTCTTTTTAAAGTTTATTTATTCATTTTTGAGAAAGAGACTGTGTGTGTGCACGCGCACAAGCGGAGGAGGAGCAAAGAGGGGGAGAGAGACAGAGAGAGACAGAGAGAGAGAGAGATAGACAGAGAATCTCAAGCAGGCTCTGCACTGTCAGAGCAGAGTCCAATATGGGGCTCAAACCCGTGAACTGTGAGATCATGACCTGAGCCGAAATCGGACATTTAACTGACTGAGCCACCCAGTGCCCCAAGAATGTTTATTCTTTAAAATTCTGGAATCTGCTGCCAAAAAAAAAAAAAAAAATCTATTTTGAAATTTATATTGTAAACACAGTGATATGGCTACTCTTTGGAATATTAAGCTGCCATCTAATGTTCATGACAAGTTTGTTAAACATTTGGTATAATGCTAAGCAAAGGAAGCAAAATAGGGTTTTATGCTGTATTTAAAGACGAACTACTCTTATCAAAAGTGAGATGAACTCCATAAAAAATGTCTGGAAAGAAATGCATAAAAATATTAACAATGGTTGTTTCAGAGTAGCACTTTCTCCTTCCTTCCATTTTTCTGTATATTTTATTTTTCTGTGATTTGGTACTTATATAGTAGATAAAAGCTTTTTTAAAGTGAATAATAACATCACACACAAGAACACAAAATTAAGTTTATTTTTGTTCTGACAAACTTGTTGGTACTTATTTAAAATGTAGCTATAAAAAAAATCTAACTCTTATCTTCCCCCTCACTTTTGCTGTGAATATTAAACTGCTCTAAAAAACTGTCTTGATTTAAAAAATTCTAGAAGATAAACATTTCCTAAAGTCAAAAGTGATGTAACAAAGCAAATTAAGCTTTCATAAGAGAAAGGAGATTTTTCACTCATGTCCAAAAGTGTTAAGGCAGGAAATACTGCAAATTTTAGTTAAAAACACATCCAAGAAAGTAATACACTCACAAAGAGAAACAGACTTTTTCTCCATTTCTTAACTGTCTGCAGGGAAGAAGTGACAGCTTTCAGTTCAAGCTACTCTCTTCTCTGACCTCTGTGAATCAAACCCCAAAACAAAAATGGGTTATTGTGGCTACCCAAAGATTAACTTGGAAAATGTAATGTTGCCTACTGTGTTTTTAACTGTTATTACATTACAATTTTATTTGTAAAAATACTTACATGTAAAAAAGAGAGAAAGAAAGAAAAGTCTGGCAGTAACTACAACTCAATCTTGCTACTTCATTGTAATTGTCGATGCCTAGACTAAGGCAAGTGGAGGGCTGAATAAAATACAAAAAGGCAGAGGGGTTGGATCAGGTGGTGAGGCAGTAACCGAGATCAAGTGGGAAAGGCAGCATCTAATTTATAAGAAGTCATACACTTTTTAATGACAATAAACCAGTATGCTAAGTTGATCTATAAATTTTAGTTTTCATACAGGAAAATGTCCTCATAAGCTCATTTTGATCTTCAAATAAAATGTGCAGGTTGTTTTCTCATTACTTACCATAGATCCTCAAATTCACAAAGATGATACTGTGAGAATAACACACTACCAAACACACACTTCACCATAAATATTGTTGAGTTCCTCATTAGAAGCATAAGTGAGCAATAATTTCAAGTTGCAATTACCAGTGACAAGGATTAAACTGATTTGTCTATAAGTTTCACAGATATTTTTATTTCAACCAAAACAAAATGCTTCTTTTTCAGGCTCCAAAGGAAATACGACCATTACCCACAGACAGACTACACTGTCTGGAAATAGCAGCAATGCATCACTATAGCAAGGCATCAGTCAGGTATAAAAACTCTGTAGTGTATATTGGAAATCATCTCAGGACAACCAACAAATTAAATTTGGGGCGCCTGGGTGCCTCAGTCAGTTAAGTGTCCGACTTCAGCTCAGGTCATGATCTCACAGTCCGTGACTTTGAGCCCCCCCGTTAGGCTCCGTGCTGACAGCTCAGAACCTGGAGGCTGCTTCAGATTCTGTGTCTCCCTCTCTCTCTATGCCTCTCCCTTGCCTGCTCGCGCACGCTCTCTCTCTCTCTCTCTCTCTCTCTCTCTCTCTGTCTCTCAAAAATAAAAACATTAAAAAAAATTTTTTTAAGAAATTAAATTTAAAAAATCCTTCTATACAAAGGATATTCCAAGATGAGGAAACACACTCAAATGTGCACTTTTAAAAGAAGTACATATTAATTCATCCAACAACTACGTGTGCATGTGTTAGACATTCTTTTAGGTGCTGAACATTCTGTAGTGAAGAAAATGTTCCTGCTCTAATGGAGGGGACAGGACAGGAGAGCAAGTATATATCAACATGAAATATTGGAAGTGCTAAAAAACAAAAAATAATAAAGCAGAGTAATGGAGAAAAGGAGTGTTGAGTAGATGGGGGAAAACTTCAGTTTTATACAGGCATACTTCATTTTATTGAGTTTGCTTTACTGCATTTCAGATACTGCATTTTTTACAAATCCAAAATCTGTGGGATCCCTGCATCAACCAAGTCAATCGGTGCCACTTTTCCAACAGCATTTACTCACTTCATGTCTTTGTGTCCCATTTTGGTAATGTTTGCAATATTTCAAATGTTTTCACTATTATACTTGTTATGTTATCTGTGATCAGTGGTATATGACATTACTACTGTAATTGTTTAGGGGCACCACAGTGAACTTAATGGATAAATGTGTAATGTTCCGACTGTGCCACTAACAGGCCATTCCCCTGTCTCTGTCCCTCTCCTCAAGCCCACTTATTCCCTGAAATACAATATTGAAAATAGGTCAGTTAACAACCCTACAATGGCCTCTAAGTATGCAAGTGAAAGGAAGAGTCACAAGTCTCTCACTTTAAATCTAAAGCTAGAAATGATTAAGCTTAGTGCAGAAGGCATGTCAAAAGCCGAGATGGGCCAAAAGCCAAGCTTCTTGTGCTGAATAGTCAGCCAAGTTGTGAACACAAAGGAAAAGTTCTTGAAGGAAATTGAAAGTGCTACACCAGTGAACACATGAATGATAAGAAAGTGAAGCAGCCTTATTGCTGATACGGGTAAAGTGGTCTGGATACAAGATCAAACCAGCCACAACATTCCCTTAAGCCAAAGACTAACTCAGAGCAAGGCCCTAACTCCCTTCAGTTCTATGAAGCTGACAGAGGCGAGGAAGCTGCAGAAATTTGAAGACAGCAGAGGTTGGTTCTTGAGATTTAAGAAGCTGTCTCCGTAACAAGGAAGTGAGGCAGTAAGTGCTGGTGTGGAAGCTACAGCAAGTTTTCCAGAAGATCCAGCTAAGATAATTCATGAAGGGGGTTATAACAGATTTTCAGTGTAGATGAAAACAGCCTTCTATTGTCAGAAGACGTCATCTTCAGCGTTCACAGCCAGAGAGGAGTCAATGGCTGGCTTCAAAGCTTCAAAGGACAGGCTGACTTGTTAATGCAGCTGGTGACTTTAAATTGAAGCCAATACTCATTTACCATTCTGAAAATCCTTGGGCCCTTAAAAATTATGCTAAATCTACTCTGCCTTTGTTCTATAAATGGAATAGCAAAGCTTGGATGATAGCACATCTGTTTAAAACAGTTTACTGAGCATTTTAAGCCCACTGTGACACCTACTGCTCAGAAAAAAACATTCCTTTCAAAATATTACTGCTCACTGACAGTTGGTCACCCAAGAGCTCTGACAGAGATGTACAACTGCATTGTTTTCATGCCTGCTGACACAACATCCAATCTGCAGCCCATGGATCAGGGAGTCATTTTGACTTTCAAATCTTATTATTTAAGAAATACTTTTCAAGGGACACCTGGGTGGCTCGGTTGATTATTCATTCAACTTCAGCTCAGGTCACTATCTCACAGTTCATGGGTTCAAGCCCCATGTCAGGCTCTATGCTGACAGTTCAGAGCCTGGAATCTGCTTCAGATTCTGTCTGAAGAGGTCTGAAGAGGTCTCCCTCTCTCTATGCCCCTTCCCCACTCATGCCCTGTCCTTCTCTTTATCTCTCAAAAATGAATAAACATTAAAAAAAATTTAATAAAAAAGAAATACTTTTCAAAAGCTATAGCTGCTACAAATAGGGATACCTCTGATTGATCTGGGTAAAGTAAATTGAAAACTTTTTGAAAAGGATTCACTATTCTAGATGCCATTAAGAATATTCATGATTCGGGGCGCCTGGGTGGCTCAGTCGGTTAAGCGTCCGACTTCGGCTCAGGTCACGATCTCACAGTCGTTGAGTTTGAGCCCCGTGTCCGGCTCTGTGCTGACTGCTCAGAGCATGGAGCCTGTTTCAGATTCTGTCTCCCTCTCTCTCTGACCCTCCCCCGTTCGTGCTCTATCTCTCTCTGTCTCAAAAACAAATGTTAAAAAAAATTAAAAAAAAAAAAAAAGAATATTCATGATTCATGGGGGAAAAGGTCAAAATATCAACATTAATGGGTTCATGGGGGAAAAGGTCAAAATATCAACATTAATGGGAGTTTGGAAGAAGTTGATTCCAGTTCTCATGGATGACTTTGAGAGGTTCAAGATCTCCAAGGAGGAACTAAGTATAGGTGTGGTGGAAACAGCAAGAGAACTAGAATCAGAAGTGAAGCCTGAAGATGGGATTGAACTGCTGCAATCCCATGGTAAAATTTGAAAGGATGAGGAATTGCTTCTTATGGATAAGCAAAGAAAGTGGTTTCTTGAGATGAAATCTACTTCTAGTGAAGATGCTGTGAAGATCATTGAAACAACAACAAAGAATTTAGAATACTACATACTTAGTTGATAAAGCAGCAGCAGGATTTGAGAGCATTGACTCTTGTTTTGAAAGAAGTTCTACTGTGGGTAAGATGATATCAAGCAGCATTGATGCTACAGAGAAATCGTTCATAAAGGGAAGAGTCAGTTGATGCAGCCAAATTCACCCTATTGTCTCATTTTAAGAAGTTGCCACAACAACCCCAACCTTCAGCAACCCCCACCCTGAGCAGTCAGCAGTCATCAACACGGAGGCAAGACCTTCCACCAGCAGAAAGATTACAACTCACTGGAAGCTCAGATGATGGTTAGCATTTTTTTAGCAATAAAGTTTTTTTAATTAAAGTATGTACTTTTTTTTGATGCAATGCTATTGCGTACTTAATAGACGACAGTAAAGTGTAAACATAACCTTTATACGCACTGGGTAACAAAAATACATTCAATTCACTTTACTGTAATATTCACTTTACTGCAGTGGTCTGGAACCGAATGCACAGTATCTTCAAGGTATGCCTGTATAGGGAGATCATGGAAGATATCTGAGCAGACCTGAGAAAGATAACAAATAAGCAAGCATGCAAGTATTTCAGGAAAAGAGCATTCTAGTCATAAAACTGCAAATGCAAAGATCCTGTGAGGTGGGTGGATATCTGGCATGTTTGAGGAACACTAAGGTCAGTGTCACAAAAATGGAGTGGGCAAGGGGAAAGCAGTAGCAGGTGGAGGTCAGACAGGGAATGTTCAGCAGTGGGGAGCTGGAGCTGGCTGGTACCAGCCGATAAGAAGATTGTTATACATTCCAGAACTTTGAATCAGCCATAGTGAGAGTAATTATACCACAGAAGTAGTCAAATGTTACAAATCAGTGGCTGTCCCCCCTCTGGAGATCCAGTTTATCAGCACATTGCTGCCTATAGGCCACTTTAAATACTCTATATTTTGCTCTGTGTGAGATGAGAAGCTACTGGAAGGGTCGTCATCTGTCCGGTATCATCATTCCCACTACCTGAGTTCTGATCACAGAGAAAAAGGGCCAAAGCAAGAAGACTAATTTGGAGGCTGCTGGCATACTATAGATGAGATATGCTAGTGGTCTAACTCAAAGCACCAATGGTGAGAATATGAGAAGTCAAATTCTGAATATGAAGAGCTGCACTGATTTGAATCAGCATGTGGCAACAGTTACCAAGCTTCCAACCTACAAATCAATGATATCTGCCTCTAGTCTAAATATGTCATTCTTGGTTCTGAATTAAGACTGTTAGCTGGATTTATAAAGAGCTTCAAGAAGTGCAAAGAACCAATAAGGAGTCTTTGATGCACATTATATATCTTCAGCTATTATCATTCCAAATGATCAACACAGACGTTTACTGAGCACCTGTTATACATAAGGTACTGCAAGGGATACAAAAAAATCTATACTCCAAGCCCTCAACCTCAAGGAGGTTACAATCTAAAAATTTAAGCGAAGGGGCTCCTGGGTGGCTCAGTCAGTTAAGCAGTTGACTCTTGATTTTGGTTCAGACCATGATCTCACAGTTCATGGGATGGGACCGCACATTGAGCTTGCACTGACAGCACAGAGCCTGCTCAAGATTCTCTCTTTCCTCTCTCTCTCTCTCTCTCTCTCTACCCCTCCCCTTGCTCACACATACTCGCTCTTGCTCTGTTTCAAAAAATATGCTTTAAAGGGGTGCCTAGGTGGCTCAGTCAGATAAGCATCCGACTTTGGCTCAGGTCATGATCTCATGGTTTGTGGGTTTGAGCCACGCATCAGGCCCTGTGCTGACAGCTCGGAGCCTGGAGCCTGCTTCAGATTCTGTGCCTCCCTCTCTCTCTGCCCCTACCCCACTCATGCCCTGTCTCTCTCTCTCAAAATAAATAAACATTTAAAAAAATTAAAAATAAAAATAAACTTTAAAAAACAAAGTTTAAGCGAATGCATCTATATATAAAAAGAAACAGATTCAAGGCAGTGAAAATACCAAGTGTATAGTAGCCCTAAGGAGTTTTCTATAAACTGGGATAAGGAGGGGGAGGAAAAAATCACTGGACTTAATGGATAGGATGGGACTGGGAGAGAAAAAGGAACAAGTAAGGGCCTTCCAGGCAATGGATCTGAAAAGCGAAAGAGCTAGGTAAAGATGGGAACGCACTTGGTGGTTCAAGAGTAGCCTACTCGAGGCATTCAGGGGCACTGGGAGACAGAGATTACAACTGTGGCATATGGAGACCTATAGTTGAACTCTTGACTGCATCACTTACTTGAGCACGTTACTTAGAGCCCTCTGGCCTCTATTTCCTCTGTGGCAATCACTTTATAGGACAGAATTAAGTAAAATTATGCCTGTACAGTGCTTCACACAACTTGGAAATTAGTAAGTAGTCACTGGTGATTAAAAACAACATTCTCATTAAAGATGGAAAGACAGATTGGAACTCCATTATGGAAGACCTTGAATATCCGACTAAGGAATCTGCATTAAACCCTGTAGGTAGTGGCAAGCAAAGTTTTATGTGGGGGGAATAATTTGGTGAGACTTTACAACTATAAATCTGGCACACAGATATAGAATGGATCGCTTACAGAGGAAACACTGGAAGTTGAGATGCTATTTAGACAAAAGTCTAGATATACAGTAAGAGTTTCAACATGGGTAAGGATAGTGATAATGGATCACAAAGTGCAAAGGGTGGGATACTGAACTGTGTATGCTGAAGACACGGTTAAGATGGTAAATTTTATGTTATGTGTTTTCACATTTTTTTTAAAGGGTCAGAAAGGGAAAGTTAACACAAGTATCTAGAAGAACCAAAGGTACCAATAAGGAAAAACAACAACAACAACAGTAAAGTCATGAAAGGGGGCTCTATTTGGGAAAAGGACTCTACATTCTGGTTAGGTTTGAGGTGATGCCGTGAAAGCCAAAAGACCATGTAGAGTATACAGAGATACAAGACTGAAGCTCACTCACTGACCAGTGGGAAGGAGAAACTTCACCATGCATAAACATACTAATACACCCAAGTCACAACTACTTGGCTTACCAGTCCTTACTGTAAGGTTAGAAAGGATGGATATATGACTTGGGGACTGTACTTAATACAGACTGAAAAGATGTCTTTTCTGAGCCATCCCCAAGACCTCAACCTACATTATTCATCTTATAATACAAACAGGACTGTAACAAATCCAATAACACAATGCCACTTTGATAATCCTTTAATTCAGACACCATATATTCTGAGATGTAAGGCTAATTTGTTCAGTGTGTTCTCCATATATCCCTTAAATGTTAGCAGTGAATTTGTACATGCATGTGCTTTTTCCAGAATTGCTAACACTTTTGTATACTTTTTTCTGAATAACATGAATATAGAAAAATATATAAGCTTGGTGAACTTTCATGAAGTAAACACATCCATATAACCAGTACCCAAAACAAAAACCAGAACATTACTAGTACCCCAGAAGGCCCCTTCATACCCCATTGCAAACACTTTCCCCAATCCCCAACAAGGGTAATCAATCTCCTGACTTCTGACACCACAGATAGTTTAACCTGGTTTTGAAATTCATGTAAATGCAATCAGAGTATGCACTCTTTAGTGTCTGGCTTCCTCCACTCAACATTATATTTGTGAGATTCACACATCATCATATTATTGTATATTGTATTCACACATTTTGAACGTATATGTTTGTTCATTCTGATCAGTATTTAATATTCATTGTGTGATTATGCCAGAAACTTATTTACCCATTCTACTGTTGATGGGCATTTGGAAAATTCCAGCTTGCACTATCACAACTCGTCCTGCTTATTAACATCTTTGTCCATGTCTTCTGGTGAACTTACACACACAATTCTGTTGTGTATAACTCTAGGAGTGAACATGCTGAGTCATAGAGCGTGCAAGTGTTCAACTTTAGTAAAACAACTAATGAACTTTAAAGGAAAGAATACTTTAAGATCTTTATAGGGAAATTTGAATGATAAATGATTCATCAGAAGGTGCTGATGAAAACTACATCAAAAATGACTTCCAGGAGGATAAACATATTTAAGTAGGATTGTTGAACCACATGGCTTCCCAAGAAGGCAACTTAGTTTAGGATATTGTCACCAGCAATTTAGAATGTGACTATAACACTTAGAAGTAACCAAGTTTGGGCTGTCTGGGGTGTCGGTTAAGCATTGTCATGACCTGGTTTCAGCTCAGGTCATGATCTCACGGATTGTGGGTTCGAGCCTCACATCAGGCTCTGTGCTGACAGCTCAGAGCCTGGAGCCTGCTTTGGATTCTGTGTCTCCCTCTCTCTCTGCCCCTCCCCTGCTCACGCTCTGTCTTTGTCTCTCAGAAATAAATAAAAACATTAAAAAAATGTTTTTCATTAAAAAAATTAAAAAAAAAAGAAGTAATCAAGTTTGCCTTGTTGTTTCTGGAACTGCTGATGCTGAAAATTTAGAAATAACTCAAGAGCCATTACTATCAATAAGGTAAAGTAGCCACTTTCCCATCATGTACAGAATATAAATGTCACAACTCTGCAGCAGTTAAGCCTGTACTCATTGAATCGCACTCCTGGAATATAAAAGGGACTTCAAAACTAGTCTAACTTTCAGGTGGTCATATCAATGCCTTCTAAATCAGTGAACATGTGAACAAAACTTCATTTAATCCTGGAACAGAAGAAGATCATTAGGCAAAAACTAAGGGAATCTGAATAATACACACTTCAGTATGTACCAACACTGGTTTATTAACTGTAACAAATGTACCAATCTAATGTAACGTGTTAACCATAGGGGAACTGGGGATGGGGTGTATATGGGAATTCTGTGTAATATGCTTAGCCATTTTCCTATAAATCCAAAACTGTTTAAAAATAGAATTTATTTTTAAAAATCCACTTAAAACTCTGCAACATAATCTGCAGATTGTAATACACCTGCTAAACTCCTTTCAGAATGCAATCCAAATGCATTTTAAGAGCTGTCAGACACCCACGCATGCACACATACACACACATACACTCTTTCCATCTATGGGCTTAGACACATAGATTTATGAGGGAAGCATTCTATCTGTGCTGATTTTGGTTTTGCTCCCAGCTATAAAATAATGAACAAGGCTCAGACTTCCTTTCTTATTCCAACTAATCTAAACTTTTTGAATATATAAGTTTTTAATGATTCATTAAGAAGCAACCCCCCAGTTAATCTTCAAACAAGAAAATAAAAGCATCCAAACTGCAAGTAACATCAATTCTCCAATAAATCACATCTTTGTGGTTTAAATCATTGAGTCTTTTTGCTTCTACTTCAGAGGGAATAAAGTGAAAAGGCTGTGCCTTACAGTTAGTAGTGAAAACAAGTAGCCCCACTATGGTGTAAGACCTAGTAGAAGGAACCCTGGGCAAAGAGGCAGGAGACCCAGCTTCTGGCTTCAGTTCCATCACTGTCTTCTCTGTGACCCTTGAACATTTCCCCGAACTTCTCTGATTCTCAATTTCCATGATCTCAAGTTCATTTCAACTTTAATATTTGTTCCATGAATAAAGAGGTCCTTTAGTTATCACTTCTGGGAAGATAGCCTAGTTAAAGCTTTTATCCTTATCTGTTCTATAAAATCAAGTATCTAGAAAGAAAAATAATATCCCGTTATGGAATGAGTGTTTCGTCCCATGGGGGGTAAGGAGTAGGGGGATATAATGAATAAAAGAAAACAAGATGAACAGCCATCATGGCTTTCCATTCCATTAACCTTGTATTTGTTAATCCCACCACCATATATATTGCAAATATTTATTTGCTAGACAGCATTATGACACAGGGCTTGGCTTTCTTTTTAGAAGACTATTGGAATTCACCTGTGGTTCCAACAAGTTTATATCTAAACATATCCTGAAGTCTGTTTCTTTTATAGAAGGAACTGGCACACTTTTTCTTAAAAACCCAGACAGTCTGAGGCTTTGTGAATCATACGGTCTCTGTCACAACTCAACTTTGTTGCTATAGTGCAAAAGCAGCCATAGACAATTTGTAAATGAATGGGTGTGTGTTCCAATAAAACTTTATTCACAAAAACAAGTGATGGTCATGGCTGTAGTTGGCTACTCCCTGTCCTAGAATCAGGGGCAGAAAATCAACGGGCAAGATAGATTTTGTAAAACCATTTCATGAGTTCACACTGAAATAAACTGTTTTCTTTGCAGGGAGAAAATGTTTATGAATCATGATCTTCACATACCTGAGAATGTTCAAGTTTCCCCTGCATGAACAGGTCACACCACCAATACCTAAGACAGAGCAGGAAAACACTCTCCCTTACATGGTTGTTATGACATAACAGGGGATGTGTTAATTTATATAGGCAAAATTTACAAGGTGACCTGCAAAAGTAAAATACCAGGTTTTAGCAACTTTAGCAAGAAAAGAAACCCATACCTCATTGATGCCAACCATCACTTTTTCTATATATTAAGCTAAATTAATTAAGCTATATAAGAGAGCTAAATTTCAAGGTCATTGACTTTCTTGGGAGAGCTGCTCTGTTTCCATGCAACCCAGTTGGTTTAGACCAGCAGACCCTTGGTTATCCATAACCTGTTAAATTTCCAGAAGGCCAGACTAACTGTTTGATCTAATACAGAAGTTCTGATTCATTCTGGGATGGGACAGGGGTTGTACATCAACATGAATGGGCTAACTAATAATTAGGCCAAGACCAGATCTATCATCCCTTAGGGTCTATCCTAACAAAAATGTTCCATCCTGTGACAGTCACCTTGCTAAAGTTCAGCCCCATGTTAGCTACCGGGTATTCAATAGCAGGCTAGAGCAAAGAGCCAGCCCACAAGGATCAAGCAAGTGCCTTTTTAAAAACTAATCTTAAGAAGTTCCTCTACATGGCTTTGCAAAGTAAGCAAAAACCATGCCAAATAGTAAAAAAGGCACTTACTTGACTCCCACAGGCCAGCTCCACACTCTAGCAGCTAAGATGTCACTGGCATGGTACATGGAGAGTGAGGTGGAAACGATATCTTGTCAACCACTGTAGGAATGGTAGTGAAAGACCTAAAAGAATAGAAAAAAGTAAAGTCAATGTAAAAGGTAAAGGCTCTCCTGAGCCTGCTGACATGGATACCTCAGCATATGACAACAAAGGAAAGAAAGTTTGAAAGAATATTAGCTAGAACCTAGAATAAATCCAGAAGATTATGAGAAACTCTCAAATATACATTTTTTCCTGAGAAAGTATTGAATCTTTTGATATCCGCGTGGTAAGCTCATATAGATGTAAAACTCGAGAGTCTGAAGCAACAATTCATAGACTAATAATACTTTTAGAAATTGCTTTAAAGAAGCAAAATTCTTTCACTCATCTCTATGCTTCTAACATTTAAAAAATGGAACCCTAATAAACAATGAGAAAAAGCAGAAATTTTTAAAAGATTTTTTAATAAAAATTTTTTAACATTTATTTTTGAAAGAAATAGCAGGGGAGGGGCAGAGAAAGACGGAGACACAGAATCTAAAACAGGCTCCAGGCGCTGAGCTCTTAGCACAGAGCCCAACGTGGGGCTCGAACCACGAGATCATGACCTGAGCCAAAGTCGGTCATGATAGCTTTGCACAAGCCACCCAGGCGCCCCAAGATTTCTTTTTTAAAGTGATCTCTAAACCCAAGGTGAGGCTTGAACTTAAGACCACGAAATCAAGAGTTGCATGTTCCAAGGAATGAGCCAGACAGGCGCCCCCCTCTTTTTTTTCTTAAATAAGAATAAAAAATTTTTTAGCTGAAAGGGACCCTGGCAATAGAAGTCTGAGGTTATCCAGATTCATTCAGAACTTTCAATAGTTTCAGAAAGAAGTTCACAAAACTTAAAACTCTTGGTGCACTAAAACAAAAAATCCAATTCATTTACCTAGCCACACAACCATCTGGTTTAGGAGTTCTGTTTCAAAATGCTTGACTCTTGGCAAATTTTATCAGAGATCATTCAAAAACAAGAACAACCATTTTTTTTCAAGACAACATTTTTTAAAAGAGCCTGTTCACATACCATTACCTCCTCTCCCAATGCCTACACTATTTGTGGGTAAAGGAATTTGTGAATCAAAAACTGTGACTTATAAGAAAAGCAGCAATAGTGAAAAAACAAAAATCATTCTTCATAATCAGTTAATTCTCAATTCTTAATTCTCAATAATCTCTTTCTTCCATCTAATCATTCCAATGCCCCCCCCCTCAATTTTTTTTTTTAAATAATCTCTTCTTTTACTTGCTGGCCCTTTTAGCATCCTTGCCCCCACAGAACCACAATGGCAGAAACTAACAGGCAACCGAATTTAATCATTCTTGGGGCACCAGAATCTCTCCAATAAGAAAAAACAAAGATAATTTCAGTTTTCATTCTAAATAAGTTTTAGCCAAAAGACTATTCTTACACTACTCCCTAATTCCAGTATGCTTAAAGTTGGGTCACCTTTTTCGCAAACAGTCTGATGATTCAAATTGCCCAGGCCTCGGGGCGCCTGGGTGGCTCAGTCGGTTGGGCGGCTGACTCTGGCTCAGGTCATGATCTCGTGGTCCGTGAGTTCGAGCCCCGCGTCGGGCTCTGTGCTGGCAGCTCAGAGCCTGGAGCCTGTTTCAGATTCTGTGTCTCCCTCTCTCTGACCCTCCCCCATTCATGCTTTGTCTCTCTCTGTCTCAAAAATAAATAAACGTTAAAAAAATTTTTTTTCAAATTGCCCAGGCCTCGATTAATTTATTTAGAAAGGGATATTCACTGTTAATAGCATATCTGGCCAGACTGCATCGTGGGTGCCTACCTCACATTTTCTTCCCAATTTTGGCTTGTGTTTGCTTTGCCTTAGCTACAGTCCCTGGAAAGCATCCCATTTATTAGTGTTTCCCTTGCTGCATCAGCATTTCTGGTTAAAGCACAATAGCAAATCATTTGGAGGGACAACCTGAATGGAGTTCTGTATTGTGTATTCTGCAACATTATCCAAACCATTATCAAAGATGTTAACAGTTCTTCTTTTTGTTTTGTTTTTTAATGTTTATTTATTTTTGAGAGACAGAGAGACAGAGTGTGAGATTGGGGGGGGTGGGGGGGCGGGAAGCAGACAGAGAGGGAGACACAGAATCTGAAGCAGGCTCCAGGCTCTGAGCTATCAGCACAGAGCTCAACGCAGGGCTCGAACTCACGAACCTGAACCGAAGTCAGACTCTTAACCTACTGAGCCACCCAGGTCCCTCTCAAAGATGTTACAAATGAAAGACAACTGCATGAAATTGGGAAGAAAAAAAATTTATCAGATTGCCTTTCTAAAACAATGACTACAAGGAATACTCAATGGCAAATACACATATAAGATTCATTATTAAAACAAATATTTTATTTCACATCAACTGTCTACCCCAAAAAGCACCCCTCCATTCCTAGACCTTGTTTTTCCTTTACTCCGTAAAACCATGACACAATTCAAGAACAATCTTTTTACCATTTAAGGCATATACCCTTTTTACCAAATAAAGCAGTCCCAAACTGCAAATTTGGGAACTCACAGAAGAGAAACAATGAATAAATGTCAACAAGTTCCCATCTACAGCTTGTCTGCACTTCAAAAAAAACTGAGCATTTTCATAGAACAAACCAAGTTTTAGCTGCAACAGCTCGATCCCGCATGAGCATGCTGTATTACAGCGGATGCCGTTCGGCACTTTGCACAAGACATGTTCGTCTGTGTAATGAAACATTATTCTTCTCTGCCTTCTCTCCGGAAGTACAAAGGGTTTTCCCAGGAATATGATAAATGAGGGCATTCCACACCCAAAAAAGGAAACTGGCTTTTTTGAAAGTCAAAATATTCCTCGTCTAACTTTTAAAATGACATAATATATTCCTCTTTCCCAGACCCCCAAAATATTCAGCTCGAGAGACTTTCAGTCAACAAGAGAATGGTTAAACATGAGAAATGGAGAAACATGACAAAACAGTTAAAAATGAATGAGCCAGAACTACACGTATCAACTACAGATTCTTCAAAGTATTTAAGCAAAAAGAACAAATCGTATAACTACATACAGTGTACAATCTTCTAAATAAGGCTTAAAACATATTTACAGTACTATGTAAGGTTGACAGATACAGCAAAAGCAGAAACACATGCATGGGAATGGTAAATACTAAATTGGAAAGAATGGCAATTTGGGGAGAGAGGACAAGAAATAGGACTGAGGAAAGATACCTGGGGCAGCTTTCATAGTTATCGTGTTTAATTTTTCAAGCTAAAAGAAATAAATATTCTACATGTTTTTATAGACATGACTTACTTCATACTTTAAAAACAAATGACTTTTCCCATTATGTTTAACTGAATAGAATAGAGTTTTCTTATGAAGCCCCCCCCCCCCAAAAAAAACCCTCTGGTGACGGAATGCCCTTTCCAAGCGAGCCCCCTCCTCAGTAGAGACCTTCTGTGTCTTCTTCCACTAGTGCTGTTACTTTCTGATACTGGCTGTGATGGGATTTTCAGATCCCTAACTCAGGGCCTCAGCTTGTCTCTACTTTTAATCTTACCAAGAATGCTCTTTTTAGGCAAGAAATCTATTAGAGTTTCCTTTCATTTTCCCCTTTTTACTGCTAAAACCTCTAGCAATCATTAAAAAGAAAGTCGTTACCTATTTAAAGCTCACCCGACTTTGTGGCACTTAGCCAAGCTGGGAACTTGATTTTATTCTGAATCAACTGTCAATGCAGAATGAGATACTAAAATTAAAGAAAACACTGGGGCACCTGGGTGGCTCAGTTGGTTAAACGTCTGACCTCAGCTCAGGTCTTGATCTCACAGTTCAGGAGTTTGAGCCCAACATCGTGCTCTGTGACGACAGCTCAGAGCCTGGAGCCTGCTTCAGGTCTCCCTCTCTCTCTGCTCCTCCCCTGCTGATGCTCTGTCTCTCTCTCTGTCTCTCTCTCTCTCTCAAAAATAAACATTAAAAAAAAAATAAAATTAAAGAAAATACTGACTGCAGTTTCATTTTCTAATAAATGAACATTCTAAAATTCTGTAATATGTTAGACCACGATTGCTTCACCACCTCAACAATGTTTAGATAACATTTTGTTTTGAAGCTTAAGTCAGAGCTGGAAAGAAAAAAAGAAAAAAATTCATGGTAGGGGAGGGTTTAAAACAAAAACAAAAAAAATAAAACAATTTCTCACATGCATACATGTAATGAGACATTCACACAGAGCATACCCTTGGGATTCCCTCAAAAACTAAAAATTAAAAAATCACTACCACCTCTTCATGATCAGAAAACCCATTTTTCCTATCTATTCTAACACCAGCATCCAAAGGTCAGAGAAAGAGGGGCAAGAAAGAAGAAAGTGACAGAGACAGACATAAGCTGGTATTCTTCTGTTTATCAAACAAATATAAATTCCAGCAAACGCAAATAAAAAACTTTCAATCTTCTCATTAGGTTTTTACTATTTCTCCTACTCCATTCAATCTATCCTTAAATACTTCATAAAGTATTCTCATATCCATACTCTGTTTTAAAATGAAAAAAATATAGGTTTTATCACACTTGGCCACTTGCCACAGCCCTGCTTCATGGCAGCTAGCAGAATTCTGGCAGTGCAAGATACAGGATACAGTGGGGGCAGAATGGAAATACAGAAGATTAGTTCCAAAATAAACACCTCCAAAAATCTGTCATCTTTGGAAATATATACATGCAGGGAATCTAGAGTTGGCAGCACCTCTTTCAAATAGTTCCTTTCAAGCTCTCTTCTGCAGTGCCCAGCCCTTCACCCTTCCCTCCACTCCTCTGCTTCCTCCAAATACTTGCCAGGCAGACGCATGTGTCAATTTCTTAAATTACTTATAAGACAATAGCACTACAATATTTTTCTATCACTATTTTACTTAGTATTTTCCATAGTCCTGCTTGTTTCAGCATAATCTGTGAACCCTTTTAAAATGATCTGCTGCTGCCCGAATCAAAGAAAAGTAATTTCTTCTTCGTATTTCTATGATTCTCATCACTATATTATCTCGGCATGGAGAACAAGAGAATCTACAGCTGCATTATCCACAGGGTTGAAGGATGTAGACAATGGTCTCTCGGACTTTTCAACTGACTGACTCATTTATCCAACACTGGCTGAGTGTCTCTGTTCTTGACTACACTAGCCTCAGCTCACAGAGTTTGGGAGAATAGACTACTGTGGGCAACTAATCACCTGAGGTTTCCACACTCAGGATTCCTGTAGTGTAATTACAAAGGAAAACAGAAACATTTTCTGTTTCAGCCTGGCAGGTCACGACTCAGAATTAACAGATTATTAGAACAGTCTGTCTTACCTCAGCATTCCAACATTAACTGCTTTTTTCCTTCCCCTGTCTCTCCAACTCTCTGGATTCCCCACCACATGTTCACCTCTTCCCCCACACCCTCAGCAGTTTGGATTGGAAAAAGAAGACAAAAGAGAAGGATGGGACTAAAGGCAGAATGACTTGTTTAAGAGGAATGCAGGGTAAATTGTCCATCAAGATGTCAGAAGTGATTATACAAACTGTCCTGAAAAGGAAATGGAAAGGATTTTTCTTCACTTCAAGCCTTTGACCCTGGTGAGAATAAGCAAATATATTATACTTGAGTTTATGATTTTATACAAGCTCCCCAAAGGAAAAATATAAAAATTACTTATAAAGTATTATATGAAAGTGACATATGTCTTAGAAAGCCCCTTAGGCTCATTTGATCAAGCATCCTTATTTAATTGGCCAAAACATTAAGACCAAAGAGGTCACTTGCCCAGGGTCAAACAGCAAGTTAACAGAAGAGAAATGAACAAAACCCACACTCCTACCTCTATTGTATCACATGGCACCTAATCCTCTTCAAGTACAGTGACTTACTTTCATTTTGGTGACTGAAACACACACACACACACACACACACACACACACACAATTTCCATCTCTTATTTAACTATCTCAGAAAACTAATTAAAAATTCTATGATGGTATAGCAATCCTTTAGTCCCATAGTTTTCCAAAGGCTCACCAACAACGTGACAAATACAATCTCTTCTGGTGAAGCAGATATTGTAATGGGTCTAAAAACTTGTCATAGTTATCAAATAAATACTTACCTCTGTATTATAATACCTAGAAGACCAAAGAATATGTGCTTTCCAAATAAAGCAATCCAGTAAGGTACCTAGTCAATTAAAATACAGAGAATCACTCCATATAACTTGTTCTCGATTATTACGTTTTTATTTTTATACTCCTCTTGAGAAACGGATGGCAGAAGCACAACTCCTGTCTTCGCTTCTGATGTAAGAATGGAGGTTGCTAAATTTTACGAAGAAAAGGTTTCATGACTAGGAATGCCTAGGTTTTTATTTGTTTGTTTTAAAGATAAAAGACCATCATACATACAATGCTCAGTATTCCCTAAAGGTAAACAAATATTACAAAACTGGAAAATTAAAGAGAACAAAGTCAAAGGAAATTACTCAAAAACATTCCTCTAATTAATTAAGGTAACGTGAAGAGTTTCTGCTTTGGAAGAGTGTCATACACAGAACACACACTCTCAAAGAAGACTTGCTGAGTGCTCATCACACTTTGTGAACTCCTTCCACACTGTGTGCAAATCTTTCAGATTCTGATGGCGTGGGGGAGGGGAGGCAGGAACATGGGATAAGGTAGGCATTGGATTTGATACATACATTTTAAAATCATTAAACCAGGTCAGCACATTTTATATACAAAAGAAGAGGCACAGAAAAGACAACAAAGAAGTATATTTAACATGACTGTAAAAAGAAACACACAGAAAAGGTCCAGAAATAAAGTTTCAGGGCCTGAGTATTAATAGCATCAGACAGCCCTTGAATTGAACTGCCTTTCTACCTGGTACTAGCTGAGTGATAGTCTATGTCCAATCACCAAGTTCTAACAATTCTACTTCCTAAATCTGCCTTCTCTCTATTCCCTTTCTCTACCCCCAATGATACTGTCCTTATTCAGGCATCTTTTGCCTGGTTCATTAAGATACCCCTTATTGGCCTCTTGGCTTTCTGGTCCCATCCTTTCGAATCCGGCCTTCACACTGCTGCCATTGTAACTAACCTTCCAAAAAATCACAAACCTGATCATGTGATTCACCTACTTGAAATTCTTCAGATGCTCACCTATTGACTAGCAGTATTTTTCCAAACTGTGGCTTAAACTGTAGAATCAATTTAAGTGGGTCCCAACAAGTATTTCTTTAACAAAATAGCATAGAAACTATGTATGCCTCATACATAGTAAAAATATTGTTTCATGAAACTTTTCCTACTTTTATGCACACGTGCACATTCTGGGTCATGATATAAAATGTATTTCTACTGTGGGTTGAGTTTAAAAAAAACCACTGACCTACATAATAAAATTCCAACTCCTTCACAAGTCCCTTCACAGTCTGATTCCCTCACCATAGCACAGTAGTTAAGAGACAGGCTCTGGAGCCAGACCACTTGCATTTCCTTGCCAGAAATGCCAGTCGCCGCTGCATGATCCTGAGTAAGTCATTTACTAGCTGAGTGTCACTTACCAGCTGTGATCCTGGGCAAATCAACCAGTCTGAGGTAACTCGGCTTCACTATCTATAAAACGAGGGTAGCAACAACACCTACCCATAGGGTGCCACAAGAATTAAGTGAGATTACCTATGTGACACGTGTGACACGTGGTGCACTTGATAAATGTTAATTATTGGTGGTATCGCTATTACTGCCCGGCCTAATCTCTGGCTTTTCTTGCTCACACTCCAGTTCTTACAAACTACTGGCCGTTTCTCAAATACATCTCCCTACCTCATACAGTCATGTCAGATGTTGCTGCTGCCTAGACTGGACTATACCCTCCCAGTCCCCCACACATCATATTTCATCCTATTTCAGCTTAAGTGAGGCCTCCCCTGTGAAGCCTTCTCCAGCTAAACGCTCCCACTGAACCTCCGGGCCGGCAGGGAGCATAGCCACTTACAGTCTTGTTTGTCGGTGTCTCCTAGCCAAACTGTGACCTCTCAGGACCACCTCAGAGACATCACTCTTTCCCAGCACAGCATCTTACAAACAGCAGTTCATCAGATATTTTCTGAATGACTCCTGGTTACTTACCCTTACTAGGTCTTCATTTTCTCATCTGTACAATGGGAGTAGTATTTTGCCCGAAGAGTTATAAAAGTGTCTGATATAGAAGCAATGCTCAATAATGGGTGGGACTTTCCAGAATCCTTAGCTAAATTACAAATATCCTAAGGAAGCAATACCTTAGACCCTTATTAGCTAAGACCTGGAGGTGAGGGTAGAGAAAGAGACTTAAATGTTGCCGGACAGATGGTAAGATCTCTTGGAAGAAAACTGCAGTAGATGCTTGAGAAAGAAACACAGCTGAAGGACAAGATGAAAGGGAAGGGGGCCCTACACAGACACCCAGCCAGACCTAGGCATAAATCCCAGCTCCAAAACATCTGTCTAGTCCATCTTTGCATCCCTAGCATTAAAACAGTTTATGACACTTAGGAAGAAATGAACCTATCTCATCCTCAATTTCCTCATCTATAAACCTGGGATAATCATGCCTCTCACAGGACTATAGTGAGAATTAAATGAGGTAACACAATGCCCTCAGATGCTTTCTTCTCTATCTACCCCTCCACATACAGGTCAGGTAGTTCACATTAACCTATTTCTTCTCCAGTTATTTGACAAATTATCAGTCACGTTAACTTTCTCTAAAGGTTAAAGCAGATATTAATACTCTTAAACATCCTGTAACACCACTTATTATAGGTATTACAAAAAAGGTGAAGGCAAAAAAGAAGTTTAAAGGATCTTGTAACCCATAAGGCAGTACAGTTCAAGACTATACGTGGGAGACTGTCCCCTGGACGGCCTCATACACATATGGATTCTCAGCAATTCTCTGGTGATTTTTACAAGTGTTCCCCGAACAATAAAATAGACAATAGTAAAGACTGAAAACTTTAGTAACAAGGTATAAAAGGTAAATACCCCCCTTCTGATTAATAAATATTGTCAATGTCCTTAAAGAACCTTTGAAAAGGACTCTTATTTTCAAGAGATGTCAAAATGCAATGTCATATTTCCCATTTTTTCCAGAACTGCATTAGAAAAAGTTCAGTTTCAGCATGCTACTAGACCCAGTTGGTGGTGTAATCTACCAAGTTATATTTTGATCAAAATAAAAGATTCAAGCCCATACACAGTTTATGGGTCAATAATTCACTAAACTCATTAAAATTACTTTGCTTGAAGTCAACTTTCATGTTACACAGGCTGTCTCACTGCAAGCATTTAACAAACTGCAGTGAAATAATTAAATGGATTGTTTCTCTTTTTGTGTTCAACCTGCAGAGGACAGGTTTTTTAACACATATCATCAAGCTTGACCTAAATCAGGAAATAATTATTCAGGACTGGGCTTGAGTTTAAGCACTTACTGAAAGAAAGGGTCTCAATTCACTTTTCATTTTTTGATTTTTTTCTCTCCCCAATTCATTTTTTTTTTTAAGTAGGCTCCACGCCCAATAGGGGGCTTGAACTGGAATCAAGCAAGAGTCAAATGTTCTACCTGGGATCAAGACTCAGATGCTCTACTGACATAATCAGCCAGGCACCCCTCCTAATTCACTTTTTAAAAGGAACCCCGGCTTAATTGTCTTTTAAATGAAACATACGGTCCTGCAATTTCATAGGAAAAGAACTGATTGAGAAAGCCAGCAGATGGGGGAACCATTTTCAGCTCTGTAGTAACTTGCTGGGCTACTAAAGAAAAAAAACATTTCACCACTCTTGCATTATTTCCTTAACCTATGGTCTTTTTGAGCTCTGAAGTCTATGATTCTTTTTAGTACATGTCCTCCATGGTAACATCTTAGTTTTCCTAATAACATGTTATTCCAGTAATTCTAAAATATCCATGAGTCATGGTACAGTATTAATTAGTGAAATAAAGAATAGAGGATTCCGTTATGTTGGGTGGCTATCTCAAGATCTTAAAAGGTAGTCTTGTCCTGGGACGCCTGGATGGCTCAGTTGGTTGAGTGTCAGACTTTGGCTCAGGTCATGATATTGCACTTCATGAATTCGAGCCCCGCATCGGGTTTGCTGCTCTCAGCACAGAGCCCCCTTCAGATCTTCTGTTCCTCTCTCCATCTGTCTCTCCCCCATTTGCGTGCATTCTCTCTCTCTCTCTCTCTCTTTCTCTCTCTCAAAAAAAACAAAAAAAAACACCCATAGTCTTGTCCTTAAGCACACACACATAAACCAGAATTTTTTAAGAAAACCCACAGAGACACAAAGCTAGGATATAAAAAAGAAATGAAAGCAACATCTCTGCAGTTATTCAGATAATGGTATTAATGGGGGTGGGGCACCTGGGTGGCTCAGTCAGTTAAGTCTGACTCTTGATATTGGCCCAGGTCAAATGATCTCCCAGTCATGTGACTGAGCTATGTCAGGCTCAGCACTGAGTGTGGAGTCTCCTTGGGATTCTCTCTCTTCCTCTCTCTCTCAAAATAAGTAATAAACATTAAAAAAAAAAACAAAAACAAAAAAGCAGACAATGGTATCAATGAGGTGCTATTGCAGAAGACCATAACCACTCTGGATTTCAAACACAAGGCAGCCCCAAAACCAAAAACGATGTACATTCAGTTTGTTGTTCTCTTTGACATACACCATTCCTGACGCTGCATTCTCTATTTAGATTTCCTCTTGGAGTAGAGTTCCATAAAGCATAATAATCTGGGTATTAATCACACTTTTGCTGGGCTTTGGGCAGAAAGCAAGTATCACTGCAGAACTCATCGAAAGGTACCAACTCTGTGCATCAGTCTACCATAAAGAAGTGTAATATACAATCAAAGACAGTACTGACAATACCAAAGTTAAAGCAATTACCCAAATGTGGCTACCTAGGCAACAGGCCATTAGAAAAGTCAACTGGGGGGGGGGGGGGGGGGCGTGGTAATGAGCACATCTTTTCATCGTACCTGCAAGCAGACAAAAGGGTGCATATTCAGTTAATGCTCATCTGAGTGTCATCTATATACCTAGCACTGCGCTGGACTCTATGAGAGACAAAAAGGCAATACTGCCCACCCACCCCATACGATAAGGCACCCACAAATGAAATATTTAGGTAACAAGATAAGTCAGTGTCAATCTGTGTCCTGCTAATAATTAAATTAGCTAACAATAAATCCTATCAGAACTTACACAAGGCAGAAGAGAACAACAGAAAGGGATTAAGAGCCAGGAATCACACAAATTAAGGTTCTGACTAGGACTTCTTGAATCCACCTCCATTTAAAGACATCTCAGATGTCATTAACCACAAACATAACCTAATAAGTCACTTCCCTCAGTTCCCATTAGGCGTGTCTCCTCATGGGTAAAGTGAGGAGGTGAGATTCAAAGAGGAGTCATAGGTCACAGTCTCTAACCTGAAATGAACCTTAGAGGTTAGAGAAGTGATTAAGACCGAAATTCAGCTGCAAGAACTGCATAAACATTTAGTATAGATACTCGGAACACTGGCTTAAGTACAGTGGAATATTTGTGCTGGGATGTCTCTGGGAAACCCAATTAAAGATTTGCAACTTGCTTCTGTGTCTGGTAATATAACCTCTGCTAAAACTATCAGGTTAAACACAAATGTTATGACCACTAAAGAACTATAATGTGTAAAAGTGAGAGGGACAGTCACAAACAATAACAGTCCAATGACAGACTTAAGCAAGAGATTTAGTAATTCAGCATAGCCACTGACCACTAGGAAATGTCAACAGTCAGGCTTTCATAATCAGAGGTGGGACCATTTGATTTAGCAAAGGAATTACCCAGCTCACAATGAAAGGCAGTTCCCCCTCAAAGAGCCATCCTTGAAAATAGCAACCACCTTCACTAACCACACAGAAAGGCATGCGACAAACATTTTACATCAGTCTTAAGTTGCAACCACAAGCTGGGAGCAGTAACGGGCTCTTCACATGGAAAATGAAAAACTACACTAGATGGTGCTAAAAATATTGAATAAGCCCCTGCATTCTTATTTCTATTTACTTAGTTGAGTGATCTTTTAATAAAGAAAGTGGGGAGGGGACAAGTTGTGTTTCATAACTTCACAACCACATCTGCCAATGAGCTGAACTGTATTGTTTTGGACTCCTTCTGTAAACTTGGAAAAGATTGTGAACACATGCCTCTCAAGCAAAAAAATTAACCAGCACCATAACCGGTTATGTCCCCCTGGCTCTAATTTACTGTACCTACTACAGCAGAACAAAAGTGGCACAAGCTGGGCTTGTGATGTCGTCCAATGCAGAGTGCCATCTGCTGCACATGCACAGGATGTCTCCTAGGCAAGATTCAACCTTAGTGTCTCTCAGGGACCTTTACAAGAGCAAGCTGTTTGCTCCCATATTTGCCTAATACATTTGGCCTCAAACAACATCCACTTACAGGAGCATTCCCATTCATGGGATTTTAAAACACCAATACTTTCCTAACGATAGTCAGTTTTATAAAGGAGGAGAAAGATTATGAAGGAGCAATGACACCTTATAATGAGAAGAACACAAGAATGGGGTCAGAATATCTGGGGTGGGTCCTGAAACTGTTGCCTGTTAGCTGTGCAATCCTGGCCAAGTTTCTCCCCTTTTCTGGGCCTCAATTTCAGGCATAAGATGTCAAGAGTTAAACAAATCTCCAAGAGATACCTTTCAAAGTGAGTCTTGTGAGAGATCATAGAAAAACAGATGGAGACAGCTATATACAGGGTGGCTTCAGAGCAATCGTAGAAAAAGAAAAAATCCTGTTTACATATTTTAAATCATCAGACACAATTTTTTTCAAAAGCATACAATTCTAAGTTCATTTACAAGTCAACATTCCCATGATAACACTTCAGCCCTTCAGAAATAACACTTCACTTTAACTGTGCTTTCAGTTACAAATTCAGCACATCACTTTTACCCACCCCAGAATAGCACAGAAGAACACTTTCATGAAGTACCCACACAAGGAAGGCACTCACAGCCTGACAGATTCGCATAGTGAAAAATATACAAGGCACAAATTTAAAAATGCTAAATGAATACCACACCCAAATAGCCTTAAAAACAAACTGTGCAAAGTCAAAAGACGTATTAGCAAAATACAGGGATAAAGACAACTTGAGAAGTCTTTAAATAGTTTGAGGGAGAGGGGAATGCAATCAGATTTTTGGGTGGCTTCATGTTTTTAGCAAAACAAAACACATAAACGGAGACTATGAAACATGCGATTCTAAACTGAACTGTGAAAAAGCTCGGCTCTCACCCAAAAGCTTCAGCAAAGCAATATGTCAGCATGCCAAATGTACAATTTTCTTCACAAGAATGAAGACAGGATCCATACGTATGACTAATAATAACAATATCATCTTGCATTTCCAGAGCATTAGTTCTTTTCATAGCTCTTTCAGACCCTTGATTTTATGTTGTCATCAGTCTTGGGGTATCCTCTCTGAAAACCTCCAGTTCAGTTTCCTCTCAAGAGCTATGTGATCACAAGAAGACAGGTGGATGTATTTGTTAACACAGGTGGATGTACGTGCTGAGATCTCAAGGTACTAGTTTCTTCTAGCAGGCTGTCTGCAGTGATTCTCTCATTAGCACACTATACAACTTAGCTCTAGGAAACAAAACCTACACTTTCTCACTTGGCCAAAGACCAACACAAATGGGTTGGGAAAGTCCAAGCAAAGAGAACCCACTGACTTGTTAGGTCAAGAACTCCACGCCAAGTTGATCTCTTGTAACTGAAAAAAGAAATGACAATCACTCACAAACACACCCCAAGGCTGTTCAAATAGAAACTCTCCTTCGTTGCCAGCCAATGAAATCCAGCAATAACTGGTTAATTCAACCACCAAATCCCTGCCTCTGTGAACAACTTGCCATACCCACGTCCCCTCCGCCTGCTGCCCATCCTTCCTTCTTCAGGCACGCGTGAGCAAGCTGCTAAACCAGCCCTCCAAAAGGACCACCGAGGACCTTTAAGAATCTCAGGATGGAGCTTGCCTCCTGAAGCAATGCAGCATCCTTCGCGAGGGGGCTGTTTCCCGTGCCCACACATGCAGGAAGTCACAGAGGGGGATAAAGTTTGATTATCCTTTCTTGCCCGTTCCCGAAGGGCCGAGAGAGGACGAGGGAGCGGTCCCGCTGGGGTCCTGGGCTGCTCTCCCGAGACAGTTCCCAGAAGCATGGCTGGCACTGCCACTCTCCTGACACATACACCAGGCAGCCGCGGCAACTCAGGACACCCCGACCCGCCCGGAGGAGGAGGGAAAGGGGACAACTTGCACGGGGCTCAGTTCGCGAGCGGTGGGGCAGAGTTGTTTAAAAAAAAAAAAAAAAAAGAGGGAGGGACCGAGATCGGGTGCGAGTCAGAGAAGGGTTCAAGTCCCTTCCCCGCCCTGGTGCCCCGGGTCCTGCGGGAACATCCCCGCCATCGCCCCTCCTCCTCCTCCACTCGGCTTCCTCCGCCCTCCCTCCCTTCCTGGTCGCCGCCGCAGGCGCCTGAAGGGCACGGCGGCTCCTCGGTGCCCGGCAAGCTCGGGAGCGGCAGCGAGTTGAGGGAACTCGCCCGCTGCCCCGGCGGCCTGCCCGCCAGCGGCTCCCACACGCCAGCGCCGCCCCGCCCTCCCCGGAGCCTCGGGGCGCGCTCGCTCACCGTCCGGTGGTGCTGCTGCTGCCGGTGGCGGCTGACGCCCAGCCCGGGGAAGCAGCCGGCAGTCAGCGCTCCGCAGCCACCGACGCCCCCGCCGCCGCCCCGGGAGGAGAGGAGCAGCAGGAGCGATCTACCTGCGGCGGCCGCCATCTCTCAACTGGAAACGGCGCCGACCCAGGCAGCGCAGCGGACGGCCGGGGCGGAGCTAAGGCCCGCCACTCACCCGCGCCGGACCAACTACCGCCCTTGGCTGAGTTGGTGAGGCGGGGCTTCCTGCAAGGCCCAATCGACAGGCGGGAGAACCACACTTGAGGCTGCCTGTCACTTCCAGAGTTACCTATTGTGGGACCTAGTCAATTACGGGCAAATTCTAAGGAACCGGTAATTGGCATCCGAGCCCCTCAGAATAGCAGCAGTAGAGATGGCATATTCGATCTGGCTAATCTTCACCAAGGATAAAGCTATGATAAAGGTAACTGGGGAAACGGATCTTTGTGCTAAGCTTTGTACTTCGTGAGTGTTCTAAGTTGGCAAAATATGTACCAGATAAATAATCATTAAACTAAGGATGCTGGAACGCTCAATGGCACGCCCAGAGTTACCATTCATACTGATGGTATTTGGATATGCTGGAATTAACCCTACATCATAGGGTGATCTAATGACCGTGATGTGTGGCATAGTATAGGAGAGGTAGAATGATTAGGATATCAAAGTCCCAGAATGAGTACATGCCATCAGAGTGAATTAACAGATCTATGTATATTTCAAATACTCAATTCATTTTTACAGCATCTTTCAGACTGATACTCTTACACTCTCCAGAAGCAATAGTCTCCATTTTCTTACTATCTTTGACCCTGTGCGCACTTACTAAACTATGAAAACAGAACATGTTGGTAATGTAATAAAAGTCATGTAAAGGTTACTTCGATGAATTTAGCTAAACTAGCCATTAGGAAAAACTTTGGAATAATTGTTGATCACTTTCTCTTAAAAAATATTTATTTCCCCAAGAACCAAGATCATAATGAAAGCTCATTAAAGACTGGGAAATAAATATTTCCTTAGAAGATTTCCTTACTATCTGTTGTTATAAGCTGGTTAGTCCTCACATTTTTTTTTAAAATCTGAAGCACGAAAGCAGTTTGGTAAGCAGATGAAAAGTATTGCTCTCAATTTTGGGAAACATCTTTATAGTGTAGCCTTAGGTGATCAAGCTGAAACAAACAAACAAAAATACACCACACACAATTTTATTGTATCACTTGTTCTAATAATATTTTTTTTTTAAGTTTAACTGGAGTAGTACTTGTTTGGCCAAGAATTGCTAAATAATGAAGTGGAGTTTTTGGTCTGTTTAATCCTTCCACCCCACTCTGGAACAGTAAAATGATTGGCTTCTCCAGGTGAGACTATCACACCACTCACCCAAAAGGCATTTATTGCCCAACAGTGGAACCTGAGAGCTCGAGATGAGATTAGCCCCCCATTCAACAGCTGCACCCACTAATCCCTCTCGTTGGAAATCTGTGACATTCCTGGAACAACTTCACTCACAGTCATTTTCGGCCCATCTATATTTATCCCATCTGCATATTATGTATTTACCCAGCTGTGCCATTTCCTCCTTCTTACTAGGAAGGAGAACCATGAATTTTAGTTTTGTTTTTATTTTCTGTGACTTTGCCATATCTGGCTACGAATCAGGATTGCCCCTTCATGTCTATCTTATACTCTGAGAAGTTCTATGGGAATTGTCTTTCTCCTATTTTTCCAAGTATAGAAATTAGATATGCATCCTAGGTAGAATGTTCTGAGACTTAGTCCTGTGCATTTGCATTTGCAATAAATAGATTATTTAACTGCACAAACCTGAAACTAGAGGGGCTACCAAAAGCTTTCTTCTTATTTACCAAAAGAGGTTATCTTTTATCTACCAAGATGAAACCACTGATGCACCCCCAGTAGGCTGTGTAATTTGCGGATCCACTGACTGAACCGAGTTCTAATAATCCGGAGCTAGAAATGAAACAAACATCAATTATCTCTTCACTATCTCTTCACTCTTCAGCTATCTCTTTTCCATAGCTGCAAAGGATATACCTCACATTAGCTGGTTGGCCAGGCCCCATAATAAGAAAGTGTAGATAGTGCAACAGAAATCATCCACATACCTAGAATATAAATAAATAATAGATTATATACGAAGAGAAACGACATATGACAGGAAACAGTTAATTCATGCAGTACCTGCTATGCTGATCACTTTTATAATACTTTTATAAAAGATGGTAAAGTAGGGGCACCTGGGTGGCTCAGTCGGTTGAGCGTCTGACTTCGACTCAGGTCATGATCTCATGGTTCGTGAGTTTGAGCCCCGCATCAGGCTCTGTGCTGACAGCTCAGGGTCTGGAGTCTGCTTTGGATTCTTTGTCTCCCTCTCTCTCTCTCCTCCTCCCCTGCTTACACTCTGTCTCTCTCTCAAAAATAAATAAAGATTAAAAAAAAAATTTTTTAAAGATGGGAAAGTAACCACACACACACACACAAAAAGAAAACTTAAAAACATTGTAGGGGCGCCTGGGTGGCGCAGTCGGTTAAGCGTCCGACTTCAGCCAGGTCACGATCTCGCAGTCTGTGAGTTCGAGCCCCGCGTCAGGCTCTGGGCTGATGGCTCGGAGCCTGGAGCCTGTTTCAGATTCTGTGTCTCCCTCTCTCTCTGCCCCTCCCCCGTTCATGCTCTGTCTCTCTCTGTCCCAAAAATAAATTTAAAAACGTTGAAAAAAAAATTAAAAAAAAAAACATTGTAACTTTTGAGAATTAAAAAATTTAAGAAAACCTAAATGTTTTCCAATAGGGAATTGGTTAATAAATTAGAGACGAACCCTATAACAGAATATTATGTAGCCATTAACAAAATGAATTGTCCCATCTATAAAGAAGTAATAATGCAGTACAAATGAGCCTTTTAAAAGTTATCATTTTATATAATTCAGGTACATATTGACTTCTAGAAAAATAAATAAGAAACATGTTAACTCTGGGGGCTTTTGAGGGGATAGCTACCCTTTCAAATGGTTCAACATTTTCTCATCTGCATGTCATTTTTACCATTATAAAAACATGGTCACTGAAACCTATATGGCTACAGAGTTCTTTTCTGTGCCAGTCCTTAAAACAGGTTGATCTTTTTTTAGCTAAAAATAATCAGAACAGATTTCCTGGAGCATGAAACCCTAACTAGGCTCCCTACAAAACGTACACTGAAGTCAGCTCCCAATTATGACTCAATTCAATGGAGTATTTGCTTAAAAGCATTCCAAAATAGCCAGGATAGGTGATTGCACACAGTTCATTGCGTGAGCAAGAAACCATGACAGGGATCTGCTTAGAGGTCTGGGGGCTGTGTTTCATGGTTCACAGATGGTGTCAATTATGTATGCAAGTAAGATGAGCAATTCTTAATGGACAGAAAAAAAAGTCTGTGAAGAAGAAGAGCAAAAGAAAAGGGTTTTACCTTCAAATATTTATCACAGCCCAGGTCTGTTTTCTGGCTATTTGGGGTTCACTATTTTCCCAGATGTCATTATTCTCATTTCTCCACACCTACCCATCTGCAGTCATCTCTCCATCATTACCACTCACTTTCCCATGACTTCTTAGTTTCTGTAAACTTTTCTGTCTTTTTTAAGCTTCACTGGTTCAGAAATATTTCTAGTGAGCATAGCTGAGAAGGGCTGAACTACTCGTAAACCCCACCACATCTCTTTTCCCGTCTATATCTACAGCTAGTCTCACTTCACTAAACTGAACACACATTTTTTTCCTTCCTACTTTTTAATCCCTTTACTTTTCTCCCCCCAATATTCCCATCCCTCTTACTCTAATATAGACTGCAACCTTACACTGGATTATGAACATATTTTACATACATAATTTACATAGGTATACTTACATATGATCTCTTAAAATTTTTGTGTAGCCAGAGCCTCAGGCCCTGACCTTCAAAGAATGACTGACTCCATATTCATTTTGTAATTCAGTGACCCTATAACCAAATATTCTTTCAGATCAGGAACATCCAATCTACAAGTTTTCTTCTGTCAAGAGCATGGGGCACCTGGGTGGCTCAGTGGGTTACGCATCTGACTTCGGCTCAAGTCATGATCTCACGGTTCGTGAGTTGAAGCCCCACGTTGGACTCTGTGCTGACAGCTCAGAGCCTGGAGCCTGCTTCAGATTCTGATTCTCTCTCTCTCTCTGCCCTCCCTCACTCGCACTCTGGGTCTCTCTCTCTCTCTCAAAAATAAACATTAAAAAAATTTCAAACATATTCAGTGCAATACCTATCAAAATAACACCAGCATTCTTCACAGAGCTAGAACAAACCATCCTAAAATTTGTACGGAACCAGAAAAGACCCCGAATAGCCAAAGCAATCTTGAAAAAGAAAACCAAAGCAGGAGGCATCACAATCCCAGACTGCAAGCTGTATTACAAAGCTGTAATCATCAAGACAGTATGGTACTGGCACAAAAACAGGCACTCAGATCAATGGAACAGAATAGAGAACCCAGAAATGGACCCACACATGTATGGCCAACTAATCTTTGACAAAGCAGGAAAGAATATCCAGTGGAATAAAGACAGTCTCTTCAGCAAGTGGTGCTGGGAAAACTGAACAGCGACATGCAGAAGAATGAACCTGGACCACTTTCTTACACCATACACAAAAATAAACTCAGAATGGATGAAAGACCTAAATATAAGACAGGAAGCCATCAAAATTCTCAAGGAGAAAGCAAGCAAAAACCTCTTTGATCTTGGCTGCAGCAACTTCTTACTCAACATGTCTCTGGAGGCAAGGGAAACAAAAGCAAAAATGAACTACTGGGACCTCATCAAAATTAAAACTTCTACACAGCAAAAGAAATAATCAGCAAAACTAAAGGCAACAACAGAATGGGAGAAGATATTTGCAAACAACATATCAGATAAAGGGTTAGTATCTAAAATCTGTAAAGAACTTCTCAAACTCCACACCTAAAAAACAAACAATCCAGTGAAGTAATGGGCAAGAGTCATGAATAGACACTTCTCCAAAGAAGACATCCAGATGGCCAACCGACACATGAAAAAATGCTCAACATCATTCACCATCAGGCAAATACAAATCAAAACCACAATGAGATACCACCTCACACTCATCAGAATGGCTAACATTAACAACTCAGTCAACAACAGATGTTGGCGAGGATGTGGAGAAAGAGGATCTCTTTTGCACTGCTGGTGGGAATGCAAACTGGTGCAGCCACTCTGGGAAACAGTATGGAAGTTCCTCAAAAAATTAAAAATAGAACTACCCTACAACTCAGCAATCGCACTACTAGGTATTTATGCAAGAGATATAGGTATGCTGTTTCAAAGGGACACATGCACCCCCATGTTTATAGCAGCACTATTGACAATAGCCTAAGTATGGAAAGAGCCCAAATGTCCATTGATGGATGAATGGATAAAGAAGATGTGGTGTGTATACACACACACACACACACACACACACACACACACACAATGGAGTATTACTTGGCAATCAAAAAGAATGAAATCTTGCCATTTGCAACTACGTGGATAGAACTAAAGGGTATTATGCTAAGCAAAATTAGTGCGAGAAAGACAAACATCATATGACTTCACTCCTATGAGGACTTTAAGATATAAAACAGATGAACATAAGGGAAGGGAAGCAAAAATCATAAAAAATCAATGGGTAAGGGGCATTAAGGAATCTACTCCTGAAATCATTGTTGCACTATATGCTAACTTGGATGTAAATTTAAAAACCAAATTAAATAAAAATTTTTTTTCGAGAGCAGAACACCAGGAAAACACCGAGTTGAGAAGGGCAGGGTTTGTTCATGTTTCTCAAGATCTGAGAGGTTGGCAGCAAATATTAATGGTGTCCTTTTTGTGTTGGATTGGCTGTGGCTTCCTCCAGCCTTTGCTATTTACTAGACCTTTGGAGCCGGGAATTTTTCCTCTATCTGAAGTGACTCAAAGAGGCAGGACACACAAACTTTGCACTAAAATAAACAATGCCTCTAGAGGAATTCAGCATAGGAATTTGGCACACATTCTTATGGAGTTGAACACCATTCCAGAATATCTAAAAGTGCCCCCAAAATCACAAGAACATTCTTTGACAAGACCAAATTCTAACAAAATTCCAGATTGGTAAAGTGCTCCCCTCTTTCAGCAATCTCCAGGTACTTACTACCTAAATCCTGAATATGCCCTGACCTTTCAACCTCCAACTCTGCTCCCACTGTCCCTGTAAGCCACCTGTTCTACTCTTTTGAAGGCCAACTTTGCCTCCTCTGAGATTAAATGTCCAAGTAAAATTAAACTCTCATAATTTATTGTTTGACCTTGTATCATGGTACTTTGGTACCTGCTGCAAGCTGATTTGACAGTTGAGGTCTGCCACAGCCCCTTGGTTATCAGACCTATTTGATTAGACTCATCTCCTTGGCTGGGCCACAGCTCCTTCTGTCATCTTCTAAGTGTAATTTGTATCAAAGTTATTAATGTTACTATATTTCTCTTACAGAACTTTTCTAGGTTAGTGTTGCCAATCTGGCAAACTAATTTAAGCTATCTATTTAGATGATAATCAGTACTCTTTGGATTGCCTCTTTTACACAACATTTAAATTTATAGGAGTCTCCCAATGCTGATAGCCAAAATAATTTCACAAAGTATGGTGGGTCTAAATAAATTATTCTGGGGTGGGGCACCTGGGTGGCTTAGTCAGTTTAGTGTCCGACTCTTGATTTCAGCTCGGGTTATGATCCCTGAGTCATGGGATCAGGCCCCACATTGGGCTACATGTTGGGCTCTACACTGAGCATAGAGCCTGCTTACGATTCTCTCTCTCCCCCTCCTGCCCCTCTTCCCCATTCTCTCTCTCTCTCAAATTAAAAATAAAAAATTTATTCTGGGGTGAGACAGTCCATTGAAAGTCTTCAAAAATTCATCAAATACCTAGCATTAGTTTACCTATTTCAAGCTCAGATTCATCTTTATATTGCGCTGAGTGTTGCCCAAATTTCAGCTCCTCTGAAACTAAACAAATTTAGTGTCCAATGGTATATTCATTCTCCACTTTGATATCATGTATATAATCTTCATCAGTACTTATTTGTATGTGGATGCATAAAGACTGGGCTCTGGGTTGCACTTGGTAGGAGGCAGAGGGTGGAGGAAGCTGTGGGCGTGAGACTGGTCATTGCCAGTTAACAACAGGTGCGAATGCTGCTCTTTAAATTTAGCCATTGCACTTGGCATCTCATCTCTCAGCCGTCACGTATGGCAACCACTGCTGATTTGGAAAGGATCAAGGAAAGAATGACAGAAAGGGTCACATTTATTAAAAGGCAGAGAGAAAAAGAGCTTTGTTCTCTTTTATTTAATAAAAGCTAGCCTAAGAAATAAAAAACCAGCATGAGACTTGGAAAGTGAAAAAACAACTTAAAAGAGTGAAAAGGGGAAGAAAATTATTCAAAGAGATAATAATTATTAACAAATCATTCTTAATTAGGCACTTTAAAAGCCATTCCAGCTGCCAAAACGTGGGAGCAAAATTCTCTAAAATTTGGGTAGAGACTCAGAAAATAATTACTATTAATTGGGAGTTAGGATAAGAGGAGGGGACAAGACCTGAATGAGGATAATCTTTTGTTCATTCATTTGATCAGTCAAGAAAAATATACTGACTGCCTCTTATGTGTCGGACAATATATGCTATGATATGAGAAAACTCCAAAATTCACATTTTTTTGCATCGTGTATTACTTTTTCTAAAATGCTCACCCTAACCATGAAATGGAATCAATTCTTCCCATAACTTTGCAGTCCAACATTTATAGAGCATTCAAAAGAATTACTGAAAGATCCTTTGAGTTACCTCAGAGTCTCAATATAACATAACTTTAAAACATACTCCCAATGTAATAACTCACCACCCCACCCAACAAAATTAGCAAGAAGACATATGAAGAAATTTTAGTTTTTTGCTGTCATTGTACAGTAGGGTACAATTCTATGTAAATAGTTTCTAACTAGTTCATTGCCTAGAGTATAAAGAGAACTTCAATCTCAGAGAATTGTGAGAAGACATTGCATTCCTTCCTTCATGCCTTGCTATTCTAAGACGTACCTATTAGATTGAAACAGGGCCCTTTGGCTTTTCCAACATCAGAATAACTCATTTAATAGACTTGTTAAGAGGCGCCTGGGTGGCTCAGTCGGTTGAGCATCCGGCTTCGGCTCAGGTCATGATCTTGCGGTTTGTGAGTTTGAGCCCTGCGTCAGGCTCTGTGCTGATGGCTCAGAGCCTGGGGCCTGCTTCAGATTCTGTGTCTCCCTCTCTCTCTGTCCCTCCCCTGCTCACGCTCTGTCTCTCTCTGTCTTTCAATAGTAAATAAACGTTAAAAAAAAATTAATAGACTTGTAAAAATTTAAGCAAGATTTATAGCACCTATGGATGCTACTACTTTAAGATCCTGAAGCAATCAGATCTATTAACTATTCAATCAAAACATGATCATTATTAAGAAGAGGAAAATTTCACATAATACCACTAGATTATAAACCTGGGATAGTGTGTGGAAGGGTCCTAACTCAGAATCCTGAGTTAATTTGGATTATTTCCCATGATATTTTATAGTTATTATTACAATTACCGTGATACAGAACTCAAGAGGATTTGAAAAAAGATTGATTTTTCTTTTAAAATGGACCTTTGCTGCTTTATCAATTTTATGTTTTGGAAGGTGGAAATATATAAACATAGACAATAATTTCCTGTTTGCAATCATGAATCCTTCTCCCAGAAACAGACCTGGGAAATGAATGAATCTTGTTAAATCAAATTTTACATATAGGTTAATAGTAAGCAGGCCAACTTTGAAAAGTAAAACCCTAGTTTCCAGAATGCATTCTTTTTCTTATGCTTTTTAAATTTATTTACTTATTTTGAGAGAGAGAGAGAAAGAGAGAGAGAGAGATCACAAGTGGAGTAGGGAGAAAGAGAGAAAGAATTCCAAGCAGGCTTTCACACTGTCAGCACAGAGCCCAACTTGGGGCTCAAACTCACAAACTGTGAGAACATGACCTGGGCCAAAATCGAGAGTCGGATGTTTAACCAACTGAGCCATCCAGGTACCCCCAGAATGCATTCTTTAGAATGGTAATTCCCAATTTTTGATCCATCTTGGCAAATAAAACTTTAACACATGGTCATCACAAATAATAGCTCCCTAAAGCATCTCAATAAATAAGACAGACTTTGGCTTATACAAAATTCCAAGTGTGTTAATTGTAACTACATTGTGCCCAAATATCTCCTTGTATTAAAAAAAATCTGAAGTGGGGCGCCTGGGTGGCGCAGTCGGTTAAGCGTCCGACTTCAGCCAGGTCACGATCTCGCGGTCCGTGAGTTCGAGCCCCGCGTCAGGCTCTGGGCTGATGGCTCGGAGCCTGGAGCCTGTTTCCGATTCTGTGTCTCCCTCTCTCTCTGACCCTCCCCCGTTCATGCTCTGTCTCTCTCTGTCCCAAAAATAAATAAAAAACGTTGAAAAAAAAATTTTTTTTTAAAAAATCTGAAGTATTTTTTTAAGTTTATGTATTTATTTGGAGAGAGACAGACACAACATGAGTGGGGGAAGGACAGAGAGAGAGAGAGGGAGAGAGAGAATTCCAAGCAGGCTCCATGCTGCCAGCGCAGAACCCAAGGTGGCGTTCGAACCCACGAGCCCCGAGATTATGACCTGAGCCCAAACTAAGAGCCAGATGCTTAACTGACTGAGCCACCCAGGCACCCCTGAAGTATTTCTTAAATTTAATAAAAGAGTTTATTCTGCAACTGCAGTAATGGCTATCTGTGAGTTCCAAGAAATTCATCCATTATCTCAATAAATAAGATGATTTGTTGGTTGAGTTACCACAGCTAACAAACAAACAAAAGGATCCGGCCCCACCAACTTGCCATATAATAAAAGATCAGGGAAACAGGAGAGTATCATAGGAGGGCATTTTACCTAATTTTGAGGATCTGGGTAGGGATCTCAGGAGATCCCTTTGGTGACACCTGACAAGTTAATGGAAGTAAGTGCCGGAGGGAAAGTAGTGAGATATGATACCAGAGAAGCAACAAGAACCCATTACATAGTGTCTTATAAATCATATTAAGGAATTTGGACTTTACACAAAGAACAAAGTTTGTCTTCAAGGGTTTCAGAAATGGGAGAGATTAGAGAATAGATTGGAGACCAGAGAGACTGAAGGAAAACAAATTAGGAGATCTAGGCAAGAAATGCCAGCAATATGATCTATAGTATTGGCCATGGAAAAAAAAAAAACCAGACTAATTTGAAAGAGACCGTATATAAGAAGTTGAATCAAAAGGTACTGGTAATTGATAGGATATTTGGGGGCAGCAGGGAAAAAAGGAGAGTAAGGTAGCAAGGGAAATTGTTAAGTGTCTCACTTGGGCAACTTGTGTCGATGCTGATGCCAGAGGAAACACAGAAAAGATTTCGTGGGGGATGATGAGTTCAGTTTTGAAAATGTTGTGTGACAGGTGTCTTGAGACATCCAAGCAACAATATTCATCAGACAGCTGGTTATTTGAGCCTAATGAATAGACTGTAGAAATAGATGTGGAGATCATCCGCATATAGATAGTTTGTAAATGAAACCACAGAAGTGGTTGGAACCATCCGGGATGAGATCTAAGAAATTAGTTGAAGATCTGAGAAGATCTAAGAAATTAGATGCCATTTAATGTTCTTCCCTAATACATGCTTAACAAATATTTGATTTAAGTAAATGAATGAATGAATAAAAACATGAGTCTTAATAAGATCTAGAAGGCATTTTTAACATTTGCACAGGACTTTTTCAGTATTTAGTATTGGTATTCCCTTCTTCAGTATTCAGTATTAATATTCACTGACCTCAGGTAGTTAGTGGCTATGAATTGTTCAGTTTTCAAAAATGTTCTGGGTCCCTGGAGAACTTTTTTAATTTACTGCAAGATTTTTATTTTATTACAATGACAATATGTGTAAAGCTCCCAAGCTGAGTTCTAATCCTTCAGACAGGAGCAAACTCACATACTTGGCATAGTTTCTTATACATAACTAATGCTCTAAAATCATATGTTCAGGGGCACCTGGGTGGCTCAGTCGGTTGAGTGTCCAACTCTTGATTTTAGCTCAGGTCATGATCCCGAGGTCATGGAATTGAGCACTGTTTTGGCTCCACACTGGGTGTGGAGCCTGTTTGGGGTCTCCCTCTCTCTCCCTCTGACCCTCTCCCCTGCTCACACTCTGTCTCTCCAAAATAATAATAATAATAATAATAATAATAATAATAATAATAATAAATTAAAAATAAACTCATAAGTTCAAAGACATTTGTGGAATGAATGAATAAATACATATGTGAAATACATATACTTACCTTCTCACAATAAAGCTATAGTATCTCCATTCCACTGTTCTTGATGTCTGCTGAGGTGGTACAATAAGAACAACATAAGCAATTCAGTCCTAAGGGCCATTTACTCAAAGGAAGAACATCTACACTAACAATGCTGCCCAGGCTGCACTCCAGAGAGTGGGGGTGATATTAACAAAGAACTCATGTCCAAAATATACAAAGAGCTCTCGCAAATCAATAAGAAAAAGGCGGCAACTCAATAGAAAAAAATGGGCAAAAGACTTGAACAAATAATTCACAAAAAGAGATCAAAATAACCCATAAACAAATGGAAGGGTTCTTCACTTCATTCCCCATAAAGGAAATGCAAATTAAAAACCACAATGCAGAGCGCCCAGGTGGCTCAGTTAAGCGTCTGACTTCAGCTCAGGTCATGATCTCGCGGTCTGTAAGTTCGAGCCCCGTGTCGGGCTCTGTGCTGACAGCTCAGAGCCTGGAGCCTGTTTCAGATTCTGTGTCTCCCTCTCTCTCTGACCCTCCCCCGTTCATGCTCTGTCTCTCTCTGTCTCAAAAATAAATAAACGTTAAAAAAAATTTTTTTAAACCCACAATGAAATAGCACTTCAAGCCCAGTAGAAGAGTCAAAATGAAAAAGATGAAAAATACCAAGTTTTGGCAAGGATATGTAGCAATCTTGACACTCTTATGTTGCTGGTGGGAGTATAAATTGACCCAAACACTCTATCAGTCATAGTGCAGTCAGGAGACACAAACCACAGCAATTACTTGAAGAGACAATTTAATATAAAGAATTGTTAATAATAAAGGATGTGTCTCTAGTTTTAATAATTCTAATCATTTTCTTTTGTCCTCTTAGCTGAAGGGATCATAGCTGCTTTCTGCAGTTGCTACCCCATGATTCTTTCAAGTTTTCTTTTTACCCTTGCAGTTACTTAGTTAACATCTTTACACCTAGTTAACATTTACATTAAATTCCCTCTTCTCAAGTTACTGGTATGGTTTTTATCTGCTAACTCATAGAGAATTGATAGCAGGAGTGATCCAGGAAACAGACCCTCAAATATAGGATGTCTTGGGGCTCAAGTGGCTGTTATACTTTGCCAATATGGTGATAATCATGATTTCTAGGGCTGTCATGTGGCCTGGGACTCAGACATCTACAGATGTAGGTTCTCATGTTGTTGGGAGTGGAGGTACAGAAGCAAGCGTTTTCATAATTGAGATTGTACAACTCTTATATCCTAGTCACCAGCAATGACCCTCCTATATACTATGGGAGTAGTTCAGACTTAGAGATCTTTCTGGAAAACTACTCTATACATAGTGGATGGGTAATTGAGCTACTAAATTCAGAACTAGGCAAATTATTGAAACACATGTTTCTATTACAAATGAAAAGATAGGGATTGAAAGACGGAAATAGAAATCACTTTGGAATAGAAATCACCTAGGAAACAATTTAGTCCTCGTCTCTGATGGGACCAAAAAAAAAAAAAAATTAAACGACCTACTAGTGCTGAGTGTTTTAATATCTATTAGCTCATTTAATCATCTCACTAACATTATGACTAGGTATTAGTATTCCTGTCTTACAGATGAGGATATTGAGGTTAAGTAATTTATGCTAACTTAGTACCCAAACTCAGGAATGAAGGACTTCAGCACCCACACTCTTAACCATTAATGTAATCTCACTCTCTGGAAGCCAGCACTCTCCACATGCAGTTCAATATAATACTCTGTAAACCACAGGTCATCATTGCTTCCCTCCCCACCTCCCCCGCCCCAGGCTATTTGGTTTACAATGGGGGGAAAAGAGCCACGTAGAAGGTTAGACCTGAAAAGGACTTCACAGGTTCTCTCCATCATAGTCTCAGTCTGCAGTAACTTCACTGAAGTCTAAGCACATATCTGACTTGCCCCAAGGCCACAGAGCAGTTTGTTTTTCCAAGGGAGGGGACATTTTATTTATTTATATTTAAACTTTTGTTTTTTAAAAGTAATCTCCACATCCAATGTGGGGCTCAAACTCATGACCCCAAGATCAAGATGCTTAACCAACTGAGCCAGCCAGGCGCCCCTCACAAGGCTATTTAGCGGTGGAGGCAGAACTATAATCCAGGTTTCCTCACTCTCAAGGCAGTTTTCTTTTGACTATACCACAAAATCTGCTCCTCCCACATTCTCTTCTCTCAGAGATGGGTATTGGTATAGGGTCCAAAGTTCTTATGACTCTTTAAAGGGACTGGCTGATGTGGACAGGCAGGCTTGTTTATTAAAGGTACACAGATCTACTTCCTGGTATATATTCAATGCCGCCTCCAGTTTTATGCGTTAGCAGACTGGGCAGCCACTGTGTGCTGTGCAGAAAAGTCAGTTTTCAACCTGCCCTACATTACCTTTGCCTCGATACTTCAGACTCTCAATGTTTGCTCTTTTGGGTTGAAACACTGGAAACCTTGGTTAAAACGTCAATGGACAGTACAACCAAAGGAAGTTCTTGTCAATTCCTTAGCTTGAATTAGTTTAAGCAATTAGCACTCATCTCATGGAAGAGTCCTAAAGGATCAGGACTCTGGAGACATTTGGATTTTCCGGACGATATCAAATGGCATAGGATGACCCGAGAGAAGTGAGGCAGGTTATAGCAGAAACCTGCAGGGACAGGTCATGGCCATATGAAGTCACAGGACACCTAGAGAGGTGAGAAGAAACTAAAAGTCAGAAAATGGTACAGAAATGGGGTGGGAAATGGAACTCTTTTGTACAAATTAGAAAGAGACCCACGGAGCTCCTGGGTGCCTCAGTTGGTTAAGCGTCTGACTCTTGATTTCGGCTCAGGTCATGATCTCACCGTGGGTGACTTCAAGTCCTGCATTGGGTTCCACGCTGACATTGCAGAGCCTGCTTGGGATTCTCTTTCTCTCTCTTTCTCTCTCTCTCTCTCTCTCTCTCTCAAAATAAATAAATAAACTGAAAAGAGAGAGAGAGAGAGAGAGAGAGAGAGACCCTTTCTGAGCATCTTAGAGAATACAGCACAGACTAGATTTCCATTTCTACCGGCCCAACTTGCACACTGAACAGCCACTTGTGATAGACTTGTGTAAATCACATGCATCATAATGTTGCTGAGTGGTTGCCCTGCCTGCCACCCCTGCCGTTGCTCCTCATTTCCCAAGACAGCCGCAGAAAAAAAAGAGAACTAACCTTCACAATGCCTGGCCACAGCCCTCAGCGAATTTACTGAGCTCTTACTCTGCGCAGTCATCACAAAAAACTCAATGAGTAAGATACTATTTTCCCAACTTTACAGATGAAAAATATAATGGCCCAATGAATTTAAGTGTTTTCTGTAGGACACACAATTAAGAAAACATCCAAAGAGGCTAAGTACAGTGTACCCAGGGAGTTAAGCTGGGTCTGATTCATCCTTATCTTTGTCTCCCTATACCACACCTGTTCACAGAAAACTGTTTCCTGCAGTTTACATAGTTGTACATACTCAGTTATGGCCAACCCTAATCTCTATTACACGGCATTGACCTTCAACGGTCTAACTTAACACAGGTAAGCGCACAGGTTTCTCATTTGTAGGTGGACCATCTGGCAGGCAGCAACAGGGAAAAAAGACCCTTTGACAAGGTCACAAGAAGGTTAATGAGGTCTAGATTTTAAAATATTTTTCCAAAATCTGAAAGAAAGAAAAAAGATACTTCAATGACAAGTTTGAGTACTAGCTAACATCACAGTGATAAGCTGGGTGCTGTAAAACATTACATTATAGCATCTTGTTCAATCCTCAGAATATCCTTATGAGGAGAATACTCTCCAAGCCCCCATTGTTCAGATAAGAAAAATGAGACATTGAGAAGCTACTTGCTAAAGATCTCCTGGCTAAAGTATTGGAGCCAGATATGAATCCAGGATATCTGTTACCAGAGTCCACACACTTGTTCCTCTATATTACCTCTGCTGATAAAGTGAACAGTTCATGTTGAAGATCTCAGAGAAAACCCTGTAGTATCTTAGACTATTAACTTAAAAGTATTCACTCTGAGGCCTTAGGGGATGGTGTCATGATGAAAATAGCAAAGAAAAGGAGATTTTTGTGTTTTTAAAATAATTCCTTTGATAATATTAATTTCTTTGGTATGTTTGGCATACTAGATTACTAGTACCTTTTGGATAAATGTCTTGTGTTCGACATGTTTCCTTCACTCACTCACTCATTATTGAATCATTGCCGAACAATACTGATCTTTATGGAGAAGGCAGCATCATGCCTAACACTGAGCTTGGCGTATAATAAACTTAAATTTTTATTGAATGATTAGTTCCAGAAGGAAGAGGTTTTACCGGAAGTTTTCTAGACGTAGTTCCATAGGAATTAATCGTGAATGATTTTGATAATTCCATCACTAAATTACTAAGACAATATTCCACAGGTATGGGTTGAGTTTGAATCTATGTTTAGTGTAACAACTTTTGAATTGGTGGTAGTCAGCAAATGTTCAGTAATTATAACCTTTTTTTTTCTTTAAGAAAGAGAGCACAAGCAGGAGAGGGGCAGAAGGGAAAGAAGGGAGGCGGAGAGAGAGAGAGAGAGAGAGAGAGAGAGAGAGAGAGAGAGAGAGAGAGAATCTCAAGCAGGCTCCACGCTCAGCACAGAGCTGGACGCGGGGCTCAGTCCCACAACCCTGGGATCATGACCTGAGCCAAAAGTGAGTTGGACACTCAACTGACTGAGCCATCCTGGTGCGTCAGTAATTATAACCTTTCTAGAGAGTAAGTAAATTGAAAATATTTGTTTGCTTTTTCTGTAAAATTTTAAATGCTCTCTAATATCTAACATTAGGGTATGCTAATATCAAATGTCTGTAGCTCAGTTTACTTTTTTTTTTAAGTTTTATTTATTTAAGTAATCCCAACACCCAATGTGAGGATCAAACTCATGACCCCAAGATCAAGAGTTGTATGCTTTTCCAACTGAGCCAGCCAGGCACCCCATAGCTCAGTTTATTCATTAGTGTCCTCTACCTTGTTTTAGGAAGTATAGGACATCCTTTATTTACAGCAAGTCAGTTCACAGTTCTCATTCCAGGACTCTGCCTACCACCACTGTGTTCAACTTATGGTGCCCTCAGTGAACCCAGAACAAAGAAGCATATTGTGCCCAGACTTTTGAGGAAGTGCATTTCTACCTTATTGCAGCAAAAAGCCCTGCAATCTGATGTCCAAAGCCTATACTTTGCTGAAGAAATATATAAGAAAAATATTCCCGCATCCATTTCTCAAAAAGCCATTAAGTAGCCTAAAGTTTATCTAGAAATTTCCTCAAAGGTAAAAATAAAAATATTGCCATAGTCTTCTGTGATGTAGTTGAAAGGATATTGGAAGTGGTTTTGGAGAACTAGATTTTAAACCCAGGTCTAACTACTATGCAATCTGTGTGGGTAAGATACTTAACCTCTGCTTCCTCATCTGTAAAATAATATTCTCCTCTCTGGGTTGCAAAGGTTGTAAAGGTTAAAAAAAAGGGAGGGGGGAGTTTGGCACATGAAGCTACGTAGCAACCTAAAAAAAGTCAGTTTAATTAAAACCAGAAATATTATGTTAAATATTTTTCTTTCTCTCTTTTTAACAGGAAAACGAACATATTTAATAACATGTACATCTTCTGTATACCCAAAGAGATACCCAAAGAAATTAACTCCAAAGATGCCTCTTTCTCTGCTAATTTGTTTTAAAAAAAAATAACAACCAAGAATTATGAAGAAGTGAGGTCTTTGTTCATTTGCCCCTACCTTCCTGTTGATCTGGTTTATATAAAGACTTCCACCATTGAGGAAGTCTATGTGAGCTTTATATCCCTGCCATCAGGGCAAAATGCCTGTCTTCATGTAAATGCCTGAGAAGAGTGTCATGTGTCAGTTTAGATAATGAGAGTTCATGTCTCTGTGCTGCATCTCTTAGAATCCTTTTTATTTAGTGAAAAGTTTTTTAACTTCTGAATTATGACCGGTCTCGTTCATCGTTTCACAAGGTTAAACAGCAGATGTCTTAAGTGTGGAACAAAAGATACCCCCCCCCCTCCACACACACACACACCATCACACACACTTCTATTTTTTCCTTTCTTCCCCTGGCCTATTCTTAGAGCTTGGAATGGACCACATTACCCTATAGACTGACACAGTGGACTAGCCAACCCATTGAAAAACAGCTTTCCAGCTTGCTGATTCATACCTTCTTTAAGCAGAGATGATTGCTCCTAACTTATACTGTCTTTTTTTCTGACTCCTAATGAGCTTTAGTCAAAAGATCCTTTTTATATCACACAAATATTCAAATAACCGAAGAAATGACAATGTCCAAAATGAATTCCAAATTGAGATATTTTTCCCTTAGGTAAGCCAAAATATGAATTATTCTGTCCATCTATAATGAAAAGTTAACTGAACTCATGCTGGTTTGTCTCTAACAGCATTAAGCTGCCACTTTTTGATGAAGTTTGGTAATTTAGTCCTGCAGCATAATGGCAGGATCAATGGACAAGGACTTAGAAGACTTGGACTCTATTTTCAGTTCTAGCTCTGGCTCATTACCATTACTTTGCCCTGACCATCTTCTATTATTACTTGGAATCTCAATTATATTAGCAATGCAGAAAGATTTGGAAAAACTACCCTGTAAGCTAACAACTAAGATGCAGTGGTCTTTTGTTTGCAATTGGTGTGCCATCATAGTCTCAGGCAAGAAAACTGTCTATCTTGGCATCTCAGTTTCTTTATCTGTAAAGACATGATAAATTACTTGTTCCTCTTTTCCCACCAGTTCCCTCACAGAAATGCGGTAATGGAAATGATATTAACGCTATAAAAGATTTTGGATCTCTCTAGGCTGTTGCTACATAAAGAGAAAGTCCTTTTTATATTTCAACTGGCATTTTTAGGTACTTCGTGCTCCCTGAGTTTGCACCATATCAAATCCATTTGGAAAAGATTACTACATAGACGGTTATTCTTTGCAGAACCATTGCAGAAATAAAACGGGCCACAGAAAATACGCGTTAAGAAAATAAAATTGTTTCGCAAAATTTGTGATTGTTGGAAGTTAAAAATTCTTCTGATTCACATTACCACCCTAATCATCTTAACGCAAAAGAGACAGCTTGTAAATTCGCAGCTTTCTATTGCCATGTTGTCTAGGTAGCGATACCAGCTGAAAAAAAAAATGGGGATACCACTCAGTTGATCCTGGTTATTCCAGGATTTTTGTAAAGTACCTGAGAAAAGTGTGTAGGTAGTGAGGGATCTTAAAATCTAACAATAGTTGACAGATAGCTTCTAATCTTGGTTTTGCATGTGTCAAACCTAAGAATGTTACAGGGATATTCACCCATCTCATGTAAATAGGAGCACTGACAGATAATAAGTATATCCTATCTGCTAAAAGAATTATGATCCTTACAATGCCCATTTTAATTTTTAAAGATTGTAATGGTAATGTGTTTCGTTATATAATCTCTTATATACAAAATGTGTTTATTAGGATGCTTTCTCACTCATCTTGACTCAGGGTGTTTTTAGTGCTGCTTCTGTCTGAAGGAGCATCCTTCTGTAACTTTTCCTCCTGTAGGTTGGCAGAGGACAGTTGAAAGAGTCAACATACAGACTACCATTTGTGCCTGGCTAAAAATGGTGGTGATTTTATAGTATCCTGGGCATTTCCTGGCCATGAAGTAGGAATCAAGGCTCTGCACCAATTACTTCTTCTTGTGTTTCCTCTTCTCTTCTGGAGAGGGATGGAGGAGATCTTTCTCAAGGGGCATATCTTTGTGGGGAGAGGCATATCCTTGTGGGGAGGGGCATATCCTTGTCGCTGCTGGAAAGGCTGTTATACAATCTCTTCATCACATTAGAGTACTAACAGATTCAAAGCTCAAACAGTGAAGGACAAAAATTCTCAGACTGACACATGAAATCGTATTGATTCAAAGACAGGTCTGAAACTGAAAGATCAGTTTATAGGGTGAAAGGAAAAGAGGAACATATGGAACCAAAATTTGCAGCCAAGGAGGACCTAAGATGTAGAGGTGGCCTGGTAACTGACAGAGATTCCTACAGGCAGGTCAGAACTCATATGCCTAGCAACAAGTATTAGAGATTAGTCACTAGGAAACTGGAATCCAAAGTCGGGAAATCCAGTTGCTTTGGTTACAAAAGATACACATAGAAAACCTATAAAACCCTTTCAGGACAGATCTTCGTTCATTCATTCAATAAATATATATTAAACACCTATATATGCTAGACACTATTTTAGACACTGGAAAATAAGCAGTGAACAGAACAAGCTTCACTTAACTTGTGTAACTAGCTGGGGAGGGGGAAGGGCAGACAATAAACAGATAAATAAGTAAAATACATAGTTTGCCAAAAGAAGTAAGTTTATGGAGAAAATTTAAGCAGGGAATTTCTGGGTTGCAATTTAAAGCAGACTGATAGAGAAGGCCTCACCGAGAAGACAGCATAGAAGCAAAGACTTGGACTAGACAAGAGGGAAGAGAATAGTCACGCAAATATCTATGGAACAGCATCCTAGGCAGAGAATACAGCAAATGGAAAGAACTTGAGGCAGGATCCTGCCCAGCACATTTGAGGAAAGGTAAGGAGGCCATCATAGTTGGAGCAGAGCGAGGAAGGGAAAAGAGTAGTAGATGATGTCAGAGAAATAAGGAGAGAGACACCAATTGTGTTGGGCTCTGAAGATCATTGTGAGGCCTCTGGCCTTTGAGTAAGGTGAGAAACTATCAGAGAGTAGTGAGCAGAGAAAAAGCACAACATGAATTACAATGTAAAAGCATATAACTGACTATTGTTTTGGAATTAGACCCTAAGTGGGCAAATATGGAAGCAAAACCGTTTAGGAAATTATTCAATAACCGATTTAAGAAAGACAGGCTGGGGTGATGAAGTGAGAAGTGACTGGGATATGGATATATTCTGAAGGTAGAGCCCTCAGGATATGCTAATGGTCTTGACATCAGATGTGAGAGAAAGAATAGAGTCAAAGATGACCCCAAGATTTTTGGCCTGAAAACCTGGAAAATGGAGATGCTCTTGAATGATACAGGGAAGAACGTGGGAGGAGCCTTAACCTTCTTTGCATCCACACGTCCTAGCACAAATGCCAAACACATGGGAATGTTCAGTGACTACCAATAATCTAATCTGAATCTCATTTCTATGTATTTGAGATCAGAGTTGTTCTAGATACAGGACTGACTCGTTGGAGTTACTACACTGGGACTTGGTTCTAGACTCTGGGGCAAGGTTAAAACCATTGGTGTCCTAGAGCCAACTTGTGCTAGCTAGCAAGAACCAACTGCTAAATTTGGCGGGGGGGGGGCGGGGGGGTGATATTGCAAGCCAGGTGTTAAACACAGCTGATTTGTAAACTTACAGCTGGTAACACATTAAAAACAAAGGTAAAAGTACTTAAACTTCATCATTTCCGAATTATTTTACTACATTTTACTATTATCTGTGCCCTTGAGGTTATTTATGTTTGTTGTGTCTGTACAATAGAAATATTATAGAACAGTGCGCTACTGTGCACCTCTTCCCAACTCTGTGTTCAGTGATGTTATGCCAGTAGCTTTAAATTGGCCATGATGTGAGTATTTATGACACAGAAATTGGCAAATGCTGCAAATGAGGCATCTCCCCCATCCCTTTCCTGCCCCCAGAGCTGGTTAAACCTATAAGTGGAAATTTAGCCATACCAGCTTTGAAGGCAATGATAGGGGATGAGCAAACTGGTATATATTTTGGAAATATACTGAGGTACAGGCACTGCACACAGAGTATTAGAGAAGTATATAGTATATTATAATACTATTATATAGTATATTATAATACTATTATAATACTATATAATACCATATAGTACTATAATACTATATAATACTATATATTATATACTATATACTATACTATATATTATATACTATATAGTATATATATATACTATATAGTATATATACTATATATATAATATATATTATTATAGTATTAATATATAGTATATTAGTACCATATAGTATATATTATATATATACTATATATAGTATATTAGTACTATATTAGTATATATATACTATATATAATATATATAGTATTATATATATAGTATAATATACTATATATATAGTATATAATACTATATAGTATTATATATATAGTATTATATATATATAGTATAATACTATATGTATGTATATATGTATAGTATATAGTATATAATACTATATAGTATATGTATATACTATATAGTATACAATACTATATATATATTATATATATATAATACTATATAGTATTATAGTAATGGTTATATGAGAGGTTTTTCCTGTTCTGGTGAGGGAGGGTTGGGGACTGAGGAAATTATAGTAGGAGATAGACACACAAGGAAATTCCACATGGGGAAAGAATGGCCTTAATGATTGACCAAACCAGGAATTGCTGAAAGAGATTAGCATCTCCAGTCAATCAATGCCTTAACAGAATAAACCTAGAACAAATTACAAACTATTAACAGAAGAGATTAAAAGCTTTGGACAGCTTATTTGTATATCTGATATTATAAAGGATGAGGAGAAAATGGGGACGAGTCAATGCCATGGAGTAGTGACTGCATATTTGCAAAACTTTCCTGTATTAAGAATCTTATATTTTATTGTGAGGCCTTGTAAAAAAGAAACATCAAGGATACTAAAGACACTGTCTAATTATTCCTATGAGACAGCTAGAAAAGTAGCACAGTTTACTTTAGTTCTTATTTTACAAAGAAGGAAGCTAGAATCCAATGAATATAATATAAATGAGTTATTGGGGATAACAGAGTGTGACAATTTAGGAGGGAAAAGTATGTACCTGTGTGTGTTTGTGTGTGTGTGTATAATAGACAACAATGAAAAAGCCCACAGCATATACTGACTCATTTTTCAAGAGAAGCAGGAATAAAAATATGTACATTAATTACAAATGTGGCAATTAAGAAAAAAAACGTGAAAAAATGCATCTATAAAAGAAGACTACGAAAAAAAATACATCTTCAAACCCTAATTTTCCTCAAATCTTTCTACTGCACTGATTCTAAATGGTTCCAAAACTCTTCTTTTTTCTTATTTCTTAAATATATTTATTCTTTATCTCCCATTCTCCCCCAGTGGCTTTTTGTTCAAAGCTCAATCTCTTTTATTTATAATGTCTTCACAAAGTTGTTTTGCATAACACGGTGAGACTTCCTATTTAGCAGAATCGCTTAGTTTGAGCATTAGTCTTATTTCCGCAGACATATTTATGGGTATGAGGATGTGGAATTACTGGGTAAAAGAATGGGAACATTTTGATGGCTTTGGGTTTGTTTATCAAGACCGTAGTGGCGTATGAACGTACTTGTTCATTGCACCCTGGCTTATTTGGTATCATTGTTTAAAATATTTACGAAGTTCCTAAGTGAAAATGGATATTTTACTATTGCTTTGGTTTGTGTTTTTTTTCTTTTATTGCTAGTGAAACTGAATTTTTTTCATGTTTGCTCACCAATATGATGTCACTAACTGTCCATTTCTTTGAGGCCTAGTGTGCTTTTCTCAGCTTACGTCAATTTCTTTATATTAGAAGGATAACAACCCCTTACATTTCGTAGTTTTTGATATTTTCCCATTCTATTGTTGCCTGTTCACTTTGGTTACTTAAAAAAAAAAAACCTATTCATATTTTCCTTTGATTTCTAAAAAATTGCTGCTAAGTTCCTTCTGGCTTTTTTTTCCTGTTGTTTAATATTTTACCTATTCCTTAATTCATCTAGAATTTATTTTGATGTGTGGTTTGAGAAGATTATCTAAACTAATTTTTTCTAAACTGATAACAATTTTGGAATGCTTCTTCCTTTCTTTACTAATTTGTGAAATCCCCCATATTACACATTAAATTCCAATATATAATGGGAATATTTCTGCACTAGGTTATTTGTTTTTACTTGTACATCCCTATTTTAATACAGTAGCTTTGCTATATTATATTCAATTGGTTTTGCCCTTTATCATAATTAAAAAATTTCTCTTCTATTATTTGCATTCTTATTCTCCCAGATCAAGTTTTAAACTCACTGTACAAAAAAAAAAAAAAATAAATAAATAAATAAATAAATAAATATCATTGTACTTGTTCCAAAGACTTTGATAGCAATAAGAGTCATTTTTCCTTTGATAGAATAGTAGTTATTTCCCCACCATTACTGATTACATTACCACTTATTAATTAGGTTAACCAAAAAGAAAGAAGTATATAAAGTTAACTCATGCTATTAAATTCTATAGGATTCTCCAAAGCACTTCTAGGTCTCAGAAGTGAGATGGAAAAAGATTTTTTAAGACTTAGAGTGACAAAAACATCGATGCAAAGTTCTCCCTGGGAGGCTATTTTATGATTTGGAAGGAGAAATATTTCTCTTTGAAGCAAATAAAGACAAAGAATATAAAACTCAAAGTGATTGAAAATATAAATTTACATGCCTTTGAGTATATTTTATATCTTGTAATAACCTTGCACAATGCTCCTGAAACTGAAGCTTAGCATTATGAACAAATTTAACAATAGTTGCTTGTACTCGTTGTTCTAATTCAAGTTTTCTATATATTTTAATTTGCCTAAGTATCACTTAGAGCCTCCTAAAAGTTTAGATTTTCTTTCTCAAATTTATTTATTCTTCAAAAATAATATAATTCTAAAAAATACACATAAAAATTGAGAGAAGTTGAGAACATCTGTAATCTAATTACGGTAAATATTTCTTGGTACTTGAAAAAGTGGAATTTGTATTCCTGTGTTCATTTAAGCATTATTCACAATAGCCAAGATATGGAAACAACCTAATGTTCATTGAGGGATGAATGGATAAAATGGTGACCCTAATTTAAGGCTGAAATATTATTCAGCCTTAAAGAAAGAAGAAAATCTTGCCATTTGTGACAACATGGATGACCCTGGAGGACCTTATGCTAAGTGAGATACGCCAAAAGCAGAAAGACAAATACTGCGTGACCTCACTTATATGTGGAATCTAATATAGTTAAACTCATGGAAACAAAGTAGAATGGAGGTTGTTTGGGGCTGCAGTAAGATGGATGGAGGGAGAAATACTGGTCAAGGGATACAAAGTGTCATTTATACAAGATAAAGAAGTTCCAAAGCTCTAATGTACAACAATGTAACTATAGTTAATGTTATCAAATATTTGAAATTTGCTAAGAATGTAGATCTTAAGTGTTGTCACCACACATACAGACAAAAAGGTAATAAAATGATAGATATGTAAATTCTCTTGGTTGTAGTGATTATTTCACAATGTATACATATATCAAATCAAGTTGCATACCTTAAATATATACAGTTTTCAAATTGTCAATTATACTTCAGTAAAGCTTGGGGGGGGGAACTGAAAATTAAATTCCATTGTCCTAACATGAACTAAGCTTTCATGCTTTTATTTTAATATATATATATATATATATATATATATATATATATATATACATATATATATATTTTTTTTTTTCAGAGAGAGAGAGAGCACACACATGGGGGAGAAGGGCAAAGGGAGAGAGAAAGAGAATCCCAAGCATGCTCCACACTCAGCACAGCGTGGAGCCCATTGTGGGGCTCCATCCCACAAACCTAGGATCATGGCCTGAGCCAAAATTAAGAGTCAGATGCTCAACCTACTGATCCACCCAGGTACCCCTAAGCTTTCATGCTTTTATTTATTTTTTATTTTAAAAAAATATTTGTTTTGGAGAGAGAGAGACAGAAGGTACATGTGTAAGAGCAGGAGAGGGGGAGGAGCTGGAGGTGAGGGAGACAGAGGATCCAAAGCAGGCTCCACATTGTCCGCACAGAGCCCCATGTAAGGCTCGAACTCGCGAGCTGTGAGATCACGACCTTAGCCAAAGTCAGAAGCTTAACCAACTTAGCCACCCAGGCAACCCAAAGTTTTCATGCTTTGAGATGGTTCTCTACAGGGGTCCACTACACCATCTTCTCTTTTATATACAAGTATAACTCAGATGAAAGGTAGCAGAAATATTCATTTGAAGTGTTTTCCTAAGAGTTGATGATAATTCTCTAGAGTTTTATCCACAGTTGTGCCTAACAATGTTTAAGTTTCTTTATTATGTGACAAAGGCGTTAGTTCTCCAAAAATAACCAGGAAACTGGCCTTGCCCAATAGCAACAGAGCCATTCTTTGTAAATGAGAAGCAGAAGGCATGAGTGGGAACTCACAAAAAACAGATTCATGTGCCCTACATTTCTTTTTCAAAATGATTCTATCAAAGATATTTTATTATAATCTTGGTTTCTGTTATAATTGGTTCCCATTTCAAAAGGAGTTGGCCATGTTGGAAAGAATACCAAGAGTATCCAAGAATTGAGGTGCCTGGGTAGCTCAGCTGATTAAGCATCAGGCCCTATGATTTCAGCACAGGTCATGACCTCATGGTTTGTGAGTTAGAGCCCTGCATTGGGCTCCATGCTGATAGTGTGGATCCTTCTTCAGATCCTCTCTCTCTCCCTCTCTCCCTGCCCCTCCTCTGCTCTCTCTCAAAAATAAATAAATAAACTTTAAAAACATTTTAAGAGTGTCCAAGAGGGGGCGCCTGGGTGGCGCAGTCGGTTAAGCGTCCGACTTCAGCCAGGTCACGATCTCGCGGTCCGTGAGTTTGAGCCCCGCGTCAGGCTCTGGGCTGATGGCTCAGAGCCTGGAGCCTGTTTCCGATTCTGTGTCTCCCTCTCTCTCTGCCCCTCCCCCGTTCATGCTCTGTCTCTCTCTGTCCCAAAAAATAAATTAAAAACGTTGAAAAAAAAAATTAAAAAAAAAAAAGAGTGTCCAAGAGTTATTAATTTATATTTTACCTCTTGTCATTTATAAAGTCCTTCAGATATGATTTAACTTTCTCATCTTGCTTTTATAAACTCTTGCTATTAAAACACATGTCTTCTCCCTTTGATTAGTCATATTTCTTTACACTGAATATTTATACATTTTCTAGATCTCTGTAATTACTTGATTTCCGGTCGCTGAGCCTTGCTTTGTTATCTTAACAAAACATGAAGGGTGTCTGCTGTGGAACTGGTTTTACTCAGGCCATTGAATAACCACACCCTTATAATTAGCGATTTGGTAGTCACCAGAGACTGGTACAGTCAGTACCAAAATATTATGCCACAGGCATTTATATAAACACCATTTCTGAATGAATCTGGAAATCAACCAAGAGATTCTACATCCCTATGAAACCAAGAAGCTTAAAATTTGATAAGATTTCATGGTTACAAAAGTACTACTTTTTATGGTTTCCAGAGCTCAAAGAAAGTCTGCTTCCTCCTCCCCCATGTCAACCAATAATTTGCAATTGTCTGAATTCTGCTGGGAACAGTTAGAATAAGGGAATTCTTGGGGCACCTGTGTGGCTCAGTAGGTTGACCATCCAACTTTGGCTCAGGTCATAATCTCACAGTTCGTAAGTTTGGGCCCCACATCAGGCTCGCTGCTGTCAGCACAGAGCCTGCTTTGGATTTTCTGTCTGCTCTCTCTCTGCCCCGCCCCTGCTCATTCATTCTCTCTCTCTCTTTCTCTCTCTCTCTCTCTCTCAAAAATAAATAAACACTAAAAAAAAGAATAGGGATTCTGAAGGAAAAGTGATAAGAAATTAGTAAATGTAAGATTTAGTGCTTTTTCAGAAGACAATCAAATTTTTAAGTGCGATCTGCAATAATGGCTAAGTTAACTATAACTTATTTATACAATGGAATATTATACAGTCATTAAAAACAATGAATACATCTGTCTTTATTGACATGCAGAGATATTTGTAACACATAAGTTGGTAAAAAGAGCTTATAAAACATGATGTCACTTTTGTTTGAAATAAAAATATAGTACTTGTATATATGCATGGAAATACATGTATCAAAAATATAGCTTGTGTAGGGGCGCCTGGGTGGCACAGTCGGTTAAGCGTCCGACTTCAGCCAGGTCACGATCTCGCGGTCCGTGAGTTCGAGCCCCGCGTCGGGCTCTGGGCTGATGGCTCAGAGCCTGGAGCCTGTTTCAGATTCTGTGCCTCCCTCTCTCTCTGCCCCTCCCCCGTTCATGGTCTGCTTCTCTCTGTCCCAAAAATAAATAAAAAAACGTTGAAAAAAAAATATAGCTTGTGTTGAACTAAATATAATTTTAGTTTTCTTCAGACTATTTGTATTTTCTGAATTTTTTACAATGTGTATTTTACTACTTTAATTATCAGAAAAGGATATTTCTATTAAAAATAATATATGAACATATATGAAAAAATAATATATATGAACATATATAATATATATGAAATACATATGAATATATGTATGAAATAATATATATGAATACATATGAAACCAGGTTTTCTCTCTTACTTTCTCCATCTTTCAATTCTGTTTGCCTCTAACTGGCATACTACTATGTACAGGTTTATCTGCACGTACAGATTCTAGTCCCAAAGTGGGAAAGATGAGCATCTCTGGTATCCACAGTTAACTCCAGCAGATAGAGACAATCTTCCCCTATGAGCTCCAGCTAAAAAATCATAGGGCAGACTGATTGGCTTGACTTGGACTGGGAATCAAAATGTGGAGGGGAGTGAGTGGCAGTGAACAGGAGATACAAGTTTCTGATAGGACGGGTTCTGGCCACATTATCTCCCCTATACCCCCTGCTATACCCCAGGAAGAAGAGGGAGTCTGCATTGAGTTGGTTCCCAATAGGAGAGAGGAGTTTTATTACCTGAAAAAAGGAGGAGGAAATGATGTTGAAGAGACTAAAATACCATCCATTCTAATACTCATTCTAGACACTTAAAATAATGATAATGAAGTTCTTAAAGAGTTACCACAGGGACACCGGGCTGGCTTAGTTGGGAGAGCATGTGACTCGATCTCAGGGTTGTGAGTTTGAGCCCCATGTTGGGTGTAGAGATTACTTTTTTTTTTTTTAATTTTTTTAACATTTATTTATTTTTGAGACAGAGAGAGACAGAGCATGAACGGGGGAGGGTCAGAGAGAGAGGGAGACACAGAATCTGAAACAGGCTCCAGGCTCTGAGCTGTCAGCACAGAGCCCGACGTGGGGCTCGAACTCACTGACCACGAGATCATGACCTGAGCTGATGTCGGACACTTAACCAACTGAGCCACCCAGGCGCCCCTGTAGAGATTACTTTTAAAAAAAGAGTTACCACAGTTTTTCAATGTTTGGGAATTGGAAACCACCTTTCAATACCTAAACCGCAATACTTATTCATTCAATAAATATTCATCAAGTATCTACCATAAACTTTGTGGTCTATATCTTACTGGAATGAGCAATAAACAAACAAACAAACAAAACAAATAAAATACTCCTGCCCTCAAGGATCTTCCATTTCGGATATCAGTAACAACTCTGAAAAATGAGTCTGAAATTGGCCTCTGGCTAGAAATTTTATTGCAGTAGTTGAGATAAAAGAAAACGCAATTTGGCTTTCATATAATTTGTTTTTAACTTGTCTGTGCTAAGATCCTTACTCTTGAAAGAAATTAAGCTGAGTCATGAGATTTCAAAGCAAATGAGAAGAGTATTGGCTTTCGATATTGATGGAAAATTACATTATCTAGACGCACCCCAAGGTGTTCTGTAGCATCCTTGAGCTTTAACTTCTGTGTTATCTAACCTGCCCTTACAGTGACACTGGGCAAACCGATCTCATGGTACATATTCAATTTCAAGCAAAAAGTCTTGTTACAGTTGATTGGTAGCAATGAGCAAACTTCTTTTTACAGGTCAATGGGTTCAAGTATATGAATCAGAGCAAGGTATTCTTGTTCTGTTTTGTGTCTTGTTAGTGTTTATCTCCTATAGGCGGCATGTCTGTGTCCCCATCTCCCCCAAATTCATATGTTGAAACCTAATCCCCAATGTGATGGTACTTCAAGATGGGGCCCTTGGAGGGTGGTTAAGTCATGAAGGTGGAGACCCCATGAATGGAATCAGGGTCCTTATAAAAGAGACCCCAGAGAGCTCCCTTGCTCCTTCTGCCATGTGAGGACACAGCGAAAAGATAGAGAGCAATCGATGAACCAGGAAGTGGCCTTTACCAGACGCTAAATCTGCCAATGTGTTGATCTCCAGAACTGTGAGAAAAAAATTTTTGTTGTTTAAGCTACCCAGTCTATGATATTTTGTTATAGCAGACCTAACAGTCTCAGACATTATTCTTGGTATAGCAAACACCTAACACTGAATTTAGAAAGTTTTGGAAGGAGAACAAAAGCAAGTTTTGGCAAATGTATCTTCATGCTTTTTTTTGTTTTTTAAACCTTGAAGAACATAACAATTATAACTCCCTAACACAGTGATTCTCAACTTTGACCACACATTAGAATCACCTTTTAAAAAATACTGGTATGGGGGTGAGGGGGGGGGTGGTAGAGGGTGGGGATAGGGCATTGATAATCCTATAAAAAGTACTGTAGGTGATTTTAATATGCAGATAGGGTTGAGAATTACCTATGGATATTTTTAGTCTGTAACACTTGAGTATGTTCATTTTATCACTAGTCTGACTGTCATCAATGAATCACTTTAACTCTTACCATTTACCCACCTTTAAAAGAAGGATAGGGTGACTGGGTGGCTCATTTTTTTGGGCGTCCGACTCTTGATTTCAGCTCAGGTCATGATCCCAAGATCATGGAAATGAGCTCCACGTTGCTTCCATGCTGAACATGGAGCCTGCTTGGAATTCTCTCTCTTTCTCCCTCTGCCCCTCCCTCACTCACTCTCTCTCCCTCAAAAAATAAACAAAAACAAACAAACAAAAAAACAAACTAAAATAACAATAAATGAGCCACATCCATTCATTTACCCATTTCTATTTCTCTCCTTTTCTCTTTCTCATTTATGCATTCATTCAATCACTAATTCATTAAACAAATATTTATTAGGAATAAGTATTGTGTGAGGCACTGAGGATACAGAAATGTAATTCTGTATATAATTTCATATAGAATGAAATATAATTTCATTCTAGTATTATAATATTAATATTATATTATATAATATTATATAATATTAATATTAATATTAATTAATATTAATTAAATTAATTAAATTAATTAAATTAATTAAATTAAATTAATATTATATAATAGTAATAAGGTGGCATATGTAAATTAATCGTCTTGAAATTCTCAAAGTTTAATTAAAAAAAATAATTGCAAAAAATACACACCAATCCTTCCCCTGCTTGATTTACCTTGTAAAAAAATGTATTGAAGCTCGAATTATTGTGTTAGACAAACATCAACAGTCCTGACCTTCTGTGCTTTCAGTGAGTCATATAATAACAATCCATCTGCCACGATGTAATTTTCAACCTTTCATATATCGAATGAAAAGATGTAATTGCCTATAATTCATTAGGCTCTACATAAGAAACGATTCAGATACAATCAACTTTAATTAGAAATTATTCTAATTTAAGACTGTTCAGATGTCTTTACAATATTTAGTGAGGTTCTATTACTTCTGATATACCAAATCCTACCCAGAGTCCAGCCACACATCACGATCTTTGACTCCTATCCAATTCCCAAGTCAGGTTACTTTGTAGATGAAGGTAGAACCCTGCTTACTTGTTTGTTTGTTTTAAATGTTTATTGGGGGGGGAGGGGCAGAGAGAGAGGGGGGCAGAGGATCCAACGTGCAAACTCTGCTCTGACAGCAATGAGCCCAATGAGGGGCTCTAACTAACCATGAGATCATGACCTGAGCCGAAGTCGGATGCTTAACCGACTAAGCCACCGAGGTGCCCAGAACCCTACATATTTAAAGATAAGCAGATACTTTGCTCTGGACTGTTCATGCCATTTTCCCAATTTTTAAGCTCTAAGTTGCAGTATAACAGCTGGTCAAAAACCCACTTCAGTGGCCAACTCTGAGACTAGGACTGCTAGATCCCTCTTGGGAAGTTGGACATTATCATATTACTGAAATAGTTACTGACACATATTTAAAGCTAAGAACAAATGCAGGCTCACCTCACCCACAGAAGCACCATAATCATTTCTTTCTTTTTTTTTTTTTTTAATTTTTTTTTTCAACGTTTTTTATTTATTTTCGGAACAGAGAGAGACAAAGCATGAACGGGGGAGGGGCAGAGAGAGAGGGAGACACAGAATCGGAAACAGGCTCCAGGCTCTGAGCCATCAGCCCAGAGCCTGATGCGGGGCTCAAACTCACGGACCGCGAGATCGTGACCTGGCTGAAGTCGGACGCTTAACCGACTGCGCCACCCAGGCGCCCCCATAATCATTTCTGATGCAGTAGTGTGCCCACCTAACTCCAAAAGACAAAAGAAAAAATTTGAAATTAAAAGCAACATCAGGAGGAAAACAACAGCAAGGTATAAAGGGAACAATCTTCCCACCAAGAATAAATTCAAAGCTAATGATTTCCAAAATAGCAAGATTTATCCATAGCATAAAGTTCCCTGTAACCAGGAATTTGATACTGGTTACAGTATCAAATAATTTATAATTATTATGAAGCATGAGTTTGCTCACAAGAAGAGAAATACAACCAAAAGAGAAAAAGGAGAATTAGCATGAAGGGAATAAAGTAATTCTATATCTAGGGGCAGACAGATTTGCATTTTTGAGATATATAACCATTCAGTACTGTCCATGAATAAACGATTGTGTCCTGAGAATTAACATTTTACTAATAGTAATAATAGCTGACAATTACTGAGCATTTATCTTATGCCAGGCAGTATTAGTGTTTTACGTGCATTATCTCATTTAATCCTTACACCAACTTTATTTACTATTATTCCCATTTCCCGGATGAGAACAATGAGGCCCTGAGAAGTTATGTAAGTTGATTAAGTTGATTGTAAATACTTACACTATGATTTGAAACCTAAACCTGTCTGAATCCAAAACCCATGCTTTTAACTATTACCAACCCACCATCCTAATTTACCACTAGAGATTATATGCGAATAGCCATCTGGGACTTTTTAAGATTTCTGTATCTTTGCAACTACGCTGGGCCTTTTGCAACATAATCTGTCACTAGTAATAGATAAATCTCTAATGGTGATATAGTACACTGGCAGGTAGTTGTAAATAGGAAGCAATTTGTAGCTGCTGAGTGAGCACTGCACAAAGTTTGCCGCACCCTCTAGGTGGGTGCAAATGTGAAACAGAAAGCAAAACCCATCAATATATATCATGGCAACTAACTACAAGAAAGAATAGTGCTAAAACTAATTGCTCCTCTTTGAAAAAAAAATTTTTTAATAAAGTAAAATAAATAAGGGGCGCCTGGGTGGCTCAGTTGGTTAAGTGTCCTACTTCAGCTCAGGTCACGATCTCACAATTCGTGAGTTTGAGCCCCCTGTCCAGCTCTGTGTTGACAGCTCAGAGCCTGGAGCCTGCTTCGGATTCTGTGTCTCCCTCTCTCTCTCTTCCCCTCCCCCGCTCATTCTCTGTCTCTCTCTTTCTCTCTCTCAAAAATAAATAAACATTAAAAAAATAAATAAACTAAAAAAATAAGAGTTAAAAGGGTTACAGGTTTTTTAAAAAAAACTATTTGTTCTTGCTTTGTACTGAAATGTAGTGAATACTCACACAAACACACACACACACACACACACACACACTGTCCATATTTTCTTGGATATTGATAGCTTTATGGGGATATTAGGGTGGTTGATATGATGAGCTGATGTAGCAACTTCAACCTCTCTTGGGGAAAATTATGCTAGTAATATGATAAGAAGGTAATTAATTTTCAGAGAAAATTTTTTTAATAAAGATTTTTCTGGAAATACTAATTATTTTATTATATTGCACCAAATACAATGAGCTGACTTCATTGGGAGTTGATTGTGAGTTGCTCAGGACAGGTTTTGGCCCACGATATACATTTTCGTATGTTTCAAGCAGCCTACTTACATCCAATCTAGGTGTCTATTTAACGTCCGAATTTTATTTGATTATTATTTTTTAAATGTTTATTCATTTTTGAGAGAGGCATATAGAGTGTGAACAGGGGAGGAGAGACACAGAATCTGCAGCAAGCTCCAGGCTCTGAGCTGTCAGCACAGAGCTGGACCCGGGGTTCAAACTCTCGAACTGTGAGATCGTGACCTGAGCCAAAGTTGGACACTTAACCAGCTGAGCCACCCAGGCGCCCCTAGTTTCTGAATGGTAAAACTTCTTCTGTTTTTAAAATTCAACACACGTCACCTTCAGTTTAACAATGATACTTAACTTCCGTGCGTGTATTTGAAGGTTAAGAAAAGAAAAAATCATTGACTCAGGAAAGGAGGGAAGAAAATTCTGGTGATAAGCTTCAGGAAATATAAATGTGCAGATGTGTAACTTCCTCTGGGAACCCCTTGAAGTGCATTTACACGAACATTTCTAATAAATACAGGGAAGTTTTGACTAATATTTATAGGCTACCTACCCTGTGTTGGTCTGTGTCAGAAAATCCAGGGTCACATCCCCAAGGTTGATATTGCTGCTGGGCCCCCCAAGAGCAGAGGTGAAGCTGAGTGTGGTGATACACAGATACTACAGTTTAACAGCAGCTTCTAGCAGCTGCAAGCAATTGCGTGCAGTGCATCGCACTCTTTAGGATGCATAAGAACCACCTGGAGAGCTTGTTCAAGGTAGTCTAAAGATTCCTGGCCTTAACCCCAGATATTCTGATTCTGTAGGTCTGGGTCACATGGGAAAATGTGCATTTCTGATGACACTTAGGTGAGAGGGAAGCTGCCTATCCAAGAACCAGACATTGAATAGTACTAAAACTATCTGTGAGTAGAAAAGTTCACAAATTCTGAACTTTATTTATGTTCTTAAATATAATTTATTGTCAAATTGGCCAACATACAAATGTGTAAAGTGTGCTCTTGGTCTTTGGGGTAGATTCCTGAGGTTCATCGCTCACATACAACACCCAGTGCTCATCTTGACAAGTGCCCTCTTCACTGCCCATCACCCATTTTCCCCTCTCTCCCAACCCCCCATCAATCCTCAGTTTGTTCTCTGTATTTAAGAGTCTCTTATGGTTTGCCTCCCTCCCTCTCTGTTTGTAACTATTTTTCCCCCTTCCCTTTCCCCATGGTCCTCTGTTAAGTTTCTGAAGATCCACATAGGAGAGAAAACATATGCTGTCTTTCTCTGACTGACTTATTGCACTCAGCATAATACCTTCCAGTTCCACCCACGTTGCTGCAAATGGCATGAATTCATTCTTTCTCATTGCCAAGTAGTATTCCATTGTATATATAAGCCACATCTTCTTTATCCATTCATCAGTTGATGGGCATTTAGGTTCTTTCCATAGTTTGGCTATTGTTGAAAGTGCTGCTATAAACATTGGGGTACATGTGCCCTTATAAATTAGCACTCCTGTATCCACAAATTCTGAATTTTAATCACATTTCTACCTGAATGCAAATCTGAATGCTGGACAACATAAAATCCAGAGAAAGTAGAAACTGGCAAAAGGCGTTTCTACTATCCTTTGGCTGGATAGAACCATGATACTTAGAATAGTAAAACGCTGTATGTATTCAATAGAGGTCCTCCTTGAAACAATTAAGAAAGGCCCTTTTGCTATATATTGGCGCTGGGATGGTGTATACAGAAATTAATGGGAGTGTTTGTTGAGTTGATGGGTTTAGCCATAAGTTAGAAAAATAATTCAGCTTGAAGCAAATATCCTGACTCTCAGCCCTTCACAGTTATAATTTTATGATCCCGGACCAGTGGTCACTAAACCAGCAGCATCAACATCACCTTGGAATTTGTTAGAAGTGGAATCTGTGAGCCACACCCCAGACTTACTGAATTAGAAACTCTGGGGTGGGGCCCAGCGCCCTGTGGTTTATCAATCCCTCCAGGTGATTCTAATGCATACTAACGGCAGAGGATCAGAATTCCTCCAGAGTATTTGTTTAAGACATAAATTCCTCTTCCTTCTTCCTTGGAGACCTATTTTTTACATAATTTGGGGTATTCCAGTGTAGACAAATTTACAGAAACAGTGCCCTAATCCAGAAGCTTTCAAACTTTTTTCACTAGGACCACTGTTTACATGAAGTCTCAAGAAATAAATTCCTTTCTTGTTTCACTACCACTCGTTCCTCTGCCTTTGGATTTTGTCAGTGATGAGTGGCCTAACCTGGTCTGCTTGGGACCCCTGGAGCCCGGTGTTTTTGTATCCTTGGGCCCTGGTTACAGTGGCAGAATCTACTAAATTGATTTCTTGACCTACTAATGGGCTGCAAGGACACTTGGAAGATAGAGTCTGGATCAGTGCTTCTCGAATGTTACGATTCATTTGAATCACCTGGAGGCCTTGTTATAATGTAAATTCAAATTCAGGAAGGCTGGATGGGGCTTGAGATTTTGCATTTCTTTCAACGTTTTTTATTTATTTTTGGGACAGAGAGAGACAGAGCATGAACGGGGGAGGGGCAGAGAGAGAGGGAGACACAGAATCGGAAACAGGCTCCAGGCTCCGAGCCATCAGCCCAGAGCCCGACGCGGGGCTCGAACTCACGGACCGCGAGATCGTGACCTGGCTGAAGTCGGATGCCCAACCGACTGCGCCACCCAGGCGCCCCGAGATTTTGCATTTCTAACACGCTTCGAAATTTTGCAAATGCCGCCGATCCATATATGATTCTCCTGGTGGCAAGGCCTGGGCCATAAAACGTGCAAGAAGGTAACAGCAAACTTGATGCCTCTCCCAGTCATGAACCTATGATAGTTCTCTTTATGATAGTGAGCTTTAGAAGAAATTGCAAGTAGACTGTGGTATTTATCTTGCCCAGATGCACTGTCCTTAATTGACTTGTCAGTTGTCCTTAATATCATTATCAGTAGTTATGGGGTTCAAACCCTCAACCTGTGTGGGAATAAGTAGGTGCCGATTCACAACAGATCATATCCGTTAGTTCATTCATGAGAACACACCAGGATATTCTTGTCATCTACCTGATTTAATATCAGAATTAGAAAAATAAAAGATTAACTAGGATCATTTAGTTTTAGAACATGATATGTGCGTCCTGTATCACATTATTAAAATATCTCTTCATACATAGGTGAGGAAGTTTAAAGGAGAAAGTGAAACACAGTGGTGAAGGGAGGGAGAGAGACAGAGACAGAGAGAGACAGAGAAAGAGAATCCCAAGCAGGCTCCACCCTCAGCGCCCAGTTTGGAGCTGGACACAGGTCTCGATTCCATGACCCTGGGATCATGATCTGGGCTGAAATCAAGAGTTGGACACTTGGGACACCTGGGTAGCTCAGTCGGTTAAGCATCCAACTTTGGCTCACGTCATGATCTCACTGTTTGAGAGTTTGAGCCCCACATCTGGCTCTGTGCTGACAGCTCAGAACCTAGAGCCTGCTTCAGATTCTGTGTCTACCTCTCTCTCTGACCCTCCCCTTCTCGTGCTCTGTCTCTCTCTCTCTCTCAAAAATAAATAAATATTAAAAAAAAAAAAAGAGTTGGATGCTTAACCAACTGAGCCACCCAAGTGCCCTTGGAAATCCTTTATACCCACATATTTACTTCTCTCTAAACTCTAAATTTAATTATATCATGATGTTTTATTAAGTCAATGATTAGTGTTTCCATTATCAGGATTATATAAATCTTATCACTGCTGAGCCATGAGATTTACTATGAGAGTGTTTCCTTTCTTGTATAATTTTCCGGCTTTCCTGAAGTTAATGATTGCCTCCCACCCCTGAAGTTAGCTCCTTAAAAACAAACAAACTTACAGCAATTTTAGATTTACAGAAAAATTGTAAGGATAGTACAGAGAGTTATTATATAGCCCACACCTGTTTCTCCTACCAGTAATATTTTATGTTAGTGGGGCACCTTGTTACAATTAATGAACCAATGAGCTAGAGTTCATAACTTTCCAGATTTCCTTAGTTATTACCTACTCTCCTGTTCCTGTTCCAGGATCCCACATTCTATTTTGCAGTTATGTCTCTTTAACCTAAGTCTGACAGTTTCTTGAATGTCCATGTTTCTGATGACCTTGACAGTTTTGAGGAGTGCTAGTTGAGTATTTTTGTAGAATGTCTCTCAATCAGGATTTGTCTGGTGTTCTCCTCATGGTTAGACTGGGGTTATATGTTTTGGAGAGAAAGATCATAGAGGTGAAGTGCTTATTCATCTTTTCAGTATAGTCACTGTATCTGTGCTGTTTTGGTTTTCTCTCCTGGAGGCATTTCTTCTAGAACCCTCTGCACTGCTCCTGTTTGGATGTGGTGTTGTCTCTAGGCCTGCTAATTGTCATCCTGAGATTTACCTTAACATTTTTCCTTGAAATTCTTTTACACCATCCTTCTGAATTAGATCTCTGTTCCCTGGATCTCTTTTCCCCTCCTCCTCACCCTCCTCCCTCTTCTCCCCCTGCTCCCCCTTCTCCTCCACCTTCTCCTTCTTCTTTAGGTTTAGTTTTGTATTTGGATATGTGCTAGTAGACTCCTGAGAGAGAATCCAGAGGAGGTAAATTTTTGAGTCCTTGCAGTCTGAAATGTCATTATTCTACTACACTTGACAAGTAGTTTTGATGATTTTCTTTTCTTGTCTTTTTTTTTTTTTTCTGACAATTTCTTCCATCTCTTCTCCTTTATTCTCTCATAGTTATATACTGGGCCTCCTGGCTTGATCTTTTCATTTTCTTATCTTTCCTCTCTGGTTCATCTCTTACAACTTGTGTTACCTTCTAGGAAATCCCTTTAAATCACTAATTTTATCACATGTTTCATTTGCCAGACTTATTTGTTGTTCTTTAATTTTTTTTTTTGCTTTTATCCGAGGATACTAATTTTTAAAAGTATTTTCTTCAGCTCCCTGTGGCCTCTGTTCCCCCCAAGTTCCTTTGCTCTGTATCTGTCTTTTTGACAGAGTTTCTTCACTTTTCTGGTGATTTTTGTCTACCCATTCATGTTTCAGAGTGAGGGACTGAAGGGGTGCCTGGCTGGCTCAGTTGGAAGAGCATGCAACTCTTGACCTCAGGGCTGGGGTTTGAGCCCCATGTGGGGTGTAGAGATTACTTAAAAAAATAAAACTTAAAAAAAAAAAGAGCAAGCGACTTAAGAACCTAATTGCAAGCTCATCATGTATGAGTGACACTTGCTGCTCTTATAAAGGGAGAGGTTAGTCAGGCTTCTGCTTGAGGACTATCTGACTGGGACCCAGAAGAGTGAGGGGCAGTCTCAGGATGTGGGAAACTCAATCCTCTTTATAAGTTTTATGTCTCATCCCTGCTCTCTGCTTTGCCTAATATCGCTGCACTCAAGGCTTTCTAGTTCAGTTAAAGAGGAGATTGCTAGAGTAGAGAAGGGATACTCACTGACTCTGCCAGGGGAAAGAAGGGATCTGCGGGCCTAACATTCTTTGTATATTACACTATCAACCTTCCTGTTTTCAGTTCACTCTCCACTTCTAATATACCTGGTACCTTCAGTTGCTGAAATTTTTAAGTTCTACAACGATCAGCTTGCTTCTTGATGGTTTCTCTGTGGACAAGACAGATTTCAATTCTCCTTTCTCTGTTTTACCAAATTAGTGACTAGTCTTTCATTTATTTTGCATCCTCTTGATCTCTTCCCTTTCCGTTTTCATCTGCAGGTAATAAGTCATTTGAGCCTTTTGATTCTACCTCCAAATTATCAGTGAAACTTACTCCCTATGTGTCCATTCTCATTGTCATTGTTTTAGTGTAGGCCCATTTCTCTCCTATATTGTTACAATAAAAGTCTATTGTTCTCCATGTGTTTTATCTTTTTCCATATCCACTGCTCCCCCCCATTTTTTTTCTAAAACATAAATCTTATTGTTTTTCACTTCTCTGTTTAAAATTCTTTGAAGGGTTTCCTGTTACTTACCAGAATAAATTCCAAAATCTTCATAAACAATCCCCCCTCAAAAGCTGGACCCTGCCTACCTTTTCCGGTCCCATTCCTTGCCGCCATCCCCAACATGGTACTCTACGTTACAAATTATTTGTTATTTTCTGACACACCTTCAGAACTTTTCATAAGTCCTTTGCTCTTCCTAAACATCTTCCCTTTTCTCTTTCTGGGAAAGTATTACTCATACATCCAAGCTCAGATCAAACATCACCTGAGACAAGCCTTTCCCAGTCCCCAAAATGAATTAAGTCATTCTCTTCTCCATATTCTCGTAGCACTTCCCACAAACCTCTATTACAGCCTTTTTATATTGTGCAGTGATTTTTTATGAGTCTATTTCTCACACAACCTGTCCTTTTCATCTTTGTACCCTCCTTTTTCCTACCCACCCTCTACCTCTCAGCTTATAGCATGACACCTAGAACACAGTAAGGCAGCTAACATATATGAAGCTCTTAGGCTCTTAGTAAAATATTTGTTGCATAAACGAAGGCAACACATGAGAGATTTCAGGAAGTCTGAGAGTCCCTACCCTCAGGATTTCCTGAGGTCCTTATTTTAGGGGTTTACACAAAAATACACTTGCAGGCATAGATGTGCATTTCCTTAATTGTGACTAATGACAAGACAAGACTAAAGACAGACAAAGCCATAACTTGGGCAGGCTTGCCTGTAAGACATTTTGAAACTGGCTAGAATGTAATCTCCAGAACATAGGAATTTTTATCTCTTTGTTTACCATTGTATCCTCAGTGCCTGGTATATAGTAAGTGCTTATATTAGTCAGGGTACCAACAGGAAACAGATGGCACACTCAAAATAGGATACGTTGAGGAGAGACAATTTATAAAGGGGTAGGTGGGGTGTAGGGGAACCACAAATGATAACAAAGGAACACAGGGCTTGTAACAGTGAGAAGCTGTTACACCACCCTAGGTCTAAAAGGGAGAAGTAGGTACAGTAGGCTACCCTGCCTTAAGAAGAACAATGACCAGTAGTCACAGCCACCCGATTTCTGGAATGGCCACCCCCATTGAGTCCAAATCACAAGGCTCAAAACTATGTGGAAAAACTCAGGCTTAATGGCTGGCATTAATGTAAAAGGACTTTAATCTAGCACGGGGATCAAGCAGCAGGAATCTCTGAGCCAAGCCTGGCAAATGTGTAACATACCTGCCACGATCTTTTCCTTCCACACCTCCCAATCTGGCCCTGAAGGCAGACTTTCTTTGTCATTTATGGTTCTCTTTCTTACTTCACCCAGAAAAGGCCCTAGAATACTTTTCAACACAGTGCTCCAGGAAGCAAGCAACTACCTACAAATTGCTGTTACCTGATATGAAACCTGGCTCTGGTCAAATAAGAATACAAGTAGGATTGTAGTTTGAAAGAGGTCCCTAGCAATCAGCTGAGGATACAAAGGTTGGGTCAGCTCCAGGGAGAAGAAACTGCCAAGTGCTATACTAGGCATATTTTTTGGGGTGGGGGGGGAACAGACAGCCAGTCTAGGGTTCAAGTTAGGATTCTGTTCCTAGGGGAGGAAAAATGAAAATCAGCAATCAAAATAAAAATTCTACAAACTGGTGAAAACAATGGAGTTGAGGAAAAGGCATATATTAGGTATATAGGAAATGTTTTTCAGAGTAAGGTTGATTTCAGACTCATATGCTGGTGGAAATGATATTTCTACTTTACCGTGGTGTGGACTGACTCTGGAATTTGGTATGACTGAACTCACAACAGCCAGAAGATCTTAGTTACCTGCAGCTAAGCAGGGAAAGATACAGAAAGGGGTAATAACCCGCTTTTTTTTTCCTTCTCCATTCCTTTTAAAAATGATTCTAAATTAAGCCAAAAGCATTTGCTGTAAATGTTTAATTAAAACAGGCATATGAGATCATAACTACTATTTACTGAATATCTACTGTTTTATGCTTTGGATATGTTCTCATTAATCTGCATAACAACTCTATTAGGTAGATATAATTATCCTTACTTTACAGATGAGGAAATGGAAGTTGAGAGTAATAAAAGAAATAAGTTACAGCTTTTGGGTTTTGATCCAAGCTTATTTGGCTTTAAAGCCTGTATTATTTTTGATACTTCAGTTGCCCATGCTATCCTGTTGAGACCCATGATTTCCTTTTTTTTTAAATGTTTATTTATTTATTTGGGGGGGGGGGTAGAGGGGTAGAGAGAGAGAGGGAGACAGAGGATCCTAAGCAAGCTCTGAGCTGAGAGCAAAGAGCTGGATATGGGGCTCAAACTCATGAACTGTGAGATCATGCCCTGAGCCAAAGTCTGATGCTCCACTGATTGAGCCACCCAGGTGCCCCAAGACCCATGATTTCAATCAACCTCAAGTCTTGTATTCCTCTGGGTCATCATAAATGATAAGGACAGGCAAACTTAATGTGGTAAGTCCATAGGAGGACACATATTAGTATGGTTAAGAATAACCAGAATATTTTATTCATCTTTAAATGTTTTCATGTTAAATACTGTACCTGCCCAGACTCAAAGTACTTTCTAAGAGAAATCATCTCACTCATGGTTTCTGATGGCAGGGCAATCTGGACTATGCTCTTTTTCCCTTTGATATTTCCCCTCCCCAGATGTGTGGCCCAGGGACAGGCAACTGTCTTATGAGCTGCCAGTCCTTCAGCCAGCCTGTGACCTCCCACACAGCCAGGCTTGAAGAAAAAAATAACAAAGTAAGCCACTTGCCTGAGATTTTCACACTTAGATATTGGAATTCACAAATACAGAGAATGGTAGGTAAGGGTAGAAATTGGAGCCTGGGTGGATCATGGCAAACCAAAGCAGAAACTGTGGAATAAAACACAAAAAAACAGATAAACAAATATGTAATCCAAGGTTCTAACAAGAAACAAATGACATGTGCAAATGGTGATAAGTTGGGGAGAGTTTATCCACACAGCAACTAATTAGAAATGTGTGGGCGGGTGTAGGAGAGCCGTAGGGATGGCAGAGGAACCTAATCTGGGTAGCGAGGGAGCTATTACCACCCCTAGACGTGAAGGGACAAGGGAAAGAAGAGGTTGGAAGGGGAAAGTTGTATGGAGTGACTCACCTTGAGAGGAGCAGTGATCTTTGGTTGATAGGCACAGTGTGCCTAAAGTGACCTTGCAGGGAGGGAGCTGGGAGAATAAATACACTGACTTCGTTTTGTTAATATAATCTGTACAGGTCTGGCTTCCAGGAAAGAGAGCCCTATGGTGAAGGATGAAGAGTGGATCTGGAGGAGCAAATTGAACATATTTTAGAAAAATAAAACAAAGAGTAGAGGGAGGACAATAGAATAAACAGGGACAGAGAAAGAGTTGCTGGAAACGAATGACACTACCCGCTAGAAAGACTGAAAGGGTAGGTAATTCCTAGAGTTGCCTCAGATCTTGATGACTTTCCAGTTTGAAATCCAGTTCCAATTTTAGTCTAAGCATAGCTTTACAATAGACTCTCTTCCTTTAAAATAGTCTATGAGTAATTTGTGGTTTCTTGTACCCTAATAAAATGCTGGGCACAATGAGAGTAGTTTATTCCTCTTAGAAGTCTTGAAAACAAAGACATTTGAGACCAGTAGGCCACTTACTGAAAAGAATCATGACACTCTCCTCAGCTTTTTATAAGTGTCCAGATTTAAAAATAAAGGTGGCAGTGTTGTAAAAACCATTTAAAGTCAAAATTGAGAAATTATAAAACTGATCTAATTAAGCGAACTCCCTTGAATTATGAAAAGCATAAGCTGCTCTTTAAAAGAATCACAGGGGCACCTGGGTGGCTCAGTCAGTTGGGCGGCTGACTTCGGTTTAGGTCATGATCTCACAGCTCGTGAGTTTGAGCCCCGCGCTGGGCTCTGTGCTGACAGCTCAGAGCCCAGAGTCTGCTTCAGATTCTGTGTCTCCCTCTCTCTCTACCCCTCCCACACTCACGCTCTGCCTCTCTCTCTCTCTCTCTCTCTCTCTCTTTCAAAAATAAATAAACATTTAAAAATTTTTTTAATAAAATAAAATAAAAGGATCACAGACCATTCTACATGAAATTAAAACAATAATAAATTTTTCTTTAATCACCTCCCCCCAGCTTTACTGATTTATCAATATACCAAACTACTCATATTTAATGTATAGAATTTGATATATATAATATGTCAGTTTTGATATATGTATTCATCACCACAGCCCAATTAACATTTCCATCCATTTCAAAACTTTCTTGTACCTCTTTGTAATCCCTCCCTCTACTTACATCCCCAGGAAACCACTAATTTACTTTCTGCCACTTTGCATTTTCTAGAACTTTGTATAAATAGATCAAACTCTATATTCTTTTGCCTACTTTTTTCACTCTGCATAATTTTTCTGAGATTCAACTATTTTGTTGTATGTATCAGTAATAGTTCTTTCTTTTTTATTGCTGAATAGTTTTCCTTATATGGATATACGTCAATTTGTCTATTAATGTCTTTTTAAAAATTAAGGTATAACTGACATATAACATTATATTAGTTTCAGGTATATGAATAATGACTTGATCTTTGTATACATTGCAAAACCATCGCAATAAATCTAACATCCATCACCACATGTAGTTACAGAATTTTTTTTCTTGTGGTAAAAACTTTGAAGATATACTCTCTTAACAACTTTCAAATATGCAATACAATATTATTAACTATAGTTGTCATGCTGTATATTACATCCTCATTACCTACTTATTTATTTTATTTTATTTTATTTTATTTTATTTTATTTTATTTTTGAGAGAGAGAGAGAGCGCGTGCGCAGGGGAGGGGCAGAGGGAGAGAGAGAGAGAGAGAGAGAGAGAGAGAGAGAGAGAATTCTAAGCAGGCTCCAACTCAGCATGGAGCCCAACATGGGGCTTGATCTCGTGGGGACAGTAAGATTATAAACTGAGCCAAAATCCAGAGTCAGACGCTCAACCAACTGAACCACCTACGTGCCCCTGCTTATTTATTTTATAACTAGAAGTTCGTAGCTTTCGACTTCCTTTACCCATTTAACCTACTACTACCCCCTTTCGCTGGCAATCTCCAATCTATTAGAGTTTTGGGGTTTTTTAAGATGGGTATTTGTCTTTCTCTGTCTGATTTATTTCACTTAGCGTAATGCCCTCAAGGTCTATCCATGTAGTCACAAAAGGCAAGATTTCATCCGTTTTTATGACTAATATTTCACTGTGTGTATATATGTCACATTTTCTTTATCCATTCATCCATCAATGGACGTTTAGGTTGTTTCCATATCTTGGCTACTCAAAATAATGCTGTGATGAAAGTGTAGGTACATCTACCTTTTGGAGTTAGTATTTGTGTTTTCTTCAGATAAATGCCTAGAAGTAAAATTGCTGGATCATATGGTTGTTCTAGTTTTAATTTTTTGAAGAACCTCCATACCGTTTTCCATAATTGGCTGCATCAATTTACAGTCTCACCAACAGTGCATGAGGGTTCCCTTTTCTCCATCACCAGCACTTGCTATTTCTTCTTTTGATAATAGCCATTCAAATAGGTGTGAAGTGAGACCTCATTTTGATTTGCATTTTCTGATGATGAGTGATGTTGAGCACCTTTTCATGTATCTGCTGGCCATCTGTACATCTTCTTTGGAAAAATGTCTGTTCAGATCCTCTGCATATTCTTTAAGAGGATTTTTTTTTTTTTTTGCTATTGAGTTTTATGAGTTCTTCACATATTTTGGATTGTAGTTCTTTATTAGATATACAAATTGCAAATATTTTCTCCCATTTAATAGGCTGTCTTTTTATTTTATTGATGGTTTCCTTTGCTGTACAGAAGGCTATTAGTGCTTCATCCTACTTGTTTATTTTGCTTCCGTCGCCTTTGCTTTTGTGTCAAATCCAAAAAATCATTGCCAAGACTGATGTCAAAGAGATTACCTCCTATGTTTTCTTCTAGGAGTATTATGGTTTCAGGTCTTACATTTAAGTATTTAATCATTTTGCATTAATTTCTGGGTTTGGTTCAGTTTCATTCTTTTGCATGTGACTGTCCAGTTTTTCCAACACCATTTATTAAAAAGACTGTCCTTTCCCCAACGTGTATTCTTGGTTCCTTTGTCATAAATTTATTGACCATGCATGTCTTGGTTTATTTCTGGGCTCTCTATTCTATTTCATTGATCTATGTGTCTATATATGTCTATATGTCAATACCATACTGTTTTGATTACTATGGCTTTGTAGTGTAGTTTGAAATCAGGGGATATAATGCCTCCAGTTTTTATTTTCTTCTCAAGATAGTTTTGGCTATTATACAACTGTTAATTTTAAGGTAGGAAATATGGATAATATTTTTCTGGAAGGCCAAGAGATGTTAGAAGCAATTGCTTCAGGAAATGGAAATTCAAAGCATTAGCCCTTGAGTCAGTGATCTCAGTTGGTCATTCATTGGCTGTGGGACTTGGGACCAGTAACTTTAAACTTGCTGTGCTTTGATTCCCTCGTCTGTAAAAGATTAGTAATATTTGTCTCAAAGGGTTTTGTGATGATGGCATGTAATTCATATATTTAACTTTTGTTTAAATATTAACTTTGATTACTATGAAAGTAGGGGGAAGAACATTGAGAAGTTAGGTCCTCTTTATGGACTCCCATATTGAGGACCAAAGGACATGATCAAGTATCATGGCTCTGAGCAAAATGATAAAATATGTTGGTCAATGTTTCTTCCTCCTTCATCTCCCCCTGTCCCTCTCCCCCCAACCCCTCCCCTTCTCCTTCCTCCTAGGTTTTTGTTATTGTTTTTGCAGGGTGTCTCTTTCTTCTTGAGGGCAAGATCCATTTCCTTTCTTCTGTTTTCATATTACTTATTATTCTTATATCACATTCTCCATGAATATTTATTGAAGTTGTAATAAATACTTGTGTAGTAACTTAAAGATTACAATGCATTTTCAGATACATTATCTCATCCTGACCCTCAAAATTTCCCAAGGAAGTAGGGAGAGCAAATAATATTATCCCCATTATCAGCTGAGGAAACTAAAGCTCAGAGAGATTAAAACTAGCTGAGACAATAAACTAGCTCTTTAAATGCCAGCTCAGAGTGCCTTACCTTGGCATACTACCTACCAACATGCTTGACAGTTTTGGGGTGTGTTCTTCAGGCTCCAGTTAATACTAATATATAAAATCTTTGCAAGATAAAAGACCGAACTTCATTTTTAGAAAATTAACAGTTGGTGGTATGTTGATGCTTTACAGGGAACCACAAGAGAGCTGAAATTTCAGGATATAGTACTAGAACTGTATTTGTAAAATTTGAGATAGATGTATCTATTATTCTCCCTCCTCCTAAATACAATTCTGAGCAAAAAAGAATTTGAAGTTACTATAAGTATTCCATACCAGTTAAAAGTATTTTATTTCTAGAGTATTGTTTCTAATTTAACCAGTATGCTAAACATTGCCTGAGGATTAATCATAACCACTTTTTCTTTCCTTTTTTCATCTAATCTTACTGAAGACATTTTTTGACCTATTGTGGAGGTGTAATAATTGGCAACAGGGAATACATTATTTTACATTTTTATTTATTTAGCAAGTTCAGGGTTTTCATTTTCTTTTGGGTTAATCTTGCTTACCCTAACTCTCTCCTAAAAGAGATCTTTTGGTGTTGTTCTTTAGGTAAAAGAACATGAAATGATTGGGGACCCTTCTTGTACAGTCACCTTTTATTTCTATTGCTTGGTCTTAAATTAGACATTGTCTCATAGGATCTAAATTGGTACTCTATTTTTAAATTTGTTTTAACATTTATTTATTATTGAGAAACAGAGAGAGACAGAGCATGAGCATGGGAGGGGCAGAGAGAGGAGAAAACACAGAATCTGAAGCAGCCTCCAGGCTCTGAGCTGTCAGCACAGAACCCTATGTGGGGCTCAAACTCACAAACCGTGAGATCATGACTTGAGCTGAAGTCAGATGTTTAACCGACTGAGCCACCCAGGCACCCCTCTCAATTGGTACTTTTATGGTTAGTATATGACAAAGGACTCAGCGTATGTACCCTGATATGGGATAAACTGGACTGTGTAGTCTTTGCAATTAAAGTTGTTGATGTTATGACTGTATGTTCTTATTTTGAAAATACAATAATAAAAACTATTTTTTTATAGAGAGGGGCTCAATCTAGCTGGATTATAATAATTCTAGCTCCTCCTAATACAAGTGAATTGTTAAAGAGATATAAAAAAGATAATAGACATTTAGGTAAATATTTTTCTATTCATTTTCATATACATAAGGTTTCATATTTCATAGAGTCTGAGTTCATAACATGGCTGGTAATTGTTTTTTTCAAAATGTAGAAAGTTATAAACCTAATTTTTAAATTTTTGATTAGTTTGATACTAAATGTTCCATTAATTAAAGAATGCTAACGTTTTTTAATTCAATAAGAATTATTGGCTGTATTTTATTTTATCTTTTTTTTCTTTTTCACGTTTTTTTAAAAATTCCAGTTAGTTAACATACAGTGTATTATTACTTTCAGGTGTAGAATTGAGTGATTCATCACTTACATATAATACCTAGTACTCATCACAATAAGTGCTCCTCTTAATGCCCATCATTTATTTCACCCACACCCCATCCACCTCGCCTCCGGTAACCACCAGTTTGTTCTCCATAGTTAAGAGCCTGTTTTCTGGTTTGTCTCTTTTCTCCCCCTGTGTTCATCTGTTTTGTTTCTTAAACTCCACACAAGAGTGAAATCATATGGTGTTTGTCTTTCTTTGATTTATTTTGCTTAGCATAATACTCTCTAGCTCCGTCCAAATCGCTGCAAATGGCAAGATTTCATTCTTTTTTATGGCTGAGTAATATTCCATTGTATATATACCACATCTTCTTTATCCATTCATCAGTCAGTGGACATTTGCACTCTTTTCATAATTTGGCTATTGTTGATAATGCTGCTATAAACATTGGGGTGAATGTATCCCTTTGAATCAGTATTTTTGTATCCTTTGGGTAAATATCTAGTAGTGCAGTTGCTGGATCACAGGGAAGTTTTATTTTTCACTTTTTGAGAAACCTCCATACTGTTGTCCAGAGTGACTGCACCAGTTTGCATGCCCACTAACAGTGCAAGAGGGTTCCCCTTTCTCCACATCCTTGCCAACAGCTGTTGTTTCCTGTGTTGTTAATTTTAGCCATTCTGACAGGTGTCCTTGCTGATTTGGATGCTTTTTATTTCTTTTTGTTGTCTGATTGCTGAGGCTAGGACTTCCAGTACTATGTTGTTCCTGACCATAGAAGAAAAGCTCTCAGTTTTTCACCACTAGCTGTGGATTTTTCACATATGACTTTTATTATGTTGAGGTATGTTCTCTATATCTCAACTTTGTCAAGGGTTTTTATCATGAATCGATGTTATACTTTGTCACATGCTTTTTCTGCACCTATTGAGAGGATCATACAGTTCTTTTCCTTTCTTTTATTAATGTTGTGTATTTTGTTGATTGATTTGCAAATATTTATTGACTGTATTTAAACACATTAGATAATGAATGTGTCTTGTTCTATAGCTTGTCACAATCCTACAATACTTTAGCCTGGTGAAGTTGAAAATTTATCAAACCAAATTTGATAGATTAAGAAAGACAGACCTGAGCATATCATTTGAAGTTATAAAGGTAATTACTAGAAGAAAACAACAGAAACTGATGGGAAGAGTAGATAAGGAAAAGTGAGGAGTAATTTAAGAGTGAAATATTTTGTGTTTTTCATAATTAGCAATCAATAGATATTATTGAAAGTTGGTAAGTCAAGAAATGGAAATATCTTTTATTTTTATTTTATATCTTGCAGTACTGCTTAAAAATTTTTAGTCATGTGCATACATCACTTGCACAATAAAAAAATTAAAACATGGCATAGTACTATTTTTAAAATATGACTTAGCTAGAACAAGTATTTTGAGCTCCGATTCCCCATGTCTAAATTGATTCAGGAGACAGGAAAGCAGCTTCCCAGGGATGTGGCTGTACTTTAATTGCTACTCGGAAGAAAGCCTTATCTAGGCTGTAGAGTCATGTTCACTACTCCTCCCTGAGAGACTAAAGTGGATTCTCTTCTTACTGCATGAAGGTGGAAAACAGGGAGACAAAAGGAGGTGATTTTCCAGCCTTTGGTCAGGTTGTAATAATCTCTTGGAAGAGAAACATTTAATGCATTTATGGAGACCTAGAACATGCAAGAATGGGAGTCCCTACCTGTATATAGTTAACATTGCTGACTAAATGCTTTATTTTTTTTTTAATTTTCTTTTTTTTTAAAGTTTATTTATTTTTGAGACAGAGAGAGACAGAGCATGAACAGGGGAGGGGCGGAGAGAGAGGGAGACACAGAATCTGAAACAGGCTCCAGGCTCTGAGCCGTCAGCACCGGGCCTGACGGCGGGGCTCAAACTCACGGACCATGAGATCATGACCTGAGCCAAAGTCGGACACTTAACCGACTGAGCCACCCAGGCGCCCCGCTGACTAAATGCTTTAATCTTAGAAATGAAGGACTTAATTAGGTACCCAGAGTACCTAATGTTTGTTATTGCTTTTATTTTTATGAAACTTCTTTCTGATATAATCTGACTAGCATCCTGTCTGTCCAGTAAATAGATTTCCCAAGCCATCTGGATGGAAGTTCAAGCCCAGTGAAGTATAACGTATTTATAAGGTGTATCATAGTTCTATGACTACCTCTGACCTGTGGCTCATTACTGTAACATCTTGCTGGTATGTGTACTTATATATATTTATACAGTGTACATTCTTGAAAATATGTCATCAAAATTTCAGTACGATTTAATTACTGGTAAAGGATGTTAAATTGGTTTCATTTTAGAGTAGACAACTGTACAAAATGAAGTTAAGTCTACTATGCTACAAAGTATGGCAAGTGAGTCCCTCATGACTTAACAATTTTTATATTTAGGAACAAAGAGGTTGTATTGAGGTTAGGATGCCCTAATGCTTAATTGCCTTCATTCAGGTTCACCTATAAGCACATCTAAGAAGATTCAAATGGAAGTCGTTTATTTGGGGGGTAGGGGAATGGGAAAGTAAGATAGGAAAAGAAGGCAGTCAATAAAGGGTGCAGTATCAAGATGGCTACTGAGGTAATATGGGAGGGGCACCAACAGCCAACAAGACTAAATTTTTTACCAGCTTTCAGAATTGGGCTATGACTTTACTTTAAAAAAACTAGTGTTATCATTTCTTGTGCATCCAAGTTTATTGAGTGCGATTCACCCTCATTTATTTCACCTTCTAGTTAATACTTGTGAATATTATTTAGCTCAGAAAGAAATTAAGTCTTTAAGAGGTTGGAACACTGGCACAGTATTTTGCATATGGTGAGCATTTAGTAATTTTCTACTGAATTGAGACAAATGCATAATGATATATGATGATACTAATACTGGACCCATCCCCACGAGTCCAAAGTTATTTAAATTCAGAAGCTATCCTGGAACAGATGGGGGTGGAGAGAGCCCCACTCCATAAGAATTCTTCTAGACCCTTTATTGATTCTGGATCATATAGCAGGGTCATCTTACTAAGTATGTCAATAAATGTTATGGCAAAATATTTGAATATGTGTTCTTTCTTTCATTTTTATTTCGGGCATTTCTTCTTATTTTTTTATATTATGAAATATATCAAACATAAAAAATAGTGTAAGAGACCTATATATTCACCATGCAGATTTTACTTTATTTGCTTTAGTTTGTTTTTTTTTTTAAATAAACAAGAACCTCTGGATAAGGTAAAGCCCTGCCTTTGCATCACTCACCTGCTTGTACTCACCAACCTTGGTCTTAGATTTTTCCTTAAGCTTTTTTTTTTTTTTAATGTTCATATATTTTTGAGAGGGAGATAGAGGGAGAGGGTGAGGGGCAGGGAGAAAGGGAGACACAGAATCTGAAGCAGGCTCCAGGCTATCAGCACAGAGCCTGATGTGGGGCTTGAACTCATGAACTGTGAGATCATGACCTGAACTCATGAACTGTGAGATCTTGACCTGAGCTGAAGTTGGACACTTAACCAAATGAGCCCCCCAAGTGCCCCCCCCTTAGGCTCTTCTTTCCAGCTCACCTCTTAACTCAGGCAAATGAAACCTGAAACCACCCCTCAGGTGATGGCGAATGCCCTGACAGGACCTTCAGTTGGCCCAGAACAGCCAGACCATTTGAGCTAAACCCCCAACTCATGTCTGTGCAGCTAGACCATGGAGTGACCCCTGGAATGACTGGCAATTGCCTTTGCCTCATTATGATACTAAAAGCTCTGCTGGAGGAGGAACCTCAGCCCCATTTACATAACATACAATGTACGTGTGGGCATATTTCCTTAAGGTGCCTGTGTGACCTTATGCCTGCCTCTACATCGGATGACAAGGCTTCCCTATGTAAATATTCATTCTAACCCTAAACAAAAGGTATCCATTCACCCTCTCTCAAGGAGTCATGGCTTTGGAAGCCATTCCCTATGATCGCCTTATCTGCTGCAAATAGAAGTTTTCTTTGTGCGACAGTTCAACTTAGTGCAGTTTCTGACTCACCAAGAACTGAACTTCTGTTGGTTCCATTAGAGTATGTATGTTTTTATACTTCTACCTTGTATGTATCCATTAACAACATGGAATTTTTTGCATTTTTAAACTTATATAACTGGCATAATAATTTATATCACGTTTTGAAATGTAAATTGTTTTAATTTTTAATTTTTTTATTTTATTAAAAATTTTTTTTCTTAATGTTTATTTTTGTGAGAGAGAGAGAGAGAGAGACAGAGCAAGAGCAGGGGTGGGGCAGAGAGACAGGGAGACACTGAATCCGAAACAGACTCCAGACTCTGAGCCGTCTTCACAGAGCCTGATGCCAGGCTAGAACTCTCTAACTGGGAGATCATGACCTGAGCCAAAGTCAGACACTTAACTGACTGAGCCACCGAGGCACCCCTGAAATTTAATTTTAGAGATTAATCAAGGTTGTTGCATTTTATGCTGTATAGATTTCTATAGTATGAATAAATTACACAGGTTATATTCTTCTGCTGGTGGATATTAGTTGTTTCCAATTTTTGCTATTATGCAAAATGCTTCAGTGCACATGTGCTATTTCCTCTAGGATATCTACATAGAAACAGTGTGTCTTTCCATGCAGCTTATAATAATTTTTGCAGGATGAAAGTTTTAACTTTTGGTTTTTAGTTTATTTTTGTGTGTGTTGTAAGGTAAGAATCTAATTTTATCTTTTTCCATATGGAAAAAATATGAAAATTTCCCATTTTTTCACATTGAACTATTTCATATCTGTATCTCTCTAACAGATAAAGACTAAAAACAAAATGAAACACCCATAATCACAATGCCATTATCACACCTAACAAATTAATAATATTATTTTATCTCTTAACCATGTTCAAAATTTTCCAAATATGTTTTCATAGTTAGTTTCTTCAAATCAGGATTCAAACAAGGTCAACACGTTTTATTTCACTGACACATCTTTTACAACTTTGGTCTATTACAGTTCTTTCTCTCCTAATTTGTAATGTCATTTATTTAAGAAACAGGGTCATTTGTACAAATCTCACATTCTGTATTTGGTCGATTGCATCCTTGTGGTATCATTTAACATAGTCATCTATTCACCACATTTCCTATAAACTAGTAACTTGATCTAGATGCTTGATTAGATTCCAGGTTCAATCCTTTTGGCCGTAATAGTTTGTAGGTGGTTCTATGTACCTCCTCTTTTATTACATCATGAGGAATGCAATATCTGGTTGTCTATTTTATTAGATTTTACTTTTTGAAACAGTTTTAGATTTACAGAAAAACTGAGCAGATAGTATGTAGTGTTCCTTTATTTTCCCCACCTCCATTCTCCCCATTTCCCCAATTACCAACATTTTGCATTAATCTGGTATATTTGTTGCAGTTAATGAACTAATATTGGTACCTGATTACTATTTTTTTTTTAACGTTTATTTATTTTTGAGAGAGAGAGAGAGACAGAGCATGAGCGGGGGAGGGACAGAGAGATGGAGACACAGAATCAGAAACAGGCTCCAGGCTTTGAGCTGTCAGCACAGAGCCTGATGTGGGGCTTTTACTCACAGACCACAAGATCATGACCTGAGCTAAAGTCAGATGTTTAACTAGCAGAGCCACTCAGGCACCCCAGTACCTCCTTATTAACTGAAGTTCATAGTTTATTCAGATTTCCTTTGTTTCTTACCTAATGTCCTTTTTCTATTCCAGGACCCCAACCAAGATATCAAGACTACTCGCTTTTAATGATGTTAATTTTGACCAGTGGGTTCAAGTGTTTTCAAGTAGATAGATCCATTATGAAGTTATCCATTCAACCTTTCTCTCAATGATTTTAGCATCTATTCATAATCATTACCTAAGTACAGTATTTCACAAGGAATAGCAAAACTGTGATTTTTAAAATTCAATGACTTCTTCTGCAATTATTAGCTAGAATTCTCCTATCAAGAACTTTGCCTTTTCAGCCATTTGGTTACTTTTGAAATACTGTGCAATTTATCTTGTGTAGATTTTAATGGTTCAAAATATTAATGGTTCAAATATAACCATAGGTTATGTGTAAGAAATTCCATTTACTTTTAATTTTTAAATTATTTGCACAAAAGCACAAAGAAAATATTTTATATTGCTAGACAAAGGCAGTAGCTTTCATATTCCTGTAAGTAATTTCCGCCATTTATGCAGACTGCACAAAAACATGTTGAAATGCTAATGAAGTTGTTTAAAAATAAAAACTATTATATTGCTTTGAGCCAAAAAATTTCAGGCACTTAAGTGGCATTAACAATTAGTCCTCAGAGATTTTTTGAAATGTAGTTATAATAATTAATACTATTCCTAGTTAATTTGTATGGTGTAGTAATAACAGAATAGTTTCTAGCTTGGGAACTGAGACACAAAGAGTTAAAGGAAGTGGCCTGAGGGAATTCAATAATTTATATACACAGGCCTATTAAAGAGAGTTAGCAATGAAAATATGAAAGAATGTGACTCCTTCTATAAAGGTATGGCATGTTAGTTATTTCCCTTCTCCCAAATACAACCTACTTGTGTAAAGCAAAACTTAATTTTCTAAAAAACATTATATAATATTAGTATTATAGATAAAGAATAAATACCTAATATTCAGTCAAAACTTGTTTCCAATAAAACACAATGGTCTGTTGGGGTCTAGTCAACAAAATATTCTCCATGATTCACTATCTACTTCATTTTGCTCACAAATATCAATACCACAGTTGTTTAGAAATTAAGAGGGCATGATCCCAAATTTTCAACAGACATTTAGGGGGTTGTTGGCTAGTTCTTGAAGGAACTTTTCACATTGTCCTCTCATGAACGTATTAGAATGTATGTTCCTAAAATTGGACATATACTCAATTGAATGTGCTAGACTTACTTGGTTCATGTTAATAACTTGCGGAGGTAACAGCTGAGAGTGAGATAAACATGGAGTGGAGGGAAATGATGAGTCCAATTGTAGCCCGAGACTGACTGCAGGCAGGGGAGACCATAGCTCAGCCCATTAATCTTCCTCTTCTAAGCATCCCCTTAGGAAAAAAAGCCGACAAGAACCATGGCAAATCTGCTTCCTGAACATATGTGGAGAGATAGATCAGTGTAGAACAAGAGGTGAACTGTGGTAGTCATGGGGGTGCTCCTCTCAGATATCCTTTCTATAGATTCTACATCAGGGAGCATGGCTGATTGACAGAGGACACATTTTGGGCTCTAATGCATTCATGTCTGGCCTTACCTTCCCTAAGCTTCTTCCAGTCAATGACTGAGCACAGCAGGATAGAGACCAGTCTATTTCTGCACAAAGCGGGATTCCTTATATTGGCTACTTTAGCCCAGGGACTTCCCATTGGCCTGGGTAATATTTTGTCAGAAGTGCTGTAGTCTTTTTTTCTTTTTTTAATTAAAAAAAATTTTTTTTAATGTTTATTTATTTTGACAGAGAGAAAGAGACAGAGAGAGAGAGAGAGACAGACAGAGCATGAGCAGGGGAGGGGCAGGCAGAGAGAGAGATACAGAATCCAAAGCAGGATCCAGGCTCTGAGCTGTCAACACAGAGCCCAATGTGGGGCTCGAACTCATGAACCACAAGATCATGACCTGAGCAGAAGTCAGAGGCTTAACCAACTGAGCCACCCGGGTGCCCCAGAACTGCTCTACAATCTGAGGCCCCTCCCACTCAATCCTTCCTTCCCTCTTTCCTGTCACAGATGTCAGGCCTGCATCACTCTCCCAGTCTACTCCTACTCCCTTCCCTTTCTCTTCCATAAGCACTCCCTCCAGTAAATCCCTTGCACATCTAATCTCTGTGTCTGCTTCTCCATAGATTCAAACTGATACACTTACACAAGAGTTTAGCCCATTAGATTAAACTCAGAGCTGTTTATAGCAAGTACAGACCATTTCTTGAAAAACTACATAGATCAATAGATGGCTTACAATTAGAATACATACTTTAAAAATTAATATTAATGCAAATTTACATGTAAACTATTGAATGGTTTTAAGGTCTTAATGAGCAATCACAATTTCTCTTGGGTTTTTGGTCTTAGAAGGTACATCTATCCACTATGTAAGTGCCATTCTCTAGTTTGGGGATAATGTAATTATGTACAGCAGAACTTTCTTTCTAGAACTATTTATGAGTTTTATGATAAAAGCAATTCATAATTCAAATTCTACTTCCCACTTTTTCTTAGCTCTTCATGGTGATTGTGAAATATTAAAGGCCTGTGTTTCTATGTGCTGTTAAGTAAAGCATATTGGCAGAAGCAGAAACAGAAAGTAAAAGGACTAAAGAAGTAAAAGAAACATAGTTCATGGTTTATTAATATTTTTCCTCATACTGGCAGCAATGCTATAAAACTTTGCTGCACTTTATTTCTGGTGCAAAGCAAAAATAAATGGAAACAGCAAGCCCTAGGCATTCCCCAAAGCCCATTCGATACTGGACCAAATTCACCTACCTTGTATCTCACATACCATTCTATACCATGCTGAGAAAGCCATGGATTCCTTGAGTATTTTGTTTTGATTTCCCAAAAGAAAAATTAGTTGTAGTCAGTCATTTGGCTTTGGACAAAATCATATGATGTCCATCAAGAATAATGAAAGGAAGTTTCATTTGGGAAAAAAGAAGTGCCATTATACTTTCTTGGCTTATTTTTAAGTCCTATACCTTGGAAGATATCCAGCACTTAATAAAAAAACTTCACATTACTTTGTTGAAAATCAGTATCAAGTATCAAAATGATACTGAAATGTTGAAATATCAAAAATGATACTCTTGCATTGTAGTAAAATAGCTCCATTTTCTCTAGAGTGATTGTGAACTGTGACTCTGGGTTGACATAAAAGTAAATGTAACAAGAAATGTATATATTAGATCCTAATAATTTTCAATGTTCTAAGGGATAAAAATTAGGACTTTCCAGAGATAATGCTGCTTGGGATGTGTGTTCAGTGTTTATTTTCTATTATCCAATGAATGTATTTGAGTGCAAATACTTGCAAAGGACATCTATTTATTCCATTAATATTTACCCATTTCTCACAATGTGCCAGGTACTATTCTAAGTTTTAGAACATTTGAAGATCCTTAAAACGGGAGATGACCCCTGTTTGACCTTAAAGACACCTTTAGCTCAGTTACTCTTGGAAAGTAGCAGCTTACTAATTTTGCCTTTTGGTTGAGAATTTTATGTGTTATTAAATTCTGGAATATGTTGTTTCTATAAGTTCTTTTTCTGTACTATTGTGCAAGTTATGCCTAATAAATAACAATTAAACACCGATCTGCTGAGTGCTTCTGAAAAAAGTTACCACATCTGAAGAAATTTTAGAGAGAAGAGAGAAAACAAATAGGAGGAAATTATCAAGGGAATAAATCAAGAATTTTTCTTAAGAACAAAGGACAGAAGTCATCTGATAAAGGACCTATTGAATGGCCAGCAAATTATATTTTATTCATTTTTTAATTTTTTTAAGCTTTATTTATTTTTGAGAGAGAGAGAGCATGAGCAGGGGAGGAGCAGAGAGAGGGAGACACAGAACCCAAAGCAGGCTCCAGGCTCTGCTCTGAGCTGTCAGCACAGAGCCCAACACAGGGCTTGAACTCACGAACCGTGAGATCATGACCTGAGCTGAAGTGGGACGCTCAACCGACTGAGCCACCCAGGCACCCTGGCAAATTAAATTTTAAAAAGGCCCACAGGGTACATCATCATCTGGGGAAAAAAGAAAAAACCCTAAGGGGTCAAGAATTAAAATTGCATCTCACTTCTTGAGAACAACACTGTAAGCTAGAAGACAGTGTCTTTTTTTTTTTTTTAATTTTTTTTTTTAATGTTTATTTATTTTTGAGACAGAGAGAGACAGAGCATGAATGGGGGAGGGGCGGAGAGAGAGGGAGACACAGAATCGGAAGCAGGCTCCAGGCTCTGAGCCATCAGCCCAGAGCCTGACGCGGGGCTCGAACTCACGAACTGTGAGATCGTGACCTGAAGTCGGACGCTCAACCGACTGAGCCACCCAGGCGCCCCTAGAAGACAGTGTCTTTTAAGACAATGCCTTAAAAATCCTCAAGGAAAATTCTTTTATTTAAAAAAATATTTTATTTATTTTCTTTCTTTTTTAAATATTTATTTTGAGAGGGGGGGTTGAGGGACAGAGAGAGAGGAGGGAGAGAATCCCAAGTAGACTCCATGCTGATGCGGGGCTTGATCTCACAAACTGTGAGATCATGACCTGAGCTGAAAGCAAGAGTCAGATGCTTAGCTGACTGAGCCACCCAGGTGCCCCATTTAAAGATTTCATTTTTAAATAATCTCTACACCCAAGGTGGGCCTAGAACTCACAACCCTGAGATCAAGAGTCTTATACTCCACTGACTGAGCCAGCCAGGTACCTTGGAAAATTATTTCTAATCTCGAGTTTTATACCTAGTCATATTATCAATTAAGCATATAGCTGGACTAAAGACAATTTCATATTTATAAAATCTCAAAAACTTTGCTTTCTTTCTCAGGAGGCTGCCACCAAAAAGAAACAATAAGCTGAGAAAAAGGAATCACTCATTGAAAAGAGGGAGAAAAGCCACAAGGACAATGGGTCTAGGTTCTAGGAGATTTACCAAAGGAGTGAGGTGAAGATGATACCCAAATTGATAATGAAGCAGGTTCACAGATGACAGCTTTACAGGAAGACAAGAAAACAAAAGATAGAGATTGGGTGGGGCAGTGGGTTCTAAGAGGCACAAAAATTGGAAATGATAGCTTTTCTGATCGGTTTGAACATATTAAGAGAAAATATATTTGTTCATAATAAATATTTATTTAGTGACCACCTTGAACAAGTTACTACTCTCATTAAGCTTTCATTCTGGCATAGGGAGTAAGATGATAAATATAATAAAGTTTATATTAGAAGGCAATAAAATCTATGAAAAAAGAAAAAGGAAAGCTGGGTAAGAAAGACTATAATTACTCTAGGTTAGGGAGAATAGAGTGTGTATTACAATTTAAGATAGGATGGTGAGGCTAGACCGCACCATAAAGTGACATTTCAGCCAAGACTTGAGGGGAATTAGGAAATTAGTCATGTGGCTATCTGACAGAAGAACTTGTCAGGCAGAGGGAATGGCCCGATGGGGTGGAGAAATGTGAGAGGGGTAGATGCCAGAGCAGCAGGAGGAAATGAGGTCAGAGAGGTACAGGGTGAAGGATATGTCACATAGGGCCTCGTAGATTGCTGTAGTAAGTGGCGATTCTCAGAGGGAACTGGAGATCCAATGTAGGAATGAAATGGTTTCTATTTTAAAATGATTGCTCTGGCCGCCATGTTAGAAAAGACTCTGCCGATAAGGGTGGAAACAGGGAGATAATAAGGAGACAATTGGATTGCCTAAGGAGGCAATTATTCCAGTAATTCAGGCAAGAGATGTTGGTAGCACATACTGCCAGGGCTACATCTGGTGTATGTAAACTACAGTGGCACATCTGCTGAAGGGCTGAAAGAAGAATTAGTAATAGTCACATAAGAAACTAAACAAAGTTAAGAAAGGGGGGTGGGGGGTGGCTGAGACTGCATCGGGTGCCAGAACACCTACCTTCTTCTGCCTAGTCTCACTTTCTCCTCCCTTCCGTAGCTGTTGAAGCCTAATAAGCATCCTGGATTCTAAATTTCTTTTTTCTTTTTTTTAAAGTTTATTTACTTATTGTGAGAGAGACAAAGAGTGAGTGCAAGTGGGGGAGGGGCAGAGAGAGAAGGACTAAGGATCCTAAATTGTCTCTCTGCTGACAGCAGAGAGCCTCACGCAGAGCTGGAACCCAAAAACCTGAGCCAAAGTTGGACGCTTAAACCAACTGAGCCACCCAAGCGCCTCTCTTTTTTCTTTTTAAAGTTTATTTATTTACTTTGAGAGAGAGGGGAAAAGAGAGAATCCCAAGCAGGCTTTGCCCTGTAGGTTCAGAACAAGATGCACGGCTCAATCTCACGATCCAGAGATCATGACCTGAGCGGAAATCTAGAGTCCAAAGTTTGACTGAGCCACCCGGGCGCCCCCTGAATTCTACATTTCTGTCCCAGAGTCTGCTTCCCAGAGAATCTAACTTAGAAACTTTAAAATTTTTTTTTTTTCAACGTTTTTTATTTATTTTGGGACAGAGAGAGACAGAGCATGAACGGGGGAGGGGCAGAGAGAGAGGGAGACACAGAATCGGAAACAGGCTCCAGGCTCTGAGCCATCAGCCCAGAGCCCGACGCGGGGCTCGAACTCACGGACCGCGAGATCGTGACCTGGCTGAAGTCGGACGCTTAACCGACTGCGCCACCCAGGCGCCCCATCAATTTCTATTTTAACTGAATGAAACTAAATATGTATTCTGTCTGTTGATAATACAGATCTTTCAACAGTGATATACTTTTCAAATACTGACGAAATAAATAAATCATATTTATGTGTGATAGTACTAGGGGCAAAGACCAAATCCATTTGTTTGTTGCATGTATTTCTCATTGCATGGGAATCACCTGGGTCACTTTCTAAAAATCCAAATTCCTACATTCCTGAGCACCACCCTGGTCCATTTAAACAGCATATCTCATGATCCGGGAATCTGTATTTTTTAATTTTCCCCAGGTAATTCTGAGATATTTGATCATTAAACTGATTTATGAACTATTGAATGTGGCAAAAAATACATTTATACCAGGATGTAAGTCTCATTATATAAATAAGCTGCCCAAGGGCAGGAAATGTGCTTCTAAACTTTATAAGCTCGGCACCTATTATGAGACTTGCATGCAGTAGGCATTTAACATATGCTTATGAAAATAATTCTGACCTCAAATTTTATTGGAGTCTTAATACCTAGTTTGTGTAAGGAATGTAAACGCACGTTAGGGATATTCTGTATTCATGTGAGAAGAACTACTTTGCACAGCAACCTGAAAGACAGTACTGGATTGGTGGATTGATTTCTTTTTTTAAAAACTTTTTTTTAATGTTTGTTTATTTTTGAGAGACTGAGCATGAGCAGGGAGGAGCAGAGAAAGAGGGGGACAAAGAATCCAAAGCAGGCTCCAGGCTCTGAGCTGTCAGCATAGAGCCCAACACAGAGCTTGAACTCACAAACTGTGAGATCATGACCTGAGCAGAAGTGGGATGCTTAACCGACTAAGCCACCCAGGCGCCTCGGTGGACTGACTTCTAATGCAGAAGTAGTTGTGCTCAGTTATAACCCTGAATTCTAACTTACTCTATGCTTCTGAAAAAAGATAAAGAATACTCCCATTTATGACTGATGTAATGTGTAAATTTTCTCTGTCTCGTTCCTCTTTCCACTAAATGTTCTACTTGTTGACAAAATGACTAGACAAAAAATAAAATAGTAGCTAACATTTGTACGATATCAAACTGCAGTTCTCCAAGTGTAGTCCCAGGACTCCTGGGGTTCCTGAAACCCTTTCTGGTGATCCATAAGGTCAAGATTTTTGCCGGTAATATAAGGCGTAATTTGCCTTTATCACTCTCATTCTTGGAGGATACAGTGGGGTTTTCCAGAGGCTATATCATATGTGTATCAAAAGAAATTAATGAAGAAAAGATACAAGAATTAGCTTCTTCTACAACCTGGATGTTAAAAAAATGTACAGGAGGGGCCCCTGAGTGGCTCAGTGGGTTGGGCGTCTGACGTCAGCTCAGGTCATGAGCCCCGCGTCGGGTTCCGGGTTCCGGGTTCCGGCCTGACAGCTCCGACCCTGGAGCCCACTTCAGATTCTGTGTCTCCCTCTGTCTGCCCCTCTGCTGCTTGCACTCTGTCTCTCGCATTGTCTCAAAAATAAATAAACACTAAAAAAAAAAAAAGAAAGAAAGAAAGAAAAAAAAATGTACAGCAATTTACAGGCTCTTCTAATTTTTTTGAAAATGTAGTTATTATTCATAAAAATGTTATTTATGTCAGCATACAATGGGTTTAATATTTAAAGAAAAATTGTTTAATGTTTATTTTTGAGAGAGAGGCAGAGGGTGAGCAGGGGAGGGGCAGAGAGAGAGGGAGACACAGAGTCTGAAGCAGGCTCCAGGCTCTGAGCTGTCAGCACAGAGCCCGATGCGGGGCTCAAGCTCATGGACTGTGAGATTATGACCTGAGCCTGAGTCAGACACCCAACTGACTGAGCCACCCAGGTGCCCCAAGGTTTAATGTTTTTTAATGACTAAAATTAAAAATTTGTCAGTTTTAATTTCTAATATGTTAAATATTGATAGGTATAATACACATAAACAAAAGTTGCTTGGAGTCCTCAAAAATTTTTGGGAGAGTAAAGGGATCCAAAAAGACCAAGAAGTCTGAAAAACAGTGATTTATGTTTTTACATGTTATTTAGTTTTATACAGACAAATATAAGAATTAAATTAAAATTAAAATTAAGATTAATCTAGGGGCCCCTGGGTGACTCGTAGTTTTAAGCATCTGGCTTCAGCTCAGGTCATGATCTCGCAGTTCACGGGTTCTGTGCTAACAGCTCAGAGCCTGGAATCTGCTTCAGATTCTGTGTCTCTGTCTCTCTGCCCCTCCCCCGCTCACACTCTGTGTCTCTCTCAAAAATGAATAAACACTAAAAAAAATTAAATCTAATCTAAAATTAGATTAAATTACACCAACTTAAAAAATAGATTTTTAAAAAACATTTATTTTTGAGAGAAAGAGAGAGAGAGAGAGAGTGAGCAGGGGAGGGGTAGTGAGAGAGGGGGACAGAGTATCCGAAGCTGGCGCTTTTGCTGACAGCAGAGAGCCCAATGTGGGGCTGAAACTCCCAAACGGTGAGCCACCCAGGGGCCCCTCCATGGTTGTAGCCTTTTCCACAGCTCTGCTAAGGAAATTATTGAAGAGGGAAGTTTTTATTTTGAAAGTCCTGTGGTATCATAATCAAAATATTTTTATTCTATTTCCCTAGCAGTAGTGATGATCCTTTTCCATCCCCACTTCTGACAGCAACATCTTTGATGAAAAACAAGTTAGTGGCTTAGGGCTAAACTCTCCAACAGTGTTACTTTGCAAAGAAAACAGCCGAAAAACCCAGAGTAGAAGTAGTGGTGAGGTTTCTAAATTCAAAGAAGCTTCAAGGTCAGGAAATGGGGAAATTTTACTAGAAGCCTAAACCTAAATACAGTTCAAAAGGAACAATTCCCAAGTCACTGTGGTCCAGTTTTCTTTTCACTGACTCTTTTTTCTTAGTCAACACGTAAACGGACTCTTTTTAACTGAATTGTGTGTGTACACTCCTTGTGTGTGTGCTGGGGAGGGACGGAACAGGAGGGGACCAGAGATAAAAGCCTGAAAATTTCCGGGAGCCCTTTCACTTTCCCGCCTCAATACTGAGGGGGGCGGGGCCCGAGGCCGGACCGGGGCGGGTTGCTTCCCTGGCCCCGCCCCAACCCTAGTTCTCCGTGCCCCTCCCACATGCGTTTCGCCATGATCCCAACAGGCCCAGCGGCTAGGAGGGTCACGTGAGGGTGGGCGGTGGAGGAGGAGGTTTTCCTCCGCTGGTTTTTCGTCTCTATGGTTGTCAGAGGTGGGCGGCTTTGATCCAAAGGCATTGGCAGCTCCAGTGTGGACAGGTGAGTCCTGGACCCTTAAAGGTGTAAGGGACAGCCATTTAGGGAAGGCGAAAGGGAAGGCAGGGCGAAACAGCTTTAAAGGATCTGGCCGCCCGTGTGTTGGCTTTGGGATCCGGCGACTTCTCGGGTCTGGCGGCATAGCTGTCTTCCCTGACGCGCTCAGTTCAGGGGCTTGAGAGGAGTCCTTAGTCGTGTCTGCTTGCCGTCCTCCGCTTTCCTTCATCTCACCTCGTCCCTTTTCGCTGTCCCGGGAGAGCTCCCAGTGCAGAGTTCCCAACGGCGAGGTTCACTTGGGCGCCGATGTCCCTCTCTTTTCCGGCAACCTGGAGATACACAGGTAGACTTGACTAGTTTCGCTGGGATTTGTTGATGTGGATGGACGTGGGTGATGGAGTTTACACTTAGATGCCTTATGGGTAGAAATATTAATTATTGAATCGGAAAAAGAAGTAGAAAGTCAGTGGGAACCCGAAGGAGCAAAACATAGTGCAGCCTTCTTGGACTGTTCAGTTTTTGTCTTTTACGATGCTTTCCGTTTTCATTCTCGCTTAAGTTTCCTTTTTACCATCCCGTCCTGGCCCACCGTACGATGTTTTGAGAATGAGTCGAGTGTTACTGACTCTGTGTGAATGTTGAGAGAAGAGTTTAAAACGGACTGTTCTTTAAGTTGCTGTCTCTGCTATCTTATGGTTACTTTTCTTTCCCTTTCAGATGCCTAAAAAGTGTTGTTAAGTATTTGTAAATGTAATGTAAGAAGAATTACTATTTTATGGCCAAGGGACTGGAATAAACTATTCCCCTTGTGGTACCTGGAAAGACTCACTTTCTTTGTTATTTTATAAATGTTTTTATCTCCAAATTTTGGGGTGGTTTGGCTATACCTTTGTTTATGTTAAAGTACCCCTTAGGTCCCGTGTGCAAGTAATCTAGCAGTAGAAGAAAGGAGTATGCTGACAAAGTGAACCAATTTGGGGTTGATAGATGTAGAATTAAAGTTTAAAGTTAAACCATATGACTAATAAAACGTCAGCATCTTGAGACACAGATATCACCCTGGATGACCAACACGCTGTCTTTCCGGTGTTGGACAAGGTAATGAGTTTGTTGAACATCATCTTGTCTTAAAAACTTTTTAAAACTTTTCACTTGTTTGTGAGAAGATGGTGTTGGCCTCCAGCTACTCTTTATAGTCACCCTTGATAGGTGATTATCTCTTCCACTTAAGATCATCACTCTGGCCATCTAATTATGTCTGGCCATCTAATTATGTCATTGACACCCTCTAAGTGTCCTTACTGAAAATTGTGAAACACAGAGTAATACTAACAAAAAGTGAAGATTCAGGAGTTGGTTCTGTGCTTGGGGAGAAAGGGAAAGAGTGATAGAAGCTAATAAAAGCAAGAGAACAAAAGCACGTATCGCTACCTTCCTTTATAATTTATAGACCATATTCAGTAGACTTTTTATATTCCCACGGATGCATCCTTGAGACTGACTTTCCTATATTTAAGAATGAACAATGGTATGTAACTTTTCCCATGATGCATTATTACATGAAATAATTATAACTGAAAGATTTAACTGACCCTTCAGGTCTTATATTATTTAGAATTATAGGACTAAAGTAATTGATAAGGTTATTAAACCTAATTTGGACACTTTTAATCTTTAGTTTTACTTTTTGAGCAATTTTTGTAGTGGTGGCATCACGTGCTGAATGTTAACCAGTTATTTTCCATATAGAGTTGTTTAGTATATTTGTCTTTTTGCTTTAAAGTTTATTTATTTATTTTGAGAGAGAGAGAGAGAGAGAGAGAGAGAGAGAAGTGGGAAAGAGGCAGAGAGAGGGAGAGACAGAATCCCAAGCAGGCTCCACACTGTCAGCGCAGGGCCAGACGGGGGGCTGAACCACGAGATCATGACCTGAGCCAAAATCAAGAGTGTGGTGCTCAGGGTGCCTGGGTGGCTCAGTAGGTTAACCATCTGATTTCGGCTCAGGTCACGATCTCCCAGTTTATGGGTTCAAGCCCCAGAGCCTGCTTCGAATTCTGTGTCTCCCTCTCTCTCTGCCCCTCCCCCGCTCGTACTCTGTCTCTCTCTCTCTCAAAAATGAATAAACATTAAAAAAAAAAAAAAGAGTGGGATGCTCAACTGACTCAGGCACCCTTATATATTCCTTTCAAAAAGGGAATCAATTTTGTTTTTAAAGTTTTACTTGCACTTTTTTTTTTTCCCCACTCAAAACAAAAATAGCTTGGGTGTTTGCCAACTAAAAAAGTTGATTCTTTTAAAATAGATTTTCTAGGGGCGCCTGGGTGGCTCAGTCGGTTGAGCGTCCGACTTCGGTTCAGGTCGTGATCTCGCGGTCTGTGAGTTCGAGCCCCGAGTCGGGCTCTGTGCTGACAGCTCAGAGCCTGGAGCCTGTTTCAGATTCTGTGTCTCCCTCTCTCTGACCCTCCCCCGTTCATGCTCTGTCTCTCTCTGTCTCAAAAATAAATATTAAAAAAAATAAATAAAAAATAAAAAAAAATAAAATAGATTTTCTATACACTTTGTAAATTATGAGAAAATTATTAATGCTTTTAAGACATTAAATGTTGTTACATTTGGAAAAATGGAAATATGGTGAAAATATAACATTGAAAGTCGGAATCCTAATTTATGTTTTCCCCTGCCACCCTGTAACCACTAGTTAGTTCCCTTTGCATATTTGTGAATCAGTGTGCAAAAGTAGAGTCTCAAGTAAAACTCCCTGGGAGAGGTGGTACTAATAGCTCCAGGCTTACATCCTACAACCTTAGAAACTCCAAAAGAGAGAGAACTTCCCTGTGTCTGTGATTCCAGCAAACTACTATATGAGAATTTCATTAACCGGACTTGGGTCATTGCCCATCCTGGCAGTAGTCTCTATGGTCAGAGTGATAGAATGCTTTGTGTGGTCAAGATTGGATCTTGTTCTCACCATGGAGTGGGGTAGGGGGATACCGTTTTAAACTACATGAATTAGGAACAGGCAACGTCAGGGTGCCTGCCTGGCTCAGAGGTAGAATATCCTATCCCCCTCTTGATCTTGGGGTTGGGAGTTCAAGCCTCACATTGGGTGTAGAGTTTACCTAAAAAAAATAGACAACAGGTTTTCTTTAGGGAAATTGAGGTGTCATTTTTCTGGAGAGGGGAGAATGATTCCTGGACAGGCAAAAACAACAGATGTTCACTGAAATAATTTTATATGTATTTGTTTTTTTTTTTAATTAAGAGAACTTGCTTTCCTTTACCCAATATAAATTAATTGTATTTTGCAGTTTGAGTGTTAGTGTTTTTTTTTAATGTCTATTATTTTATTCATTTATAGAACTTGAAATTTAAACTCCTTGACTAGCATATATTTGTGCTGTTGTTATATGTTTAACCCTGTACTCTGGAGTAGTCAGCTTTTCTAACTTTAGGTATATTGTGTGTTTGTCAGTTTGTTAAAATCATTTATTGGTAAATTTTTTTTTTTTTCACTGTAGGTGAACTTAACAAATTGTAGTTTTATAAATAGTAAATAAAGTTTTGAATATTTAAATGTATGTAGTCAGTATGGTTAAATGCTTGATTCTTTTAATTATTACACGTTTAAAAATCTGTTAGTATAGAGGGGCATCTGGGTGGCTCAGTCGGTTGAGCGTCTGACTTCGGCTCAGGTCATGATCTCGCGGTCCGTGAGTTCAAGCCCCGCATCAGGATCTGTGCTGACAGCTCAGAGCCTGGAGCCTGCTTCAGATTCTGTGTCTCCCGCTCTCTGCCCCTTCCCTGCTCATGCTGTGTCTCTCTCTGTCAAAAATAAATAAACTTTAAAAAAATATATTTAAAAAAATGTGTTAGTATAGTAACCATTTCATTTTGAGCATTATATGAAAAAGAAATGATAATTGTCACAAATTGCTGTCACTGGGCATTAACTTTAAGACTATAGTTAACATTAATGTCTGGTTTTGTATCTTTATGGATTATTCTAATGGTTCATTGTATTTTAAGAGAAAATATAATTGAAGTTACATATTGTTTACTCCACTGTCTTGATTTTGTTTAAAGGAAATGTTAGCAGTTCAATTCAATGGACATTTGAGCTTTAATTGCAAACGTTGGTGTCACGGGCTTTAGTTTAGACAGATTCATATTCTAAAATCCAACTCCATCACTTCTTGATGTTGAGCAAGTTACTTAATCTCTCTGAACTTGAGTTTATTCCATTATCAAAATAGAAATAATAACACTTGTCTCAAGGGGGGGGTCTTATAAGGAGTAATTTAATGTATGCCAAGGGTCTGGGATGTAGTAGGTACTTATTAAATGTAATTGTTAATAATAATGAGAACAAGAAATAACGTCTAAAAAGATTTTACTACCCCAATTTCAAAATGTTTAGCTCCAGAGGGTTTAAATGTATATATAGGTGTTACGGAATTAATTGTTTTGTGTCAGTTTGTCTTGATTTTAGCAGGTTTTTAAATTCTGTGTTACATAGATAGCAATAAACTAAAAGACTGTTTAAACTACATAATTATTAGAGGACTGCCCAAGTATTTGAAGATGGCCTAGTCCAAGTATGAAAACTGTTAGGATAGGCGAATGTATTGAGAGAATTTTACACAGACTCTGAGCTCAGCAAAGTTTAATATTAAGTAGGGCTTACATTCCTTGGCTATACAAGGCGACCTAGGTGTTGAGCACCTTGGATGTTGATATAAGAATTTATGGTGACTTTTGGTAACAGGCAGAAATAATAAAAATGGATTAGCTTTTATTTTTATTTATTTATTTAATGTTTTATTTATATTTGGGAGAGACAGAGCACTAGTGTGGAAGGGGCAGAGAGATGGAGACAGAATCTGAAGCAGGCTCCAGACTCTGAGCTGTCAGCACAGAGCCCAACACGGGGCTCGAACTCAAGAACCATGAAATTATGACCTGAGCTGAAGTTGGACACTTAACCGACTGAGCCACCCAAGAGTCCTGGATTAGTTTTTATTTTTAAGGATGAGTTCAGGGTGATGGTTACATGAAGTAATGCTTTGAGAACATATTATATTGGACACCTGCAGGTGGAAGAGATAATGGTTTAGAATGTTATTTGAAAAACAAAAAAAGGCAGCTGTAGAATTGAACAACTGTGAAAAGTGACTGGCTTTAAATATAATTTTTATGTGGTATGGGAAATTAAATATTGCCACTTTGAGAGGAGAGGTGTTTTAGCCCTATTTATGAGCAAGTAAATAGCTAGAAATGGATTAATCTTTTTTTCCCCGAACTGATAGAGTAATCAGTTTTAACATTTCCTAGGCTAACTAACTAACAATAAGTTCAAGGTGGTTTTTACTAACCATGAGACAATTGAAAACTTAATGTAATCTTGGAGAAATATATTCATATAATTCATGTCAGGTATACAAATAATGTTTACATTTCTCTTCAAAGTGATTTCGTATTGGTCATTTAAATCTTAAAGTCCCTATCTTAATACCTTGCTTGTTCAGAGTTGGTGGTTACTTCGTGTCTATTTTTTTTTTCTTGAGAGTGTGCACATGTGCGCAAGCAAGCGCACGAGCAGGGGAGGGATGGAGAGAGACAGGGAGAGAGAGAATCTCAAGCAGGCTCAGCACTGTCAGCACAAGAGCCTGACACGGGGCTTGAACTCGTGAACCATGAGATCATGACCTGAGCCGAAATAGAGTCAGACACTTAGTGGACTGAGCCACCCGGGCATCCCTAGGCTGATTGATTCTTGATGCCAGAACCAAGTCTTACTCATCATAATATCCTGAATATGCAGCAGAGTACTTGTAGTCTATACAAGTTCAGAACATGTTTGGTGAAGAGTAAGATATTTCATCTGCCTAAAAATCAGAATAGAAATAAGATATAATTCAATAGACTAAGTCTGTACACTGTAACCTATATCAGTCTGATGCATTAGGAAAACTTACTTGGAGACCTCTAGAAAATTCTATCCACACTTTTTACCACACATCAATAAACATGTTTTATCTGTAATACATACCAAGGCAGTGGAGAGAGAGAGAGAGGAAAAACATTTCCATTCGTTAAGGAGCTCATAGTCTAGTGGTAGAGACAGCCAGATGAATTGATAATTACAACTTAGATTTATGCTAATTAAGATTCAAATTAAAAATTCAGTTTATCGCTTCAGTAGACACATTTCAGGTGCTCAGTAGCCGCATGTGGCTTGTGCTTACTGTATTGAATAGTAGATGTAGAATATTTCTATCATCGCACCATATTCTGTTTGACAGAGCTGTTGTAGAACATTATACACTTGAACCTACATTCCCTAATTTCAGCTGATAGTTAATTTTCATTTCAATCATATTCCTTCCTTGTTCAAATAAAACTTGCTTTTGGATTTGAAAGTTGTATTTTTTAAAATTATCAAGTGAATTTTATAATACATTTCAAATAAAGTGATATTGTTCATTTTCTCATGTCTTTGATATGTGATAGCATTTAAATTAAGTAGTTTCAGAATTCGATTAAAAAAATTTTTTTTAAGTTTATTCATTTTTGAGAGAGAGAGAGAGAACACAAGTGGGGGTAGTGCAGAGACAGAGAAGGAGACACAGAATCCAAAGCAGGCTCCAGGCTCTGAGCTGTCAACACAGAGCCCAACAGGGCTGGAACTCACGAACCATGAGATCATGACCTGAACCGAAGTCAGACGTTTAAATGACTGAGCCCCCCGGGTACCCCTCAGAATTTGGTTTTTAACTTCAGCATTGGTATCATCTGACTTTCTATCCTAATAATTTCTGAGATGGCAGTGTAGCATAATGGTTAAGAGCAATGGCTTTGAGATCCGAGAAATCTTCCTCTGCCATCTGTTGGCTGTGACTTTAAGCAAATTTTCTAAAAGCATTGAGCTGTGGTGTCCTCAGTAAAATAGGAGTAATAATACTTACTGCAAGAGTTATGGAAAATTAAATAAGGTAACAGATATTAGGCTTTTAGCATAGTACCCCTCACAGAGTATTGTTCATTAAATGCTGGCATTAAAGAGAATTTTGAACAACGAGTTGTTTAAAAGTTATTTAAAAGAAAACAATTTTTTGAGAAAGTTGGAGACATTGGAATAGAGGCTGGGTATTAGAACATACCAAGGAATCAATGTGAAATTTGTTAAGTGTAAGTGTGACATGATTATGTGGAAGGAAAGTCTATATTTTTGGAGACATATCAAAATATATAGCAGTGAAATGATAGACTGTCTTGAGAGTTGCATAAAAATGATTCACAAAGACATACGAATAAAAGGGATGGAAAAATTGGTCTTAATATCCATTTCTGGTGAAGAAGGATTAATAAGTACCATATTTACCTTCCTGCCTGAAATAGCTAAAAAGGCAGACCAAATATACAAAGCAGTGGTTTCCTAGATTTTGGACATGGTGCAGCAAAGGAAGGTGATCCTTGAGAGATGGGAAACAGATGGGGTGAGCTCTGTGACTGCTCTGGTGTGCTGCCTGGAGTTTCCCCCCTGTAGAGCAGGGAGGGGGAATCCCAACCAGAGCACAGGGGTCTCCTTGAATTGACACAGCCTGGGGAGGCCAAGGCGGCTGGAGTTTGCACGACAGGGTACTAGAGATGAGAAAGCTGAAAGGAGAGAAAACTTTGGACATCTGCAGAGGCTCCCCCTCAAGTACTGAGTGGAGAACTGATCAGTGCACACATGTGAGGAAATTACTGAAGCTAGGAAAAGAACCACCTGAAAAGAATAGAGAACAGTACTCGAAAGAGTTTTCGCAAAGGCAGAAATAGTGTTTTTTTCTCCTGTCAGCCAGAGTGGAAAATGTCTTACTAGGTCATATAGAGTACTCAGAAGGGCTTTGTTTTAGTAGTGGGATAAAATTAGGTGCTCCAGCCCAACCTAAAAAGCTTTAAAAAAAAAAAAAAAAAGCAAGACCTGAAAAGGTCAAACTGTTTCTAAGAGACTTAATTATAAGCTCAAGAACAGTTATAGGAATTCAAAAATATCTAGCACCCAACAAGGTAAAATTCACAGTGTCTAGCATCCAATCAGAAATTGCTAGGCATGGGGTGCCTGGGTGATTCAGTCTGTTAAACACCAGACTCTTGATCTCAGCTCAGGTCTTGACCTCGGGGTTGTGAGTACAAGCCCTGCATTGAGTTCCACACTGGGTGTGGAGCCTACTTTAAAAAAAAACAAATTACTAGGCATGTAAAGGAGCAGGAAAATACGACCTATGATGACAAGAAAAAAAATAGTCAAAAGCAAAACTGGTGACAGGTGATAGAATTAGTAGAGAGGAGTATTAAAACAGTTTTTATAATTGTATTTCATATGCTTAAGAAACTAAAAGAAAGATTGATTATGTTAAATAGAAGCATGGAAGATAGGGAAAAGACCCAAATGGAACTTCCAGAGATAGAAACTCTAATGTCTGAGATGAAAACTACACTTGTTGGCATTAATGACAGATTAGACATTGGAGAAGGAAATTTATACTGAAGCGCATGAAGTATACAAAATAATCTATGAAGAGCTCTTGCTATAAGTACTTAATTTGACTCTGGTCAAGTTTTTACATGTAACTTGAATTTATGGGAGATAAAGGGACTAGAGAAACATTGAAACCATGCTGTAAGGAAGCAACTAGATAAATCCAGAATTTGAGAAATGCTGCAATTTACTTGCCCTGTTCTCTTTGAAAATTAAGGTTGTGCTGTGATTACACAACATGGTGGATATACTTAATGTAACTGAATTGTATACTAAAAAGTGGAGAAAATGGTAAGTTTTATGTATATTTTACCATATTTTTTTTTTTTAAACATTTTTTTTCAACGTTTTTTATTTATTTTTGGGACAGAGAGAGACAGAGCATGAATGGGGGAGGGGCAGAGAGAGAGGGAGACACAGAATCGGAAACAGGCTCCAGGCTCCGAGCCATCAGCCCAGAGCCCGACGCGGGGCTCGAACTCACAGACCGCGAGATCGTGACCTGGCTGAAGTTGGACGCTTAACCGACTGCGCCACCCAGGCGCCCCTATTTTACCATATTTTAAAAAAAGTACCATTTTAATCATTTTAGGTGCGCTGTTGGGAGGCATTAAGTATATCTCCGTTGTTCTGCATGCATCCCCACCATTCATTTCCAAAACATTTTCTTCTTCTTAAATGGAAAACTGTACCCATAAAATGGTAACTCTCCTTTTATTTCTCTTGCCAGTCTCTGGCATCACCAATCTACTTTCCGGTTCAATGAATTTCACTACTGTAGGAACTTATAAGTGCAATCTTATAGTATTTGTCTTTTTGTGACTGGCGTATTTCACTTATATAATGTCTTTAATGTTCATCCATGTCGTAGGATGCATCAGAATTTCCTTCCTTTTTTTAAAAATTGTTTTTATTGTGGTAGAATACACATAAAATTGACCATCTCAACCATTTAAAAAAAAATTTTTTTTTTAACGTTTATTTATTTTTGAGACAGAGAGAGACAGAGCATGAACGGGGGAGGGTCAGAGAGAGAGGGAGACACAGAATCTGAAACAGGCTCCAGGCTCTGAGCTGTCAGCACAGAGCCCGATGCGGGGCTTGAACTCACGGACTGCGAGATCATGACCTGAGCCGAAGTCGGACGCTTAACCGACTGAGCCACCCAGGCGCCCATCTCTCAACCATTTTTTAAAAAAATTTTTTTTTTAACGTTTTTATTTATTTTTGAGACAGAGAGAGACAGAGCATGAATGGGGGAGGGTCAGAGAGAGGGAGACACAGAATCTGACACAGGCTCCGGGCTCTGAGCTGTCAGCACAGGGGCCCGATGCGAGGCTCGAACTCACGGACCGCGAGATCGTGACCTGAGCCGAAGTTGGCGCTCAACCGACTGAGCCACCCAGGCGCCCCTCTCAACCATTTTTAAGTGTACAGTTCAGTGGTATTAATCTAAGTACATTCAGATTCCTGTGAAACTACCACCAACATCCATCTCCAGAACTTGCAAATTTATATTAAATACATCTATTTTTTTTAACATTTATTTATTTTTGAGGGACAGAGAAAGACAGAGCATGAGCAGGGGAGGGGGAGAGAGAGAGGGGGAGACACAGAGTCTGAAGCATCCTCCAGGCTCTGAGCTGTGTGTTAGCACAGAGCCTGACTCAGGGCTCCAACTCACGAGCTACAAGACCATGACCTGAGCTGAAGTCGGACGCTCAACTGACTGAGCCACCGAGGTGCCCTAATACATCTATTAAATAATAACTCTATATTACCACCCCCCACCCCCAGCCCCATGTAACCATGATTCGACTTTCTGCCTCTAAGATTTTGACTACTCTAGGTACCTCATGTAAGTGGAATCATACAGTGTTTGTTGAGACTGATTTATTTCACTTAGTGTAATATTGAATAACATTCATCCATGTTGTATTGTGTGTCAGAATTTCCTGCCTTTTTATGGCTGAATAATATTCCATTGTATGTATAAACCATATTTTGTTTATCTGTTCATCTGTTGATGGACACTTGGGTTGCTTCCACTTTTTGGCTATTGTGAAGAATGCTGCTATGAGTATGGGTCTACAAATATGTCTCTACTTTCAGTTCCTTCAGACATATTCCCCAAAGTGGCATTGTTGGATCATATGATCATTCTCTGTTTAATTTTTTGAGGAACTGCCATAGTTTTCCATAGCACCTAGCTGTACCATTTTATGTTCCCATCAACAGTGTACAAAGATTCCAGTTTCTCCAGTACTTGTTTTTTCTGTTCATTTCTTTGATTAGACTAGCAAGGTTTATGACTAGTCTTACCAATTGTTTGCATTAAAAGGAAGATATTTAGGTGTAATGTACTTATTGATGTTTTATTGAAATTTATATTACATAGTATGGTACGGTTTTTTTATAAAGTATTTTTCTAATGTTTATTTTTGAGAGAGAGAGAGAGAGCAAGCAGGGAAGGGGCAGAGAGAGAGGAAGACACAGAATCTGAAGCAGTCTCTAGGCTTTGAGCTGTCAGCACAGAACCCCATGCGGGACTTGAACCCATGGGTCGTGAGATCACAAGCTGAAGTCAGACGCTTAACCGACTGAGCCACCCAGGCGCCCCTACATAATACAGTTTTTATTTGAATTATCACAGCAGCATCCTGTTATCGTATTTATTCGTAATTTACTGTGTGTTGGACACTGTGCTCAGCTTTGTACAAGCATGTTCTTATTTAATCCTCTTCATAGTCATTTGCAGTAAGTGTTATTAACCCTGTTTTATGGCAGCACAAAGTTGCCAAGTCAGGAATCAAACACAAATCTGATTGGGGCACCTGGGTGGCCCAGTCCGTTAAGTGTCCAACTCTTGGTTTCGGCTCAGGTCATGATCTTGCAATTTTGTGGGTTTGGGACTGTCAGTGTGGAGCCTGCTTTGGATTCTCCACCTCCCTCTCTTTCTCTCCACCACTTCCGCTGTCTCTGTCTCTCTCAAAACAGATAAATAAACTTAAAAAAAAAACAACAAACACAAATCTGACTGACTTCAATATGGCCAGAAAGAGATCAAGTTTATAAATTCTGATATCTAGAATTAATGAATTAGCAGATTACCTTGACAGAACTCTCTGTTCCTCAGTTTATAAAAACAAAAGAAAACAAAACACAGTGCAAACTTATCTACCTGTTCAGTAAAGCTTTATTTTGTGATCTGATTTTGCTTTCATTAAATCCTGAAGTTGAAAACATCTTCAAGTAAGCAAGGGAAAAATCTTAAAAAAAAAAAAAAAAAGTACCTCTTTAAATAGAAGTTGAAGTAAAGGTAAAAAAAGGTAGGACAATATGCAGTGAAATATCTAATATTGCTGTCAGCCTAGCAGGTTCATTTCTAGAGAGAACATAAATATAGACAGATTGTTATAAAAGAATATTGATAAAGATGTCTGTTTCTGTGAAGACTAAAAAAAATTCCACTGAAATTGTTATTTATGTTGAAAGAGACTTCTTTGGCAGAAATATGTATTATTTTTACTAATTGGTCCATAGTACTGATCAGTTCTTTGCTGTTGAATGAGACTGAGCGGACCCACAGGTGCGTTCTGACATGAAATTATTATTCCATTTTAATCCTGGTGCCCCACTTTCCATATCTGAAAATTAAATACAGTACAAATGAGAGAGTATTCATTGGAGCACTTATAAAATAAAGAGTTTTCTGCAAACGCAAAGTGACATGCTTATTAAATATTGATCGCTTTGTTCTGTCTTCACATATCATTTCTGTATCACAGTAGGATTTAGAGCTTTTAATTTAATAGGGAAGCCCATAAAGTACCTTCTCATTCTGTGGTGCATATAATGCACTGTTGTTGATCAAAGTTTTGTATTTTCTTTATTTAAAAAATTTTTACTCTTCCTGTCACTGTCAGCTTTTTGTAGAGTTAGACTTAGCCAGCTAGTACTTTTACCATACATTCCCATGTTAAAACTTTATGGACAAAGCAAACAGACTTAGCAATGAAAGAATTAGCTGATTAGCAAATTACAAATGAGGACTTGGTTTACATAGGCCATTTAAGGTTTATGCTGTTGTACAATTAAATTAACTCAACCTAATAGCTTTTTGAATGGTTGAGTGTCATTAAAAAACAATTTTATATTGCATATATTACAAATACATATAGCATGTATAAAATTACATGAAATATATATGTACCCTTTAAATTTTTTTTAAATATGTATTTATTTTTGAGAGAGAGAGACAGAGCACAAGTGGGAAAGGGGCAGAGAGAGAGACACACGCACAGAATCCAAAACAGACTCCAGGCTCTGAGCTGTGAGCACAGAGCCTGATGGCAGGGCTCAAACTCACGAATTGTGAGATCATGACCTGGGCCGAAGTTGGACACCTCACTGACTGAACCACCCAGGTGCCCCTGTACACTTTAAAGAGTAATTAAGGAAGTGAACTATGTAGATAACCATCACCCAAGCCCAATGAGAACACTTCTATTACCCCAGAAGTCCCCCATGTGCCTTTTCCTAATCACAGCCCTCTTCTCTTTAGGAGACAAATTACCACCCACAATTTTGGGGATAATCATGGTTATGTGTATCACTAAATACCTTATATAGATGAAATGTAATTATATATATTCTTTATGATTTGCTTCTGCACTCAACATTATATTCATGAAACTTACCATTGTTACTGGTAAAGCATTTTTGGGGAGATGTAAATTTTCCTAAAATTAATTTTGTGATTCTTTATCTTCTTTTTTTTCTTTTAAGTTTATTTATTTTTTAGTAATCTCTGTGCCCAACATGTGACTCTTGAGATCAAGATCATATGCGCTTCCAACTGAACCAACCAGGCACCCTTCTCTCACTTTTTAAAAAAATATGTTTTATGGGGCGCCTGGGTAGTTGAGTCGGTTGAGTGTCCAACTTTGGCTCAGGTCATGATCTCGCGGTCTGTGAGTTCAAGTCTGTGCTGATTGCTCAGAGCCTGGAGCCTGCTTCAGATTCTGTGTCTCCCTCTCTCTCTGCCCCTCCCCCACTCATGCTCTGTCTCTCTCTCTCTCTCTCTCTCTCTCTCTCAAAAATAAATAAACATTAAAAAAATATGTTTTATATTGAAGTAAAAATGTATAAAAAATAAAGGTGTGTTTTAATGAATAATTATGAAGTGAATCCCTCCCTGTTTATTCATTATCCAGATTAGGAATTAGGATATTGCCAGCCCCTCAGACTCTTTCATTTCCACTGCCATGTTTTTGTTCTTATTACAGTTTTCTTCCTTCAGAGGTAACCCCTATTGTGACTTTCATCATTATCAATTTCTTGGCTTTCCTTTATTTTTATGTTAAGCAGTATGGTTTAATAGTGTCTTTTTGAATATTGTAAAAATGGAATAACCCTGAGTTTTCTGTTGTGTCTTCTTTTTTCAACATTATGTTTGTAAGGTTTTATCCTTATTGTATACAGTGTAGTCCATTTGTATTGTTACCATATAGAGTTCTCTTATGTGCATGAACTATTATTTTTTATCCACGTTAACTGTCAATAGACATTTGGGTGGTTAATAGTTTTTGATTACTACAATGTTGCTATGAACATTCCCTTACATATCTGTACATTTCTCTTTTTTAATTTTTCCTTTCAGATTTTTTTGAAGTTTATTTATTTATTTTAGTAATCTCTACACCCAACATGGGGCTTGAACTCATGATCCCATAGTCAAGAGTCTTATGCTCTTCCAACTGAGCCAGCCAGGCGCCCCCTCAATTTTTTTTTTTTTTTTTCCTTTTTAAGGAACTAGTGGTATAGTTTGGCTGTTAGTCTTTTGTTGATTATATGAATAGTTAACTGTTTTGTCCCTCTCTGGACTTAACTTTGTAGTGGTTTTTTGATGTCTTTTGTAATGTTTCTTATGGTGTCTTTTCTGATGCCTTGTATGGTTTTTTTTTTTTTTATGATTGCTTTTGATAGACTTTTATAGTCTTTTATATTTAATTTTTTTGGTATTGTTTAAAAATTTTTTTCCTACTCTGATGTCATAAAGATGTTCTCTTATTTCATCAGCTAGAGACTTTATGTATTTCCTTTTATACTGAAGTGTTTAATCCACTTACAACTGATATTTGTGTATTGTGAATCCGTTTATTTCTTTCCTCATGCATATTCAGTGTTCCAGCCTCATTTATTGGGAAGTCTTCCTTTTCCTACAGATTTGGTATCCCACCTTTGTCATACAGGATGTATCTATTTATGTGGATATGTCTTAGGGCTTGAAGTTTTTCTTCTGTTCTTCTATTTGTTCCTCTGTGGCAATATCACATTGTCTTAGGTATTAAGATTTTGTAATGAGTTTTAATTAATGTTAGAGCAGGATCTCCTGCTTGTGTTCCCCCCCCCCCCCCCACCTTCCCCCAAGCATATCTTAGCTTTTCTTGGTCCTTTGTACTTCTCTGTTCATTTTAGGGTTTGTCAAGGCCCACTAAAATCCCATTAGGATTTTCATTGGGATTGCATTGATACCGTAGTTTAGTTTGGGAAGAATCTTCATCTTTACAAAGTTTTGTTTTTCAGTGTATTAACATGATGTTACATTTATTTAGTCTTATTTATTTATTTATTTATTTATTTATTTATTTATTTATTTTAAGATCTCCTTTAACGAGGTCTTTCAATGAAGTGTTATAAGATTCTCTATCATTTTTTGAACATCTTTTATTAGACTTATTCCTAGGTCCTTTATATTTTTGCTTTTTCTTCTTCTGTCTTTATTTTATTTTTAATTGTTGAGATGGACACTTAATTTGTTCTTTCTTTCCTAATAAATATATTTAAAGCTAAGTATTTTCTTTTAAATAGTGTGTCCCACAGGTATTTTATAAAGGCAACTATACTGAGACTTTTTGAAATAGCTTCAATAGACATAGTCATGAATTTACCACAATAATCAAAATATAGAGCAGTTCCTTCCACTCCTAGAAACTGCCTTAGGCCCCTCTGTTGCCACCTTCTTCCCCCACTCCCAACTCTGGCAACTATTGATCTGTTTCCTGTTAACAAGGGTTTTGCCTTTTTTACAATGTCATACAAGTCATACAGTATATAACTTGGCTTTTTTTTTTTTTTTTTTTTAAATTTTTTTTTTTCAACGTTTTTTATTTATTTTTGGGACAGAGAGAGACAGAGCATGAACGGGGGAGGGGCAGAGAGAGGGAGACACAGAATTGGAAACAGGCTCCAGGCTCCGAGCTGTCAGCACAGAGCCCGACGCGGGGCTCGAACTCACGGACCGCGAGATCGTGACCTGGCTGAAGTCGGCCGCTTAACCGACTGCGCCACCCAGGCGCCCCTATAACTTGGCTTTTTAAAACAAATTTATTTCTTAAATTTTTATTTATTTATTTTGAGAGAGAGAGAGAGTGTGTGCACATGCACACACAAATGGGGGGAGGGGCGGAGAGAGAAGGAAAGAGAGAATCCCAAGGAAGCTCTGTACTGTCAGCACAGAGCCCCATGTGGGGCTCAAACTCATGAACTGTGAGATAATGACCTACTCCTTAAAACTGGCTCAGAGCCTGGAGCCTGCTTTGCAGTCTGTGTCTCCCTCTCTCTCTGCCCTCCCCTACTCATGTTCTCTCTCTCTCTCTCAAAATAAGTAAACATTAAAAAAATTAAAAAAAAAAAGAGTTCATTCCTTTTTAATTGTGGTTATATTCTATTGTATAGTTATGCCACAGTTTGTGTGTCTGTTCAACTGCTGAGAGATACTTGAGTTGTTTCTAGATTTTGGCAACTAAAATAAATATAAACATTCACATACAGGTTTTATGTGAGCCCAGGTTTTCATTTCTCTAGAGTAAATACCCAGGAGTGGATTATTGGGTCATATGGTAAATAGATGTTAAGCTTTATGAGAAAATGTCAAACTGTTTGCCAGAATGGAGGTACCATTTTGTAGTCCCACCAACAATGTATGAAAGTTCACTTATTTTGCATTTTTGCTGCACTTATATTGTCAGTAATTTTTCTTTTAGCCAAATAGGTGTATAATGGTATCGTTATGGTCTTAATTTGCATTTTGCTAATGTGTTGAATACCTTTTTATGTGCCCATTTATTTATGAATTAGAGCTGCTGAGAACATTAATTTACACTTTTGTGTGTGTGAACATGTTTTAATTTCTCTAGGGTAATTACCTAAATTCAGCTAGAATTTTTTATACATTGCTAAAGATCAAGTTTGAGGTAGCACTAGCATGTAGAATCTCTAGAAACCGTAGATACAGGAAAGTTCATAGGCTCTTCTGCCATCCAAGTACTAACCAGGCCCGACCCTGCTTAGCTTCTGAGATCAGACGAGATCGTGCGCGTTCAGGGTGGTATGGCCGTAGACTCACAGGCTCTTCTCAATAGATCTCCACCAGAAGCTCACCCATAACATCAGGGAAAGTGCTTCCCAAGGATTCAGCCCACAGTATGGGGGGCATCCACCACCATGAGAAAAGCAAAAAGCTCATTTCAGACCTACATAACATAAGTCTCAAGCCACTGGGGAGGGATAGCAAACCCTGTCACCTCAGCCATTGAAGCTAGAGGAGGGGAAAAGAAAAATAAATCCTCAACCCCTGAGAAAGGGGCAGAAAACTGTCAGAAGCCCAGAATCAGAAGTCTATATCTGAGGAGAGACAGGGCCATTGAGAAAGTCCCATGCACAAGACCCAGGCACAGTGCCATGGGTCTCTTCTGAAAATTGTGGCTATCCCAGGACAGCAAAGAACCCTTCACCAGGCTAGCACACACCAAGTAACAAGCACTCAGGAAAAATGACATGTTACCTAAAAGGGAACAAAGGATTATAGCAGACTTCTCAGAAATGATGAAAGCCAATTTCTTCTTCCTTTATTCCTGAATTTCCAGGTTTTTCTGCAGTATTGTTTTCCCCCATCTGAAGAACTTTTTGTAGTTTTTTAGAGCTGTGTGCAGGTAGAGAATTACCATGTTTTGATACTACAGATCTAATTTAATCCTATGAAGAATGTTGGGCTTTTTTTTTTTTTTTTTTTTTTTTTTTGCCTTAGCAGGCAGTTGGCCTAGTTAGGTTTAGGCTGCAAATTCCGACCCACCTTTTATGGGTTGTAGTTCCAATGTCAGTTCTGTTTTCATAATTTTGCAGTACTCTCCAGACTTTTCCCTTGTGTGTACCACACAGTGGCCAGTCTTGGATGTTGGTGGTGGTCTACCGCATAGTTTAGTTCACAAATCCTTTGTTTTGCTGCTGCTGCTGAGACCCATGCCTGTGCACCTTACAGTTTCACTTTATTGAACTTTCGCTCTCTGTGATATTCCCAGCATTTCTTCGCTCCCAAGAACCCCTCTTCCTTTGACTCAATCCTGAAATTTTCCTTTCCCTACTCTGTCACATAATTTGACTATGTCAGCCTCCTGAATCAAGTGACCAGAGGGTAGAAAACTAAGCAAAAGGGTTCCCTCAGTGCTCTTAGAGCACAGTTCCTCTGGTCAGAGAGAATTTTTCCCTTTTTTTCTGATTTTAGCCTTCCTAGCTGCTACTTATTCTGCACTGCTATAGGTGTGCTTTGTTCCTGGGATGGGAGAAGATGAGGAAAGACATATACACATTTACACACACAAATCCAGGGAATTTCTCCCACTCTCTCTTACTCATTGAAGCCCTTTTCCTACTCATCAAATCAGAAACAAATGGCTCTTCTTGGAGACCTCCTTGCATCTGGGACACATCTGGTGTCAGGCAAACTTTAAATTTTGGTATGGAGAGACCAGAAGAAAAAATTGGGGAAAGTCATTACCATTTCTGTGCTTCCTTGAGATCTGTTTCATTTTCCATTCTGCCTGCTAACATACTGCTTTTCAGAGTCTCAGTTATTCCATCCAGGGCTTTTCATTGCATTCAGTGGGAGACAGGAAGGAGTGTGCTGACTTCATCTTAACCTGAAGCAGAATCTCTATAGTCAAGTTTTAGGTAAACTTCCTTTTCTTTTCTTTTCTTTCTTTTTTTTTTTAACTTGCTTAGTGTGTGTGTGTGTGTGTGTGTGTGTGTGTGTGTGTTTTGAGAGAGCGCACGCAAGTGGGGGAGGGGCAGAGAGAGAGGGAGACGCAGAATACAAAGCAGGCTCCAGGCTCCAAGCTGTCAGCACAGAGCCCGATGTAGGGATCAACCTCACAAACCATGAGATTATGACCTGAGCCAAAGTCAGATGCTTAGCCAACTGAGCCACCCAGGTGCCCCTCTATAGTCAGGTTTTTAATACTTTTTATTATGAAAAATTTTAAACATATACAAAATTATGAATTCTGTCATACACTCACAAACTCCCATGTACCCATTGCACAGCTTCACCATTTATCAACATTTGGGCAATCTATTTAATCTGTAACTTCCCACTCTCGCTATCTTTTGACTTTAATTTTTTAATTTTTTAATTCTGATTTAATTTAATTTTTTGAGAGAGAGCAAGAACATCAGTGGGGGAGGGGCAGAGGAAAAGGGAGAGAATCTTAAGCTGGCTCCATGGAGCCTGATACAGGGCTCGATCCCAGGACTATGAGATCATGACTTGAGCCAAAGTCAAGAGTTGGATACTTAATTGACTGCACCATCCAGGGGCCCCTGTCTCTTGACTTTTAATTGCAAAACCCAGATGTCATTTTGTTCTAATTTCTATAATTTTTATGTGTGTTTGAAAAGAACATGTAATACGCAGTTGTTCAGTGTTCCATATATGGCCATTACATTAAATTGGTGATCATGTTAATAAAAATATTTTATATCCCTCCTGATTTTAAAAATGTTTTTACTGATACTTTTTTTTTCTTATACCGCAGTTTATTTTGAACTTTAAGCTCTGTAAAGTCATAATACAGGGGCACTTGGGTGGCACAGTTGGTTAAGCATCTGACTCTTGATCTCTGTTCAGATCATGATCTCATGGTTCATGAGATTGAGCCCCACATCGGGCTCTGTGCTGATGGTGTGGAGCCTGGTTGGGATTCTGTCTCTCCTTCTGTGCGCACATGTGCATTCTCTCTCTCTCTCTCTCAAAATAAATAAATGAACGTAAAAAAATTTAAAGTAATAATACATAGTTGTGTTACTTAAGTCTAATGTATTTGTGTTAGGGGGTGCTAAAGATAGTTATCTCTTTTTTTGTGTGGCCTTGAACTTTGTTAAAGTAATATTTTAAGCTCTTATGGAAATTAACATTTAAGAGCTTTAAACTACATATGATAAACATGTTATTTATGATGTATTGTTATCCTGTCAGTATGTTCATAGAGTTTTAGCTTAAAAATCTTAAAAGCTTCAAGCTTTTAAAAATGCTTGCATTTTCACTTTTGACAATACTATTCCAATAGGTGTGAAGTGGTATCTCATTGTGGTTTTGATTTTCCTTTCCCTAATGACTAATGTCGAACATCTTTTCATGAACTTATTGGCCGTTTGTATATCTCCTTTGGAGAAATGTCTATTCAAGTCCTTTGCTCATTTTTAAATTGGATTGTTCCTTTTTTGTTGAGTTGTAGGAATTCTTCCCACTCTCCCTCCCTCCCCAGGAGTTCTTTATACATTCTGGATATTAATTCCTTATTAGATATGTGATTTGCAAATATTTTCTCCTTCTATTGGTTGTCTTTTCTTTCTCTCGATACTGTCCTTTAATGTACAAAAAAATTTTATTTTGCTGAAATCAGTTTGTTTTTCCTTTTGTTGACAGTGCTTTTGGCATTCAATCCAATAAGTTATTGCCAAATCCAAAGTCCTAAAGATTTTCATCTTTGTGTTCTAGCAGTTTTTTAGTTTAGCTGTTAAGTTTAGGTCTATGCTCAATTTTGAGTTAATTTTTGTGTATGGTGTAAAGTAAGAGTCTGATTTCATTCTTTTGCATGTGGACATACAGCTTTCTCATCACTGTTTATTGAATAGCTCTTTTCATGTTGAATGGACTTAGCACCCTTGCTGAAAATATGTTAACCGTATATGTGGTTTATTTCTATGCTCCTATTTTATTCCATTGGACCATATATCTGTCTTTATGCCAGTTCCACACTGTTTTTCTTGTTGTAGCTCTGTATTAGGTTTTGAAATCAGTAAGTGGTAGTTCTTCAACATTGTTCTTTTTCAATATTTTTTTGGCTATTTGGGATCCCTTGAGATTTCATATGAATTTTTTTTTTTGAGAGAGAGAGAGAGTGCAAGTGGGGGGGGGGGGAGGAGCAGCGGGAGAGGAGAGAGAATCTTAAACAGCACAGAGGTGGATGTGGAGCTTGATCCCCCAACCCTGGGATTATGACCTGAGCTGAAATCAAGAGTTAGATGCTTCACTAACTGAGCCACCCGGGTGCCCCAAGATTTCATATGAAATTTTTTAGAAGACTTCTTTTTTAAAAGAGCCATTTAGATTCACAGCAAAACTGAGGAGAAGGTATAGCAATTTTCCATAACCCACTGCCCTCACATGTACATAGCCTCCCCCATTATCATCTTCCCCTATAAGAGTGGTACATTTATTACAGTTGATAAACCTACTGATACATCATAATTGACCAGAGTCCATATTTTACATTATGGTTCACTTTTGGTATTGTATGTTTTATAGATTTGGACACATGTATAGTGACATGTTCATTATTATGGTATTATACAGAGCATTTTCACTGTCCTAAAAATCCTCTGTGCTTTGCCTATTTATTCTTCCTCCTGCCCCAACCTTTGGCAACCTCTGATCTTCCCATTGTCCCTACACTTTTGCCTCTTACAGAATGTCATATAGTTGAAATCAACTGCATGTAGCCTTTTCAGATTGGTTTCTTTCAGTTAGTAACATGCATTTAAGGTTCCTCCATGTCTTTTCATGAACTGATAGCTCATTTCTTTTTGGTGCTGAATAATACTCCATTGTCAAGATATACCACATTTTATTAATCCATTCACCTACAGAAGGACATCTTGGTTGCTTCCTGGTTTTGGCAGTTGTGAATAGAGCTGCTATATACATCTGTGTGCAGGTTTTTCTATGGACTTAAGTTTGCAGCTTCTTTGAGTAAATACCAAAGAGTGCAACACCGGATCATATGGTAAGAGTATTTTTGCTTTTGTGAGAAACCACCAGACTGTCTTCCAGAGTTACTGTACTGTAGGACTGCTGACAAAACTGACTCCATCTTTAGCCCTCCATTTTGTTCTCCCCTCTGGCGCACAGATGGCACTACCGTAGATAACTAGCAGAGAGCCTCTCTGGCACGCAGATGGCACAGATGGCACACTTTAGATAACTACCCTATGACCTTGCCTCTGTGCCCCTTGCTCCATAAAAGCTGGAAAGTAACGTCCAGATAGGGGAGTAGAATAGGGGGGAAGAATACCTGTGTGCTGCCTGGATTGTCTGTCCCCTGATCCTCCCTGTCATGTAAGTTACCCTGAATAAAACTCTTTGTAACCATATGTAGTGGCTTGCTTTGTTTTCTGGTATTGAAACCAGTCTGGAGAATACATTATTGACCCTCCTCCGCCTTCTATCCTTCACCTTTATGCCTTCCTATCAGTAATGAATGAGAGTTCCTATTGCTCCACATCCTCTCCAGCATTTAGTATTGTCAGTGTAGCACATTTTGGTCATTGTAATTGGAGGGTATTTCTATTTCAGTATTTTAATTTGCATTTCCCTGATGACATATGATGTGGAGCATCTTTCTGTATGCTTATTTGCCATCTGTATATTTTCTTTGGTGAGATGCCAATTCCATATAAACTTTGGGATGCAATTTTGTGTTTCTTTTAAATGGTGTGAGTTTTTTAAAGAAGAAACTACATACATCCCCATCTTCTAATTCTCTTCCTTGTCTGCTTCAAGGAAATCGTTTAGTACCTGTTCCATTTTTTTCATTTTCTCTCAGTTAACACCAGTGTTTTAATGTTTTGATTCTTAATTTTTTTTATGTAGGGTATTTATTTCTGTAATGGATGAGTTTCTATTATATTCTTTGTCCTTCTTGTTAAAGATAAAGAAGTACAGATTTGTAGAAAGACGAATATATGGGATTTAATTAAGAGATTAAAGTATTTGGAGAGGATAATGAAATCTGACAAGTGCTTTTTCACGTATCTTTTAAGTTGACAGCTGGGGTCATTTTTCGAAGTTACTAGGCAAGCAGAATTGAAGGCAGCAGGAAAAAAAATAACATTTAAATGTCTTGTCTATTACACCATAAATGTCAGGTTTTAAATTCAGAATCGGGGATTTTTAATACCTTTAATATTTGCAATTTTATTAAAAGATGAAGAGAATAAGAAAGCCTCATTGTACCTTGTGATTGATAAAGTAATTAAAGTAGAGTTGAAAATATCAGGCAACAAAGAGCATAGGCTAGGAGGGTAGAATATCCTGGTTTTTAATCTCAATTTAGTTACTTATCAGGAAAACTATAGGCTCTGATTTACATTTTTTTTAAAACGTTTATTTATTTTTGAGACAGAGAGAGACAGAGCATGAACAGGGGAGGGGCAGAGAGAGAGGGAGACACAGAATCTGAAACAGGTCACGATCTCGGACCGTGAGATCATGACCTGAGCTGAAGTCGGACGCTTAACCGATCAAGCCACCCAGGCGCCCCTGATTTACATTTTTAATTACAGCTTTATTAAGATATAACTCACATACCATGTACTTGATCTATTTAAAGTATACAACTCAGTGGCTTTTAGTATATTCACAGACGTGTGTGTTCATCACGAGAATCAATTTTAGGACATTTTCATATCCCAAAAAGAATCTCTTTCCCTTTGGCACTTACTCCTCATTTCCTCCTAACTTCCCCCTTACCAGTTAAAGCAACTTTCTGTCTGTAGATCTAGTTTGAACATTTCTAACGTGCATTTTTAAAAGATCATTCTGGGGAAAAAAATACTCTGGCTAATATAAAGAATGAAAGCAAGGAGACTATTGCAGAAATCCAAGCTTGATAGGATGGTGGTGTGGACTTGGCTGTTAACAGTGAAGATAGAAGTTTACAGATTAGCATGTTGTTTAGAAAACTGTGACTTAAAAAAATAATTTAAAATAATTTCTCTTAAAAGAGGAATATTTAATATTTAAAAGAGACCATAATATACAAAGTGGTGATTTTATTTTTTGTTGTTGATTGAATTTGTTTTATTATTACTAATTTTTAAAGTTGCTTTTAACTTCATGAGTCATTTTCTTTTTTTCAAATTTTTATTTAAATTCTAATTAACATACAGTTACCACCTAGTTAACATACAGTGCAATGTTGGTTTCAGGAGTAGAATTGGGCTCTTTCCATAGTTTGGCTATTATTGCTAATGCTGCTGTAAACATTGGGGTCCATATACCTTTTTGAATCTGTATTTTTTTTATCCTTTGGGTAAATAGCTAGTAGTGCAATTGCTGGATTGTAGGGTAGTTCTATTTTTAATTTTTTGAGGAACTTCCATACTGTTTTCCAGAGCGGCTGCACCAGTTTGCATGCCCATCCACAGTGCAAGAGGTTTCCCCCTTCTCTGCATCCTCACCAACATCTCTTGTTTCTTGTGTGGTTAATTTTAGCTATTCTGACAGGCGTGAGGTGGTATCTCATTGTAGTTTTGATTTTTATTTCCCTGATCATGAGTGATGTTGAGCATCTTTTTGTGTGTCTGATAGCCATTTGGAAAAATGTCTGTTAGTGTCTTCTGCCCATTTATTATTATTATTATTATTATTATTATTATTATTTGGCTTTTGAATATTGAGTTTGATAAATTCCTTTTTTTTTAATTGTTTATTTTTGAGAGAAAAAGACAGAGCATGAGTGCGCGAAGGGCAGAGAGAGAGGGAGACATAAGATCCGAAGTGGGCTCCTTGATGACAGCAGAGAGTCTGATGTGGAGTTTGAACTCACAAACCTTGATTTCATGACTTGAGCTGAAGTCAGACGCTTAACTGACCGAGGCACTTAGGCACCCTGATAAGTTCTTTGTAAATTTTGGATACTAACCCTTTATCAGTTATGTTACTTACAAGTATCTTCTCCCATTCCTTAGGCTGCCTTTTAGTTTTGTTGATTGTTTTCCTTTGCTGTGCAGAAGCTTTTTTTAAATCTTGATGACATCCCAATAGTCCATTTTTGCTTTTGTTTCCTTGCCTCTGGCAACTTGTCTAGTAAGAAGATGCTGTGGCTGAGGTCAAAGAGGTTGCTGTGTTCTCCTCTAGAATTTTGATGGTTTCCTGTCTCACATTTAGGTCTTTCATCCATTTTGAATTTATTTTTGTATATGATGTAAGAAAGTGGTCCAGTTTCATTCTTTTGCATGTTGCTGTCCAGTTTTCCCAATACCATTTGTTGAAGAGACTTTTTTCCATTGGATATTCTTTCCTGCTTTGTCCAAGATTAGTTGACCATATAGTTGTGGGACCAGTGATTTTATTCTTAAAGAAAGGCTTCAGATTCTACAAGGAAGGCCAGAAAATCTTTATATCCAGTATGTAAAGAAATGTTTATTAGTGGAATATATTGGATTTTCAAGTCTCTGAAGCTAACAGTGTAGTATGGCTTTACCTAGTTCATATCAGATTGGGCCTGCTGTTGGAAAAGTCTAAAGTGGTGAACTGTTTACTAGTTTTACTCCTTAGTAGATTAGACTATATACGTATTTAGTTGTTATGGCTGATACCATTTATACTTTTTGGCTTCAGGTAGAACCAGCATTCAAGGTCAAAATAACAAAATAACAAATTTATGATTAAGAAATATATAAAAATTACCCCATATATAAGACTCTTTGAGAATAATTTACGTATTTGTTTTCTAAATGACATCTGCCTTTTATTTATAATTACTTATAATAATAATTTTAAAAAGGCCTTTTTACTTAGAAAGGCCTTTATCTTTCATTTTGTGTTCTTAGAGCTATTTAATGTTTCCTGAGTACATTTTCATCACCTGAAATGGGTAGAAGTAGAAAATTTTAACCAATCATTAGGGAAAAAACACTTTGTAGAGAACTACCTCTCAAATTAAAAACCAAAATGATCGTTAAATGGTTTAATAGACATGCCAAAGAAACATTATTTTTATACTATTTTAAACTGCCCAGAGCTTAGCAAGCAGATTATTGCTTTACTGCTTCATTCATTCATTCATTCATTCATTTAATGTTTACTTATTTTTGAGAGGGGGGGGAGAGAGGGAGCGGGGGAGGGGCAGAGAGAGAGAGGGAGACACAGAATCCGAAACAGGCTCCAGGCTCCGAGCTGTCAGCACAGAGCCTGACTCGGGGCTCAAACCCATGAGCTGTGAGATCACAACCTGGGTTGAAGTCGGAAGCTTAACCAACTAAGCCAACCAGGCACCTTGTCTTACTACATTATTTAAATTTGAATTGAAGCAAAATTTGACAGAAATGAGAAAAATAAAAGACTACTATCTATAGTAAAGAAGATACAGAAATCTTAAATGAAATAGTCAATTTTCCTTTTTTTCTTTTCTTTTTTTTTTTGAGAGAGAGAGAGAGAGCATGAGCATGCAGGAGCGGTAGAGGGAGATAGAGAATCTTAGGCAGGCTCTACACCCAACACAGAGCCTGATGCAGGGCTTGATGTCACGACCCTGAGATCATGACCTGAGCCGAAACCAAGAGTCAGACACTTAACCAACTGAGCCACCCATGCATCCAAAATAGAATTTTATTTATTTGTTTGTTTTTATTTATTAAGAAACATTTTATTTTAATGTTTTATTTTTATTTTTTGAGAGACAGAGAAAGAGCATGATCTGGGGAGGGGCAGAGAGAGGGAGACACAGAATCCAAAGCATTCCAGGCTCTGAGCTGTCAGCATAGAGCCTGATGAGGGGCTTGAACCCACAGACGTGAAATCATGACCTGAGCCGAAGTGGGATGTTCAACCAACTGAGCCACCCAGGCACCTCTGAATTTTAAAATCTCGTAATTAAAAAAATTGCATATACAGTAAAATTGACCTATTTTGCTGTGCATTTCTTTGAGTTTTAGCACATGTGTAGATTTGTATGACTGTCCCACACAGGATACAGAATATCTGTCAGGGTACAGAGTATCACCTCCAAAATTTCTGTGTGGTTCTACTGTACTCAAATCTTCTACCTACCTGTAACCTGTGGCAGTTGGATCTATTTTCTGTCTCTACTAGTTTTCTTTTCCAGAATGTCCTATAAAAGCATGTAACTTTCTGGGGTGCCTGGGTGGCTCAGTCAGTTGGGCATCCGACTTCAGCTTGGGTCATGATCTCACAGCTGGTGGGTTCGAGCCCCACATCAGGCTCTGTGCTGATAGCTTGGAGCCTGGAGCCTGCTTAGGATTCTGTGTCTCCCTCTCTCTCTCTGCCCCTTCCCCACTCACACTCTGTCTCTCCATCTCTTAAAAAATAAACAAACATTAAAAAAAACAAAAGCATGTAACCTTTTGAAGTTGACTTCTTTTGTTATCACGGTAATACCTTTCAGATTCTTGTTGAGCATGTCAGTAACTCATTTGTGATTGACTGATTGCTGAGTGGTATTCCACTGTGTGGACATACTGGAGTTTGTGTATCCATTCGGCTGTTGAAAGTGACTTAGGTTATTTACAGTTTTGGTAATTACGAATAAAACTGCTGTGACCATTTCATGCACAGGTTTTTGTGGAGACCTAAGTTTTCATTTCTAGAGAACCTAGGAGTGTATCCTCTTTCATTCCCTTCAACAATGTATTACAGTTGCTCTGCATCTTTCATAATGTCAGATACTGTTGGTTTTAATATTGTGTTTGTTTATTTAATATTTTAGCCATTCTAATAGGTGTATAGTAGTGTCTGATTGTGGTTTTCATGATCATTTTTCTAATAGCTAATGATGTTGAGCATCTTTTGAAGTGCTTATTAGCCATTTGTATATCTTCTTCGATGAAGTGTATGTTCAAATCATCTGCTCATTCCTTACTTGGGTCTTTTGTATATACTTTATGATTATAGAAAATTCTAGAAAATGCAGATCATCTCTAGGGTAGTGGTAGCACCAGCACTATGCAGGCATCTAAAGTCTGAGAAAAGGGAACTCTTTCTGAACAAAGGAACTGTGATCCCAAGAACATAGGCAGGATTCATATTGTTTTTTCTTTTCTATCCTCTAGCACAGTGGTTTTCAACTGGGTTGAAAAACTGGGTAGTGGTTTCTGCCTACCCCTGGGGAACATTTGGCAATGTATGGAGACATTTTTGATTCTCACAACCAAAATGAGGTGGGTGGTGCTACTGGTAAGTAATAGCACCTACCTAGCTAAAGGAAGAGGAAACTTTGGGTTAGAGGAGAAAAGTGAAGTAAGTATAGAACTGAAAGGCTTTGGGAATTTTGGGCTTCTGAAAATTTTGGGGATAGGAGATTTTTGGTGATAGATTTCTGTGAATCTTCGACTTTTACATCACAGAATCACGGAATGTTAGAATCTTGGAGACCTCATAACCTGATTCTCAAGGGGTATCTGGGTGGCCCAGTCAGTTGAGCATCCAACTCTTGATTTCAGCTCAGGTCATGATTGCAGGGTCATGAGATCGAGTGGAGCCTGCTTAAATTTTCTCTCTCTCCCTCTGCCCCCTCCCCTGCTTGAATTTACTCTCTCTCTCAAATTAAAAAAACAAAACACTAACTGGGAAAGATAGATGTACCCCATGTTCTTGCAACATTATTTACAATACCCAATGTATGGAAACAACATGTGTTTACATTCCACCTAAAATAAATTAATAAATAATAAAATTAAAATTAATTTTTAATTTCAGCTTATATTTCTTTTTTTCCTAAGTGCCATTAATAGTTGTTTTATTTCTATTTTTAGCTGGTTTGTCCTATTTGTTGTTTTTATTAATTTCTAGTTTTATTGTATTGTTTTTAGAAAGTTTTTTAAATATTTCTATTTTTTTGTTTTCCTATGGCCTAATATTAATCTATATTTTTATTAATGTTCCTTGAGGCACTTGAGAAAAAGATGTATTCCCTATGACCAGTGTATTATTTGATACCTCTGTAAGATATACCTTATGAGTTATGTTGCTAAGATTCTTCTTTAGAATTTGAAAGTTTTGAAGAAAGCCTTTTCAAATCATGTATACTTTTAATTTTAAGTCCTTCCTCTGATCTAGTCAGATCCTTTTTTTAAGAAGGATTTTTAGGGGCGCCTGGGTGGCTCAGTCGGTTAAGCATCTGACTTCGGCTCAGGTCATGATCTCACTGTCTGTGAGTTCGAGCCCCGCGTGGGGCTCTGTGCTGACAGCTCAGAGCCTGGAGCCTGTTTCAGATTCTGTGTCTCCCTCTCTCTCTGACCCTCCCCCGTTCATGCTCTGTCTCTCCCTGTCTCAAAAATAAATAAAACGTTTAAAAAAAATTTAAAAAAAAAAAGAAGGATTTTTAGTATTTATTCCTGGGATGCAAGGATTGTTTAATATTCAGAAAACGATCATCATGATACATCATATCAATAAGAGAAAGGATAAAAACTATATGATCATTTCAATAGATGCAAAAAAACATTGGACAGAATACAATATCCATTCATAATAAAAACCCTCTGAAAGTAGGTCTAGAAGGAACATATCTCTATATGAAAATCCCACAGCCAAAAAAAACTGAGAGGCTTTATCCCTAAGGTTAGGAACAAGACAAGGATATCTACTCTCACCCATTTTATTCAACACAGTACTGGAAATCCTAGACACAGCATTTAGACAACATAAGGAAATAAAAGGCATCCAAATTGGTAAGAAGTAAAACTCTCACTATTTGCAGATGACATGATACTGTATATGGACAACCCTAAAGACTCCACAAAAAAACTACTGTAACTGATCAATGAATTCACTGAAGTCTCAGGATACAAAATCAATATACAGGCATCTGTTGCAATCCTATACAGTAATAATGAAAGAGCAGAAAGTGAAATTAAGAAAATCCCATTTATAAATGCACCAAAACAGTAAAATATCTAGGAATAAGCTTAATCAAAGAGGTGAAAGCTTGTACTCTGAAAAGTATAAAACACTGATGAAAGAAATTCAAGACAATGCAAAGAAATGGGAAGACATTCCATGCTCATGGGTTGGAAGAACAAACGTTGTTAAAATGTCCATCCTGCCTAAAGCAATCTACAGATTTAATGCAGTCCCTATCAAAATACCAACAGTATTTTTCACAGAACTAGAACAAACAATCCTAAAATATGTATGGAACTACAAAAGACCTCGAATAGCCAAAGTAATCTTGAAAAAGAAAAGCAGAACTAGAGATATCATAATTCCAGATTTCAAGTTATATTATGAAGTAGTAATAATTAAAACAGTATGGTACTTGTGTAAAAATAGACACATAGACCAGTGGAATAGAATGGAAAACCCAGAAATAAAACCACAATTATATGGCCAATTAATCTTTGACAAAGAAAGGATGAATATACAGTGGGAAAAAGAGTCTATTCAACAAATGATGGGAAAACTGGACAGCCACATGCAAAAGGATAAACTGGATCACTTTCTTTTACCGTATGTAAAAATAAACTCAAAATGGATTAAAGACCTAAATGTGAGACCTGAAACCATAAAAATCCTTAAAGAGAACATAGGCAGTAATCTCTCTGACATTGGTTGTAGCAACATTTTTCTAGATATGTCTCCTAAGGCAAGGGACATGAAAGCAAAAATAAACTAGTGGGACTACAACAAAATGAAAAGTTTCTGCACAGTGAAGGATACAATCCACAAAACTAAAAGACAACCTACAGTATGGGAGAAAGTATTTGCAAATGACATACCCAATAGTTAGTGTCCAAAATATATAAAGAACTGATACAACTCAACACCCCAAAACCAAATAATCCAATTTAAAAATGGGCAGAAGACATGAATAGACATTTCTGCAAAAAAGACTTAGAGATGTACAACACGTACATTAAAAAGATTGTCAACATCACTTATCATCAGGGAACTGCAAATAAAAACAATAATGAGATACCACCTTATACCTCTCAGACTGGCTAAAATAAAAAACAAGAAACAACAAGTGTTGGTGAGAATGTGGGTAAAAAGGAAACCTCTGGCGACATTGGTGGAAATGCAAACTGGTACAGAGGTGGTGTAAAATGGTATAGAGGAGAGTAAAAACTGTTTTTCAACAATGCTTCTTCTAGACTATTCCTCATCTTCACTTTTACACACCTCACCATTGCTTTATACAAGTTAATATTTTATTGATGCTAATTTCTTTTGTAACAATGCTTAAATTTTCCTTATTGATAGCTGAATTTTTTCATCCTGTATTTTTATAATGGCTTGTAGGTACATTAAAAGTATTTATTAACCATTAAAACTCTATAGCTACCTAGTTTCCAAAACTTGAAATGAAAAGTTGGAGATTTTGTTTTATGGAAATTTTAAATATTGAAAACTTAATGATGACCTAACATATTAGCACATCTTAGAGGGTTTAGAAAATTTATATTGGTTATGAAACCAATTTACATTGGTTTCTGGGTGGTTGGGTTTTCATTTTAAATAGACTTCTTTCTGGGGGCACCTGGATGGCTTAGTTGGAAGCATCTGACTCTTGATTTTGGCTCAGATCATGATCCTATGGTTCATGGGATCAAGCCCTGTAGCAGATTCTGTACTGACCGTGAGGAGCTTGCTTAGGATTCCCTCTCATCCTCTCTCTCTGCCCCTCCCCAACTCACTCTCTCTGTCACAAAATAAACAAACTTAAAAAACCCAGACTTTCTTTGGTTGATTTATTTTTTATTTTCCTTTTGCACACTTTGTTTTTGTGTGCAGTTATTCAGGAAGGGAAATTTCCACTCGACTTTTTCCTTCACCAGACAGAAGTTTCAGGTGTGTGTATGTGTGTGTGAGCACATGCACACAAAAAGTGAACCATGGTGGGGGGGGGGGGGCGCGCCTGGGTGGCTCAGTTGGTTGGGCGTCCGACTTTGGCTCAGGTCACAATCTCATGGTCCGTGAGTTCGAGCCCCGCATCGGGCTCTGTGCTGACGGCTTAGAGCCTGGAGCCTGCTTCGGATGCTGTGTCTCCCTCTCTCTCTGCTCCTCCCCTGCTCATGCTCTGTCTCTGTCTCAAAAGTAAATAAAAACATTAAAAAAAGAAAGTGAATCATGGAGGTACGTACTTGATGGGTGAAAGAATGTTTCCCAGAGTATCAGAAGGTTACTACTGTAGGATTGTGACTTGCTTTTCCATCGTATCTTCATTTCACAAGAATATGTACAAAAATTCTTTGTCAGTGGGCACCTGGGTAGCTCAGTAGGTTGAGTGACTGACTCTTGATTTCCGTTCAGGTCATGATCTCATAGTTCATGGGTTCCAGCAACCCCTGCCACCTCCCACCCCCTTTGGGTTCCATGCTGACGCTGTAGAGCCTGCTTGGGATTCTCTTTCTCTCTCTCTCTCTCTCTCTCTCTCTCTCTCTCTGTCTCTGACCCTCCCCTGCTTGTGCATATGTGTGTTTGTGTGTGCGCGCGTGTGTGTGCTTGCGCATGCACATGCTCTCTCTGTCTCACCCTCTGGAAAAAAAAACTTTAAAAAGTTCTTTGTCAAACCTAACATTTCTGTGAGTTGATTCTTGTTCCTACAGTTACCTTTTTTTTTTTTTAATTAGCACTTGCGTGCATGCATGTGCTGGGGAGGGGCAAACAGAGAGGGAGAGAGAGAATCCCAAGCAGGCTCCACGCCCAGGACAGAGCCAGAAAGGGCTTGAACCTATGACCATGAGATCATGACCTCAGCCGAAATGAAGAGTCGGACTCTTAACCAACTGCGTCCACCCAGGCGCCCCCTTACAGTTATCATTTTTTACTGTTAGAGACTTGTATAATGTAACTTCACATTCTCACCTAGATCTTTCAAATAGCTTTCTTTGCTGTTGGAAAATACTTCTCAGAACAGAGTTAGCTGAAGTGTGAGCTTTCCTCATTTATTCTGTCAGTAATGTCACTTTGAGGTATGAAAATGCATCTTTTCTAGACGTGGATGTTAATCTTTACTGTATTTTGGCAGTCATCCTGGTGTCTTCAGTGCAGAACTTTCAGTCTGATTCATTTCATCTAACAGAAAGTACAGAGATGTTTTTAAAATTACCTGGCACAATTAAAGTCCAATATATTGTTGCATTTTTACCGGTGCCATTGTTGTGCAGTAAAGGTTGTATTTCCAGTAGTTTATCCCATTCCTCAGATAATGTGGCAAAGGCTTCTAAGATAATGCATTTAGCCAAACGCTTTTGTAAAGAATGCTTAGTTTTTTCCTACTCTAAGTAAATATTCTTCTTTGGAGCCTTAAGCCCTTTCTACTTACCAACCTAATGTAATTTTTCCTTTCTTTGAATCCGTATTAATATGTTCTGTAGCCCTTACACTTTTTCCACCATAATGGATAGTTGAATAGTTGTTTTATGTCCCCTACCAAATGATACGATGTTTGTGGGCAGACACTGTCTGTTCATCTTTGTGTTTCTTGCACTGCTCTCACAATACCTTAATAAATACATAGCTAATGACTTGAATGAAATGATAGCAATTGGACATTTTGGATTATGTGAAATTTGCTTCAGCTACTGAGTCTAATGTAGGATGTTGCCTCATTTATTACCACTCAGGATGGCCTTCTTCCAAAAAGTACAAAATACTTTTACATTTTGTTTTTCTGAAATGAACTCTTAAAGCCAGAAAAGACTTAGAAACAAATACCACCTGTGCCCTGTATCTTCCAGAATTCAGTTTCAGAGAGGGTAAAACATTTACTGGTCATATAGCAGGCTAGAGCTAGAAAGAGAACCTAAGTTCTCTGTATCTGCTTGTGTAATTGAACAGTAATGCTTTTTATTACTGCTAGTAATAACTTTAAATTCACTAATTGGCACTGAGGATACTAAGAAACCTAAAACATACTTCCTGCTTTTAGATTTTTGATATCCTGGGCAAGTTGACAGGTATACATTAAAATTATTTCATGTGTCCATTTGTAAAACAAACAAAAAAACCCTTTATCATCTTTTACTCTTTGTCTTTTATTTTTGCCCAGATGTATTTGCATTCATTTGTTCAAAAAAAAAAAAAAGGCAAACAAAATTACTTCAATTTTTTTTTAATGTTTATTTATTTTTGAGAGAGACAGAGACAGAATGTGAGTGGGTTAGGAGCAGAGAGGGGGAGACACGGAAGCAGAAGCAGGCTCCAGGCTCTGAGCTGTCAGCACAGAGCCCGACGCGGAGCTCGAATTCACGAGCTGTGAGATCAGGTCCGGACGCTCAACCGACTGAGCCACCCAGGCGCCCCAAACAAAATTACTTCATACATCAGGTACCATAGTAGTGATTAATTCCACAGGAATTTAAAGGAAGAAATCAAGAGTGATAATGATCTTACATAATTTTTACAGATGAGGTAGGATTTCCTTTGACCTTAAGAAGGGCTGGGCTAAGGAATAGTACACAAATTGTCATGTTAAGACATATAGAAACGATGATAATACCAAGCCAGAAACTTGACTCTCCTCATTTCTAGTCCAATAGCTTGTGTATTATATTGTCATCATATTTATAAGTATTTAACTTATATTTCTATTTGAATCTATAAAGATTTAAATGTGTTTAATGCCCAGAGTATTGTATTAGGCTTTGTGTATTGTATTAGGCACAGTAGCCAAGTTTCAGCTTTCATGAGGTGTAGAAGCCCAGTTTTGTGAGTTCTGTGGGTAAACTATGAAGTATGAAATCCATTCTGAACATATATTAACTATAATAATTCTTGTAGTCTGCACAAGGAATAACTCAATTGACTAATCTCAAACTACTTAAATCTTCCCTCAGAAGTCCATAAATCTTTTTTTTTTTTAATGTTTATTTTGAGGGTGGGGAAGGGGAGGAGAGAGAGGGAGAGAGAACCCAATCCACATTGTCAGTGCTAAGCCCGACACGGGGCTTGATCTCATGAATCTTGGGATCATGACCTGAGCCGAAATCAAGAGTCGGATCCTAACTCACTGAGCCACCTAGGCACCCCAAGAATTCCATAAATCTTAAATCTAACAATAGCAGATGCTTATTTTTTGTTATTTGTTCTCCTATATTCATGGCAACTATTGTTTTTCATAGATGGCACATGTTTTGGGGATAACACACACCCTTTACAAAGAAGAAGCATTGCAAATATCAGTGAAATAAATATACTTGTTTATGTTTGCACTACTGCCTAGAGTGTATTTAATAAGTTGTTCTAGCTTTAGTAAAATTAAGAAAAAGTTCATTCATCTGTGTTGTGAAACACAGAGGTAATTATGTCACTATACTGCAGTTGAATTGGGAATACTATAAATTAGTATGGTTTTGGTTTTTTTGGTTTTTTTGGCATTTTGGTTTTTTTACCATTTTAATTCAGTATTTCGCTTGTCATTTTTTTCCTGTTTTCATCAATAGGATAGATATGGGAGCCGACTGATGTGTACCCTCATTTTCCAGTTGTGTAAACATGAAACACTTGTTTTATATTTTTGAGAATTTTGTTGCTGTTTAACTTATTCTTTTTGGTAATGAATGTTAATCCATTTGAGTCTTTTGAAAGTATGACTAGCCATTAGATAACAAATGTTACATAGAAAAAATCTTCCCAGTCAGCTCTGCTAGAGCTCAGGTTGAATTGGAAAAGTATTGAAATGGTTCGTATTGAGAAAGTTTTAGTCTTTTTTTGTTTTTGGTTGTTTGATAAAAACATTCTACTAAAAAATAACATTGGATAGATTAGTGTTACTATTGCATCTGACTTAAAAATCCTTTATATTTAAATTTAGATGGAAAAAGTCACCCCCCCCCCTCTTTTTTTCAAGAAAGGAAAGGTGAAGCCTCTGGCCTTCAGGAAATATGACTAGAACCAAAGAAAATAAATACAGTTCAATATTCCAGTAGCCCTCAGAAAAACAGTGATGAACCCTTGAAAACTAGACAAAGATGATCAAACTCATTTTTTATAGGCAATGTACAAATTAAATTAGGTGTAATTTTTAAATCCACTTTATAAATGGAAAAGATTGATAATAACAAATACAGGGAAAGAGTACCCTCATATACTATTGGTGGTATGTAAATTGGAATGTCAGTTTTGAAGGGTTATTTGGCAGTATCTATCAAAGTTAAAGATGATCATATTACTTTTAACCTAGTAGTTTCATTTGTAGATAATCTGTCCCATAGATGTACTTGAATAAAAATGAATCAAAATAAGTGCACAGGAGGGGCACCTGGGTGGCTCAGTCAGTTGAGCATCGTGACTCAGGTCATGATCTCACGGTTCATGAGTTTGAGTCCCGCATCAGGCTCTGCACTGACAGTGTGGAGCCTGCTTGGGATTCTTTCTCTCTCCATCTCTCTCTGCCCCTCCCCTGCTCTTGCTCTCTCTCAAAATAAATACATAAAAAGATTTTTTTTTTTAAAGTAAATGCAGGGGTGCCTGGGTGGCTCAGTCTGTTAAGCATCTCACTCTTGATCTCGGCTCAGGTGATCTCATGTCTTGTGAATTCAAGCCCCATGTTGGGCTCTGTGCTGACAGCATGGTGCCTGCTTGGGATTCACTGTCTCCCCCCCCCCCCCCCCGCCTCTCTTTCTCTCTCTCTCTCTCTCAAAAATAAGTGAATAAACATTAAAAAAAATAAATGCACAGGGAAAAAGTCTCTGTAGCTGTGTTTGTAATGCCACAGTATGGAAACAAACTTAGTATATTATTAATTGCCCTATAGTTAAATTGTGGAACAATCATAGATTGAACTACTCTGTTATAGTTAAAAGAATATCCTTTGTTGGAATGATTTTAAATTGTATTATTAAGCTTTAAAAATCTTCCAATGGGTATCGTATGATTCCATTATATAAAAGAAAGGATAATGCAAAGCATTCCAAATGCTGAATAGGTGAGTGTACATATGTATATGGAATATTATTTATATGTAAACAAATAGAAGACTATCAACAAAGATACATACAAACTTCTTTCTCAGTTTGCTTCTAGGGAGAGTGGTGGGATTTCAGAAGTATAAAAAGAGGGGCTCCTGGGTGGCTCAGTCGGTTGGGCGGCCGACTTCGGCTCAGGTCATGATCTCACGGTCCGTGAGTTCGAGCCCCGCGTCAGGCTCTGTGCTGACAGCTCAGAGCCTGGAGCCTGTTTCAGATTCTGTGTCTCCCTCTCGCTGACCCTCCCCTGTTCATGCTCTGTCTCTCTCTGTCTCAAAAATAAATAAAAAAAAAAGTTAAAAAAAAAATGAAAAAAAATAAGTATAAAAAGAAACTATCATAGTTTTTGACAGTTTTGATAATGAAAATATCATAAAATCTTACTTGTAAACAAAAATGCAGGTAGTCTTGCTTGTTCTACTCAAAAATCTGTATGATATCCAATAAATCTATATTCCCATAATTTCCCTTTCTTTGGACTCTTCATTTATCACCTTCCTCTAAATTCGTAACATGAGAACAAAATGCAAGTGAGTGTGGTTCCTTAGGTTCAGTGACTCTGGCCATACAAAACTTTTGGGAAATTCTCACTGGTATCTGTTCCAGGGTGGAAATTTGAATGAAATGCCAAGACTTTTGCAAATTTGAATGAATGCCAAGGTCAAGATGTCCTCATGGTGCAAGGTCTAGCCCTTGAATCTTGAAAATCCCCAAACTGGATCTTATCAGTGTCTTGGAATTGATTGGATTCAGAGAAGCTTCCTTAGGCTGACTAATATCACAGGAGATTAAAACAGATTGCCAATTTATTAATTTACCATGAGAAATACAGCTGGCATGAGAACTAGGATACTGTCTGTCATCTTCTGATCATCATGTTCTCTCTTTGAAGGCCATCTAAACAGGAAGCTGAATTAGAATCATAACATACTTAGTGAGCCTGGAAATAGAATAAAGAAGAATTAAGTATATAATTTAGATACTTAATGGCTGAGACTCTGATGGCCTACAGTTTTAAGGTTGGTTTGATGCCACTGGGATGAATAGGGTGAATCCTTGTGGGCACCTCAGATAATGCTGGTTTTACAATGTGGTTCTCAGAGAGAAACCATATTTCGGTTTCACAGAGTGCCCTGAACCATCACCTACGTATGCTATCTATGCCAGATGCTCTAGTAGATTCCCGAAGTGCAGACAGAAAAGACACTTACTTGGTCCTTATTTTCTCAAGCTTAGTTCACGTTAACTAAATGCTTTGGAACCTTGAAGTTTTATTTAACTGAGGCCTACATTTTGTTGGTGACCAGATTTGGGTAGATATCAAAAATTTATCTTGGCCTCAGAATTAGCAGATGTTGCTTTTAACAATAGTGCTGGGTAACAGTTGGTAATAGTACAACGGTGGTTTATTGGGCCACTGTCAGGATTAGAAGAGTCAAGCAGTCCTCCTTTAAATGTGCAGTTGTCAGAGGTCAGAAATAGAAGACAATTAAAAACATAGAAAAGTGCAAGCAGGTGTTTTAAGTCAGGATCAGGATAAGGTGTGGAATTCTAACGGTTTGGTAAATTGGGATGTGCCAGTAATCCGAGTATTAGGATATGACTCTGATTGAAGTAAAGCTTATCTTACTAGGGAAACTTGCCACAATATGGGTTGCTTGCTAAGACATTGTTGGTCCTGTGCCCACTATGAGGGCTGGTAAATGATAGTCCCTGGCTGAGGAGTGAAACATCGGTCTCTGGACCTGATTTTATTTTTCTTTAAATGTAAAGTGTAAATAGATTCTTCCCCAGAAGATCATTAAATTTTGTTTGCATCATCTAATTTTTCTTTAAGTTAAAAACATGTATATATGTTTTATATTATTTTAATTGACATGCACATATTATCTTATATTCTGCCTTTTAAAGAGTTTATGAGAAATACTATATATTTGTTTACATGGATAAATACATAAGCATAGTTTTAAAAATGAAGTAGTATATTATAAAAGTCTCCTTGTCTCTGATGTCACCCATCTCCCACCCCTCCTAGCACCACGACTATTACTTTGTTGTGTGTCCTTCCAGAGTTACTTAACAGGAGGAACATACAAATATGCATTCTTATTTCTCCTCATTTTACCTAAAAGGGTAGCATACTATATATGCTATTCCGTAACTTGCTTTTTAAAGATAATAGTATGTTATGAAAGTATTCAAATCTATATGTAGTTTTTCATTCCCTGTTTATTGCCACATGGTATTGCCTTGGGTGTGTTTCTCATGGTTTAACCTGTCCTCTCCTGGTGAACATTGAGGTGGATTTTAGTCTGTTGCTATCACACCATGATGTAATGTGTTTGTGCGCGTATAATTTCACAGGTGTGCAAGTATGTCATTAGGGTATTTTTATCAGAAGTGCAGTTGCTGGGTCAGTTTTATGTGGGTGATTTTGATAGACATTGCTGAATTGCCCTCTGTTGTACCATTTCCTTTTTCTTTCAGGAAGTAGGCTGTACCAGTTTACACATTTTTTAGCAGTGCCATTTCTGCAGCATTGCCAACGATTGCGTTTTCAAACTTCTGGATTTTTGCCAGCTTTTGATGAATGAATAGCAGTATCTCAGTTGTAATATGCATTCTCTTATTGTTAGTGAGATCAAGTGTCTCAGTTCTCAGAGCCATTTTTTAAAGTTTACTTTTTTGAGAGAGAGGGAGAGAGATAGCAAGTGGGGGAGGAGCAGAGAGAGAGAGAGAGAGAGAGAGAGAATCCTAAGGCTCTGCACTGTCAGTGGGAGCCCAATGCAGGGCTTGAACTCAGGAGCCATGGGATCATGACCTGAGCCAAAGTCAGATGCTTTCTTAACTGACTGAACCATCTAGGCTCCCCCTCAGAGCCATTTTACTTCTTTTTTCCACTGTTTTATTTCTTTAGCTCAACTTTTTGTTAATTTGTGAAATAATATTTTAATAATACTTTATGATTAGCATTTTTAATGTTTATATTACATTGTATTATGTAATTATACCATTGTTTATCTTTCTGTAGCTGGGCATATGGTCTCCTTTTTGAGTGTGGCTATTTATTTTGCTGAGAACAGTTATTAAAAAGTGTTTCCCCTTTAGGTTATTTGGGAATTGAGAATTATAGAATCTGTTGTAGGCTTTTGTACTAATTAGCTGTGAGTAAACCATGTAACTTATCTGCATCTCAGTTCTTCCATCTGCAAATAAAGATGTTGAATTAAATGATTTCTTCGTCCTGTGACCCTTTGAAAGTTATCAAAAGCATTATATTAAGCCATTATTGTCTTAAAATAATAGATATGGAAAGAGCAATATTATGTTGTTATAGGTTTTTAAAGACTTGTTCTGTTTCTTGTTGGATAAATAATGCTTTTCTTTGGTAAAAAAATTATCTTTCATTTGCCTCCCTTGACATTTCTTGGTTAGAAATACCTCTTCATCTTTTTTCACTTCACATCAAAGCCACTTTTTAGAGGCATGCTTTTTGTGGGCGGAGGGTGGGGTACTGTAAGGGAAGAAAAATACACTGTTTTTGATTTAATTTAATCCTTCTCCTAAACGTGCTTCATTACTGCATAACTGCTGCCAATTGGCCTGTTCAATTTTCCAGACTCAATTGGAAATCTGATCTCCTTAAATCTGTTTAAATGGTCCCTCATCAAAAATTAACACATTCAACTAGTTACACTATTTCTGTACTACAGAGTTAGGAATTAAATTATAGTAATCTTTTCTCGGTGTTTTTTTTTTTCTTTGTTTACTTGGCATCTGTGAAAATTGCACTAGAGAAAACAAATAGATTTTTTTTTTTTAATTTTTTAAGTTTATTCACTTAGAGACAGACTTGCGCACACACAAGTGGGGTAGGGGCAGAGAGAGAGAGAGGGAGAGAGAATCCCAAGCAGACTTTGCACTGTCAGTGCAAAGCCTGATGAGGGGCTCGAACCCACGAACTGTGAGATCATGACCTGAGCCAAAATCATACGCTCAACTGACTGAGCCTCCCAGGCAACCCAGGATTTTTTTATTTTTAAGTAATCTCTACACCCAACCCGGGGCTTGAACTCAGAGCCCTGAGATAAAGAGTTGCATGCTCCATCAACTGAACCCACCAGGCCCCTAAATATATCTTTTGATGTGTGTTTTGGGGAATGAGATTAAAACCAGTGATAAAATGAGATGTAGACGGTAACATTTGAATTACAACATCAAAATATAAGTAGACTGTTATTAAAACTCAGAACTTTCAAAATTAAAAATCCTCTAACACTAGAGCATACAGACTTGGATTCTCAAAACTAGTAAGTTTTGATTGTATGGCATGATCTTACTCCCCTCCCCCACCATGAAATAGATTAAACTTTGCCATATAGTTTTTCACCCAGATTAGAGAGCGTTAAGAGATAAAAGAAACCTTAAAGCTCACTTAGGCAATTCTCTCCTTGTATGAAATTCTTCCTTAAGGAAGGGAGATAAGCTTCCTTTGTGCGCAGCTATTTAGTAGTAGAGTTGAGACTAGATCTTGGGTCATTGGATTCCTAGTCCATTTTACTTTCTACCATACTCTACTTAGTGTTGTTATTATCTTAATCTCTTTCTCGTTTCTGTCTTCCATATCTCCTACACACTTACCTATGAATGTGTGTTGGACACTGTTATCTGATAGTTTTGTCTGTCTTTGGCTGTTTTTATTTTATGTTTGGTTTCCATACTAATCATCTAGATACTTACCACTCAGTGCTTAGGTTATTAATTGCCTTTGGGCTGTACTTACTACTCCTGTTAGCTTTTTTTTTGTTGTTCTTTGGAATTTATTCACTACTGAATAGTGATATTCTTTAAAAAAGTATTTTCATCACTTTCTTTTCCAATTTAAGATATTTAGTGTTTTCCTGTTGTATATTTGGTCAAAATTCTCAGTTTACAATTCAAACGATCTTCTCAAATAATTATGGCTTACCTATTTGATCATGCCTTTTTTGTTGTTGTTACTGAAAAATGGTTTTATTACGTTGGTGGATATCCATCTACTTATTCTCCGTATCTGATCAGTTCTAAATTTATCTTCCAGTCTTACACATTCCTTGCCTGTTCCAACTTTTGAACTGGTTATTTGTTTTTCACATTGGAAACTTCTGAGTGTTCTTTTCTTTCTGTTGCCAGCGATGAATAATGTTTTCTCCAGATATATATGTTTTAGTTATGCTCATTTTTATTACAGACAAAAGCAGTGTTATATATCTGAATGCACTTGTGGATTTGGAAAATACTAATTTAGAAATGAATCAGGGGTACCTGGGTGGCTCAGTCAGTTGAGCATCTGACTCTTGATTTTGGCTCAGGTCATGATCCCAGGGTTGTGGGATCGAGCCCATGCTCAGCGCAAAGCCTGCTTAATATTTTCTGTCTCTCTCCCACTGCCCCCCTCCCCCACTCACACACACTCTCTCTCTCTTTCTCTCTCTCTCTCCAGATAAAAATGAATCAGTTGTTGACAGACAGGAAGAAAATATAGTGGATAGTCTCCTTGGTGCTGGAGTTGCTAAAGTATGTGTGGTAAAATGAGATGATTTCTGGGATTGGGGAGGGACATAAGAATTGTGTTGCCACAGCTTAGGTCTTAGGAAATAGGATAGAAAATTAATTCTTTTTCCCCTTTGTCCATAAGGGCAGGATTTAGTTCTAGCTTTGAAATTGGGCCTAGGTTGAATGAAGAAGGCTAATGGAAAGGTTTACTTAAGAGATTACAGGTATAGGTCCCATAGAAGAGTTAGTAACTGGCTCAGTGATTTTAAGGGACAGCTAAGTAGTCTTAACTTGATTTGAATCCAGATGGTAAAAGACATAGTTTTCTTAGTTTATTGGGGCTTAGAAGTATACTTAAATGTCAGGAGCCCAGTACCTGTATAATTTGTACCTTCGTCTTCATGTGAACGTAAAGTAGATGGTTAAGTATTTTAAACGCCTGTAATGTAACAGTCTCTGTGCTAGACTGTGTGTTTACCAAGAGGAAGAAACATAATTTTGGCTTTAAAAGGAGGCTGAGAGCCGAGTGGGGATGGCAAACTTGCACAGGAACGAATGTGTTAATTGCCATAGGAAGATATGTATAAAGTGCAAGATAATTTAGGAAGCAGTGAACTGTGTGTTGGGAAAATCACAGAAGAGAATGGATATTTGGTGTAATGTGAACAAAGGAGGAGAAAAATCATTTTCTATTAATACTCTATATGGAGGTGCCAGAAATGATCCTGTCTTTTGGAGTGTCCATGAGATTTCTATCACTTAATCAAGATTTTGTACCATTCTGAGACTCAAAACTAAACAAAAGCCTTTGCTGACTAACCCAGTCTTACCCTGGTGTTTAAATTTTTTTTTAAATTCTCTAATATCTATACCCCAATATTTTTATACTTCTTCAAGATACCATTTTAGAAATGTATCCTTTTAAAATGTTTCATGTGTAGGACACCTGGGTGGCTCAGTCGGTTGAGCATCCGACTTTGGCTCAGATCATGATCTCACAGTTTGTGGGTTCGAGCCCCACATCGGGCTCCGTGCTGACAGCTCAGAGCCTGGAGCACACTTCGGATTCTGTCTTCCTCTCTCTCTGTGTCCTTCCCTTAGTCATGCTTTCTCTCTCTCTCTCTCTATCTCAAAAGTAAATAATAAAACATTAAAAAAATATTTCATGTGTATCTTGCCTAATTAGAATGTGGAATTCTTTTTAGCCTTTTAGGTCTTAGCAAGGCCTGAATAGCATGAACTTAATACATTTTTGTTGAATGAGAAGTTCCCAGTAATTCTCTTAGATGCTGAATTAGTCAGCTTTTGCTGTGGCAATAAACCACCTCCAGTTTTAGTGGCTTACAATCATAAACATTTATTTCTCACTAGCATTCCATATGTCAGCTGTGCTCAACTGGCTCAGTTGGTCTTCCCAGTGCCTGGCTGCAGGCTGAGATCTGTCCATTATGGAACCCAGGCTGAAAGAGCATGCCTACTAGGGGCATGATCTTCTCTTGGTAGAATGCAGAAGCACAAGAAGGCTAACAGCAGTACTTCTTAAAAGCGCTCTATGGAACTGGCCCACATCCCATTAGCCATAGCAAGGCATATGGCAAGATACACATCTAAAATGAAGAGTGTGGAAAGTAGTATTTTCCCATGGGATGGGGGATGGGAGGGTGAGTGTTTAGTGAACAATAATATGACCTAATACAGATGTTTCTGAATTTAACAGTTAGAGGAACAGGTGAAGTTATAAGTATGAAACCAAAGAATTTGGTGCGTAGGAGGTCTTCCAAGGACCTGGGAGTGAGGAATATTTAATGAAAACTTAAATTATTTTAACAAAAGCAATATCAACATTAAAAGGTAGGGGGGCTGCAAAGTGTCCTAGTTAAAAACCTGGGCTCTGACGTTAGTCCAGTCGGTTTAGATTATGGATCTACTTCCTAGCTGTATACTCTAGATCAAGTCACTGTATCTCAGTTTTCACATCTGTAAAATGGATGTGCCACTTACAAATCTGTTACTTTGCAGTTCTAAATCCATCTTTCATCACCCTGTTTGCAACACTGGAAATTTCTCTCTTGCCAGCTTTTGTTAAGGTTTGTCAGTAGAAGGACTAGAGGGAGAGTAGAGAAGGAAGGAGTTTTCCTTCCTGATTCTAGTGTCTTGGCTACTCGCTCCTGTAGCACACTGAGGCCCCCAGAATGTGGGACACCGTGGGGCTCCCAACGCCTAGGGAGTTTTAGCAGCAACCCTCCTACATGCAGTTTCCCAGTGAGTTCCGTACTCTGACATCTCCCCCTTGGTACCTTCCTGAGTTCCCCTGGCGTGTTGAGTTCTACTAGATGACTTTACAGTGAGTGACCTGTTGGCCTGACACTTTAGTGAATTTCTCAGACATCCATGCCATGTCCTTATCACAGGCCTGTATCTAAGCCCTGTTGAGAGTGGCCCCTTTACAGATTTATTCCTCTCCTGTTGGTCTGCATCAGCCCTTGAAGTAGTGGCTGCTCCCTGTACCTGCTATCTCTTTGACTCTTGGTATTATCCTTTGTTATAATTAATAAGGCTTTATATTAACCTTTCCCTGTTGAAATTGCTATGCGGTTTCTTGTCTTCTGATTGTACTTTGACTCATATGTCAGGGTAATAAGTGCTATTTTTCTCATACAATTGTTCTGAGGATTAAATGGAATACTACATGGGATCACAAAGTGTTTAGTGTCTGCCATTGAGTAAGTCTGTAGTACGTGTGGGTGATGTGGAAACTATCATCTTCATCATCATCATCACTGTTCCCATCACTAATTAGGAATAACATTTCTACTTTTTGTCCACAGGATGTTTCGGCTTCACTCACTCTCTGCGTTGGCAGAACTGGCCGTGGGCGTTCGATGTTACCATGGAGGATCACAGCCCACCCAGGTCAGGCGACGACTAATGATGGTGGCTTTCCTGGGAGCATCTGCAGTAACTGCGAGTACTGGTCTCCTGTGGAAGAGGTGCGTGTTATCTGAGCATTCTGCTCCTGCGTGTACTCTCATTCTTCCAGTTGCCTCTGTTATCTAGAAGGATTATATTGATTTCTGGCTTAACTTTGCACTAAAATTTCTTGCCCAAATAATTTGGTGTTGATAATATTAGTGAAATAAGAGGTTTCAAAGAATTCAGCACTTGTGTCAAAGCAACCAATAGGAGATACCCTGCCTTACTATCTGCCTGTCTCCTCTGCCAAACATTTAAAATAATTTACCAATTTAATAATTTTAATAAATTTTTGAATAAATAATATATAATACTAAATGAATAAGTAAATAAATTTAATAATTTACCAATTGGCTGTATACAATCCACTGGTTTTTAGTATATTTACAAAATTGTACAACCATTGCCACTCTGATTCTGAAAATTTTCATCGCTCCATAAAGAAACTCCGTGCCGTTTAGTAGTCACTTCCCACTTTCTCCATCCCTCCCAGACCTGGGAAACTGCTGATCTGCTTTCTGCCATTAGGCAGTAAAATAGGGATAATGATAGTACCTATCTCAAAGGTTGTTATGAAGATTGAGTTATTATTATTTTTTTAAATAACATTTTATTTTATTTTTTAAGTAGGCTGTACACTCAGCATGGGGCTCCAACTCACGACCCTGAGCTCAAGAATCATACACTTTACTGACTAAGTCAGCTAGGCACTCTGAGGTATTATTTGTTAAGTGCTTAGAACAGTGCTTGGCACATAACTTTGTAAAATAAATATTTTGTGTAGAAGGTACTTGGCACATAGTAAGCTATCAATAAATGTTAACTATTATTACTGGATATAAGCTGAAGGTGAGGAATGGTGAAGAGAGGAGAGAGTATTAGCAGAAAAGACTGGGTTTCCAAAACAAAAAAAAAAAAGTTGGAGTTGTGATATAAAAGATTCTATATTAGATTCTATATCCTATGCCAAAAGTTGTGATTTTAATCTGTAGGCAATGATGAGCTAAGAGGGTTTGAAGCAAGAGTCTGATCACAAACAAGTATTAAGAGACGTTAATACAGCAACAATAATGGAATAAACTGGAGTGGGAAGATGATCTACTGACAGACACTAATACTAGTTTGAGATGATGATGCGGGTGCAGGAACCTTAGAAAGGGGTGCATGGGTTTAGGAAGAAGAGAGAGGGGGAGAAAGATCTAGACGGAAGGAGGAAGAGAGGGAGGCAAAAGAAGGAAAGGAGGAATGGGAAACACACTTTTTGTCCTTTCACTGTAATAAATATTAAATGCTTAGCAATTTCTTCAGGAATGCTTTCCTGTAATGGAATTAGAGGACTCCAGGCAGGTGCATTTAGATTGCCTTTTGGCTTAGTCTAATATCAAAGATGACAACAGGCTCTACCTGAAGAAGCTGAGAAGTTGTTTGATGGTTTGAATGTTTAAGAAGTTACTACTCTTTTTCTTTGAGTCACTTTGTTTATACTATTCAGATTAAATGCTAATGAACAAGTTTAGATTATTTTACTTATCTTAATTTGTGGTGTTTTTGTGTAATATTACTCCCAGAAAAAGAATAAGAAGATAATTTGGACTGTTATGTAGAGGAAACATTCCTCTTTTTGTTGTAATTTTTAAGCCCCAAAATATCCAAAAGCAAAAAACTACATATTGACAGTATGTCCCCAGTATTAGGCTTCTTCTAATGCATATGCTTTTGTCACAGATTCTAATTTGATGAATGCTTCAAAATCATAAATATACCTAAGTGCCAAGATTTTAGTGCTCGAAGATTGTTAGTCTTGTGCCTTTGCTGTGCCATGTAGGAAATTATAATGAGAGAACCGTAATTATTCTAAAGTTTTGAAACAAAAAATAAAAAAAAATTGTTGAAATTTTCATGTTTATATCGAGATCAAGATCAATAGCAAACACTCTCTAAAATGATTTTGAGTTGGGGCTCCTGAGTTGCTCAGTTGGTTAAGCATCCAGCTTTTGGTTTTGGCTCGGGCATGATCTGATGGTTGTGAGTTTGAGCCCTCCGTCTGGCTCCACGCTGACAGCGCGGAACCTGCTTGGGATTCTCGCTTTCTCCCTCTCTCTCTGTCCCTCCCCTGCTCACTCACTCTCTCTCTCAAAATAAATAAGTAAAGTTTAAAAAATAAATAAATAAAATGATTGTGAGTTATCATGTCAGAGAATACAGGCATAGGGCTTGCCCTTTAATTTTATATCTTTTTTCCATTCTCTTTTTAAAACTTGTGAAATGAACAGAAATAAAATGTTTTCCTAAGAAGTGAGATTTAAAGTTCTTTAAAAAAAATAAAGTTCAGGGGCACCTGGGTGGCTCAGTTGGTTAAGCATCTGACCTTGGCTCAGGTCATGATCTCATGGTTCATGAGTTTGAGCCCCACATCGGGCTCTGTGCTGACAGCTCAGAGCCTGGAACCTGCCTTGATTCTGTGTCTCCCTCTCTCTCTGGCCCTTCACCCACCTGCACTCTGTCTCTGTCTCTGTCTTTGTCTCTCTTTCAAAAATAAATAAACGTTAAAAAAATTTTTTAAAATAAACTTCTTTTTAAAAGAGGGCATGATATAATTTTAAAGTTTAAAAAATTTTAAATTGATAAACTTAAATTTCAAAACTTTAAACTTCATAAATTTAAATGACAAAAGAACAATAGGATCTAAAAAGTCTAACATAGAAGTTTCCATCCCCAATCCCTTTTCCTGAACAAAAAATAAATATTTAGCGTATGTTGTTATAGTTTTGAATTATATAGGTGGATGACAAAGAATACAATTTGGAATGTTTGCCTTCAAACCAAAGTGTATATGTTCTGGGTTATACAATTAGGTATGTGTAAAGACCAGGTTTACTACCTAAATTCATGAATTAACTTAAGTATGATCCTTAGAAACCATATTACAGTATTGTTAGAGAAAGAACATTTGTCACATTTTACTTTGTTTTCAGATACTCAGTCTTAAAAAAGATACTGAGATATAGTATTAAGGATTCAGGGTTTGAAGTCTGAATATTTGGGTTTAAACTGGCTATGTAGCCTATCTAGTATCATTCTTCTTTCAGCCTAAAGTACTTGCTTTATTAGGAGTTCTTGTCTGCTGGAGATAGATCCTGTCAGCTTTTGTCTGGAAATGTCTTTATTTTGCTTTCACTTTTGAAGGATATTTTCACTGGATATAGAATTCTAGGTTGACTTTTTTCTTTCTAGCACTTTAAGTATATCATTCAGTTGTCTCCAGTTTTGATTTTTCTTTTTTTGTCTTCAGTATGGTATCCTCATTATAGTCTAGTATTTTTTTTTTCATTGTGGTAAGATATATGTAGCATAAAATTTACCATTTTAACCATTTTTAACTTCATTAACATTAATTACATTCACATTGTTGTGTAACCAATAGCACCATTGATCTCTAGAATTTTTTTATTATTCCCAAACTGAAACTCTGGACCCATTAAACAGTAATTCCCCAGTCAACTTCCCCCTAATACCTGGGTATTCTGCTTTTTTGCTTTATGAATTTGACTATTCTAGTGCCTATATAAATGGGATAATGCAATATTTGTCCTTTTGTGTCTGGCTTATTTCACTTAACATAGTAATTTCAGGGTTCATCCACATGTCATGTATCAGAATTTTCTTCCTTTTAAAGGCTGACTAGTTTTTCATAGTGTGTATTATGTACCATTTTGTGTATCTATTCATCTATCAATGAATACTTGGGTTGTTTCCACTTTTCAACTATTGTGAATAGTTGTGAATAGTGAACATTTATGCACAAATATCTCTTGCAGCCCCTGCTTTCACTTCTTGTGGGTGTATAACCTGAAGTAGCATTGCTGGATTATGTCTTCAGGTTTTTTTATGGAAAAGTCCATAGTAATTCTTATCTTTGTTCTTATGTGTGAATGATCTCTTTTTCGTTGGCTTAGTTTTATGATTTTTTAAATTGTTTTCAGCAATTTGATTATGATATGTTTTAGTGCTGTTTACTTTGTGCTTATTCTGTTTAAAATTTATTGATTTCCTTAGACTGTGAATTTATGCTTTTTATGAAATTTGAACAATTTTGCCCATTATTTCTTCATTAAATTTTTTTGTTCCCATCTGCACAACCCCCCTCATATACATATACTTTCTGGGACTCATTCACACATGTGCTAGACCATTTGGTATTGTCCTACACATCATCAAGGTTTTGTTTATATTTTATACAGCCTTCTCTCTCTCTCTGCTTCAGTTTTTGGAGTTTTTGTTTGTTTCTTCAAGATCACTGATCACTTTTTCTGCAGTATCTTATCTGCTGTGTCTACTTATTTGTAAAAAGATTTTGGACATTATATTTTTAATCTCTAGAAGTACCATTTGGACAATATTGTTAATTGGAGGAGCTAGAAAGAAGGCAGCATAGGAAGATCCTGAACTTACCCCTTCCTGTAGACACACCAGACCTATAGCTACTTATGGGTAATTTCCCTCTGTAAAAGATCTGAAAACTGTATGAACTCCATCTACAACAAAAGATATAAGGACCACACCAAGATGGATAAAGAGGCAGAAACACAGTCCTGCAAAAAACCCTATCCTCAGAGCAACAACATTGAGCAGAGAAGGAATTTCACCAGGTGGTGCTTCTTCTGGAGGAGTGGGGGCGGGGGGGTTGGTGCCCCACATTAGTCACCCCATCACCTGGGATTTTCCCTGGAGACAGGAGCCTGAAAATATTAGACTTGCAAAACCAATGGGTTTGACATGCAGGGGTCCCAAAATGCTATATGAAACTGAGATTCTGGTCTTAGAGGGCTCATATGTAGTTTCACTTGCTCTGAGACCCAGAAATCACCCAGCAGTCTGAAAGGGATTGCCAGTGACCTCACAAACAGAAGGCATGTTTGCCACTCCACAGGAGTGGAGGCCCTTCCTAAGGAGCACCAGGTTCAGGCTCCACTTTGGGCACTCCCTGCACCCGCCCTATGCTGAGAAGACAAGTGTCCATTTTGTGTGGCTTTGAAAATCAGCAGGGCATAACTCCAGGAAAGGTGGAGAGCCATAGGAAACCACAACTCTGCTCTTAAAGGGCCCCTCCACAATCTCACTCACTCTGAGATCCAGCCATTGGAAGGAGTTTGAAAAGCACCTGGGCCATATGTGATGATTTATTCACTGATTTTAGGGCTTGTGCCAGAAGGGCGGGGTTCTGTGTGAACTTTCTTCAGGAGTGGAACCGCTGATGGCCACCATTTCTCTTGCCTTACTTCAGCGTAGCTGGCCTGATGTAGGCGCCAGTTCTGACATTTCTCCATCTACATAGCTAGCACTGCTTGTCCTGCTGTGGCATTTCCCTGTGGTCTCCTCCTGTCACAGCAGGGCAAGCAGCTTCCACCCTGCCTCACCTGATGGGCATCCTTAGGACCAGTACCCCTCCAAAGTGATTCCTTGAGAGAGTTGGGGGGGAAGCTCTGCTCATGAACACATACATAACAGTTGTAGCCAGGCCTCTTGGCCAACCACATCGGGTGCTGACTCCACCCACTAGACACCCACAGCAGCTGCAACCTGGCCTCTAAGCTTGCCAAGCTCGGGCCAGCCCCATCTACCAGTGTACCCACAGCAGTTGCAGCCCAGTCACAACAGGAGGATGCACACAGACAACACTGGGGATACCCCTGGAACACTTGGTTCTGGTAACCAGAGTAGATTGTACCTCTGGGCCCCACAGATGTCTTCTACATAAGACCACTACCTTTAAGACCAGGAAACATTGCTGACCTACATAATACATAGAAACAAACACAGAGTCAAGCAAAATAAAAATATAGGAATTATGTTCCAAATGAAAACAAGACAAAACCTTGAAAAATGAACTAAATGAAATGGAGGTAAGCAATCTACCTTATAAAGAGTTCAAGTTAATGGTCATAAAGGTGTTTGTCAAACTTGGGAGAAGTGTGTAAACCCATTGAGAACTTGAACAAAGATAGAAAATATAAAAAAGAACCAATCAGAGCTAAAGAACAAAATAACCAAATGAAAATACACTAGAGGGAATCAACAGCAGATTAGAGGATGCAGAAGAAGGATCCGTGATCTGGAAGACAGTGTAGTGAAAAGCAACCAAGCTAAATAGCAGAAAGAAAAAGGAATTAAAAAAAAAATGAGGCTAGGTTAAGGGACCTCTAGTACAACGTCAACCATAGTAACATTTGCATTCTTGGGTCCCAGAAGGAGAAGAGAGAAAGAGAAAACTTATTTGAAGAAATGATAGCTGAAAACTTTCCTTACTTGGGGAAGGAAATATTTGGGTCCAGGAAGCAAAGAGACCACCAAACAAGATAAACATAAAGAGGTCCACACCAAAACATAATAATTAAAATATCAAAAATTAAAGAGAGAATCTTAAAAGCAGCAAGAGGAAAGCAACTAGTTACATACTGGGAATACCTCTAAGGCTATCAGGTGATTTTTCAGCAGAAACTTTGCATCCCAGAAGGGAGTGGCATGATATATTCAAAGTGCTGAAAGGGGAAAAAAAAATCTATAACCAAGAATGGTCTACCTGGCAAGGTTATCATTCAGAATTGAAGGACAGATAGAAGGTTTCCTAAACAAAAGTTAAAAGATTCATCACCACTGAACTGGCCTCAGAGGAAATATAAAGGGACTTCTTTAAGCAGAAAAGGCCATAAGTAGAAGTGAGAAGATTATGAAAGAAAAAGTCACTGGTAAAAGCAACCGTAGTTAAGATAGTAGATCAGTCACTTACAAAGCTGCTCTGAAGGTTAAAAGACAAAAATAGTGAAATCAAGTATATGATAATTAAGGGAATACACAAAATAAAAAAGATGTAAAATATGACATCAGATACATAAATTTTTGGGAGGGTGAGTAAAAACAAAATTGTTGAGAGGGCTTTTAGAATGTATTGGAACATTGGGGCGCCTGGGTGGCACAGTTAAGTGTCTGACATTTGATCTTGGCTGAGGTCATGATCTCATGGTTTGTGGGTTTGAGCCCCACATCAGGCTCTGCGCTAATGGCTAATGGTGCAGAGCCTGATTGGGATTTTGCCTGTCCTTCTGTCTGCTCCTGCCCCACTGGTGCTCATTCTCTCTTAAAGTAAATAAATTAAAATATTACAAAAAAAATAAAGAATGTATTGGAACATAAACATCCAGCAACTTTGAATAGATTGCTGTATACACAGGGTGTTATATATGAGCCTCATAGTAACGTAACCACAACTCCAAAACCTATAATAGATACATAAAAAAATAAAGAGAATCCAAGCATAACACTAAAGAAAGTGATCCAATCACAAGAGAAGAGAGCAAGAGAAGAAGAAAGGAACAGAGAAGAACCACAAAAACAACCAGAAAACAATGAACAATAAGTAGTACAATAAGTAGTATCTATCACTAATTACTTTAGATGTAAATGGACTTAATGCTCCAATCAAGACATAGAGAGATTGAATAGATTAAAAGAAAAAGAAACAAGACTCATCTATTTGCTGTCTACAGGAGTCTCACTTCAGACCTAAAGATACATACAGATAGTATGGATGGAAAGGGATGGAAAAAGGTATTCTTTGCAAATGGAAGTGGAAAAAAAGCCAGGGTAGCAAAACTTAGACAAAATAGCCTTTAAAACAAAGACTGTAATAAAAGACAAGGTCATAACATAATGGTAAAAGGATCAATCTAACAAGAGGCTATAACTTGTAAATATCTGTGCACCCAACACAGGAGCACCTAAATACATAAAGCAAATATTAACAAGGGAGAAATTGACAGTAATACATAATAATAGTAGCAGACTTTGACACACTTTGACAGACTTTGACATACATCAATGGATAGACTATTCAGACAAAATAAATAAGGAAACAGTGGCTTCAAGCAACACGTTAGACCAGATAGACTTAGTAGATATATACAGAACATTCCATCCCCAAACAATGGAATATATAATCTTTTCAAGTGCACAAAGAACATTCTCCAGAATAGATCACATGTTAGGACACAGAATAAGTCTCAATAAATTTAAGATTGAAATCACATCAAGCATCTTTTCCAACTGCAACAGTATGAAACTAGAAATTAATTACAAGGGAAAAAAACCTGGAAAAAACACAAACACGTGGAGGCTAAATAACATGCTACTAAACAACCAATGGATCAATGAAGAAATCAGAGAGGATATTTAAAAATATCTCAAGATAAATGAAAATGGAAAGACAACATTCCAAAATCTTTGGGATGAAGCAGAAGTAGTTCTAAGAGGGAGGTTTATAGTGATACAGGCCTATGCCAAGGAATAAGAGCAATTTCAAATAAACAATCTAACCTAATACATAAAAGAAGTAGAAAAAAAATAACAAAGCCCAAAGTTGATAGAAGGAAGGAAATAATAAAAATCATACCAGAAATGAACAAAATAGACTAAATAAATGAAATAGGTACTAAAAAACAATAGAAAAAAATTTTTTAAAGATAAATATAGAAAAGATAAAAAAGGGGCACCTGGGTGGCTCGGTCGGTTAAGCATCCGACTTCGGCTCAGGTCATGATCTCACGGTCCGTGAGTTCGAGCCCCGCGTCGGGCTCTGTGCTGACAGCTCAGAGCCTGGAGCCTGTTTCAGATTCTGTGTCTCCCTCTCTCTCTGCCCCTCCCCTGTTCATGCTCTGTCTCTCTCTGTCTCAAAAATAAATAAACGTTAAAAAAAAAAAATTAAAAAAAAAAAAGAAAAGATAAAAAAAGATTAAGAGGTTGTTCTTCAAAAAGATAAAGGAAATTGATAAACCTTAGGCAGACTCAATTAAAAAAAGAGAGGACTTAGGGATGCCTGGGTGGCTCAGTTGGTTAAACATCCAACTCTTGATTGGCTTAGGTTGTGATCACACAGTCATGGGATTGAGCCCCATGTGGGGCTCCACGCTGAGCATGGAGCCTGCTTGGGATTCTCTCCCTTTCTCTCTGCCTCTCCCTGACTCTCATGTCCATACTCTTTCTCTCTCAAAAATAAACAAAAACATTAAAAAAAAGAGAGAGAACTTGAATAAAACTAGAAATGAAAGAAGTTACTACTGACGTCACAGAAATACAAAATATTGTAAGAAACTACTATGAAAAATTACATGCCAACAAATTGGGCAACCTAGAGGAAACACTAGGTAAATACTAGATAAATTCCTAGAAACATACAATATTCCAAGACTGAATCAGGAAGAAATAGAAAATCTGAAAGACCAGTTACCAGTAATGAAATCGAATCACTTAAAACAAACAAACAAAACCACACACACACACACACACACACACACACACACACACAAAAACCTCTTAATAAGTAAAAGTCTAGGACCACATGGCTTTGCAGGTGAATTTCTGCAAAACGTTTAAAGAAGAGTTAATAATACCTGTCCTTCTCAAACTATTCCAAAAAATTGAAGAGGAAGGAACACTTCTAAATTTATGCCATGAGGACATGATAGCAAAACCAGGCAAAGACCCTACAAGAAAAATAATTATAGGCCAATATGTATCTCGTGGTCCTTTTATGTTTTGCTTATTTCATTTAATATAATGTCCTCAGGTTTCATCCGTATTGTAGCATATGTCAGAATTTCCTATTTTGAAAAAAGATTGAATAATATTCCATTGTATGTATGTATGTTTTAGTCCATTTGGACTGCTGTAACGAAAATACCACAAACTGAAGGACTTATAAACAATAAACATTTATTTCTTACAGTTCTGGAGGCTTAGAAGTCCAAAGTCATGAAACTGGCAGATTCAGTGTGTGGCGAGGGTCAGTTTACTAATTACTGGCTTGCTTTTCACTGTAACCTCACGTGGCAGAAGGGTGCAAGGGGGCTTCCTTGGGCTTTTTTAAAATATAAGAGCATTAATCCCATGGGGATAGAGTTCTCATGACCTAATCACATCCCAAAGGCCCCATTTCCCAGTACCATTACCTTGGATGTTAGGTTTTAACATGAATTTTGGGAGGACACATTCAAACTGTAGCAATGTATACACCACGTTTTGTTTATCCGTTCATCTGTTGATGGACATTTAAGTTCCTGCTACCTTTGGGATATTGTGAATAATGCTGCTGTATACATATTTGTTGAAGTTCCTGCTTTTTCTTTTTTGTGGTCCGTGCCCAGAAGTGGAATTGCTAGACCTCATCATAGTTCTATTTAAAAATTTTTGAGGAATCTTTATACTTTTTTCTATACTAGCTGCTTCAATTTACTTTCCCACTAACAGTGCACAGGAGTTCCAGTTTGTCTACATCCTTGCTTAACACTTGTTATTTCCTGTTTTTTCAACAATGAAAACAAGTATGAGGTGATACCTTACTTTGATTTTGATTTCCATTTCCCTGATGATGAATGATGGTGAGCATCCTGGCCATTTTATGTTTTGTTTTGTTTTGTTTGTTTGTTTGGTTTTTTTTGGAGAAATGTTTATTTAAGTGCTCTTATGATTTTTTAATTAGATAATTTGTTTTTGTTTTTTTTGTTGTTTGTTTTTTGCTATTGAGTTGTAGGAGTTCCTTATATATTTTAGGTATTAATTTCCTATCAGATGCATGGTTTACAACTATTTATTCCTGTTTTGTAGTTTACCTTTTCATTTTGTTGATTGCTGGTCAGTAGCTTTTCAGTGTGATTTAGTTCCACTTGTGTATTTTAGCTTCAGTTGCCAAGACCAAAAGTCATGGAGTTTTTCCCCTATGTTTTCTTCTGGGAATTTTATAGTTTTGGGTGTACTTTAAAAAAAATTTTTTTTTAATGTTTATTTATTTTTGAGAGAGACAGAGTGTGAATGGGGGAGGGGCAGAGAGAGAAAGACACAGATTCTGAAGAAGCTCCAGGCTCTAAGCTGTCAGCACAGAGCCCGACGTGGGGCCCGAACCCACAAGCCTTGAGGTCATGACCTGAGCCAAAGTTGGACGCTTAACCGACTGAGCCACCCAGGTGCCCCTGGGTGTACTTTTAATTCTTTAATTCATTTCAAGTTGACTTTTCTGGATGGTGTAAGATAAGGGTACATGGGTTGTGTTTCCATTTATTTATGTCTTCTATAATGTCTTTCAGCAGTCCTTTATACTTTTCTGTATATGAATCTTTCACACACACACACACCCTCCCTGGCCTGGTCACCTTTATTTCTAAGTATTCTGTGCTTTCTGATGAGATTGTTTTCTTAATTCCTTTTTTGTATAGTTTGTTGGTAGTGTATGGAAATACAATAGGTTTATATATATATATATATATTTTTTTTATATACTACAACTTTCCTGAATTTGTTTACTAGTAATCAGTTTTTATAAAATCTTAAGGGTTTTCTATATATAGTATCATGTCACCTGTGAAGAAAGATCATCTTCTTCAGTCTCAATCCTTGCCTAATTGTATGGCTAGAACTTCCAGTGCTGTGTTGAATGCAATGGCAAGAGTGGGCATTTATAGCTTCTCTCTCTCTTTTTTTTTTTTTTTTTTTTGAGAGAGAGAGAGAGCGAGGACACACACACACACACACACACACACACACACACACACATGAATGGGGTGGCACAGACGGAGAGAAAGAGAAAGAGAGAGAATCTTAACCAAGGTTCATGCCCAGTGTGGATGGAGTCCAATGCAGGGCTTGATCTCACATCAGTGAGTTGGGTCAAGAGTTGGTTGCTTAACTGACTGAGCCATCCAAACGCCCCTAATAGCTTATTCTTTATCATAGATGAAAGCTTTCAGTTTTTCACTGTTGAATCCTTCTCAGACTCTTTTTAAAAAAATAAAAGGGGGAACACTCCAAACTCCTTTTCTGAGTCTAACATTACCCTGATACCAAAATCAGACAAGGACACCACAAGAAAATAAAATTACAGGCCAGTATCCCCAATGAGTACAGATGAAAAAATAGTCTGAAAAATGTTAGCAAACTGAATTCATAATATATTAAAAGAATTGTATGGGGCACCTGAGTGGCTCAGTTGGTAAAGTGTTCGACTTTGGGTCAGGTCATGATCTTACGGTTCGTGAGTTTGAGCCCCATGTTGGACCCTGTGCTGACAGCTCAGAGCCTGGACCCTGCTTCAGATTCTGTGTGTCCCTGTCTCTCTGCCCCTCCCCGACTTGCGCTCTGTCTCTGTCTCTCAAAAATGAATAAACATTAAAAAAAAACCATATTCCATAGTCAATGGATTTATTCCAGGGATACATTTCTTAAATTATTTATTGGTTTGTTTGCTTGTTTGTTTATTTATTCATTTATCTTAGAGAGAGAGCGCACAGGGGAGAGGGGCGGAGAGAGAGAAGGGAGAATCCCATGCAGACTCCATGCTCAGCATGGAGCCTGACATGAGGCTCAATTCCATAACACTGGGATCATGACCTGAGCTGAAATCAAGAGTCAGATGCTCAATTGACTGAGCCACCCAGGTATCCCTATTCCAGGGATACAAAGGTGATGTAGTAGCCACAAATAAGTCCATGTGATATACTACATTAACAAAATAAAGAATCGAATCATATTATCATATCAGAAGATGCAGAAAAAGCATTTGACAAAAAATTCAACATCCATTCATGATAAAAACTCCCAACAAAATATATAGAGGTATAGAAGGAATATACTTCAATAGATATGTAGGTAGGTAGGAAGGAATGTACTTCAACAGATAGATATGTAGGTAGGTAGGTAGATAGAGGGAATGTACTTCAATAGATAGACAGACAGACAGACAGACAGACAGACAGACAAGGGCCTGCCTGGGTGGCTTGGTTGAGTATCTAACTCTTGATTTCAGCTCAGGTCATGAGCTCTGCATCAGGCTCTGCACTAAGCATGGAGTCTGCTTGAGGTATTCTCTCTTTCTCTTTTTTTCTCTCTGTCTGTCTCTTTCCTTTTCTGTCCCTCTGCCCTTCTCCCCTACTCTTGCTCTCATAAGTTTAAATACATACATACATACATACATACATACATACATACATACATACATAAATGGCATGTGCTTCCATATAGTAAAAGCCATACATGACAGTCCCGAATGTGGTATCATACTTAGTGGTAGAAAACTGAAAGTTTTTCATCTATGATGAACAGCAACACAAGAATGCTCGCCCTTGCCAGTCTTTTTCAACATAGTTTTAGAAGCTCTAACCAGAGCACTTAGGCAAGAAAAAGAAATAAAAGGCATCTGGACTTCAAGCCATACTACAAAGCTGTAATTATCAAGACAGTATGGCACTGGCACAAAAACAGACACTCAGATCAGTGGAACAGAATAGAGAACCCAGAAATGGACCCACAAACGTATGGCCAACTAATCTTTGACAAAGCAGGAAAGAGTATCCAATGGATACTGTTTCAAAGGGACACTTGCACCCCAATGTTTATAGCAGCACTATCAACAATAGCCAAAGTATGAAAAGAGCCCAAATGTCCATTGATGGATGAATGGATAAAGAAGATGTGGTATATATATATATATATATATATATATGTATATATGTATATGTATATATGTATATGTATATATATACAATGGAGTATTACTCGGCAATCAAAAAGAATGAAATCATGCCATTTGCAACTACATGGATGGAACTAGAGGGTATTATGCTAAGCGAAATTAGTCAGAGAAAGACAAATATCATATGACTTCACTCATATGAGGACTTTAAAATACAAAACAGATGAACATAGGGGAAGGGAAGCAAAAATAATATAAAAACAGGGAGGGGGACAAAACATAAGAGACTCTCAAATATGGAGAACAAACAGAGGGTTACTGGAGGGGTTGTGGGAGGGGGGATGGGCTAAATGGGTGAGGGGCATTAAGGAATCTACTCCTGAAATCATTGTTGCACCATATGCTAACTTGGATATAAATTAAAAAATAAATAAATTATTAATAATAAAAAAATAAAAGGCATCAAAATCAGAAAGGAAAATGTAAAAACTTTTTCTTTTTTTTCTATATATCTTTAAACATTCATTTTTGAGAGATAGAGATAGAGCATGAGTAGGGGAGGGGCGGAGAGAGAGGGAGACACAGACTCTGAAGCAGGCTTCAGGCTCTGAGCTGTGAGCACAGAGCCTGATGCAGGGCTCAAACTCATGAACTGTGAGGTCATGACCTCAGCTGAAGTCGGACGCTTAACCGACTAAGCCATCCTGGCACCCCAAAGTAAAACTGTTTCTATTTGCATATGACATGATATATACAGAATACCCTAAACACTCCATCAAAAAAAAAAAAAAAACTATTGAAACTAATAAATACAGCAAAGTTACAAACTAAATACACAAAAATTTATTGCACCTCTGTACACTAATAGTGAACTGTCAGGAAGAGAAATTGAGAAAACAATTTCATTTAGAGTTGCATCAAAAAGAATAAAATACCTAATAATAAATTTAACCAATAAATGAACAACATATACATTGAATACTATAACATTGGTGAACGAAACTGAAGAAGACACAAAATAAATGGCAAGATATTCTGTGTTCATGGAAAAGTTAATATTGTTAACATGTCCATATTACTCAAAGTAATTTATAGATTCGTTGCAATTCTTACTAGAATTCCAACGTATTTTTCACAGAAATGGAGGGAAAATCATAAAATATGTACACAACACAAAAGACCATGAATAGTCCAAGCAATCCTGAGAAAGAAGAGCAAAGCTGGAGGAATCCCACTTTCTGATTTCAAACTACAGAGCTGTATTAATGAAAAGTGTGGTAATGGCATAAATATTCACATAGACGAATGGAACAGAATACAGATCCCAGAAATAAGCTCCTGCAAATGTGGCCAATTAATATTTGACTGGGAGCCAGGAACACTCAATGAGAAAACGAGTCTCTTCAAAAAATAGTTTTGGGAAAACTGGATAACCACCTGCAGAAGAATGAAATTGGACCCCTATCTTACCCCATTCACTAAAAATAATTCACAGAAAAATGCTTTAACAGAAGACCCAAAACTGCAAACTCCTGGAAGAAAACTCCTTCAGATAAACAATGCTGGGAAAAAGCTCTTTAACATTGGTCTTAAAACTATTTTCTGGATAACAAAGGACAAGCAACAAAAGCAAAATCAGCAAGTGGGACTGCATCAATTTAAAAAGTTTGTGCACAGCATAGGAAACAATTAACAAAATGAAAAGGCAACCTATGGAATGGCAGAAAATATTTGCATACCATGTGTTAGTTAAGAGGTTAATGTCCAAAATGTATAAATGATTCATATAACTCAATAGTGGAAAAGCAGATGATCTGATTAAAAAATGAGCAGAGGACCTGAATAGACATTTTCCCAGAGACATCCAAATGGCCAACAGGTACATGGAAAGATGCTCAATATCACTAATCATCAGGTAAATGCAAATCAAAACCACAATAATATATCACTTCATACCTGTTAGAATCGTTATTCTCAAATTGGTAAGGGATGACAGTTTTGGTATGGATGTGTAGAAAAAGGAATCCTTGTGCACTATTGGTGGGGATATAAACTGATGCAACTACTGTGGAAAACTGGAGGGTTTTCAGGAAATTAAATATAGAACTACCATACGATCCACCATTCACACTTCAAGGAAATGAGAACAGGATCTTGAAGTGATTTCTGCACTCCCATGTTTAATTCAGCTTTATTCACAATATCCAAGATACAGAGACAACCTAAGTGTCCTTCAACAGATAAGTACTTGAAGAAGATGTGCTGTACACACATACACGCACGGGAATATCGTGCAGCCACCTGCATGATAGGAAGGAAGGAAATCTTGCCATTTGCCTCTACATTGATGGATCTTGAGGGCATTTTGCTACGAAGATAAGCAGACAAAGAAAGACATACACTGTGTGGTATCACTTATATGTGGAATCTCAAAAACCTGAATTCCCAGAAACAGACATTAAAACGGTGATTACCAGAGGCTGAGTGGATGGGGAATTTGGGGAGTTTTTGGTCAGAGTACAAACTACAGTCAGAATATAAATATGTTCTGGGACCTAATGCACAGCATTGTGATTATAGTTAACAATACAGTATTATATACTTTAAAATTGCTAAGAGACTATATAGATCTTAAATGTTCTCACCAGAATAAAATGATAACCATGTGATTTAATGGAGATTTTAGCTAATGCAGTGGTGGCAATCAGTTTGATATATAGAAGTATATCAAATCAACATGTACACTTTATTTTTATTTTTATAATTTTTTTAAAGTTTATTTTGAGAGAGAGAACCAGCAGGGGAGGGAGAGAGAGAGAGAGGAACAGAGTATCTGCACTTGATCTTAGCCAAAAGGCTGAGAAGTGATGAGGAACTGAGTATCTGAAGTGGGCTCTGCGCTGAGAAGACAGAGTCCCACGCGGGGCTCAAACTCACGAACTGCATGATCATGACCTGAGCCGAAGTCAGACACTTAACCAACTGAGCCCCCCAGGCACCCCAACAAATTGTACACTTTAAACTTACAAAATGTTATCAATTATATCTCAATAAAAAACTGCTTTTAAAATGCACTTTTATGCAAAATATGCTTTCAGATAAAGGTAAAGAAAACTAATTATAATCATGATTGTAAAAATTAGTCCACAAAGCTTGCAAAGATCTGTGGAAAAGACCTTACTAACTTGCTGACTCTTCTAGTTGATGGCCATTATAAAAGTAAGGGTAAGCCAACAAAATGTATTATTCCTTAAAAAGCACAGAAGTTAACTTCAGTTAAAAACAAATATTCTATACTTTTATTCCTTTCCTTCTCACTCTTTATGATACTGATGTCACAAGTTACATCTCATGTTGTGTGCCCATTAACATTTTTATAGTTAAATGTTTTTTTTGTATTTGATTTTTGAACTTCTGAGTTTAAAATTTAAAGAGATTTACACGTCATCTTTATAAGACAACAGTATTCTGTATTTCTCTATGTATTTGCCTTCTCCAGTGAGTTTTATATTTTCATATGCTTTCATGTTGCATTGTAGTTTATTTCAACTTAAAGGACTCCCTTTGGCGGTTTTTTTTTTTGTGATGCAGGTTTAATGGTGTGAACTCCTTCAGCATTGTTTATCTGAGAACATCTTTATTTCCCCTTGAATTCTAAAGAATAGTTTTGCCAGATATAATACCTTTGGTTGGCAGTTTTTTCTTTCAGCACTTTCCGTATCTCACCCTATTTCTTTTATTTTTTTTATTTTTTATTTTTTTTAATGGTTATTTATTTTTGAAGGAGAGAGAGAGAGACAGAGTGCGAGCGGGGAGGGGCAGAGAGAGAGGGAGACACAGAATCCGAAGCAGGCTCTGGGCTCCAAGCTGTCAGCACAGAGCCCGATGTGGGGCTCGAACTCACAAACTGCAAGATCATGACCTGAGCTGAAGTCGGATGCTCAACTGACTGAGCCACCCAGGCGCCCTTCACCCTATTTCTTTATGCCTGCAAGGTCTTAGAGTTTTATGGGGTCCCTTTGTACATGATGAATCACTTTTCTCCTGCTGCTTTAAATCTGTCCCTTTGTCTTTGACTTTGGCAATTTGTTTATAATGTGTCTTAGTGTGGATTTCTTTGGGTTCCATCTTGGAAGTCTGTTGAGCTTCTTCAGTCTGGATGTCCATTAACGTCCCCAAGTTTGGGAAGTTTTTGGCCATATTTTCTTTAAATAAACTTTTTACCCCTTTATTCCTCTTCCTTCTCCTTCATGCACGTATTGGTTTTCTTGACCCGATCCCATAAGTCCCTTAGGCTTTTTCTTTTGCATTTTGTTCCTCTGACTGGATAATATCAAATGATCTAGCTTCGAGTTTACCAATTCTTTCTTCCACTTGATCAGGTCTGTTTTTGAACCACCCTAAGTGAATTTTTCAGGTCTGTAATTGTATTCATCAGCTCCAGAATTTGTTTGCCTTTTTTTTTTTTTTTAAAATCTCTCTTGATAGTAGTTTTTTTAATGCAGTGTTTTCTTGAGCTTATAGAGCATCTTTATGGTAGGTGTTTTGAATTATTTTTCAAGTAATAAATATTTCTGTTTCTTTAGGATCAGTTTCTGGAGATTTATTTTGCTCTTTTGTTTGATCCACATTTCCATTCATGTGTCTTCTAACTTTATGAGACATTTTTGAAGAATCAAGCACATATCACAGCCTTTATAGACCGACTTCATACAGAAGAAGGCCCTCAGCAATCAGCCTAATTATAGATCCCGTTGTCTCTGAGTCTGTTTTGGAAGAAGTGACAGATTCTCTGGATCTGTGTGGGCAAATTTTCAATTGCAGAAGCTTGCCAGTTTTTTTCAAGAGCTTGTAATCTTTTGTTCCCTCTGGTGTTTGTCTGTAGTACTGCAAGTTCTCTGTGTATAGCAGCAAGCCACCTACTGTCTCTTCTAATCAGCCACCAAGTATCCAAAGTATTCCAGCTCCCAGTTATCACCCCAAGTCAGGTGAGGCACATGCCAACTAGTCTTTTCAGGCAGCCTTCTGAAAAACTAGAACACTAGACACTCACTCCTTCCACTTCTTCCCTCACGAGGGAGAAGACTCATTCTGTACCTTTTCCTAGTTGTGCCAAGCTGTGCCAGCTCCCCAAACCACCTCCCGCTTCTCTTTTCTTTCGACTCCCTGGCATGCAAACCATGCCACCTTCTGTCAGGAGTCCAAATGAGGTGAACAGAAACCAATCCCTTGAGAGCCCTCTGAATAGTGAGAATGGTGAACACCCTTCCATTCTAATTCCTCCCTATAGGAGCAGTTGCTAGCTGGGGCATTCTCTCCTGGTGCTAAGCTGTGCCTGCTTGTGGGAGGGACTGACATGAGTAAAGTGAAGTAGCTCCTTTTATCCATTTCAATGTGTCTGTTTTTGGCATTGTGCTTTCCTGGTGTACTGCAACTTCTTAACTGGATTTGGGAAATTTCATAAAGATATTTTGATCTGTACATCATTGTTAAATCATTTTTTCTGTGGGAGACAAAGGCTGGGACCTATTCTGCTATCTTGCTGACAGCTAATAATTACTTTATTAGATATTTCTCATTGTGTATGTTAACACTTTTGTACGCCTGGATTTTGTTGTTTTCCTTTAAAATATATTGATTTTTGTATTGGCAGGCAGTTAATTTATTGAAGAACCTGTTTTATCATCTAAAGCTTGTGTTTAAGCTTTTTTTTTAATCCCAACATAGTTTACAGTATCTTTTTCTCTAGAGCTAATTTAGCCCTACTAATAAGATATGACCCATCTGTTGTGTTTACTGAATGCCTTGGGTGTTCAGTGTTTTGTCACAGCTTGAGCGTTTCCCACTTGTGAGTCCTGGAAATATATTTGACCTACAGCTCTTTGATAATTGTTCTTTGCCTAATTTTGGATGCTTTAATCCTAAGAATACACTGCTTAATAGTAACTTAAGAGAGACCCCATTGGGTTCGTGGAACTTTTTCTTTGTGTGACTTCCTCCTCTCTGGTCCTCTTCCCCACCAATTCCAGCCACCTCAGCCTCTCCAAATTGTGACCTCTGTCTTCTCAACTTAGCATAGTCACTCTGTTTTGCTTGGAAGCCTGCTCCTGATCTGGAAAATAAAATGTCTCCAAAAGAAACTTCAGAACAATTATAAGCCTAACTTTTTTCAGAGAGTTACTGTCTGTTGTTCATTATCTGAATATGTTTTATATATTTTGTTGAATTTTCTGTATTATTCCCCACTGTGGGAAGGCACATTTATCTGTGTATATCATTATATTTTACCAGTTCTATAATGTTTAATCACTGTATTATATTATTATCATGATGGCTTCAACTATCAGGAATAAAATAGGAAAAATATCAAAGTGACTCTTGGAAGTGAACTGCTCCGAAGGTGGTAAAAGATGCAGGGATATAATGGGGTATAACCTGCCTACTACATATGAGCAGCATTCAGAGTATTGGGGATATCAGTGTGTGAGTTTTTCAGAAGAAATTATGAATTCTGTTTAATTAATTGAACTGAAAGAAGCAGTGTGGTTAGGCTAGTTTCTGTTATACCAGACGATACTGAATGTCTGTAGAGTTTCTTTTTTAGAACTTTAGGTTTTGGAGAAGTCAGGTCATGAGTCACCCTTTACAGGGCTTTTCCTGACCTTACTCTATGTCCTTATGTTTTCTTTTATCAGTTGATTTCTCTGTTTTCCCAATTCACCTTGACTTTCTTGAGGACAGAGATAGTCTTATTTATATTTATCTCAGCTGTAGTTCCTACAGCATTTGAATGATGAAATGAATGAATGCTGCCTCTTTTCTTTACCCATAAATTCCTTGGGTCTTCACTTTACCAGCCCATCATCATTTGGCTCCACAAACTTGTCAGAGGGAAATAAAACAGAGAAATGATCCAACCTTGAACACTTGGCCAAAGTTGAAAGGAAATTCAAGCTATGGTCAAAAGATTGCTTTTGAACCAGTTTGGGGGAAAAAGCCTATAGTGTATTAGTTTCTTGTTGATTTTTTTTTTTTTCAACGTTTTTTATTTATTTTTGGGACAGAGAGAGACAAAGCATGAACGGGGGAGGGGCAGAGAGAGAGGGAGACACAGAATCCGAAACAGGCTCCAGGCTCCGAGCTGTCAGCACAGAGCCCGACGCGGGGCTCGAACTCACGGACCGCGAGATCGTGACCTGGCTGAAGTCGGCCGCTTAACCGACTGCGCCACCCAGGCGCCCCTCTTGTTGATTTTTAAAAATGTGTTTATTTGGGGGCACCTAGGTGGCTTAGTTGGTTAATTGTTCGACATAAGCTTAGGTCATTATCTCACAGTTCATGAGTTGGAGCCCTGTGACAGGCTCTGTCAGCTCAGAGCCTGGATCCTGCTTTGGATTCTGTGTCTCCCTCTCTCTCTGCCCCTCCCCTGCTTGTGCTCTCTCTGTGTCTCTCAAAAAATGAATAAACATTACAAAAAATTTAATTTTTTTATTTTTAGGATTTAGCCTTTAAAACATTCAATTATTTTTCTTGCTTACAAATTCAGATATTTCTTTGACTTTGTTAACATGTATAAAATATTATTTGCAAGTAAATGAAATAAGAACTGTTTGTTTAAGTCTTCTGTAAATAGTCATGTGAAATGATTACATTAAGAAATTTCTCCTGTTGCAGTATTTTAATCCCAGTGTATATTTTTCTAATCCTTTTTCTGGTCAACATAGATGAGGACTTCCATTTTTGTTCCTTTTGTGTTAGAAAGCACATTGCATGCTTTCTCTGTGTGAGGCACTGGGTTGGGAACTCTGGATAATTAAAATAAAAGAATAGTGGGGGCGCCTGGGTGGCTCAGTCAGTTAAGCATCCAACTCTTGATTTTGGCTCAGGTCATGATCTCATGGTTCATGAGATTGAGACCCACATTGGGCTCTGCGTTGACAGTGCAGAGCCTGCTTGGGATTCTGTCTCTCCCTCTCCCCTGCCCTCTGTCCCTTCTTCCCTCTCTCTTCCCCCCCGCCCCAACAATAAATAAATAAAAGTTAAAAAAAAAAAACTTCCGGGGAGCCTGGGTGGCTGAGTTGGTTAAGCATCCAACTTCAGTTCAGGTCATGATCTTGCGGTCCATGGGGTCTAGCTCTGCACTGGGCTCTGCACTGACAGCTCAGAGCCTGGAGCCTGCTTCAGATTTTGTGTCTCCCACTTTCTCTTCCCCTCCCCTGCTCACCCTCTGTCTTTCTCTCTCTCAAAAAACAAACGTTAAAAAAAATTTTTTTTTTAATTTTCTTGGGTGGCTCCGTCAGTTAAATGACCAACTCTTGATTTTGGCTCAGGTTATGATCTCACATTTGGTGGGATTGAGCCTTGCTATCAGCACAGAGCCTGCTTGGGATCCTCTCTCTCCCTCTCTCTGCCCCTCCCCTGCTCACACACATGCTGTCTCTCTCAAAATAAATAAACTTTAAAAAAACAAACTTTCTCTTAAAAAAAAATAGTGTCCAGTCTCTTCTTTTTGTTTTTTAAAGTTTTTATTGTTATTTAGTATTCCAGTATAATATTTTAAATTTATTTTATTTTATATTAGAGAGACAATGCATGAGCAGGGAAGAGGAATGGGTGGGGGGCAGAGAGAGGGGGGGGGAGAGAGAGAGAGAGAGAGAGAGAGAGAGAGAGAGAGAGAGAGAGAGGTTCTTAAGCAGGCTCCATGCTCAGTGTGGAGCCCAATGTGGGGCTTGATCCCATGACCCTGAGATCATGACCTGAGCTGAAATCAGGTGTCAGACACTCAACTGACTGAGCGACCCAGGCACCCTATTACTTATTTATTATTCCAGTATAATTAATGTACAGTGTTATATTACTTTCATGTGTACAGTATAGTGATTCAACAATTCTATGTATTATTCATTGCTCATCATGATAAATGTACTCTTAATCCTCTTTACCTATTTTATCCGTCCCCCCAGTTCTGGCAACCACCAGTTCTCTATATTTAAGAGTCTATTTTGTTGTTGTTGTTGTTTGTCTTTTTCCTGTGTTCACTTGTTTTATTTCTTAAATTCCACATATGAGTGAGATCATATGGTATTTGTCTTTCTCTGACTGACTTATTTCACTTAGCATTATGCCCTCTATACCCTCTAGATTCATTCACATTGTTGCAAATGGCAAGATTTTATTCTTTTGTATTGCTGAGGAATATTCCCTTGTCTATATATACCACATCTTCCTTATCCATTCATCTATTGATGAACACTTGGGTTGCTTCCAAATTTTGGCTGTTGCAAGTAATGCTTCAGTAAACACAGGGGTACGTCTATTGTTTTGAATTAATTTTTCATATTCTTTGAGTAAATACTCAATAGTGAAATTACTGGATTGTAGGGTAATGTTATTTTTAACTTTTTGAGGAACTCCATGCTATTTTCCGCAGTGACTGCACCAGTTTGCATCCCCAACAGTACACAAGGGTTTCTTATTCTCCACACATTGTTTATTTTGTGTTTTTGATTTCAACCATTCTGACAAGTGTGAGGTGATATCTCATTGTGCTTTTGACTTATATTTCCCTAATGATAAGTGATGTTGAGCATCTTTTCATGTGACTGTTGATTATCTTTATGTCATGTCTTCTTTCTAGAAATGTACATGTCTTCTGCCCATTTTTTATTAGATTATTTCTTTTTTTTTTTTTGGTGTTGAGTTGTAGAAGTTCTTTGTATATTTTGGACACTAACCCCTTAGCAGATGCATCATTTGCAAATATTTTCTCCCCTTGAGTAGATTGTCTTTTTGTTTTTGTTGATTGTTTCCATTGCTGTGCAGAAGCTTTTTATTTTGGTATAGTACCAGTAGTTGTTTTTGTTTGTTTAATTTTTTTGTTTGCTTGTTTGTTTTTATTTGCCTTGCCTTAGGAGACGTACCTAGAAAAATGTCTCTATAGCTAATGTCAGAGAAATCATTGCTTGTGTTCTCTTCTAGGATTTTTATGGTATCATGCCTCACATTTAGGTCTTTAACCTATTTTGGGTTTATTTTTTATGTGTAGTGTAAGTGCGTTACTTTCATTCTTTTGCATGCAACTGTCTAGTTTTCCCAACACCATTTTTTGAAGAGACTGTCTTTCTTCGATTGCATATTCTTGCCTCTTTAGTTGTAAATTAATTGGCCATATAATCATGGGTTTATTTCTGGGCTCTCTGTTCTGTAGATCTCTGTGTCTCTTTTTGTACCAGGACCATGCTGTTTTGAATACTACAGCTTTGTAGTTTATCTTGAAATCTGAGATTGTGATACCTCCAATTTTGTTCTTCTTTTTCAAGATTGATTTGGCTATTTTGGGTGTTTTGTAGTTCCACATAGATCTTAGAACCATTTGTTCAAATTCTGTGAAAAATACTGTTGGTATTTTGATAGGGATTGCATTAAATCTGTAGTTAATTTTGGATAGTATGGATGTTTTAACAATATTTGTTCTCCCCATTCATGAACGTGGAATATCTTTCCATTTGTTTCATCTTCAGTTTCTTTTATCTATGTTTTATAGTTTGAAGAGTACAGGTTTTTCATCTCCTTGATTAAGTTTATTCCTAGGTATTCTATTATTTTTGGTGCAATGGTAAATGGGATTGTTTTCTAATTTCTTTTTCTGCTACTTTATTATGAGTGTATGCAACAGGTTTCTGTATATTGTATGAGAATGTACTGTATGAGAATATTGTATTAGTGTATTTTGTATGAGAATGCAACAGGTTTCTGTATATTGATTTTATATCTTTCAACCTTACTGAATTCATTTGTCAGCTCTAGTTTTTTTTGTGTGTATGTGTGTGTGGAATCTTCAGAGTTTCCTATATATTGTATATTGTTATCTGCAAATAATGAAAGTTTTACTTTATTACCAGTTTGGATTCCTATTATCTCTTTTATTTGTGTGATTGCTGTGGCTAGGATTTCTAGTACTATATTTAATAAAAGTGGGGAGAGTGCAATCCTTGTCTTGCTCCTAATCTTAGGGGAAAAGCTCTCAGTTTTTTACTGTTGAGTATGATGGTAGCTGTGGTTTTTGTATATGGCCTTTATTATGTTGAGATATGTTCCCTCTAAGCATGCTTTCTTGAGTGCTTTATCATGAATTGATGTTATACTTTGTCACATGCTTTTTTTGCATCTATTGAAATGATCATATGGTTTTTATCCTGTCTCTTGTCGATGTGATGTATCACATTGATTGATTTGTGAATACTGAACCATCCTTGCATACCAGGAATAACTCCCACTTGATTGTGATGAATGATATTTTTAATGTACTGTTGGATTCAATTTGGTAATATTTTGTTGAGGATTTTTGCATCTATGTTCATCATAGATAATGGCCTGTAGTTCTCTTTTTTTTGTAGTGTTTTTATCTGGTTTTGGTATCATGGTAATGCTGGCCTCATAGAATATATTTGGAAGCTTTCCTTTTCTATTTTTTGGAATATTTTGAGAATAACAGGCATTAACTCTTCTTTAAATGTTTAGTAGAATTCACCAGTGAAGCCATCTGCTCTTGGACTTTGGTTGGTTGGGAGTTTTTGATTGCCTATTTAATATTTAATTTCATTGCTGGTAATTGGTCTGTTCAAATTTCTGGTTCTTCCTGATGAAGTTTTGGGAGGTTATATGTTTTCTAGGAATCTATCCATTTATCCTAGGTTGTCTAATTTGTTGGCACATAATTTTTTTAAGTTTATTTATTTATTTTGAGAGAGACAGACAGAGAGAGAGAGCGCGCGCACAAGTGGGGAGGGACAGAGAGAGAGAGGGAGAGAGAGAATCCCAACCAGGCTCCACACTGTCAATGTAGAGACTGACACAGGGCTTGAACTCAAGAACCATGAGATCATGACCTGAGTGAGAGTGAGACGTTTAACTAACTGAGCCACTCAGGTGCCTCCGTTGGCACATAATTTTTCATAATCTTCTCCTATAATCCTTTGTATATATGTGGTGTCAGTCATTATTTCTCCTCATTCATTTCTGATTGTGTTTGAGTCCTCTCTTTCCCTCTCTCTTTCTCCCTCTCTCTCTCACCTCTCTTTTCTCTCAATAAATCTGGCTAAAGGTTTATCAATTTTATTGATCTTCTCAAAGAACCAGCTTCTGGTTTTATTGATCTGTTGTTTTTTTAGTTTCTATTTTGTATATATCTACTCTAATCTTTATTACTTCCTTCCTTTTTCTGAACAACCAGTCTCTTAATGTTCTTACCTATTATGTTGAACCATATGACAGTGCTGATATTTGACAGTTTTTGGTTTGTAAAAACAACGAAGTCATTTGAGTCCCCCTAATAAAGAGCAAGGTAGATTCTGGGAATACAAAAGTAACATAAATTATGATATGGTTCAGTTACCAAATCATGTAGCAGTTTGAAAGAATAGAATCATTCTCTTGGATGAAGAAGTTAGGAAAAATCTTTATAGAATAGATTGTCAGTTTCAAACTCTAGCTAGAGGGGCTTCTCCTGTACATTCAGGTTTTTTCTTGCTACTGATAATTGAATTAACTTGGTAAGCCCATTAGGTTTTTGTCTTCCTGTAGAATTTTGTTATGTACATGTTTTAACTTCAGTATCAATTTTTTTTAATGTTTTTTTTTTTTTTAATTTTTTTTTTCAACGTTTTTTATTTATTTTTGGGACAGAGAGAGACAGAGCATGAACGGGGGAGGGGCAGAGAGAGAGGGAGACACAGAATCGGAAACAGGCTCCAGGCTCCGAGCCATCAGCCCAGAGCCTGACACGTGGCTCGAACTCACGGACCGCGAGATCGTGACCTGGCTGAAGTCAGACGCTTAACCGACTGTGCCACCCAGGCGCCCCTTCAGTATCAATTTTTGATTCCTTTGGTCTCACACTTATTCTTCCAATTCATTTTTTTTTTTTTTGGTTAAAAAAATAACAAAATTTATCATCCCAACCATTTTTAAGTATACAGCTAAGTAGTGTTAAGTATATTTACACTGTTGTTAAAGAGATCTTTATAACTTTTTCATCTTGCAAAACTAAAATTCATTACCCATTAAATACCTCTGTTTCACCCTCCCTGCAGCCCCCGGTTATATCATTCTATTTTCTGTCTCTATGAAATAGACTCTGTTAGATGCCTCATATAAGTAAGGTCATAATACGGTATTTGTCTTTTTGGCTCATTTCACTTAGTGTAATGTCCTCAAGGTTCAACAATGTTGTGGCATGCAATATGATATCCTTTCCTTTTTAGTTTTTTTTTTTCTGAGTTACTTAAATTTTTTTGACATACAAAAAGTTGTATGTAACTAATGCCTACAACTTGAGGAGTTGGAGAGAAGTATATACCGGTGAACCATCATTAGTGTATGCCATAAACCAGTCCATCACCTTTAGAAGTTTTCTCTAACCCTCTAATTTGTTACTATTATAGGTTGCTTTAGTGAGAAACCACTTAACATTAGATCTACCTTCTTAGCAAATGTCTAAGTATACAATACAGTTTTGTTAACTGTAGGCACTATGCTGTTCAGTGGATCTCTAAGACTTACTTTGTGTAACTAAATATTTGCGCCCTTTGACTAATATCTCCCCATTTCCTCCTCCCCCAGCCCCTGGAAAGCACCATTCCACTCTCTGTCTTTATGAGTTTGACTCTTTTGTATTCATAATGTAAGTGGTATAATATAGTACTTGTTCTTCTGTGTTTGGCTTAGTTCGCTTAGCATAATGCCCTCTAGGTTCATCTGTGTTGCCAGAAATGGCAGGATTTCCTTCCCTTTTTGATGCTGAATAGTATTCCTGTGGGTGGGGAGTACACACATACCACATTTTATTTATTTGTGGGTGTTTTTTTTTAAGATGTTTAAAAGTAATCTCTATACCCAGTGTGGGGCTCAAACTCATAACCCAGAGATCAAGAGTCACACGTTCCACCAACTGAGCCAGCCAGGTGCCCCCACATTTTATATATTTGTTGATTGAGAGGCGTTTAGGTTGCTTCCCATGCCTTGGCTACTCTGAATAATGCTTCAGTGAAGGTGGTAATATAGATATCTGAGATCCTGATTTCATTTCCTTTGGATATATACCCAAAGTGGGATTCCTGAATCATTTGGCAGTTCTATTGTTTGTTTTTTTGAGGATCTTCCATTCTGTTTTCCATAGTGGCTGTATGAATTTACATTCTGACCAAAAATGTACCAGGGATCCCTTTTCTCCACATCCTCACCTCCACTTGTTATCTTCTTTTTTTTTTTTTGTTACCAAAGCCATCCTACCAGGTGTGAGGTGATATCTCATTGCAGTTTTAATTTGTGTTTCCCTGATGATCATTGATGTTGAGCACATTTTTCATGTATAGTTGGCCATTTATGTATCTTCTTTTGAGAAATGTCTCTTCACTTCCTTTGTCCATTTTTTAATCAGTTTATTTGGGTTTTTTTTTTTTTTTTGGCTCTTATAAGCGTTCTCTATGTTTTGAATATTAGCCCTTTATTAAATACATGGTTTGCAAGTATTTTCTCCCATACGATAGGTTGTCTTTTCATTTTGTTGATTGTTTCTTTCACTGTAGTGAAGCTTTGTAGTTTCACATAATCCTGCTTGTCTCTTGGCTTTTTGTTGCCTATGCTTTTGGTATCATCCCCGTCATTTTAAAGCTGAATATTATTCTTTGTATGTATATACCACATTATCTTTATCCACCCACCTGTTAATGGACATCCCAGTTGCTTCAAACATTTTAGCTGTTGTGCATAATGCAGCTGTTAACATGAATGTGCAGAAATCTCTTCATGACTCTTGCTTTCAGTTCTTTGGGATATAGAGCCAGAAGTGGAATTGCTGGATCATACGATAGTTCTATTTTTAACTTTTTAAGGAACCTCTTCCTGTAGAACTTTTCGCAAATTTCATTACTATTGCTCCCACTAAACTGTACCTGAAAATATTTATTTCTGGATTAATGCAAATTTATTTTTTTGCATATCTAGGGCCCTTGCAGAATCTCCACCATCTATAAACAACCTGAAGAGTGAAGTTGGTGATAAAGGGAAGAATAAAGATGAAGGGGAAGTTTGTAACCATGAAAAAAAGGCTGCAGGTATTTGTCTCGAGCCTCATCCAGAAGAGAAAAAGAAGAAACGTTCTGGATTCAGAGACAGAAAAGTATGGAACACAATCTTATAAATTAATCAGAACTGTAGTTAATTACAAGTCAGAATAATGCAGTTGAGTCTCTTTTATCATTTATTTCAGATGGTTCATATTCTCTTTGCAGAGATTCACCTTTTTTGCTATTTTCTGTCATGTTCTAAGGCAAGTGTAATCTTGAAATGTGAAGTTAATGGGGGTAGTGAAAAGATCCAAGATTGGTAGTCAGGATTTGCATATATTTTCGTTTCAATTTAACTACCTACGTTGGTTCATACTTTCCAGATCTTTCAGATGCTAAATGTTCTAGTATATGTTGAGTCTTTGGAACGATTGATTGATGATGCCCAGTTGGAAAGGCGGGATAACATCCTTTTGGAAATATACAAATATTTACAAAAATTCAACTAATTTTGATGATAGCATAAACTTTAAATGACTTCAACATTTTATATCTTTAACACAACCTGTTGTTATAGACCTCTACCTCAGAAAAATTTCAATTACGGTATAGTAATACCTTTGATATTGAGCATTTGAATTCAGCAGACATGAGTGATGAAAAGTCAAAAGGATGCATTTCATTTTGCACGATAACATTGAAATTCAGGGAATTGCCTTCACTTGCCAAAATGTAGCTAATAAATACAACAAGATAATTTGAGTTATTTGTGTGTTGCATGTGTGTGGTATGTATTTGCAAGGAAAGTTCCTTTGAGAGATTTGGATCTTCTGTGTGTTTGTTTGGATGAAGTTATTAAATATGCCTTTTCATTTCTCTGGGCTGCCTGGGTAGGCTCACTTAGTCAAGTATCTGATTCTTGATTTCAGCTCAGGTCATGATCTCACATTTGTGGAATCAAGCCCCACATGCAGCCCCACTGTGCTGACTGTGGAACCTGGTTCAGATTCTCTGTCTTCCTCCCCTTCTGCCTCTGTCCTGCTTGTGCTCGCTTACTAAATAAATAAATAAATAAATAAATAAATAAATAAATAAATCTTTTCATTTCTCAAATCCATTTTTCTTCTTTTAAAAATTTTAAAAAATGTTTTATTTATTCTTGAGAGAAAGAGAGAGCATGAGCTGGGGAGGGGCAGGGAGAGAGGGAGACACAGAATCTGAAGCAGGTTCCAGGCTCTCAGCACAGAGCCCCAAGCGAGGCTCAAACTCATGAATCATGAGATCATGATTAAGTCGGACACTTATCCAACTGAGCCACCCAGGCGCCCCTCAAATCCGTTACTGGTTGAGGTGAATTTGAACAAAAATATATATTATAAGTTAAGTGTCAACTATTGGTATTTCCACAATGATACGTTTATTTAATCTTTTGCCCTGAGTGAATTAGAAGAAAGTTCAGACTCACCTTGTGCCAGCAGTTTCATTTATAAAGTCAAATTTTCCATTTTACAAAATAGAGCAAAACTTATCCAAATGAGCATTTATTTTTGAACTTTCCATTTTCTTCTCCTGCTTTCTGCTCAGCAATGACCATATGTCATACTTCTCAGATAAAAATGAAAGCTTGATAATTGTAATTTACTTAACTTGTAGCTCCCAAGGCTATAAAACCTTTCTAATCTGTTTCTGAAATAGTTCTTTCAGTAAAGTTTTAGTGGAAGAGCTATGTTTTCCCTATTCAGGGATAACCATTCCACATGTTATCCTGTTCCCCTAACAACCTATTTCAACACTTATTTTTTCCTCTGCCTGTTTTCTCAGCTGCTCTTTCTTTGTCTTTTCATTTTTTACATAGTCTACATGGACATGTTAAAGATTTTTCCATTTTTAATAAAATAATAAGTTGCATTTTTGAGCATGTTTTGTTTTGGTTTTTTGGTTGGGTGTTTTGTTTGTTTTTGTTTGTTTTTGTTTTTTTGTTTTTGCCATTCACATTCTTTCCCTGCAATACCAAACTGCTCCATTTTCCATAGGCTCTCTTTGACATCCTCCCTTTTCACTTAAATTTTTTGGCTTTTTACATTCTCTTGATTTTTATGTAATACTTAAAATATTCAGAGAGAAAGAAATAGAGACTACTATAATGAACATACATGTATCCATCCCTCATTTTGTCAAGTTTTAACATTTGATTATATTTGCTTCATTTTTTTCCCCTTTTTTATTAAGAAACAAAATGAATATAAAAAATACATTGCTGGAGCATCTTGGTGGCTCAGCTAAGTGTCCGACTCTTGATTTTGGTTCAGGTCATGATCTCATGGTTTGTTGATTTGAGCTCCACGTTGGACTCTGCACTGACAGTGTGGAGCCTTCTTGGGATTCTCCGTCTCCCTTTCTCTCTGTGCCTCCCTTGCTTACACGTGCTCTCTCAAAAATACATAAACTTAAAAAAAAATACATTGCTGTATTGTCCTTAGTTCATGATTTATTAATGCCATGCATGGCCTGGTGGTTTTGTGTGATTGATTGATTGATTGATTGATTTTTAAATAATTTACTCACTTTTTAATTTACATCCAAGTTAGTATATAGTGCAACAATGATTTCAGGAGTAGATTCCTTAATGCCCCTTACCCATTTAGCCCATCCCCCCTCCCACAACCCCTCCAGTAACCCTCTGTCTCCATATTTAAGAGTCTCTTATGTTTTGTCCACCTCCTGTTTTTATAAATTTTTTTAATGTTTATTTATTTTTGAGAGAGAAAGACTGAGTATGAGTAGGGGAGGGGCAGAGAGAGAGGGAGACACAGAATCTCAAGCAGGCTCCAAGCTCTGATCTGTCAGCACAGAGCCTGATGTGGAGCTCAGACTCACAAGAACTGTGAGATCATGACCTGAGCTGAAGCCGGACACTCAAGCAACTGAACCACCCAGGTGTCCCCCCACACCCTGATTTTATATTATTTTTGCTTCTCTTCCCTTATGTTCATCTGTTTTGTATCTTAAAGTCCTCATAGGAGTGAAGTCGTATGATCTTTGTCTTTCTCTAATTTCGCTTAGCATAATACCTTCTAGTTCCATTCACATAGTTGCAAATGACAAGATTTCATTCTTTTTGATTACTGAGTAATACTTCATTGTATATATATACACCACATCTTCTTTATCCATTCATCCATCAATGGACATTTGGGGTCTTTCCATACTTTGACTATTGTCAATAACACTGCTATAAACATTGGGGTGCATGTGCCCCTTTGAAACAGTATACCTGTATCCCTGGGATAAATACCTAGTAGTGCAATTGCTGGGTCATAGGGTAGTTCTATTTTTAATTTTGTTGAGGAACCTCCATACTGTTTTCCAGAGTGGCTGCACCAGTTTACAGTCTCACCAGCAGTGCAAAAGAGATCCTCTTTCTCCACATCCTCGCCAACATCTGTTGTTGCCTGAGTTGTTAATGTTAGACATTCTGACAGGTGTGAGGTAGTATCTTATTGTGGTTTTGATTTATATTGTGATGTGGAGCATTTTTTCATGTGTTGATTGGCCATCTGGATGTCTTCTTTGGAGAAGTGTCTGTTCATGTCTTTTGCCCATTTCTTCACTGGATTATTTGGTTTTTTGGGTGTTGAGTTTGATAAGTTTTCTATAGATTTTATCTGATATGTCATTTGCAAATATCTTCTCCCATTCCATCGGTTGCCTTTTTTTTTTAATTTTTTTTTAATGTTTATTTATTTTTGAGACAGAGAGAGACAGAGCATGAACGGGGGAGGGTCAGAGAGAGAGAGAGAGACACAGAATCTGAAACAGGCTCCAGGCTCTGAGCTGTCAGCACAGAGCCCAACGCGGGGCTTGAACTCACGAACCACGAGATCATGACCTGAGCTGAAGTCAGATGCTTAACCGACTGAGCCACCCAGGCGCCCTCATCGGTTGCCTTTTAGTTTTGCTGATTGTTTCCTTTACTGTGCAGAAGATTTTTATTTTGATGAGGTCCCAATAGTTCATTTTTGTGTTTTATTTTTAATTAAAAAAATTCTCAGGTGCAAAGAGCTGTCACTCAGTTTATGCTATACCATTGTTGTACATGCTCCTCTGTTTAATATTTATATTCTTTTATCTAGTTCCATTTGATTTATTTTTGATTTTAAAATTTTTATTTTTATTGTTCCCTCTGGAACTTTAAGTCCTGAATTCAGAAAAATTTGCATACTGCTTCACTGTTGCTTCACTGTAATTTATTTTCTTTTGGAACTCTTCTTAAATGTATCTTGAATGTTCACAACCTATACTGTATATCTTGTAGCTGTTCTGTTATATATTTTTTATTTTATTAGAGAGAGAAAGAGCACAATCAGGGGAGAGGGGAAGCTGGAGAGAGAGAAAGAGAGAATCCTAAGCATGCTTCAGACTCAGTGCGAAGCTTGATCCCACAACCCTGGTATCATGGCCTGAGTCGAAATCAAGAATTGGATGCTCAACTGACTGAGCCACCCAGGCATACATACCTGTTACAGTTTTTCTCATGAGTTCTTTTCCTAATCTCCTAGGGTCTCTTTTTTTTTTCTTCCAAATTTTTTTAATGGAAATAAAATAGTTAAATCATAACATTTATCAGGCTGTGTGCTGACAGCTCAGAACCTAGAGCCTGCTCCAGATTCTGTGTCTCCCTTCTCTGCCCTTCCTTCCCTCCCTCCCTCCCTCCCTCTCTCTCTCTCTCTCTCTCTCTCAAAAATAAATAAACTTAAAAAAAAAAATTAAGGGTGCCTGGGTGGTTCAGTCTATTAAGTGTCTGACTCCGGCCCAGGGCACGATCTCAACGATTCATGAGTTCGAGCCTCGCGTTGGGCTCTGTGCTGACAGCTCAGCAGCTGGAGCCTGCTTCAGATTCTGTCTCCATCTCTCTGTGCCCCTCCCCCACTCACACTCTTTCTCTCTCTCTTTCTCTCTCTCTCTCTCTCTCTCTCAAAAACAAACATTAAAAAAAATTTAAAAACATAACATTTACCACATTACCAATTTTTAAGTGTACAGTTTATCATAGAGTGTAATCATTGTCTCACTATCCATTACCGAAACTGTTTTCGTCTTATAAAACTGAAAATATATACCCATTAAACAATAACTCTTTACTACCCTCCTCTCCCAACCCCTGGAAACCACCATTCTACTTTCTCTTCATGATTTTGAATGCTAAAAATACCTCATAGATACTGAATCATACAGTTTGTATTTTTCTGACTGGCTTATTGCACTTCATATAATGTCTTCAAGATTCATCATGTTTTAGCGTATGTCAGAATTTCCTTACTTTTGGGGGCTGAATAATATTCCAGGATATGTATTTACCACATTTTTGCTCATCCATTCATCCATTGGCAGATACTTGGATTGCTTCCACATTGTAACTGTTGTGGAAAATGATCCTGTGAATGTAGATATACAGATATCTATTTGAGACCTTGCTTTCTGTTCTTTGGGTATACACTCTGAAGTGAAATTGCTAGATCATATGGTAATCCTATCTTATTTTTCTTATGGAAGCCCATACTGTTTTCCACAGTGATGTGCCATTTTACATTCCTACCAACAAGGGTTCTATTTTTCTCATATCTTTGCCAGTGCTTGTTATATTCTGTTCTTCTTATATTAGTCATCCTAACAGATGTGAAGCAGTATCTCAGTATAGTTTTCATTTGCATTTCCATGATGATCAGTGATGTGGAACAACTTTGCATGTGCTTAGTGGTCAGTTGTATATCTTCTTTGGATAAATGTCTGTTCACATCCTTTGCCCATTTTTGAATTCCATTTTTGTTTTTTTAAATTGTTGAGTTTTAGGGGTTTTTTTAATATAATCTGTTTGTTAACTCCTTATCAGATATATGTTTGCAACAATTTCTTCGCATTCTATGGATTACCTCCTTACTGTATTGGTATTATCTTTTGATGCACAAAATTTAAAAACTTTCATGAAGTCCACTTTGTCTCTTTTTTTTCCTCTGTTGCTTGTGCATCTAGTATCATATCCAAGAAATTGTTGCCCAATCTGATGTCATGAAGCTTTTGTATGTTTTCTTCTATAAGTTTTATAATTTTAGGTCTTTCATTTTGGTTTTTAACCCAAGTTAACTTTTTAATGTAGAGTTAGATAAGGGTTCAACATTTTTTTTTTTTTTTGCGTGTGGATACCAATTTTCCCAGCACCATTTGTTGAAAAGACTATCCTTTATCCATTAAATGGTTGTTTCTCCTTTGTCAAAAATCATTTGACCATATATGTGAGGGTTTATTTCTGGCTCTCTTCTGTTCCATTGATCTGTATATCTGTCTTTATGTCGGTACCACATTCTTTTGATGACTGTGCTTTTGTATTAAGTCTTAAAATCAGCATGTAGTAGTCCTCCAGCTCTTTTCTTCTTTTTTCACAATTGATTTGGCTACATGGAGTCCTTAGGGATTCCATGGCATGCATTGGTTGTTTCCATACCTCGGCTATTGTGACTAATGCTGTCATGAACATGGCAGTACAGATATCTCTTCACTATACTGATTTTGTTTCCTTTGGCAGAAGTGGGTTTTCTGAATGATATGGTAGTTCTATTTTTAGGTTTCTTGAGGAACCTCCATGCTATTTTCCATTAAGGCTGAGCCAATTTACTTTCTCACCAACAGTGCAAAATGTTCCCTTTTCTCCATATCCTCATCTACACTTGTTATCTTTTTTCTTTTTGATGATAACCATCTAATAGGTTTGAGGTGGTATCTCCTTGTGGTTTTAATTTGCATTTTCCTGATAATTAGTGATGTTGAGCATCTTTTCATGTATCCATTGGCCATTTGGATGTCCTCCTTGAGAAAATGTCTGTTTAGGTCATTCTGCCCATTTAATTCAATTGATTTTTGTGGGTTGTTTTTGGTTTTGCTATTTGTTTGTTTGTTTATTGCCTTTTAAAGTTTTTATTTTAATTCCAGTTAGTTAACATACAGTGTTAGTTTCAATTATACCACATAGTGATTTAACAATTCCATATATCACCTAGTACTCATCAAAACAAGTGTACTCCTTAATCCTCATCACCTGTTTAACCCATCCCCCCAACCCACTCCTCTCTGGTAACCATCAGTTCTCTATATTTAAGAGTCTGGTTTTTTTGTCTCTTTCCTTTGCTCATTTGTTTTGTTTCTTAAATTCCAGATATGAGTGAAAATCTTATGGTATTTGCCTTTCTCTTAGTTCGCTTAGCATTATACCCTCTAGACCCATCCATGTTGTTGCAAATGGCAAGATGTCATTCTTTTTTATGCTGAGTTATATTTCATACCCCCTCTTCTTTATCCATTCATCTATCAATGGACATCAGGTTGCTTCCATAATATGGCTGTTATAAATAATGCTGTGTATTTTTCCCTCCAATTCTGGTCACATTTGCTTTATATATTTAGGTTCTCTGTGTTGGATGCATAACTATTCAGAAACCTTATATTCTCTTTATGAATTGACCTTTTATTATTATATTATTCTCTTTGTTGTCCCTTGCTACAGTCTTTGGCTTAAAGTGTGTTTTGTTTGGTAGTATAGCTACTCCTGCTTTCCTCTTGGCTTCCATTTGCATGGAATATCTTTTACCATCAACTTCACTTCTGCTTGTGTGTGTCCTAAAAACTGAAATGAGCTTTTTGTATACAGTATAGTTGGGTATTATTTTTTTATTTCAACATTCTGTTTCTTTTGATTGCAGGATGTAATCCATTACATTTGAAGTAATTATTGATAGATATGGGTTTACTATTGCCATTTTGTTATTTGTTTTCAGAGTGTTTTGTAATTCCTTTACCCTTTATTTCCTTTCTTGTTCTCTTCCTTTGTGACTTGATCATTTTCTGTACCAGTATGCCTACATTTTTTTTTTTCTTTTCACCTTTTGTGTATCTGGTGTAGGTTTTTGCTTTATGATTACCATGGGGCTTACATAAAATATCTTGTAACAGTGTATTTTAAGCAATAACAGCTTAACTTCTAATGTATACAAAAGCTCTACATTTATACTTTTATGTTTTTAATATCATAATTTATGTCTTTTTACATTGTTTATCCATTTACAGATTATTATAGTTATGTTTAATACTTTTTAAAAAATCTCCATGTTAATGAGAAGTGATTTACCCACCACCATTACAAAATTAAGAGTGTTCTGAAATTAACTATATATTTACCTTCACCAGTGAGTTTTACATTTTTATATGTTTTGCTTATACTGATGTCTCTTTGTTTTAGGTTCAGGAATTACCTTTAAAGAAGAAATAAGTTTATTGGGGCGCCTGGGTGACTCACTCAGTTGAGCGTCCAGCTTTAGCTTAGGTCATGATCTTAGGGTTTTTGAATTCGAGTCCCACCTTGGGCTTTCTGCTGTCAATGAGGAGCCTGCTCTGATCCTCTGTTCCCCCTATCTCTGCACCTCCCCCATTCACATTCTGTCTCTCAAAAATAAATAAAACTTTTTTTTAAAGTTTATAAAAATTAAGTTAACGTAGTCTCTACACTCAACATGGGGCTTGAACTCAATGATCCTGAGATCAAGGGCCACATGCTCTACCAGTTGAGTCAGCCAGGCACCTCAGGTTCAGAAATTACCTTTAACATTTCTTGTAAGAGTGATCTAGTGTTGATGAACTCCTTCAGCTTTTATTTTCTTGGAAAACTCTGTAATGTGTCTCATTGTGTGTTTCTTTGGATTCATCATGTTTAGGACTCTTTGAGTTTCCTGGGTCTCCATGTCTGTTTCTTTTCCCAGATTGGGATATTTTCAGTCATTTCTTTGAATAAGTTTTCTGCCTCTTTCTCTCATTCTTTCTCCTTCTGGGATCCCTTTAATGTGCACTTTGGTCCATTTGACGATGTGCTATATATAGTCCCTTAAGCTGTCTTCATTCTTTTTTATTCTCTTTTCTTTTGTTACTATAATTAGGCAGTTTCCTTAATTTTTCCGCCAGAAATTAATTTGCTTTATATTCAGTGAGACTGGTGTCATAAGGCTTGGAATTTCATAAAACTTCAAGAGGTCATCCTGTAATAGATGATTGTTACTATGGATGGCCAGAAATTCACTAGATGAAAAAGAGAGGGAGTTCTTAACATGGAAAACAGCTGTTAGGGTACAGATTGGGTGTTATAAATCACCTCTTGAAAGAAAATGTGCCAGACACTAATTTATTACAAGATCTTTCTGCGTGCTACCTTTTCCAAGGTCTGACTGCAGTCTGCATTCAAAGCTTATGTATGAGTTCTGACATCAGGGCCCACAGGGATTCACGGTCACTTGCATTCACTTGGTCTCAAGATATTATAGCCTTGGTTTTCCTTAAGCATTGTACCAAAATTAAACCCGAGAACTGGTTTTGGGACCAGCAGTTTTATTGAAGAGAACTGTCTTAGCATTAGCATCATGAAGTTCCAGAATGTTTTAAGTAAATGATTGAATGTAACTATTATAATTCCCTTAGTAAATCTTTTCTCAAGGCTAACCATCTCAAAATTCTTCACCACTTTTCTATATATCTTGGCTTCTAAGCCATTATTATCTTGGATGCTATATTCCAAATGCTTTATGAAATAGTTTGTTAGAATTCCTTTGAATAAAGCCACTTAAAAGGAGACTGCTTTGTATCATTATATCATTTGTTATGGTGTGATCTCCAAGATACATTACTAAGTGAAAAAAAAATATGTACTATACAGTATGTCTATATTAAACTCTTAACAATATGGGAATGCAAAAAGTCTATTACTTTCCTTGGCCTATTGTTTGAAACCAAAACTAATAATATTCAGAAACATAATTTAGGGACTTGCAACAATCAACAAATCTGGTTTGAATCTGAAAATTATTGACTTTAAGTTGTTGTCTTTCTATCTTTATCTTGTATAAGATTGACTTAAGTTTTTAGTTCACAAAAACATCTTTGGCAGTAGCTATAGCTTATACCCTAAGCATTACAAACTGATTATTTTTGTTGTCGTTATTCTGAAGAACAAGAATACAGATGTCCTAAAGTTATTTCTTCTATAGCCAGTATTATCCGGCAGGTAGTTACAATATAATATAAAAGGGCCTTTGAGTTAAGACTTGTAGCTATGTCTTAAGGCTTAGTGTGTTTGCCACATGCAAAATGTTTTTTGATAAACAGTACTCAGATTTTAATGCAAATGAGTCTTGGAAGATTCCTGTCATGTATAGTTATAAATTAGAGATCCTTTCCTAGTTGCTGAAAGCATATCAGGTAGTGGAATTAAGACTCTTGAACGGCTGCAGTCAGTGACCTCAAAGTGACCATTTAGCCAGGAGTGGCAATTACAGTGTTAGTTGTGTTAATATGGCAAATTAAAAACATTAATAATTTTTTTAATATTAGCAAATTGCTTTTTAGACTTTGAACTGTTGGATTTTTAGATTGTATTGCCTTGACATTTCCTACTAGTTATTTATAAGCTACTATTTATTTTTGGCTATCTCAACATCTAAAATTCAGGTATAAGAGAAATCTTTTCACCAGAACGCTGTGTAGCTGGTATTTTGGTAAGGATTTTTCTCATACCTATATTTGTAAGATAAGATTATGCAGAAGATGCACTGTTTTGTATGTTGCATACACAGAATCACAGTTTGGATGCCAGATAAAAAATGGGCCGATTAATATTACACCCTTTTAGTTTAATATATGCCATATTTGATTTTGTTACTATTCAAGTATTTACTTGTGTTCTTCCCAGCTCTGCTGTTTTCTAAATATGGCATATGTAGGGGTGGCTGGGTAGCTCAGTCAGTTAAGCATCCAACTCTGAATTTTGTCTCAGATCCTGATCTCATGGTTTGTGAGATTGAGCCCCAGTGTCAGCGCAGTGCCTGCTTGGGATTCTCTCCCTCTCTCTCTCTCTCTCTCTTTTTATGCCCCTCCCTCACTCATGTAACTCTCTCCCTCAAAATAATAAACTTTTTTTAAATAAAAAAATAAATGTGATATATGTAAAGGATTTCCAGCAGTTTCCTTAATTTTGTAGTCAAAAGTAAAAGGTTTTTTGCCTCAGACTTGTTAATTGAGTTTCCATGATGTGTAGTTTTATTTTTTTAATGCTATAATTCAATGTACTTTGTGTTTGAAAGATCATTAGCTGTTTAAACCTATGGATTCCTAATTCTGTCTTGCTTTAGGATTTAAGAAATTGCATCAAAGTAAAAACTGTAAAATCAATCCCTTTAAAAAAAAACTTGGTATTTTGGAATCTGTAGGCTTCCGTGTATATGTCATTATACCCTATTACTGAGACCTTTTGAATTATATGATATTTTCAAATTGTGGCTTTCAGTAATTCAAGAAATTAGAAAATTATTCACAAAAAATTCTAAACAAAAGTTAAGCATTTTCTCAACTGGAATATGAATGTTAGAGGGGAAAGGTTGAAAAGTTTTTGAAATTCAAGTTTATGTCTAGTATAAAAAATCAGTTGTAGAAAAAAAATATATAATAGAATAACTCCAGATATAAGATGGAAAACATGAAAATGAGAACTGCTTAATATAGTAACACTCTGAATTTCTAATTTCAGGTGATGGAATATGAGAATAGGATTCGAGCATATTCCACACCAGACAAGATCTTCCGCTATTTTGCCACCTTGAAAGTAATCAATGAACCTGGTGAATCTGAAGTGTTTATGACCCCCCAAGATTTTGTGCGATCCATAACACCTAATGAAAAACAACCAGAACGTAAGTGCTAAAGGGAAAAATAAGATTATGATATTAATTTTTTTATGTTCTTCTTTGTATTGCCTAAACGTTATAGGTCCATGCAATAATTATATTCATTGTGTACTGACTGAATGTCACGTATTATTCCAGTCTTTAGCAGTATAAAAGAGGAGCCCACAGTCTAATGAGCCAATCCTCAACCAGGGTACCGGGTTGAGGAGATTGTAGCCAGGTATCATCTACTGGAAAGATTTAAAGACATATGGTACTTGTTGTCACTGGGCCAAGTGATTGCAGATGGGACAAGCAGCAGACAGACTAAAAAGCCTAGAAAGGAGGAGACTTTGGGGGAAGACATTTCAGGGTGTAGAAGCTTCGAAGAACCATTGCGTATACCTGGAAATCCAGAGTGCGGCATGCATGCCCAGGGCCAGACACATGCTTGGAAAACACTTGAGTGAGCTTGTACTTCTTGCTGATCTTTGTGCCCCATGCAGGGAAGTAGTGAAAGTTAAGGCAGAGATGTAGCAGCTCTAGCTAAAAATTAAAGGAGGTCCCCAGCTCAGAGCCAGTCTGCAAACATTAAGAGAGTTGGTGGTTTTTTTTGTTTTGTTTTGTTTTCATTCTTTTTGCCTCAAACATTTGAATAAGTCTTTGTCCGGTCACTTGCTATTTAGATAATAGAACAGAAATTTCAACGATGACACAAAACAGAGAACACAGCCTTTGCAAAAAAAATATTTTGGAAAAAAACCACTAAACATTGATGAATGTAGTCTTCCACAATGTATATCACAACAAACACTGGGAAATAGGGAGAATCTGGTTTTCAGAATTACCCCATTATAATATTCAAAATGTTCAATCTTTAATAAAACAATTTCATGGCATACTAATAATCAGGAATAAATGACCCATCAATAGAAAGAAAAAGAAATTGACAGAAACCATCCCTGAGGAAGCCCAAGCATTGCACTTACTAGAAAATGACTTTAAGTTAACTGTCTCAGGGCACTTGGGTGGCTCAGCTGGTTAAGCGTCCAACTTTGGCTCAGGTTATGGTCTCAGGGTTCGTGGGTTTGAGGCCTGTGTCGAGCTTGGTGCTGACAACTCAGCCTGGAGCTTCTTGGGATTCTGTGTCTCCCTCTCTCTCTCTGCCCCGTTCACACACTAGGGCGCGCTCGCTCTCTCTCACTCACTCTCAAAAATAAATAAACATTAAGAAAAAAAAGATGTTAATTATAATCCCCCAATTAGACATTAAGAAAATAACTCTTTCAAGACAAAGACATTATGTATTGATAAAAGGATTAGTTCCTCAAGAAGATATAAGCGTGGTAAATATATACATACCAAATGACCGACCCCAAAATATATGAAGGAAACTGACAGAATTAAAGGGAAGAATAGTTCTTCAGTAATAGTCGGAGACTTCAGTACTGCCATTTTGATAATGGATAGAACATTTAGAAAGAAGGTTAGTGAAGAAAGAGGACTTAATGCTATAAGCCAATTAGACCAAATACACATTTATAGAACATTCCATTCAAGAGCAGCAGAATACATTCTTTTCAGTGCATATCAAACATTCTCCAGAATAGACAAGATAGACTGTATATTAGGTTATGAAATAAATCTTAATGAATTTCAAAGATTAAAATGATACAGAGTATCTTTTCTGATTACAACAGAATGAAACAATCCATATGTAACAGAAGGAAAACTAGAAAATTCATAAATGTGTGGAAAGTAAACAGCATACACTTTAACCCCTGGATCAGAGAAGAAATCACAAGAGAAGTTGGAAAATACTTTGAATAAATGAAAGAGAAAATAGAATTTAACAAAACTTATGCAGTGCTGCAAAGTAGTGCATAGAAGGAAACTCATAGCTATAAACACCAACATTTAAAAAGTTTTTTTAGGGGCGCCTGGATGGCGCAGTCGGTTAAGCGTCCGACTTCAGCCAGGTCACGATCTCGCAGTCCGTGAGTTCGAGCCCCGCGTCAGGCTCTGGGCTGATGGCTCGGAGCCTGGAGCCTGTTTCCGATGCTGTGTCTCCCTCTCTCTCTGCCCCTCCCCCGTTCATGCTCTGTCTCTCTCTGTCCCAAAAATAAATAAAAAACGTTGAAAAAAAAATTTAAAAAAAAAAAAAAAAAAAAAAAGTTTTTTTAAATGTTTATTTCTGAGAGAGAGAGAGAGAGAGAGAGAGAGAGCGCGCGAGCGCGCATGAGTGGAGGAGGGGCAGAGAGAGAGAGAGGGAGACACAGAATCCAAAGCAGGCTCCAGGCTCTGAGCTCTCAGCACAGAGCCTGACACGGGGCTCAAACTTGTGAACTGCGAGATTATGACCTGAGCGGAGTTGGTCATCTAACTGACTGAGCTACCCAGGCGCCCCTATAACTACTAACATTTAAAAAGAAGAATGATCTCAAATCAGTTTCCTAAAAATGGGTGTTGGAACTAAAAAGAAGAGCTGACAAAACCCAAAGATAGAGAAATAAAGAAATAATAAATGTTAATGCAGCAATAAATGGAGAATAGAAAAACAATAGAGCAAATCAACAAACAAAATTTGATTCTTCGAAAAGATCCAAAAAAATGAGGGGCCTTTAGCTAGACCAGGGAAAAAAAGAAGCAAAATAACTAAAATCAGAAATGCAAGTGGGGACATTACTACCTACTTATAGAAATAAAAAGGCTTATAAGAGACTACTATGAAGGATTGTATGCCAACAAATTGAATTACCTAGATAAAGATGGAAAAATTTCCAGACACAAACTACCAGAGCTCTTATAATTCAACAAAAAGACAAACAACTCAATTAACAAATGGGAAAGGACTTGAATGTACATTTCTCCAGATAAATATGCAAATGGCCAATAAGCACATGACAACATGCTAAATGTCATTAAGCATGAGGGAAATACAGATCAAAAACACTATATACTACCTCACACGCATATTTAAAAAACAAAGAAGTGTTGGTGATTATGTGTAGAAATTAAAGCCCTCATCTATTGCTGGTAAGAATGTAAAATGGTGCAAACACTATGGAGAACAATTTGTCCATTTCTCAGAAACATGGAATTAACCGTATGACCCAACACTTCCACTAGTAGTATAAGCCCGAATGAATTGAAAACAGGTGCTCGAATGAGTGCCTGTACATGAATATTCACAGCAACACTATTCACAATACCCCAAAAATGGAAACACCCCAAATGTCATTTAACAGATGAATGGATAAACAAAGTATAGCGTATACATACAATGGAATATTATTCAGATGTGGTTGAACCTTGACAACAGTATGTTAAGTGAAACAAGCTAAAGACAAAAGGCCACATATCCTCTGATTTTATTTATGTGAAATATCTAATATAGGTAAATCCATAGAGATAGAAAGTGGGTTGTTAGTTGCCAACAGCTTGTTGGGGGAATGAGAACAGATTGCTTAATTGGTGTGAGAATTTCTATTTTGGAGTGATGAAAAGGTTTTAGAACTAGATAGAGGTGGTAGTTATGCAACACCGAAGTACTAAATGCCACTGAACTGGATGGATACTTTGAAATGGTGATTTTATGTTAATGGAATTTCACCTCAATTTTTAAAAGTGGAAAAAAGAATGTGCAGTCAGTCCTCATTTGCAAATTTTGTGTTTGCAAGTTTGCATCCTCACTAAAAGGTACTTGTAATCCCATAATCAGTACTTGCAGTGCTTTTGAGTCATCTGCAGATACATGCAGAGCAGCAAAAATTTGAGTCACCCATTACATATGTTGGCCAGCTGAAGTCAAGCAAATGAAGACTCTGCCTTTTTGTTTCAGTTTTCTTTCTTTAAACAAGTGTCCATGGAGGGAGGGCAGGAGAGAAAGAGAGAATAAAATGTCTTAAACAGAAACGCACATAAGTCAAGTTTATGTATCGATCAGTTAACAAAAATGTTGTGACCAGAGGTTCGAGAAACCCAACCCTGTATTTCCCCTAGGAGAAATAGGTCAGTATTCAGCACTTCATTTTTCATGGCAATTTTATAGAGCATAAATGCCACAATTAGCAGAAATCAGTTGTATATGGTACAGGAGTAGGATATAAAAATGAAACTGTTCTTTTACAGGGTATGTTTAAAGAAGATATCCTAAAGGGGGCAGCAGTTGAGTTAAGCTTTGAAGTATGAATAATAGGGGTGCCTGGATGGCTCAGTCAGTGAGTGTCCAACTTTGGCTTAGGTCATGATCTTATGGTTCGTGGGTTTGAGCCTCGCGTTGGGCTCTGTGCTGACAGCTCAGAGCCTGGAGCCTGCTTCAGATTCTGTGTCTCCCTCTCTCTCTCTGCCCCTCCTCAGCTTGTGCTCTCTCTCTCAAAAATAAATAAAAATTTAAAAAAAAGAAGAAAACTGAATAGCAATTCATCATGTATTTGAGAGGGAAAGGGCATCATTCAGATTGAGTAAATTGTATGGTCAGAATACAGACGTGAAATAGCAGTGTGAGCTTGGGGAACCAGCAAGAGTTATGTTTTCTAACCAGGGAGTTTATAATGTTTTGCCCATATTTATTAACCTTAAATATCTCTAGGACAAATGAAAACTCCAGGTAGAACTATCACCTCTCAGCAGTACAGGAAATCTATATATTTATATATTTTGTTATAGAAATTTTCAAATATAAAAATGCAGAGAATAAAATCAATTATAAATCAGCCTATGTATACCTATCACTTAGCTTCAACAGTTGTCAACACATGGCCAATCTTTTTTTTTTTTTTAAGTTTATTTATTTTGAGAGAGAGAGCAAAGAAGGGGCAGAGAGAGGGAGAGAGAGAATTCCAAGCAGGCTCCATACTGTCAGTGCAGAGTCCAATGCGGGCTCAAACTCATGAGCCACAAGATTATGACCTGAGCTGAAATCAAGAGTTGGATGCTTAACCAAATGAGCTACCCAGTCACCCTAACACATGGCCAATCTTATTTCATTTATAACTTTCTTATTTCTTCTCCTCACTCTAGATTGTTTTAAAGCCATTCAGACATATCATTTAATCTGTAAATACCTGTGTGTGTCTAAAAGATAAGTACTAAAAAAACCAATAACAATAATTTTTAAATGCTACATTTTTTGAAAATAGCATTTATTTCTTAATAGCATATATCCAGGCACTGTTCAAATTTCCTTCTCTAAAAAACATTATGTATAGTTTGTTTGTTCAAACCAACCTCCAAAGATGGTCATACACTGTATTTGTTACCTCTTAAGTCTTAACAGCGTTTTTTTTTTCCTCTCTCTCTTTTTTCTTACCATTTGTACAAGAAGACTTTTATGCCTTGTTTACATCTGTCAGCCCCCCTTTCCCCTTTTTGCTCAGATTGTTGCTGCAGCAGTTAGAATAGAGGTCTAGCCTGGCAGGAAGAAACCTCAACTATACAATGCATGCCTTGCTTTCTACTTTAGAGCATCTCTGCTACTGTAGCATGGGACCTTTGCAAGAGGCCACTCGACCATATGGGCATGTACACACGTGTGGAGGTACAAAGGAGTTTACTCTTTGTTGAGACTTGGTAGATAAATACTCTCTTCTCCATTGTCTTGGGTGGTCAGTTCTGAGACACAAACTACATGGTTTCTTGGATGGGCCAAGGAGAAGTGCGCCCCAGTTGTCTAAAGCAGCAGTCAGCTCCATAACACACCCTTGAATTGGTCTTCCTGACCCTCTTACACTTACACTTCCTGACCCTCTTCCCTACTTTTTAGGAAACTCAGTCTAGACGTCATTTATTTGTGAAGGAATATAAGTCATTTATATTATAGATTTCCCTCATTTGGGATCTTACTGATTGTATCCCTATGGTATTATTTAATATGTTCTGTACTTTGCATCTCACCCATGTTGCAAATAATGAAGCAACTAAAAGAGTATACCAAAATGTTGATTCTCTAAATGCTGAGATTATAAGGAATTATTTTACTCTTTTTTATATGTTCCTTTATTTTCTAATACACTTCATATACATTTATTCAACAAGTATTGATTGACCTCTGCTATGAGTTAGACACTGTTCTATATGGAAGGGACGCAGTAATGAATAAAATGGGCAAAACTTCCTGTCTTTATAGAGTAGAACGTCTTTTATAATCAGAAAGAAGGTATATAAAATTTCCACTAATTGCATTGAATTTTAGATTAAGAGCCTTTTAAATTAGTTTTAGCTCCTTGTTTTGGGAGATGTGGGAGAGATTAAAGAAGGCCTCTGTGTAAGATAGGGAAAAAAGATTATAAAATATATTCCTGGTTTTTATGGTAGTAAAATATTTTTGTACCTGTGAAATTATTTCTGATACCCAGATAAAATCTAAATTATATCAGTAACTTTAAGAATGTGTTTTGCTTCCAGTGTGACAGTGAAAATGAAGCAAGACTTGAGGCAGCTCACTGAAGATATTTGGTCATTTGAGGAAGATTATTTTTTTTCCCTTTGGAAATCATATTTTTTAATTGCTTCCACACATTTTGATATTTAACTTTGTAATCTTTTTTTTTTTTAATTATCAAAAGATCTGTCACACGAACAGAATAGTTACTAAATGTCTAATATGCCATGCACATTCCTGGTTTTCATAAAAAGCCAGAATAATGAATGATTGATTTCCCTTTAAGATGAAAATCATGAGGGAATATTATAATAATATTAAAATGAGATTGGAAAATCTGGCTTCATTTTTGTTTGCTCATGAACAGGAATATCCACAAATATTGATGCAGCAGAAGTAAAATATATATTATTCCTGTGTGGGTTAGAATAAAGAAAAGAGTAAGGCTGGTTTTTTTATAGTTTAAATTTCTATCATCAGATGGCTGGACTCTAGCCAGTAGTTCATATTTCAGCTTTGTTTTGTCATGTCTTTCACACATACCATATCCCAGGATACCTAACAGATCTAAATTTATTAAGTTTTAGTTTTGGAACAGTTTAAAAATAATCACAAAGCACACAAAGTCCTAAAATTAAGCAGTTTTAAAATGAGTGGAGAGCTGATGAATTTCAGTAAAAAGCTGATTAAGAATGTTTTTGTACTGGGGCGCCTGGGTGGCTCTGTTGGCTAAGTGTCCAACTCTTGATTTTGGCTCAGATCATGATTTCATGGTTCATGAGATTGAGCCTTGCGTTGGGCTCACGCTGACAGCAAGGGGTCCGCTTGGGATTCCCACTCTCTCCTCCCTCTCTGCCCCTACCCTCACTCGTGCGCTCTGTCTCTGCCTCTCTATATATATAAATAAATCAACTTAAAAAAAGAATATTTCTGTGTGACTACCAAGAAAATTTAGAGTATCCTGGGGTGCCTGGGTGGCTCAGTCAGTTAAGCGTCGACTTTGGCTCAGGTCACGATCTCATGGTTCGTGAGTTCCAGCCCCGCGTCGGGCTCTGTGCTGACAGCTCAGAGCCTGGAGCCTGCTTTGGATTCTGTGTCTCCCTCTCTCTCTGCTCCTTCCCCACTCGTGCTCTGTCTCTCTCTGTCTCTCAAAAATAAATATACGTTAAAAAAAATTTTTTTTAATTTAGAGTAGCCGCAGTTAAGTAGGAGAGACATTAAATGGAAAAAAAACAGTCTAGTATATGACTTGAATATGTTTCATCTCCCTCTATGTGCAGTCTTAATGTCAGCACCATCCCTGGTATAGTGAATGAGGCAGTTGCTTCAGGCTCTGGACTTTGAGTACTCTTGCTGCTGTAGTAACCAGTTTTACATAGCCAGCTAGTGATTGGGAGAAGCAGCAGCATGGGGAGAGTTTTTAAAGTACTATATAGAAAAACTTGAGCTTTGGTCAAGACAGAGAAGATCCCTATTTCCTTTTCACCTTACCCCACTGACTGACTGTATTTATATTGACCCGATTATCCTGGATTCCATATTCTGTCAAGAATGACCCTTCATGCATTTAATAGTCTTACCTAGCACACTTTTAACTTTGAGACACATAATTTTATACTTGACCATCTACAATGGGTTCTGGTTCAAGATGGTGATGTAGGAGGATACTGAATCTCCTCCCACAGACACACCAAATCTGCAGCTACATACAAAACAATTTCCTCTGAAAGAAATCCAAAAACTAGATGAGCAACTCCTACACATTGGACAAATGAGAAAAAACCCACATTGAAATAGATAGGAGAGGCTGAGACACAGTCTTGTCATAAATTCATCCCTGGCACAGTATCCAGTGGTCAGGAGAGAACTTAGCTCTGAGCTACTGGAGATGCGAGGGCATTGAATGCTACAGCTGGCACCCCAGTTTTTGCGACCTGCACCTGAGAGATGAGCTTCCTGAACATCTAGCTTTAAGGCCAAGAGGCCTTATGTCTTTAACGCCCATAGGGCTGACCCAGAGGCAGCTGCCTGAAAAGCGCCCAGTCTTTGTGAAAGTGGCCTATGTTATTTATCTTAAAGCTTCAGCCCGAGGGGCAGGCGTCTCATTTAACATACATCTAGAGGCATACAGACACACTCTCCAAAGACAGAAGCCAGTGGGCTCCATCTTTGCACTTTCCCTCTGCCTCGCTCCAGGTTGCCAGTATCTCCCAGAAAAGAACTTGTGCACGTTTCCAGTGCTCTGGTTTGTGTCACTGCCACCCAGGACACACCCCTTGATTACCTGGCTGTGGTTGGTGGCCTGTGGGGCTTATGTTTGCAGGTCCCATACATAGGACTGTAACAAATGGAGAAACACTGCTTAATTGGCTGCTCCCCCAGGGCACAGTGCAGCAAGAAGAGACTGAAAGACACCTCTAGTTTTTCTGTGATAGAGGCTTATTGGCTTATCTTTATTACTAGAAGAGCAGGCTTCTAATTAAACACACATCTAGGGGGGCAGCGACTGTTCTCTCCGGAGACTAGGGAGACTGACGGGTGCCATCTTCATGCTCTCTTTCCTCTGCCCCAGGTTGCAGGTGTTTCTGAGAAAGGAGCTTGTGTGCCTATCTGGCTTCCTAGTTTTTGTGGCTTCCACCCAGAAGACACATCTTTTAATAATTTGGCTCAGGTGACAGTGGGACTTGTGTTTACAGATTGAATGGATTGTAAGTAACAAACAAAAACCAATTTTTAACTGACTATCACTGCAGGGCTCAGTGCAGAAGAAGCAAACAGAAACACCCACGTCGCCTCGTTCCCTTGAAAGAGGTATATTTGCATAATTTAAAAGCTGTGGGCTGAGAGTCCAATTAGCCTGAATCTAGGTGCTGACTGAGATTTTCTTCTTTGAGATACTGAGAGATCTTGGCATACCCTCAACTACTAGGAGTCTCTAAGAATAAAGTAGGCTGCTTGGACAATCAAAGGTTTGAAAGACAATCAAGAACTAGGGCAGGGCTGAACAGTAAGGTTCAGTTTCTTTCTTTCTTTTTTAACATTTAAAAACATGTTTATTTTGAGAGAGAGGCAGAGAGCATAAGCATGGTAGGGGCAGATAGAGAGAGGGCAACAGAGAATCCCAAGCGGGCTCTGCACTGTCAGCACAGAATCCAACACAGGGCTTGAACCTGTGAACTGTGAAATGATGACCTGAGCTGAAATCAAGAGCTGGATGCTTAACCAACTGAGCCACCCAGGCACCCCAATAAGGTTCAGTTTCTACATGAGGTCACTCCTTCAAGGTTGAGAGAGGTGGCTATTTTATCTGCATAAAAACCAATACAGAGAGTCAAGGAAAATGAAGAAATAGAGGAATGTATTCTAAAAGGAAGAACAAGATAAAACCTTAGAAAAAGACCTTAATGAAATGGAGATAAGTGATTTACTTGATAAAGAGTTCAAAATAACAGTCATAAAAATGCCTACCAAGTTCAGGAGAATAATGCATGAATAAAGTGAGACATTCAACAAAGAGAAAATATAAGAAAGTATCCAATAGAAGTCACAGAGCTGAAGAATACAATAATGAACAGAAAAATACACTAGAGGGCTTCAATAGCAGACTAGATGAGCAGAAGAAAGGATCTGTGACCTTGAAGACAAGGCAGTGGAACTCATTCAATCAGAATAGCAAAAAAGAGAAAAGAACGAGAAAGAGTGAAGATAGCTTAAGGGACAAATGGGACAACATCAGTGGACTAACAGTCACATCATGGGAGTCCCAGAAGGAGAAAAGAAAAAGGGGCAGAAATCTTATTGGAAGAAATAATGTCTGAAAACTTCCCTGAGCTCAGGAAGGAAACAGACATCCAGATCCAGGAGCTCAGTTTTAAATAAGATTAATCCGAAGAGACTCACACCAAGACACATTTTAAGTGTCAAAAGTTAAAGACAAGGAGAGAATCTTTTTTTTTTTTTTTAATTTTTTTTTTTTTCAACGTTTTTTTTTTATTTATTTTTTTGGGACAGAGAGAGACAGAGCATGAACGGGGGAGGGGCAGAGAGAGAGGGAGACACAGAATCGGAAACAGGCTCCAGGCTCCGAGCCATCCGCCCAGAGCCCGACGCGGGGCTCGAACTCACGGACCGCGAGATCGTGACCTGGCTGAAGTCGGACGCTCAACCGACTGCGCCACCCAGGCGCCCCAACAAGGAGAGAATCTTAAAAGCAACAAGAGAAAACTTGTTATGTATAAGGGAACCTCCATAAAACTATAAGCAGACTTTTCAGCAGAAACTTTGCAAGCCATAAGGAAATGGACCATATCCAGAAATTGCTTAAAGCAGAAAACTGCTAAGCAAAAATACTCTACCCAGCAAAGCTGTCCTTCAGAATTGATGGAGAGATAAAGTTTTCTGGACAAGCAAAAGCTAAAGGAGTGTATCACCACTACACTGGCTTTATAAGAAATGTTAAAGGGAGTTCTTTAAGCTGCAACAAAAGGGCACCAATCAGTAACAGAAAAAACATATGAAAGTACAGAAAATGAATATATTTTTGAAACATTTTTGTGCTGTTTTCTCCCCAAGAAGATAAGTTACTTTAGTAGAAGAACCTTCTCTTCTAGTTTTACTTTTAGTTCCTTGTGGTGCTGCTGAGTGTAGAGAAGGTATTGATCAGCAGCAATGAACTGCCTGTTTCTATATGGCCCATGAGCTGAGAATGGTTTTTACTTTTTTCTTTTTCTTATTTAAAAAGAGTGTTTTGTGATACTTGAAAATTACATGAAACTGAAATTTTGGTGTCCATGAAAGAGTTTTATTGGAGTATATCCACACTCATTCATTAGGTGTTGTTCATGACAGCTTTCATGCAATAGCAGAATTGAATAGTTGTAACAGAGACTATATGTGGCCCACAAAGCCTAAATATTTACTGTCTGGTCTTTTATGCAAAAAATTTACTGACCCTTTCCAAAATAATAAGAAATCTATTCATTGTTCTCTGACCCTAGTTCCTGACACAGAGCTCCTAAAGTCCTTGTAAATAAGATTCTGGGAGCTATCCAGGATATGTTCTTCTCATACTGATGGCAGAGTTGAAAGAAATGAAACCAACCTCAAAAGTCCATTCCACTCCCCTCCTCTTTTCTTTCCCTCCTTTTATATTCTGTTTCTGAGATGAAACCAATTTAAATATAGGTATTAAATTGGACTTAGAATTTTTTTTAATATATAGAGAATAGAGGAAATAATAGAGAATACTCTTGTAGCCATTACTTGTTTTTTTCAAATTTTAGTATTTACCCATATTTGTTTCATACCTTTATTTTCAATTATTTTGAAAACCCTGTGTATCGCTCTGAAATGTCATTTCACTCCCTGTCTTCTTAGGGATAACCACTGTCCTTAATTAGGTATTTATCATTCCTGTTGAAGATTATAACATTCACATATATCCATTTTCCTTCCATAACCCCTGGAGAAGGACAATGATTATATTCATTTCCCCGCACTGACATTGGACTTAGCCATGTGATTTCCTCTAACGATGATATACATTGTGTTCAAGCAGAATCTTTAAAAAGAGTCAGTTTGTGGTTTGCTATGTTGTCTTTTACCTCTGCCATCTTCCACAGAGAGGCTGCTGCCCCATCAGCCTGGGTCCCAGATTCAATACTCTGTGGAGTAGAGCTGCACCCAATATGTGATAGATAAGTAGCATGAACGATATAGAAGCTTTCCTTATTGGAAGCCACTGAGATTTTAAGGTTATTACTGCAGTGTAACCTGGTCTACTCTGACTGCTACATTTCCCCTGTTTTTTAATATGTTGAATATATTTTTACATATGCACGTTTATATATTTGTTGATCCACGTAGCTGTTCTCTTATTTTCACTGCTGTATAGTTTATCATTTGTATAAATATGTCAGTATTTAATTTATCCATTTTCATGCAGATGAACATTTAACTTATTTCCAATTTTGTTAGTCATCTGTTGCTGTGTAACAACCAACCACAAAATGTGAGTGGCATAAAGCAGTGAGCATTTATCTAGCTTCTGCATCTGCAGGCCATGTGAGGTAGACTCTGCTGATCCCCACTGGCCTGGCTCTGTACGTAGGCTCAGGTTTGGTTCATCTAAGCAAGGGCATCTCTGCTTCATGGTTTTGTCAGCAAATTTGTCAGGCTGCTCTATATGTTTCTCATCCTTTTTAGAGCACTGGGCTATCCAGAATATATTCCTCTTACAGCACTGGCAGAGGTGCAAGAAAGCAAGCCAACCTCAGAAGTCCATTTGAAGGATGTCTTATGTCATACTGCTAATATCCCATTGGCCAAAGCAGGTCATGTGGCTGAGCCCAAAGTCATTGGATTGTCCCTGGAGGTCAAGAGAAAGAAAGTGAATATTTGAGAACTGTAGTATGCCAGTGTTTTTACTATTACAGACTGTACCACAATGAACCTTCTTCCATTGGTGCCCTTGTGCACATTTGCAAGAAGTTATTTTCAACATATTCCTGGAAGTAGACTTGCTGGCCTCTGGGATACATTCCTCTTCAGATTTTCTAAACATTGCCACGCTGGTTTCCAGACTAGATGTAATAATTTACATATTCTCCAAGAATGTATGGGTTTTCTCTTCTGCATTCCTGTTAACACTTGGTATTGATAGACTTAATTTTTTAGCAAACTGATTAGAATGAATTATTAAATCCTTGTGGTTTTATTTTGCATTTCACTAGCAACTAGTGAGGCTTATCATCTCCAAATATTTTTTGGCTACTCATATTGCCATTCTATGAATTATTTATCTTCTTTACTCACTTTTCTATTTGATTTTTTTATTAGTAGAAGTCCTTTTATTAGTAGAAGTCCTTTATATATTCTCTGTTGAAAGCTGTCATATATATCTTGCAGATATCTTCTCCTAGTCTATGGCTTGTCTTTTTATTTTGTTTCTGATAATTTTTAGTATACAGAAGTTGCTGGCATTTTCAAATGTAGTTGTGTTTTCCTTGATGGTTTGAACGGTTTCTTTTTAACTACTTTATTGAGATGTAATTAACATAGGATAAGTAGCATATATTTAAAGTATTTGATGAGTTTTGATATACTAGTCCCATGTAGGTACTAGTGAAACCATCATCAGCATAATCAGTATAATGAACATATTCATCACTCCCAAAAGTTTCTTCATACACATTCGTAAATCTTCCTGTTTTTTCCTACCTCCTAGGTCCCAGGCCCCTAGTGATATGCTTAGTATCTTCTGTTTGTTTTTGTTTTTTTTAATTTTTTTTAACGTTTTATTTATTTTTGAGACAGGGAGAGACAGAGCATGAACAGGGGAGGGTCAGAGAGAGGGAGACACAGAATCTGAAACAGGCTCCAGGCCCTGAGCTGTCAGCACAGAGCCCAACGCGGGGCTCGAACTCACGGACCGCGAGATCATGACCTGAGCTGAAGTCGGCCGCTTAACCGACTGAGCCACCCATGCGCCCCAGTATCTTCTGTTTTGTATTGATTATCTGTCTAAACTCTGTCAGTTATTGAGAGAAGGGTGTTGATCAACTTTAATTGTGGGTTTGTCTATCATCCTTTCAGTTGTATCAGTATTTGCTTCAAATATTTTGAAACTCTTATTAGGTGCATACATGTTTAAAATGTATTATTCTGTCTTCTTCATGAATTGACCCAATTATCATTATGTAACTGACCTTTATGCTAATATTTTTTTTGCTGCAAAGTCTACATAGTATCCTATTTATGTAGACCTCCTTATTTTGATTCATTTTTCGTGATATATCTTTTTCTATCCTCTTACTTTTAATCTACCTAAATATATCAGTATCTTTAAAATGAATGTCTTGTAGACAACATACAGTTGGGTCTTATTTTTTATCCAGTGTGATAGTTTCTACCTTTTCATTGTGTGTTCAGATGATTTGTATTTAATGTAATTTTTCATATGTTTGGATTTAAGTCTACCATTTTATTATTTGTTTTCTCTTTTTTTCCATCTTTTTAAATGTTCTTTACCCCTTCCTTGCTTCCTTTTTGGATTACTTGAAGACTTTAAAAAATTTTTGATTTTGAGTTTTTGACTGTATTTCTTTGTATATCTTAAATTTAGTGGTTGCTGTAGAGATTATAATATGCATTATTAACTTTTCACAGTTAACTGAGAATTTATATTTTACTGCTTCAGATGGAATATAGATATCTTACCACTATATAGGTCCTTCCCTAATTTATGATATAGCGTCATATGTGTTACAGCTACATACATTGAAAACTCCACCAGACGTTGTTTTCATTTCAACTGTCATACATAAAGAACTTAAGAGGAAAAAATGGTCTGTTATATGTATCTAAATATTAACCATTCCTATTGCTCTTTATTTCTTAAATTTCCAATTTCCCTCTGATATCATTTCCTCCCCACTTGAAAGATAGAATGTGTTGTAGAGCAGGTCTGCTGGTGGTGAATTCTGTTTACCTTCATCTGAGAACATTTTTATTTTGTCCTCATTTTTAAAGAATATTTTCACTAGATAAAGAATTCTGGGTTGAAATTCTTTTAGCACTTTATGTTTTTTTAATGTTTATTTTTTGAGAGAGAGAAGGAGAGAATGAGCAGGGGAGGGGCAGAGACAGAGAAGGAGACACAAAATCTGAAGCAGGCTCCAGGCTCTGAGCTGTCAGTACAGAGCCCCATGTGGGGCTCAAACTCACAAACTGTGAGATCATGACCTGAGCTGAAGTCAGAATGAGCCACCCAGGCACCTGTCTTTTAGCACTTTAAACTGGCTGCTTTGGAGAATTTTTTCTTTGACTTTGGTTTTCAGAAGTTTGATTTTTTTTTTTTTTAATGTACCTTGTTTTGGGTTTACTAGGCATCTTGCATCTGTAATGAAATTACTGAAGACAAACCCATGAAATGAGAAGAGATGGTATCCAAGGAGGATATTCTAAAAAGTACATATATTTAGGGTACAGGCAGAATAGCCACCAAAAGCGTTTAAGGAGTTACCAAGAATAAATGAAGATTATTGGAAGAAAGTAGAAATGTAGGTGTGTCATCTTAGGCAAATTATTTAATATCTCTAAATCTTAATATTCTTATTTGTAAAATTGAGATCATAGCAACTAATTTGTAGGGGTAAGAAAATTAAAATTTACATATATGTGTGTGTATATATACGTGGAAAGCATGTAGTATAGGACCTATAAAAATGTTTAGTAGATTATAACTTATTACAATGATTATTAAGACAAAAGATAAAATCAAGTGACTACAGTACAATAAATAGGTCACATATCTAATGAACTAGAACTATACTTTTCTGCCCTATGTTAGTTTGTGTTACTGAAAAATATAATCATTTTAATAAATTTTGGGGGTAATTGCAAATATTGAAAAACAAATCTTTAAATTTGGGGGAGATAGTTGAGACTTCTTAACTATAATTATTCAAAGTTTTCATTTACCAAGCTCTAATTTATTGAGCTTGAAATGATCTATTGGATTTAGTTTCACTTTTGTCTTTTGACAGAAGGAGTTGCTATCTTCTTTAAAACAAGTCTTTTAAATGTTCACTCTGAGGCTTAAACTGAGAGTATTATTTTTGTTGTTGTTTATTAATTTTTGAGAGAGAGAGAGAGAGACAGAGAGACAGAGTGTGAATAGGGGAGGGGCAGAGAGAGAGGGAGACAGAGGATCCTCAGCAGGCTCTGCATTGTCAGCGCAGAGCCCGATGCCAGGCTCGAACTCACAAACCATGAAATCATGACCTGACCTGATGCTTAATGACTGAGCCACCCAGGTGCCCCTAAACTGAGAGTATTCTTATAGTATTTCTTGCACATTTGTATTATATTTGGTGTAGACTCAAGAAGAGAAGCAACTGCCACAGTTAAAAGGTTTTTGGACAAAATCAGAAAACCATCATTTAATCTTTCTGGGCTTCAGCTTTCTCATTAACAACAAGGTTAAGTGTGTTTACATCACACTATGAACATTAAATGGCTTTGAAATTTCTTTGAATAAAAGTCTAAGAATCATAGGAAGCCCCTTAGGGAGAATAGCATAGTGCCCAGTGTTTTTAAGCTGGGACCCAAAGAATGAAGGTGGAGAAATGTAAGGGAACCATTTTATATGGAAGTCATTTGAGTATCATTTTCCTACTACACATGCTGTGTTTCTGCCTTCATTCTCCATACTCTTCCTCCCCCTCCCCCTGCCCCCCCGCCGGTAAATGGACCTAACAGAATCTCTAGAGTAGTAGGAAGAATAGCTTGAATTTTCATCCATCCACATTTCCCATACTCTACCCCAGCCATTTAAGAACTGATCTAATCTGTCCATCTGCTTCATTTGATAGGTAAAGAAATCTAAATATAACAGACAAAATAATCATCTTAATGTTTTTTTCATCTTAAATGTATTAGTCTTTTGGCCTACTTTATGTCTATATTTGCTTATAAATGACAGGAATTCTCAGTATGTGCCAGGCTGTCCTTACACACACCTCCTTTTTTTGCAAATGCACATGGGAAAACATTTTCCAAACTATAACAGAGCATTCAGTGAAAACACAAATCTGTTCCATTTTCTCCACCCTCCCAGTCCATGTCACATATGCAATCACTTTTTAAATTTTAAGTTAACTTTTTAGTTCTTTTAGTACACTAAATATATAATACTATATTACTATACTATTAGTACAATAATTTGAAATGTGGCTAGTTTGAATCGAGATATGTTAAAATTATAAAATATGCATGAGATTTTAAAAACAGTATAAAAAAGAAAAATACTTCGTAATTTTTATATTGATTACATGTTGAAATGATGCTATCAAATATATTTTGTTTAACAAAGTAAATTATTTAAATTAATTTGACGTGTTTCTTTTTATTATTTTAAAGGTGACTGTTAGATTAAGTTATGCATGTGGCTCACTTTTGTTGCTCACATTATATTTCTGTTGGACAGTGCTGCTCTAATTATTAGTAAGCATATATTTCCCTTAGTTGGTGTAGCAAGTTTACTCATGAGTTACCTGATTCTAATCTGATTCTTATTCTTTTATAAGGGACCAAGAAGGTTTTTTCTGGAAAGTCTTAGGATTTTCCTCTCTTCGGTATTCTGAAATTTCAAAAGCATACACTGAATTGTAGGTAGTTTTTGTTCATTTTGCTTAGAACACTTGGTAAGCCCTAGTTTGTGTCACTCTTCAGCTCTGAGAAATTTTCTGCTAATGCTTTTTGAATTATATCCTATTTCTTTTTTTTCTTTTTTTTTAATTCCTCCTTATTTCTGGCAGCACTCTCAACAATAGCCAAATTATGGAAAGAGCCTAAATGTCCATCAACTAACGAATGGATAAAGAAATTGTGGTTTATATACACAATGGAATACTACATGGCAATGAGAAAGAATGAAATATGGCCTTTTGTAGCAACATGGATGGAACTGGAGAGTGTTATGCTAAGTGAAATAAGCCATAGAGAGAAAGATAATACCATATGTTTTCACTCTTATGTGGATCCTGAGAAACTTAACAGAAACCCATGGGGGAGGGGAAGAGAAAAAAAAAGAGGTTAGAGAGGGAGAGAGCCAAAGCATAAGAGACTCTTTTTTTTTTTTTTTTAATGTTTATTTATTTTTGAGACAGAGACACAGCATGAGCAGGGAAGGGGCAGAGAAAAAGGGAGACACAAAATGTGAAGCAGGCCTCAGGCTCTGAGCTGTCAGCACAGAGCCCGACGCGGGGCTCGAACTCACGAGCTGTGAGATCATGACCTGAGCCAAAGTCGGACGCTTAACCGACTGCGCCACCCAGGCACCCCAAGAGACTCTTAAAAACTGAGAACAGGGGCGCCTGGGTGGCGCAGTCGGTTAAGCGTCCGACTTCAGCCAGGTCATGATCTCGCGGTCCGTGAGTTCGAGCCCCGCATCAGGCTCTGGGCTGATGGCTCGGAGCCTGGAGCCTGTTTCCGATTCTGTGTCTCCCTCTCTCTCTGCCCCTCCCCCGTTCATGCTCTGTCTCTCTCTGTCCCAAAATAAATAAAAAAACGTTGAAAAAAAAATTTTTTAAAAAACTGAGAACAAACTGAGGGTTGATGGGGGGTGGGAGGGAGGGGAGGATGGGTGATGGGTATTGAGGAGGGCACCTTTTGGGATGAGCACTGGGTGTTGTATGGAAACCAATTTGACCATAAATTTCATATATTGAAAAAACAGAAAAGAATTCCTCCCCATTTCTGAATGAGAAAAGGTCTTGTATGATATTAGACTTCTAGTATTGAGTCTCTGTTTTTCTTTTTGGCAGTGGTCCTGGGAGGAAACCTTATCCTGATCTTTTGACAGTTTATTAAAATATAGGAGGAGATAGGCAAACATAGTGTTAACTGTCTACAACCCTTTCGTGTTCTCTGTTCTTTTATCATAGAAGTGCATTCTACTTTTTAAAAAAAATTTTTTTTATGTTTTTATTTTATTTTTGAGAGAGAGAGAGTGTGAGTGGGGGAGGGATAGAGAGAGAGGGAGACAGAATCTGAAGTAGGCTCCAGTCTCTGAGCTGTCAGCACAGAGCCTGACGTGGGGCCTGAACTCACAGACTGCGAGATCATGACCCGAGCCTAAGGGACGCCCAACCAACTGAGCCACCCAGGCACCCCAAGTGTATTCTACTTTTATTACTGTGTTATCTTCTTGAGTATCTGTAAAGTTTCAAATTAGATTTTCTTTTTTTTTTTTTTTAATTTTTTTTTTTTAACCTTTATTTATTTTTGAGACAGAGAGAGAGCATGAACAGGGGAGGGTCAGAGAGAGGGAGACACAGAATCTGAAACAGGCTCCAGGCTCTGAGCTGTCAGCACAGAGCCCGACGCGGGGCTTGAACTCACAGACCGCAAGATCATGACCTGAGCCAAAGTCAGCCGCTCAACCGACTGAGCCACCCAGGCGCCCTAGATTTTCTTTTTAAAAAAAATTTCCTTGTTTCCTGACTTACCTCTTTGTTTTGCAGTCAGTGGTTTATTTTTTTTTTTCAGGACAAGCTTCTAGAAGTATAGTGCATTTAAGATAAAGAAAATGTGGAACCAAAAGCATAGAAGCAGAAATGCAAAAAGCTTCCTCTGGGGGCAGTGACAATCTGATCATTGTAATACTGTGGATGTAATGAGATAAGGACCTGAACTAGTATGAATATAGTGAGAACTGAAAGAAAAGAACTGAGTAATTATGCATGAAAAACAAGTGTACTTATTAACTGATTTCTCCACTGTAAACACCCGACAGCACCCCCTTATTGAAGTAGTTATATGCTCCCTTGTAATGTTAATTATTATATGCATAGGCCTTCCTGACTAAATTGTGACTCTTTAAGGCAGGGATTATATCCTACTCATTAATTTCTTTTTAAGTTTATTTATTGTGAAAGAAAAAAAGAGCACAAGTGGGGGAGTGGCAGAGAGAGAGGGAGTGAGAAAGAATCCTAATCAGGCTCTGCACTCTCAGCATAGAACCTGATGTGGGGCTTGAACTCACGAAATGTGAGATCATGACCTCAGCTGACATCAAGAGTCGGATGCTTAACCAACTGAGCCACTCAGGCCCCACCCCCCCCGATTAATTTTTTTATAGGTGTTCATTGATCAAGCACTATGCCAAGCACTGGGATAAAGCAGTGGGCAACGACAAATAATCCCTGGCCTTAAGGATACTTAATTACTTATATCTTTTACAGTGCTTAGAATCTGATGTTCAGCTTTTCCAAAGAAAATATTTGTTACTTAACCCAACTTTATTTTTTTTTAATTTTTTTTTTTTTTTACATTTATTTATTTTTGAGAGACAGAGTGAGACAAAGTGAGAGCGGGGGAGGGGCAGAGAGAGAGGGAGACACAGGATCGGAAGCAGGCTCCAGGCTCTGCACTGTCAGCACAGAGCCCGACGCGGGGCTCGAAGCCACAGACTGTGAGATCATGACCTGAGCCGAAGTCGGATGCTCAACCGACTGAGCCACCCAGGCGCCCCACTTAACCCAACTTTAAAAGGTAATATTAGAGGGGCACCTGGGTGGTTCAGTCAGTTGGGCGTCCAACGTCGGCTCAGGTCATGATCTCACGGTCCGTGAGTTCGAGCCCCACGTCAGGCTCTGTGCTGACAGCTCGGAGCCTGGGCCTGCTTTAGATTCTGTGTCTCCCTCTCTCTCTGCCCCTTCCCTGCTTGTGCTCTGTTTCGCTCTCTCTCAAAAGTGAATGAGTGTTGAAAAAAAATGAATGAATGAATGAATGAATAAAAAGTAATATTAGGGGGATGCCTGGGTGCCTCAGTTGATTAAGTGTCCAACTCTTGATTTTGGTTCAGGTCGTGATTTCACGGTTTGTGAGATCTAGCCCCACCTTGGGCTCTGCACTGACAGCATGGAGCCTGCTCGGGATTCTCTCTTCCCTCTCTGTCCCTCTGCTGCACTGTCTTTCTCTCTCAAATTAAATGAATAGGATGGCTCAGGGGGATGCCTGGGGGATGCCTGGGTGACTCAGTCAGTTGGGCTTCCAGCTTTGGCTCAGGTCACAATCTTGTGGTTCGTGGGTTTGAGCCCCACATCAGGTTCTGAGCTGACAGTGTGGAGCCTGCTTGGGATTCTGTCTCTTCTCCTCTCTCTCTGCCCCTCCCACACTCTCTCTTAAAATAAATAAACTTAAAAAAAATAAATAAAACTTTAAAAATAAATAAATAAATAGATAGATAGATAGATAAGAGGTAATGTTAGGGGCACCTGGGTGGCTCAGTCGGTTGAGCATCCACCTCTCAATTCCACCTCAAGTCATGATCTCACAGTTTGTGAGATTGAGCCCCAAGTTGGGCTCTGCACTGACAGTGCAGAGCCTGCTTGGAATTCTGTTTCTCCCCCTCTCTCTCTCTACCCCTCCCTCGCTCTCTCTCCCTCTCAAAATAAATAAATAAACAAACTTTTTTTTAAGGTAATATTAAGATGGTCTATTTGTATCTCGTCAGGCATGTTGCAAAATTTAGTTTGTTATACTATTCTCTCTTTAACTTGATACAAAAAATGTATGCATTCAGATTAAACTGATATCCTTCACCTGATTTAAAGGTAATATAGTACACTGATGTAATGAAAACAGCCCACCCTTGAAAGAGTCTAGGGTTCTAGTTTGGCTCTACTGATGAACAGGCTTGCACATGAACTTTTATACTCTATCTTCTCAGAGCCTTACTTTCTCATGTGTAAAATAAAGGTTGGATCTTTTAGCACTTAAACTTTGAGTCTGAAAGTGGAAAAATTTCTTTATTCCCATAGCCTTTGAATAATGTGGCTAAGCCATCTAGTATATATAATTGAATGACTGGAAATGACAGACAGCTGTCATTTCATATGTTTTACTTGAGTTATAATCATTGATTAAATATTGTTTTTTCCTCTTTTACAGACTTGGGTCTGGATCAATATATAATAAAACGCTTTGATGGGAAGGTGAGCAAGCTATGACACTTAACATATATATCCTGTTGTTTACTAAGAATATTTTTAAGTTCCTCTAGAATTATTTGTGAGAAATTTCTGAATGCTTGTTTATCTTACCAAAAGAGCATGTTTCTTAGGTTGGAAGGCCTGTAAGTGCCTTCATATACTTCTACAGAAAAAAATCAAGCAGAAGGTTTTTCTACATTTTTCCGTGTAAGGTAGCACTCATAGGGAGCCTGCTGTATATAATAAAGGCTAATTCAGTGTAGGTGGAGATTTGCATTTTAATTCAATTGCCGTCATGAAGTTTAACAAGCCCCCCAAAACTACGTTTGCATTTCTTGTAAAAACGCTTATTTGATTTTACCTTCTTCAAACTATGATACTCTATAGCAATAATCCTAACTAGAAAATTATACAAGTCTTTACTCATGCTTTTATAATGATTATGAAGACCACCCCAAATTTACATATACATTTTCATTATACTTACTTTCAATTCTTTATTTTATGCACAAATAAACTGCATACTAAATTATTCTTAAATATAGAAAACAAAACTTTCAATTTTATTATCTCAAAGCAGTCAGTTAAACATGTTTTTCCCTTTCAGGCTGACTTCTACAAAAAGAAAAAGAAAATATTACACAGGGTCAGAAAGAAAAGTAAAAAGTCAATTTTAAAGAGGAGAAAGAAAGCACATCAGAAAGAAGAGAGAGCCCGGGATGGCTTTACAAAGCTTAAAGAGAAGGAAATCAGAAGGATAATCATGCAGTGGCTGGAAAAGGCAGGATTACAAGAGGGTCTAAATGGGTGGAGGTCAGGGTTAGTAGAAACTGATCTTGCAGGTTGTGTCAATCCTGCATTATTACATAAATCTCTATATACTTGTAAGGTGAAGATACAAATGCTAAGGTCTTTTGCACAAGTGGAGAGAATGAGTGGTCACCTTCAGGGCTGAGATATTAGTCAAGGCTTCCAGCCTAACAATTACCTGTCGCAGTCAGGTAGCCCCATGCCTCCCTCTGTAGGTATCTTCTTTTTAAAGTCACATATTCTAAAAGAAAGAATGATCAAAAAAAGCATTGAACTAGAATGTTAGGAGACAGGTTCAGAGCCCTGGCTCTGCTTTAGGACAGCTACATCTTCCCTCTGATCCTTGGTGTCTCCACTTCATATATAATCAAGTACTGTATCCATTACTACAGGCACTGATGTCAGGGTCTGATTTCAGAGTCTGTGGCAAGTCAGGTCCCTGTCTTATCTGTCTGTGTCACTCAGAGTCCAGCAAATGTCTGGCATACAGGATGTGACCAATAAATATTGGATGACTTGGAAAAGTCAGCTAGTCAAATCACATATTCCTTAGAGATATGACTCATTAAGTCAGTAATATTTTATAACAAAAGCAGTTTAACAAATCACAGTTTTTGGTCACTGAAGGCATCCAGAGTAGCACGAGAATTCTGTCCTCGTGTGTGTGTGTGTGTGTGTGTGTGTGTAAACCTGAAAACAGATAAAGAAGTTGAATATGTGCAAGTTGAATAGCAAGTTTACATATTATAGGGGAATTTCCATTCCTAGAGATCTCCCAAATATAAGATCCCTAGTGGTCATTCATATTTCACACACACTCTTTAGTTTTTTTCATTTCAGCCCGTAACTGTCTACTTGATGCTAGAAATCCGTAGCTTTGGGCATGACCAATAAGCTCCCCCTTTGTTTCAACCATATTATTATTTTTTTTTATTTAAAAAAAATTTTTTTTAACATTTATTTATTTTTGAGACAGGGAGAGACAGAGCATGAATGGGGGGAGGGTCAGAGAGAGAGGGAGACACAGAATCCGAAGCAGGCTCCAGGCTCCGAGCTGTCAGCACAGAGCCCGATGCGGGGCTCGAACTCGTGAACCACAAGATCATGACCTGAGCTGAAGTCGTACACTTAACCGACTGAGCCACCCAGGCGCCCCTCAACCATATTAAATTGATGAGCTCTACATTTCCTATCATTAGTGTCATTTGCATTTTTCTGATTTCCACTTATTTTTATAAAGTAAAGTAAACTGCAGTACAACATTAAAGTATGTGAGTGCCCACCTTGCTCTAGAGACAAAAATGGCAGTACTTCTTGGTTTGGAAGGCAGACTTTGTTGACACATTGTAGTGCAAATGTTTGTGCTCTGAAGTGTCACATTCTGAAATGGGAGTAGGAAAGGCAAGATTTAGGGATCTCAGTGTGTAATGTTTGAAAGTATGACTTTATGAAATTCAGGCATGTGAAAGTTGGCTTTATGGTACCAGGGGAACCGGTTCTAAAAGAGAATAGAAGAATGGCATACTCATGTAGGGGGTGTAGAACTGAGCCTGCCCCCTTCTCCCCTAGCCAAGAGCACACAGAATTCCCTTTCATCCATGTTATGATATGCATATTTAATCCCTTTGCCAGGTACTTCATTTAAATACTGTATTAATTTTCATCAAATATATCCTGAAGGTCTAGTTTTGGAATGAAAGTTATGCTTCTTAAATAGGAATTTTAAACTGAGTTCACCTCTAGTTTATGTCTTTATGAATGGTCTTTTATTTCATATGAAGTTTAAGAAAGTAGTTTCTGTGTTTTTAAACCTTGCATAATGAGGGTCTCTCTCTGTCTCTCAAAAATAAATAAACATAAAACAAAATTTAAAAAAGGGGGGGAGGCGCCTGGGTGGCTCAGTCAGTTAAGCATCCGACTTTGGCTCAGGTCATGATCTTGATGGTGTGTGAGTTTGAGCCCCGCGTCAGGCTCTGTGCTGACAGCTCAGAGCCTGGAGTGTGCTTTCAGATTCTGCGTCTCCCTCTCTCTTTGCCCTTCCCCCGTGTACGTTCTGTCTCTCAAGAATAAATAAACATAAAAAAATTTTTAACCTTGCGTAATGAGGAATACAACATTCATACAGTGTTTAAGCACTTTAGAAGTTTTCCCAGGGATTTTTGCCATGTGTGAAGTCCTTCACTTGATATTTATGATAAAGATCAATGTTCATTCAACTGTTGATCTTATTCTTTTTCTTTAGATCTTCATGTTTCTTATTCTCTCAGTCAGAATATCTTAACTCTTAAGTAGCAGTTTCCAGAGGATATAAATCCTAAAACAATTTCCTCTTGAAAAAACAGATTTATATAGTAATTACAGTAAATTTAATGCAGATGGCCACAGATTTAGTACAAAGCTAATACCCTAGAGGAATTTCCTTTTAAACTTGCTTTGATTTTTAAATGGGACTCTCTCTCTCTTTTTTAACTTGGGAGAGAAACTAGTTATGAATACTTAGAGAAGGATTTACTCCCATCTTCTTATCTGTGCCCCCGCCATTGTTTTAACTTTTAACATACCATTTAATAAAAGTACATCATTTGACAAGTAAGAAACACTGCCTTATTTTATTGTCTTCTAATTGAATTGCGCTTGAGCCTTTTTGTCACTGAAAGCAAAAACAAATGTAGAAACAGTATCATTTTGGGGGGTGTATTCTCATTTGTGCTTGAATTTCATACAACCTCCAGATGCAAAGTAAAAAGAAGGCCAAAATGATCATGAGAAATAATTGGATAGTTATTTCTTGCTTTGGTGCCTATCTCCTTTTCTACTCCTGTTTAACTAGTAAATGCCCTTAAGAAATAAAGGAAACATTCCTGTTTCAACTGATAGTGAAACAGAATTTGGTTAAGTGGCTTTTGAATTTGGGGGAGGATCTTTTTCCAGACCTCAGCACTACCTAATGTTAATGCACACTAATCCTTTACTCTTAGTAGCAGTTTCCTTTGTAGAAAAGTCATAGAAATACATTATTATTGGCACTTGCATGATTTATGCACTTCAAAACTATCTACTAACACAGGCCTTGTATAAAGAAGCTATAGTCAATGTCCCTTCGTTTTAAGAATATGCGTTGTAGATAAGTGATATTTTAAAAGACATTCAAACTAGGTTTTAAGAGTTCAAAAGCCTCACAGTTTGAAAGTTCAGATTTTCTCATAAAGGATATTTGAAAATCACTATAGTGTATTCGGACTATTATACAGATGGTAATACAAAATATAGTCTGGCTTTTGTTTTAGTGTGAGATCATAGATTTAAAAAATGTACCCTCCCCCTGCAATGTACATGCATTCTCCTTGTGACTTGTTAATGCAGTTACTTCATGAATTTTAGATTATTTCTTTAATGAAAACTATATTTTTTCTGGATTTAATTTTTTTAATCACATAATAATTGGTCTATAAAATGAAGCATCATTTCTAAATTGAGACTTTATATTACAAAATCGTCAAATATTTCTTTCATTTAATGATTTAGTTGTTGTTTTTTATTGGTTTGGCTGAAGTGGTGTTACCCTTTATTTTCCTCTTTCTCTTACCCCCTCCTTTTTCCCCCTCAGCATATCAAAGATAGAAATTGTTTTGTAGTTTCTGTTCCTATTGTATGTAATAGACAACTTTTTCGTGAACAAACACCACCATATTTTTTTTTTAAGTTACGATAGAAAACTGCATAGTTACTTAAGTAAAATTGTTTCCTAGGCAAAGAATATCTCTAGAGTTTTGACATAATTTTCTTCTCTCTTCTAAAAACTTTATAAAGTTCATACTCTTTTTTTAGGTAACAATGAATTGCCCTTTGAAACTAAATTGTTCATTGTTATCATTCCACCATGTATTTCTTTTTCAGAAAATAGATTTTTTATTCTTGCTTCCCTATCAAGTTTCCTTTTCTCCCAACTACTCCCTGAACATTTCAGGAAGCATGCCTCAGGACTGCATTTTTCATTATTTGTAATTATAGTCCCCTTAGAGTCTCTCCAGTTTGGAATAAAGAGTTAATATGTGTTTTATTTCTATCTCTTATGATACCTACAAGAATATTTGTACACATGGAACAGAAAAGTATTTTACATCAAATTAAAATGACATTGTCAAAAAAAAAAATTTGACATTGTCCCCATTCAAGTGAAAGAGATAAAAGTATGGTCAAAGCCTAGAAAGGAAAGGACTGATTACAGTGTTAATAACAGAAAAAAATTATCAGAAGAAAAAAAAGATGGGAGCCATAATTAAAAATCAAAGCTTTAGGGGTGCCTGGGTGACTCAGTTGCTAAGCATCTGGCTCTTGATTTTGGGTTAGGTCATGGTATCGTCATTCATGAGTTCAAGCCCTGCGTTGGGTTCTGCACTGTGACCTCAAAGAATCCTACTTAGGACTCTCTCTCCCTCTCTCTCTGCCCCTCCCCTGCTCATGCATGTGAGCAATGTATATGCTCTCTCTCAAAAATAAATAAATAAACTTAAAAAAAAAGCAAAGCTTTAATATAACCAGTGCTTTTAATTGCTTACTAGGTAAAAGTCCTTTAAAATATATTGATAAATGAACTTTAAAATACCATTCCCTTTAGGGGAAAGTCTTGGTTTCCTAAGTGGAATGTGGGCACGTATTTTCCTGTAGCATAATACTCCTAGTGCTTTATTTGAGTTGTTTATTTACTTCATATCATAGATAAGAGATTCGTCTGGAGTACAGCAAGGATAGTATAACTTCTTGACATGCATAGTAAATTATGTAAGGAGTTTCCTGTCTTCTAAGAGTGAAATGTTTTGCAGATCAAGGAAATGTAAACTAGGAGAGGGGAGGGACTGAAATTCCCGTGGGACAAGAGTTTGATGAATCTTCTCACATTCATTTGAACTGCTTTAATTCTGCTCAAATTTATGTAGCAGGTTATGATGTTATGAATTCTGCATTGTGAATTAGGCACATCTCTCTCTCTTTCTCTCTCTCGGCTTCCAAAGACTTGAAACTAGTCAAGTTTCTTGGTGAATTCTTGGTGAATTGATATATTTGTTCAGGTTTTTTTATTAATAAATACAAATATATAGAAAGAATTTTATTGGTTTTGCTTCATGTTTTTTTTAATCTATGTTATTATTTGTCCTACCAATCCCATCTTTAGAGTGTGTCACCTGTGTTCTCTTTTAATAGGGAAATTCTTTAAAAAAAGCATAGCAGGTTCTGAGAGTGCACAGGTTTCCCCCACTCTCTAGAAGTAGAACATTCCTATGAAAGCTTTCATTAAGCTGACTTGGCATAAAGAAACTATTACCATTTCATAGAAGCAAAAATCCTCTCTGAATTTTTTTCAGTTGGGGAAAGCAGTTTACTAGTGCAGTTTTTTCGTAAAACACAAGTAGTATGAAGCAAACTTTCAGATTGCAGAGAACCTGTATTTCAATTCCTGGGAGACTGAAGCTCCTCACAAATATTTCAAAGCCACAATACTTATTTTAGGGGTGAAGACTGAGCCCCTTTTAAAAACCACATTAACATATTCACTCATTAGTTGTCACTGGTTTATTTTTGCAATTTAAAGTGAACTCACTAGGGGCACCTGCCTGGGTCAGTCAGAAGAGCGGTGCGACTCTTGATCTCAGGGTCGTGAGTTCAAGCCCCCACTGAGTGCAGAGATAACTTAAAAATAAAATCTTAAAAGAATAATAATAAAGTGAACTCTCTAAATGAAAAATACTTGACTCTATTTGTCTCCCACAGGAATTATCAATAATAGCTATATGAAAAAGAAGAATAGTTGAGACTTTGAGTGTTTATTATGTGCTACATGCTTTTTTTAAGTGCTTACATATAAATCCACACAGCCACTCATTTAGATAACTTACTACTTTTATTATCATTTTACAAATAAGGAGCTACATAAAAATTTAACTTCTAAAAAAAATTTTTTTTAAGTCATTATTCATTCTTGAGAGAGAGAGAGAGAGAGAGAGAGAGCAAGAGGTGGAGGAACAGAGAGAGGGGGAGACACAGAATCTGAAGCAGGCTCCAGGCTCCGAGCTGTCAGCCCAGAGCCCAGTGTGGGGCTCCAACTCAGCAACCACAAGATCATGACCTGAGCTGAAGTCGTGTGCTTAACCGACTGAGCCACCCATGTGCCCCCAAAATTTAACTTTTTCTAAGTTTATGTATTTATTTTGAGAGAGAGTGTGAGTGGGGGAGGGGCAGAGATGGAGAGCAAGCATGCTCTTTGCTGTCAGTGCAAAACCCCATGCGGTGCTCAATCTCACAAACTGAGATTATGACCTGAGCTGAAATCAAGAGTTGATCGTTTAACCAGCTGAGCCACCAGGGTGCCCCTTCGCTTTTGTTTTTCTTTCTTTTTTTTTTTTTTTTTAAACCTAAGATCATACAGCTAGCTAGTAAGTGGTAGAGAGGCAGGATTCCATATTTGTAGCCTGGCTTCAGAGTTCACTGTCTTAAGCTCTGTGGTATACCACCTTTCGTATATCTAAGCAGTTTGTCTATATGACCTACTTGTAAATAGAAATTTCTCTTGTTAAGTAGTTATTTTATTTTATTACCTCAATGACATTTGTGCAAAAACAAAACAAAGCAACTTAATATTTTACTTTCTTTTTGAAGTTAATTTTTCCTGCTTTGCTAAAGTACAGCTAGACCTGGGAAACCACATAGTGTTTTTAAAGAAAGAAAAATAAGTATACAAATTTTAATACTTAAATTTAGAAAACAGAATTTCAACCTCATTTTTATTTGCTCCATTATTTTCTCTTATGCCACGAACACCAACTGGCATTGTGAAAAATGCTGTTTTTTCTTTTTATTTGAAACAATCTCTTAAAGTGAGCACTGTTATATGTATTTGAAAAATTGGATCTTGGCTCATGGTCATAGAGAAAATAATGTTTTTATTACAAACTAAACTTATTCTCAATATTGATTGGTTGTATGTTAAATGTAGCATCATTTGAATGAGGCCACTCATAGTCTTTAACCAAGCAAAAGTTTAGAGTATAATTACATCACCAAAGTTCTGATTCAGCATTTCAAGAAATCCTTTGACATCTTGTAGTTTTCTGTTTTATTTTTAGTCTGTTTGTTCATCTTCCTTCTTTTGCATCCAGAGTTCTCTAAATTACCTTTAAATCATTTTCTCACTTTTCTCTCTTCTCATAAATTAACAACTTTAGTTCTTTTGTGACACACCACAGCCCTAAGAAAATCTGACTTTGGCATCTGAAATATTTTCCAAGGGATTTCCATTTTGAACATTTAAGTATTTGACAGCTATATGTAAATAATTAGTAGATGTTGTAGGTATGCTGAAAAGCATATTATGGATTGCTGTACCTCTTAGTGTGTAAATAGCCCAAGATGAAGAAAACAGTGTGACTTTGGATATGACAGTCTTATTTTATGTATGGACTCTGCCACATACTTGATAGAAAACCTTGGGCAAAAGACCATTTAACCATTCTGAGTATCAGTTACTTTCTCAGTAAAATCAGGGCAATATGGTAAAGTGTCTGGCTCTATAAGTTATAGCTACTTCCATGACTTTGAGCCCTTTATTCAATTTATAAAAGGAGTTAGCTGCTGTCATATATATTATCTCCTTTCTTAGTTTGTATGAAAATGCTACAGAGTAGCATATCCTCTCCATAATTGCTCTCTCCATGCTTCTTTTCTTGCCAGTTAAATCAGCTATAAAAATCTCCTTGTGCCCTCTTAAAGAGCAATTGGCTGGGATTAAATAGCTAGTCCATGAACTGAAGAGAGACGTCTGATTTGATTTCTCATATCTGAGCCGTCCTTTGTGCACAGTGATTCATCTCACCCCTGTGTTGTAAAATCCTTTGAGTCTCTGTCACATCAATCCTAGCCTTAGGCTTGTAAATTGCTAATAGTGTATATTTTGCAGTCAAGAACTTTTATCAAGCTGCTAAGTTTGTTTTGAAAAGTGTGGTAAGTTTGGGTCAAATTTTATTTCACAGCCAGTGAAGTTTATTTGTTGAAAAAAAAAATCCTTAAAACAATTTTATATATGAAGATGTTTTGGTGTGGTATACCCGGCTAAATTAGCTACTACACTGCCTCATAAATGCCATCCTCTATGATGGCTGGCTTTTTATCACTAATGTGAATAGTGATTCATTTAGTGCAACATAATTTTTCAGGAAACCTGTTTCTGAGTTGTCATTCTGAACTCTTCCTAAGAGTAGTTACTAATCTGAGTTTGGTTGCCCATATGGGTGGTAAGGCAACATATTTGCTGTGAAGTTTAAAAATATTGGAGCACTTGGGTGACTCAGTTAAGCCTTTGACTTTGGCTCACGTCATAATCTCACAGTTTGTGGGTTCAAGCCCTGCATCGGGCTCTGTGCTGGCAGCTCGAAGCTAGAGAGCCTGCTTCAGATTCTGTGTGTGTGTGTGTGTGTGTGTGTGTGTGTGTGTGTGTGTGTGTGTCTGCCCCTCCCCCCTTCTCTCTCTCTCTCTCTCTCTCTCTCTCTCTCTCTCTCTCTGAAAAACAAATAAGCATTAAAAAAAATTTAAAATACTACATCCACGATACATCTTACTAGGAAACCTTAATTAAAGAAATGCTTTGACTTCACATGACAAAAAATGAAATGTTTTCCTTCCCTTTTAGAAACATTATTATTCATGTATTTTCTTTTTATAGTATTGTGAAGTTTTTCTGCAATTGTGTGCTTCATTTTGGGGAGGCTAGGAGTTGAGTTGTTGGGGTTTTTTGTTTTATTGTACCTCTCAGATAATCTATGAAACATTTCTATGTATTCCTCATTTCTTGTTTCCAGGTTTTCAGTTATTTTATTACAGATCTAAATTTAGTCCTTTATATGTTTTAATACTTTGTGGTATTGTGGTATGTATATTTGGTTTTGGAGTTTTTGTTCATATAATCAAACAATGTCCATTTTTTTTTTTCTTTTTCTCATCTTCTGATCAGGATTTCTGGCAGGTACTGACTCAGCAGCATGTGCTTTAAATTAATTATTCCAGAATCCATAGTAATGCTTCAGGGACAAAGGTTCAGTGCATGCCTATGTCCTTCCCCTGCTCCTTTCAAAATGATTCAGTTCCTGTCACTTTAAATTAACATACTTTATCTTTAATATGACAATGCAAACACTGCACAGGTCCTTGAGAATATAATACCTCTCATGATTTAAAAGGGAAGTTTTAACATCAAGTGTCACACAAAAGCTTAAGAAACTGTTAGTACTGTCTTGCATAAGAGATACTCAGCAGTATAATGGAGTCATCTCACCAGTCATAGTAGGGATGCCATGTTCCTGGTTGAGCTTTACAGGAAGGGTGAGGCAATGGTAATTTCAAGTGAAAAATTAATGTTTTTTGCTTCTTGAAATTTCTTACCTGATAAATACAGGTAAGCAGTTGCTTAGTTGCACTTTGCTCAACTAAATGGCTTAACAGGAAACAAAAGGAACATTTTAGGACTTCGTTATTTTGTTTTTTTGAACTAACCAACAACTTTAACTTGAAAAGGAAGCCAATACACGAGGAAGATCATGAAAGAGAATATATAGATTGTCATCTGGCAAAGGAGAATTTCAAGGACTAGCCTAAGAAGTACATTTTTTGATCTTTGAAGACTCAGACTCTTTAATTGTAGTTTATGAGTTATTAAAATGCATTTATTTTTTAAAAGACATTACTCTTGGGTTTCTTTAGAGAAATATAAACAAAATCGTATTAGAATATCTTTTTTGTTTTAAAATAATTAATGATATAATTAATGAGATCACAGTGTGCTCTTAATTTTTATATAACATTTTTCCTGGGCTTCTTCGTTTTTAAAATGGGATATATTTTTAGAAGTCTACTTACCAAACCCCAGACCAATGACCCTGTTCCTGGTATAGTCAATTATCTTCTGCCTCTCACTGCATTCTGAAACAAACCAACAAATACTTAAATAATTGTGACAGAAGAATTTATTGATAGTCTCAGTATCGATGTTTCTAATGCTGGAAATTCTATTTTAGAATAGCCATGGCACAACTTAGTATGCATAGTACTAAGGAGCATAAATCAGATGAGATGCTTAACACCTGTGATTGAGGTAAACTGCTTCCACTTCTGTAATTATAGCAGAACAATTTGTAGGAGGAATCTAAAAACTCTTCCTTTCCTATGATAATTGTATGGTTTACACTTGAAAATTTAAAATGAGTTGCCTCACATAGGTGTCCCTACTAAAGAATGAGGAGAAGTGAAAAGAGGTAGGTAGGAATTGGTGAAGTGCTTGGAAGTCTCTGGAATATTCAGCATTGGGTAGTCAACCACCATACTTGACAAAAGAGCACCAGTTTTCTTTAAACTTTGACTATCAAGGGTGATATCCTTGTTGAGTAAGGAGTCAAGAGCAAGTTTTACTCTATTATTAAGGATATCTTGTTAATAAGCTTTTTGTATTGAAAATAATAAACTTTTTTTTTTCCTAGAATAGGTAAATATCACTCATGTTGGTGACACTAGTATAAATCCTTTAAGCTTCCAAAGGTCAATGAGCAGTTACTTAATAGACGAGGGCTTTCTTGCTTGCTTCCTTAACCAGGATTTTGTCCATTGCATGCTAAGTTCCTATTGCCTGTGAAAAGGCTGGAATCATTTTGTTTTTGTAGTAGCATAGAGCTATTCTTCAGATGCAGCTTATGAATGGTGTCAAATACTGAATTATATTGCTGTGAGGAGTATCCATAATGTCTCTTTCCAGTCTCTAAGTTCCACCACTACTAAAGTACGTTGATTTAACTCATGTGTTTGATTATTCAGGTTGAAAGAAGAAATGATAATGTAATCATTAAGTACTCCCAAGGAGAGTGTAGTTTACTTAGTTACCCCAAATATTCAGACGTCTATTAAATGTCTTTAAATACATTTTTATTTTAGATTCTCTTTTGTTTGAACTTGAGATCAACTGAGCCCCTTTGATTTATCATTGTTGATTTGAAAGCATAAACGTGACTAACGAACCATTACATTTCCAACACGTTCATATTGAACTTTTCCATCATGAAAGAAGATTTGAAATTCACTTTGACAGGAGAGGACTCAGATCCAGACTAACTTCCTTTTTCTTATTATTTTAGCACATTAACGTGCTTTGAGATTATACAAAGTTCTGTGAAAACTACTCAAAGCATTTTATTTCTCCTATTCTGATAAAAGTGGGTTCTCAACTTAGCCTGAACATGCATTTTTTAAAGCTCCAAACTTGAAAAGTTTTTCCAATGACAGATTAGTCTAACATCTATTAATTAAGAACACAACCATTACATTCTTGAAGTGATACTCATTTTCAAAATGATTAAAATATGCTTTTGAACAAGTCATAGCATAAAAATACGCTGTGCACCTACATCATTAACTAGACTTTCCTTCTCAAGATAAATGAGCTGATATATGCTAAGCCCCAGGATTAATATTTTACAATAATGAACTGTTATTTTTGCTCTGAAAATACCCAGTCCCCATTAACAGTTTTAGAAATTGCAAACAGTTTTTGTGCATTTGATACAATATAACATAATAATGGTTCTGGAGTCAAACTAGGACCTGTCCTGCTACTTCACAGCGTTGTCACCGTGGGCTACTTATTTAACTTCTCTGAACTTCAGTTTTCTCATCTGTAAAGTGCAGATAGTAGTATTACCTACCTCCAAGGATTGCAGTGAGGACTTACAGAGGTGTATGTAATTCAAGTAGTTAGCGCAGTGCCTGGCATGAAACACGTGAACTATAATTTTTAAATTCTTGATATGTCTTTAATGGTTAGTGGTGTTTAAGGGATACCTATAAGTGTTTGAATTTTAAAATGATTTACAAATTCTTCATCTAAAGGGCTTCCTGGGAGATGGCAGTTACTAGAACAGTGTAGGATGGTTGGTGATCCTCAGAGTGAAACTTAGTTTCTATGATGCGATTTTTTTTCATTTAATAATTTTTTTTCCAAATGAGAGAAGGTGAAATGCTATATTGACTTGTTTTTCAAAATTTGTTTGTGAGGTTGCTTTTCCATGAATTAATAGGAAAGCTTTTTATAACCCATATGACTGAAAACAAGACTACTGCCAAGCTGATGGCACTTCTTTTCAGCACTGATTGATTTGAGTGGCCAAAGTCCAAAATTGAATTCTTAGATTTAGGTAGCAAATAATCAATAATGGTAAAACATAGATTCTCCCATCCAGAGCTGTTTTGGAGCAAGTATGCAGGCATATGTGGTAGAAAATAATAGAGTTGACAGTTTTCCCCTTTGAGGGTTTTGATAATACTTCATCAGATACTGAGAACTGAAACAAACCACTCAGTGAAGTTGTATCATTTCCTTGAAGTGAACGTTACTCCAATAGACTTCCAAATTTTTATCATTATTTGAATCAAATCTTCTCCCACATTTTTTTTGGTAAGCATCTTCATTTGTATGCATATTCTCTATAGCCATCTAATTAATGAAATAGGAAAACATGTGCGTGATAAGTGTTTGGAGGTGTTCTCAGAGCTAACGTGGTTAGAATTGGGACTGAAAAGAGAATGGCTTTCTGGCAGAATGAAGTTTTACAGTATCTTAAGCACTCACCTTCCACAGTCTGTTGCACAGTCATTTATGTTTGCTTGCCTCAAATGCAATATTACCTTTGAAAAGGTTGGAAACTCTGAGTCAGGAGAGGAACTCCTAAACTACTCTAAATTAGAAACATCTCAATTTAATTTTATCTGACATAACCTCAAATTCAAGTTTTCTGCAAGTTCAGGTGTCGGACAGGAGAAGAAGAATACATATTTTAACTGTGCAACATTTTCTGTTTGATTGGGAATAGTGTGATTGTTTAAGATTGGTATCTACCAAGGCTTTGGCATCTATGCACCAACTAAATAATTAAGTATGAGCATTAATTGCATGGGAAATTTGCTGAATTTTCTATTTCTAACACTCTTCCCCTCCTTGACCCAACCCCAACCTTAGGTAGAAATACTGTTTATCATTTGGAAATGCTGGGCTAAAATTGCTTTTTCTGGAAGAATCATATTATTATCATCAATTGGTTTTTGAAGTACAATCTCAAATGTTTCTTGAGTGATTTAGCTAGACTTTGAAATATATATCAGTCATCTAGAGAAATGTTAATATTAAAGCCAATTATCTCAATCTTATAAAGGATGACATCTTAATTTAAATAGCAGTGTTGTGTTCTTTACCAGATTTTTCTATAAACCAGAGATATTTTGAGCTTCTAGATGACATATTGGCATCTATTTTGCTGGCATGTCTATCAACTACTATTTGATAGAAAATTTATTTCAAACTATAGATATTGAGAAATGGGTTTTAACTAGAATAAATAATGAGATTAAACTGCTAGATATGATTTTTCTTTTTGGCTTCATCCAATTGAGTCCTTAAAGGCAAAATTATTGCCTCTATTTTGATCAACCCTATTAAAATTAGGATTCACTGAGCACAGTGAGTATTAGCGAGTTTGAGTTGTGACTGGAATCCCCAGTACCAAGGCTCCTGATGGCACCTGCAACTTTGGCAGTGTTCTATACATTTGTGTGATTGGTCAGAAATCACAGTGTGGGCGCGTTAGCGTGAAACTATCCTGGTAAAACAGTTCAGGTTTTAGACTCCTTGAGAAGTACAGCAGTTACACACTATGATTTGCTATAAATTTCTAATTAAGTGTCTCTGCTTACTTAAAAAATAAAAAGATTCAGGATATGATGCAGTTGAGGTCAATACCAGGACCCTTATGAGATTATTTATTTATTTGTTTTCATTTGAGTTCCGTAATTTGACTGTTTTACAGTAGTGAGTCTGTAGTTGTGATTTCAATTTTGAAACATAAGGTCTTAGGCTAAGTCATGTAAATGAATAATAAAACAGTTAAACTTCCCCTCTTTAAGTCAGCGAGTGCATTGCTTTGAAATATTTTGCGTAATTTTGTTCTTTAAAAGGAAGTAATAGGGGCACCTATTACTGGGTGGCTCAGTCGGTTGAGCGTCCGACTTCAGCTCAGGTCACGATCTCACGGTCCGTGAGTTCGAGCCCCGCGTCGGGCTCTGGGCTGATGGCTCAGAGCCTGGAGCCTGCTTCTGATTCTGTGTCTCCCTCTCTCTCTCTGACCCTCCCCCGTTCATGCTCTGTCTCTCTCTGTCTCAAAAATAAATAAACGTTAAAAAAAATTAAAATAAATAAATAAATAAATAAATAAATAAATAAATAAATAAATGGAAGTAATATTTGTCAGTAAATTCGGTAGAAGTGCTGTTCTGATTGGTTGACCTGCATTTTTGCTTTCACAGCCTTATTTTCAGAGATTCAAGTGATTGAATAAAGTTTGATATGTAACTTATAAGATGCATTAAATAGCAGGGTGCCTGGTGGCTCAGTCAGTTAAGCTTCTGACTCTTGGTCTCGACTCAGGTCATGATCTCACGGTTCAGGAGTTCAAGCCCCAAGTCGGGCTCCACACTGACAATACAGAGCCTGCTTGGGATTCTCTCTTTCTCCCTCTCTCTCTGCCTCTCCCATGTGCGCACAGTGTCTCTCTCTCTCTCTCTCTCTCTCTCTCTCTCTGTCTCTCTCTTCCTTCTCTCAAATAAACTTTTTAAAAAAGATGCATTGAATAGCATATATAGAATTGTTGAATCACTGTGTTGTCCACCTGGCAGTAATATAACACTGTATGTCAACTATACTTTAATTAAAAAATAACAATAATAAAATAGCATAATGCTCTGGAGGGTATCTTCAATTATGATGTCTTTTTAAAATACCCAGTTCTGTTAATTTTCAGCATATATACTGAAGTGTATTGCTAGAATCTTCCCTCAGGAACTTTAAGATGAAACAGATTTTCCTTAGACCCTTACTATAAACTTTTTTTGCTAAACTTGTATCTTCATGTGTTACTTAATCTCACATTATATGGCCTTACAATAGATTTGGAATATATTCTACTTCATTTGACTTTTATATACAGAAATGTCTTCCTTTTAGTTTGTCTGATGTTTATTTATATTGAGTTTATGACTTACATTGAATTACATACACGTATTAGTATAAATGTTCATTAGTAACAAACAATATAAATAACCACCTCTGAGGTAGTGAGAGAAAGTGAACATTATTACCAATCTGTTAAGGAAGATTATGTTTTCCTTGGTCATGTCTCCATATCATCCCTAAAGTATATAAATGGTATTTGCCTAGGGAAAAAAAATAACTTAAAATGTAGTCAAAGATTAAACATTATTCAAAAGTGAAGAAACATTGTACTTGACATTCTCAGTTTGCAGAATTAAACAATTGATAAGACTTTTGGAGTAAGAAAAAATACCCAAAAACCTTCCCTCCACTTTCCTTCCTTGAATCTAGAGTTTACATTTTTTTCTTTTTCTTTCTTTCTTTCTTTCTTTCTCTTTCTTTCTTTCTTTCTTTCTTTCTTTTTCTTTCTTTCTTTCCATTTTCAACGTACTCTGTGACTTTTAAAAATTTATTCAATATCAAACTCAAATATCTATATTTTCACAGATTCCCTATGTGCCATGGCTAGGTGGTTTGAGGATATCATTTATAATAGAATCAGACCTTTGATTTATAAATACCAGCTAAGAAGCAGTCATACAATGCCAAATAGCCTAAAAATTGGTTCTCTAGTAACTCTCATTTCTTCCCAAATTTTGATGTATTTATTTGATTCTCCTCCTAGCTTTAAATAATTTGAGGGATCAAATTTGATAGTTTTATGGCAGTTTGGGTGTTTTTGACTAATAAATGTCATGGATTTTATAAGAAGCATCTTTGGAGTTTTGGATATTCATCCCACTTTTAAATTCTTAGAGTTAATAAGTAGGTGCTTAATCTTAAATGCCCCTGAACCACTCTCTGACAAGTGGGTGCTTTAGAAAACATGCATGTAACTTCCCCCCCCCCCCTTTCCTTCTACCCCTGCCATGACTCCAGAAGCACGGAAGAACAATGCTTTAATAAAGAATTAGAAGATTATGTTGCACAGAGCATACTGAAAAGCATGGCTAATTTAAAAGTCTTCTTTAAACATCTTTCTCATTTTTAAGGAGCTACTGCAAAACACACACATTCTTTGTTCTTTCTCTTAAACATATGCACATACATGTGCATACATGCTATCTCTTTCCTCTGTTCTTCCTGACTTTGATACTTTCTATCCCTCTGTCATGTCCCCCGCCCTTTTTTTTTTTGTTCACCTTTCTAGGATCCTTTTTTTTTTTTTTTAGTTTCTTTTAGGTTTGTTTTTGTTTTTTGTTTGTTTTTTTACTTTATTTATTTGAGAGAAAGCATGAGCACAAGGGGGGCGGGGTGAGTCAGAGAGAGAAGGAGAGACAGAATCCCAAGCAGGCTCCACACTGTCAGCGCAGAGCCTGATGCCAGGCTCCATCTCACAAACCATGAGATCATGACCTGAGCCCAAAATTAAGAGTTGGACACTTAACCAAGTGAGCCACCCAGGTGCCCCTAGGATCCTTTTTCATTCTATATCTTTTCATTCAGATATTTTCAACTTTTTCTTATATGGAGCACATTGGCCTTTTGGCCTCTCCTTCCTACCACTCTGCTGAGTTCAGCAGAGATCTCACATGTAGCTACACAAACAGAAATATTTTCTCCTTCAATGGGACTGAGAGTTGCAAACATGGACATATTCTGTCTAAAGCAGTAGAGGAAGAGGTACCTTCCTAGAGAAAAATCACACTAACTAAACCAGCATTGCAAGGTGTTATTATATATCCCTTATGGAGATATGTTCCAGTAGCAATTCTCAATCAGTATACAACTGAAGGTCTGTTTGGTGACATCTATATTATCTCTGTACACTTATAATCGTCTAATAGTGGAGGTGGCTAAGCCTAAACCTGACCTTAAATACGTCTCATGCAGAGGCTTAAGCTACCTTTTTAACCATTCAGATAATTTCATGTTTATTTATACTTTGGCAAACAGTCATACACTTTGTTAATAATCAAAAGACCTTCAAAAGAAAATGGGCTACTCAAATCAGAAAAAAGCATGGAAAAAGTGGCCCCACTTATATGATAAATTAATTTATATGGTAAAGATGCCAAAATAATTAAATGGGGGAATGGAAGGTGTTTTAACAAATGATTTACAAACAACTATATATCCGTATTTAAAAAAAATAAAAAGTATACCTTACCCCTTTCCTCACTATACTCACAGTTTACTTGGAATGGATCATAGACCTAAATGTAAAATCTATATCTTTAAGGCTTCTAAAAGAAAATGAGAATATTTTTATGTACCAAAGAGAGGCAAAAATTTATTAGCATATAGAAAGCAATAACCATAAAGGAAAAAATCAATGAGACTTCATGAAAATTTAAAACTTTTGATTGTTAAAAGAGAATTATAAATCATAAACTAGCAGAAAATATTTTTAATATATGTATTTGACTATATTTGTTATCTGTTGCTGAGTAAAAAATCCAAAGCTTGGAGGCTTAAAACAATAATAACTTCTTGTCACTTATGCTTTCTATAAATAAGGAATTTGGGAGCAATTTGGCTAGATGGTTCTGGCTCAGGCTTTTTCATGAGGTTTAAGTCAGAGGTTGGCTAAAGCCTTAACCATCTAGCTTGACTGAGGATGGAAGATTCATTTCTAAGGTGGCTCACTAAAATATCTGGTACTGACTTGTTGAGAAGTCTCAGGTCCTCTCCCTGTAGGCTCTCTACTGTCCTGCCTCAGTCTTCTGTTCAAATGACAGCTGGCTTCCCTCCAACAGAGCAGCATGCCTTTTATGCCTTTTATGACCTAGCCTCAGAGGTCACACATCACTTAAGCTGTCGTCTGTTGGTCACACAGACCAACCCTGATTCATTGTGAAGGAGACTAGGTCAACATACGGATGTGAATAACAGCAGGCAAGAATCCCTGGGATCATCTTGGAGTCTGGCTACCCAGACTCCTTGAAAGGAGTCTCATATCCAGAATGTGGAATGATCAGTGATTTAAAAAAAAAAAAAAATGGCCAAAAGACTTGGTTATTTCACAAAGAAAATATATAATTTCCAATAAATAGAGAGTGCTCAACAACATTGGTCAGCAAGGAAATGCTGACGACAAAGAAATATCACTACCTACCCACTCAAATGGCTAAAATTAAAAAGACTGGCAACACAAATGTTGGCAGTGATATGGAGTGACTGGAACTCTCATACATTGATGGTGTGAGTAAAAAAGGTACAGTAACTTTGAGGAATGGGGCACCTGAGTGGCTTAGTCGGTAAGCATCTAACTTCAGCTCAGGTCATGATCTCACAGTCTGAGTTCGAGCCCTGTGTCAGGCTCTGTGCTGACAGCTCAGAGACTGGAGCCTGCTTCGGATTCTGTATCTCCCTCTCTGCTCATGGTGTCTGTCTGTCTGTCTCTCTCTCTCTCTCTCTCAAAAGTAAACATTAAAATTTTTTTAAATAAATAACTTTTAGGAAAGTCTAAATAGCCAACAACTGAAAAGAGCCTAAATGTTTATCTGTAAAGGAATAAATAAATCACGTTATTATGTGTGCATTATGATTATATATAAAACAAGTTATAATACAAATTTTTATTTCATTTTTATTTTATTGATGAGTAATATACTTCTCTACAATAAAAACAAACTATTGAAAAATACAGTATGGATGATTCTCAACATTAGGCTGAGCTAAAGAAACTGTATACCAAAGAGTATATCCTGGTGATACTGTTTATAGGAACTTCTAGAAGAGGCAAAACAATCAATGGTATAAAAACATGGTGGGAGTTAACTGTGGAGGAGCATAAAGGAAACGATGGAAATGTTTCCAGTGAAATGTTCTGTATCTTGATGGGGATGTGGGTTACTCCAAGTATTTACTTATTTCTTTATAAAATTCATTGTTTTGTATATTAGATTTATGCATTTTACAAAGTAGATTTTACTTAAAACTGTAACAAATATTGAACTCTAGATAATAAGTTTTTTGCAGACATGATTAGCAATTGTGAAACTGCTCTCTGTATATTCTAATATAATCTCTATATACTCTCATTGAGCAAATGAGTAAATATATTGAGGATAATGCGAACCAGACTTCTCCCTGTTGGAGAAGGGATAACAAGTGTGTAAGGGGTAAGACTACCTTGTTTCCCATGGTGTTAGAATGGAATTAGAAATACCAATATGAATTCATAGTTTGTAACAGACAGATATGTAATCATGAGGAAGCAACAGCCTAATTTAAAGTGAGGGATATTCTTCAATATAATTCACTTTTCAAATCTTTTAGGGTTAAAAAGTGTAAAGAGATTTTAAAAAATGGCGGAGTAGGTAACTCCAAAACTGCATCTCTCCACTAAGACAGTCAGTAAGCTGGCAAAAACTGTCAATCAACTTTTTCAGATCTCTGGAATCGAATCAGACTTTAAACAACCAGGGGAATGTTGAAAGAAGAAGATGCTGAAATTTGATAAGATAAAGTTGTGGCGTACTTACTTGATAACCACTTCCCCACTCCACAGCACAATGGCAGCCATAAAGATTGTGGCCCTCAGCACACTGCTTGTGCCAGAGCAAGCAGTGCAGACCTTGTCCTTGGAGAATATAGATGTGGGCAGTGACCTCTCTGGTCAATGAGGCATCTCTACTTGCAGGCTTGCCTTTGTTTTGCCTTTATTGGAACTCTTAGGGATGGGGTGGCTTCCCAAGTGGCATTTTTCAAAAGCACTTAAAGGTAATAAATATACTAGCCACAGCGGGCCAAGAAAAGCAGCAGACAAACCAAAGAGCCTGGGAAATGAAGAGGCAGCTGGAGATAGAGAACAAGGACTTTGAAGTGCTCCACCATATACTGAGGAATCTGGAAGGCCTATGCATGCCCGGAAGTGAACGAATACTTATAAGAAACCTTAGCAGACCCTAAGCTTTCACCTCTGGCTGCCTTTTATCTTCCATGCAAGCAAGAAGTGAAGGCAAAGGCAGATTTTTTAAACAGTGGCTAAGCATTGAAAGAAGGCCCAACACAAAGCCAATCTGTAAAGACATGGAGAGTATTCCCACACATACATATTTGATTCCAGGAATTTAAGGAAATCTCTGTCAGATCACCAGCTGACCTCTAAGGTAATGGAACAGAGACTTGAGTGACCATGCTTGACAAAGCATTCAGTATTTATGAAAAGAATTTAGAAAAGTCACTAAAGAAGTAACTACAACCCACACAAGCAGCAGCAACAAACCCTGAGGAGAGAGGCTCGGGTTCCCAGAGTTACCACATTATAATGTACAAAATGTCCAGTTTTCAACAACAAATTATGCTTTCAAAGAATAAAGTATGGCCAATTTCACAGGAAAAAAAAATAGGAACTATCCTTGAGAAAGCTTACTACAAACTTTAAATCAATTGGCTTAATATACTTAAAAACCTAAAGGAAACCATAGGCAAAGAACTTAAAGGAAACAAGGAGAGTGATGTATGAACTAATAGAGAATATCAACAAAAGAAATTTTTTTTAAATTCTGAAAACTGAAAAGTACAATAACTGAAAGAATTTCATTAAAAGGGTCTAATGGCAGATTTGAACAGGCAGGAAAAAAAGAATCCATGAACTTGAAGATAGGTCAGTTGGTATTATCCAGTCTGAGAAATAAAAAAAAAATGAAGAGAAATTAACAGAGTTTAAGATACCTTTGTGACATCATTAAGTATACCAACATATGTCTACTAGGAATCCCAGAAGGCAAGGAGAAAGAGAAGAGAGCAATATTTGAAGAAACAATTGCTGAGAGCCTTCCAAATTTATGAAAATATGTGACTCTACTTTAGGATAAATTCACAGATACCTACACTGAGACACATTATAATCAAACTTGAAAACTAAAATGAAGAATCGTGAAAGCAGGGAGTTTGTTGCCAGTAGATCTACCATATTAAAAAAGAAAATGCTTAAGGCTGAAATAAAAGGGCACTAGATACTAACTTGAAGCTATATGAACAAATGACATCAGTTAAGGTGACAACACAGGTAAATAAAAGCCAATGTTACTGCCATTTTTGGTTTTTAACTCCCTTCTTTTCCTTTGTGATTTAAAAGACAGATGCATAAAATAATAATTATAAATCTGTGTTAATGGGCACACTGTATAAAGATGTAATTTGTGAAAATGACCTCTCCAGGAGCAGAGGGGTTTTTTTAATACTATTGAAGCTAGGTTGGTATTAATTCAAACTAGATTGCTGTAAATTTAAGATGTTCATTGTAACCTGCAGGTAGCCACTAAGAAGATAACTATGCTTGGTTCCTTTTATAGAAAATAACCAGGGACTCCATAGAGACAGAAATTGGATTAGAGGCTAGAAGAAGGGGGCAGGGGGCTGTGACTGTTTAATGGGGAAGGGGTTTCCAAATGGGGTGATGAAAAAGTTCTGGAATAACTTAAAAAGTTCTAGATAGTGGTGATGGTTTCATAACATTGTGAATGAACTTACTGCCACTGAATTATACACTTTAAAGTGTTAACAGTGGTAAATTTTATGTCAGGTGAATTTTACCACAATTAAAAAAAATTATAAAACATAAACAGTGTGGTCCTGGTGTAAGATAGACATATATATATCAATGGAATGAAATTGAGAGCCCAGAAATAAACCCACACATTCATAGTCGATTTGTTTTCAACAAGGTGCCAAGACCATTCTGTGGTGAAAGAAGTCTCTTCAACAAATAGTGTGGGGTCAACTGGATATCCACATGCAAAAGAATGAAGTTAGATCCCTACCTCACATTACATACAAAAATTAACTCAGAGCGGATCAATAACCTAAATGTAAAAGCTAAAACTACCCAGCTATTAGAAGATACATAGGGGTAAATCTTCACACCCCTGGTTTTGGTAGTGGAGTCTTAGATATGACATCAAAGTCACAAGCAACAAGAAAAAGTAGACAAATTGAACTTCATCAATATTTAAACCTTTTGTACATCAAAGGACATTATCAAGGTACAGTAGAAAGGCAATGGACAGAGTGGAGAAAACATTTGCAAATCGTAACTGCTATGGGTTTTATATACAGAATATACAAAGAACTCTCACAACTCAATAGCAAAAAGACAGATAACCCAATTCTAAAAAAAGGCAAAGGATTTGAAGACATTTCTCCAAAGAAGGTGTGTAAATGGCCAACGAACACGTGAAAGATGCTCAATAAAGGAAAATAAGTGTTGATGAGGGTATAGAAAAATCAGAATCCTTGTACATTGCTAGTAGTAACGTAAAATGGTACAGCCACTGTGGAAAACACTTTGGCCCTTTCTCAAAAACTTGAACACAGAGTTATGATATGACCCAGAAATTCCACTCCTAGGTACATACCCAAAAAAATTGAAAGCAGATAGTCAAACAAATACTTGTACATGAATGTTCATAGTAGCACTATTCACAATCGCCAAAAAGTGGTGACAGCCAAACTATCCCTTAATGGATGAATGGATAAACAAATCGTGGTATGTATACAATGGAATATTCATTGGTGATTAAAAGAAATTGATGCCACAACATGGATGAACTGAGAAAACATGTGAAAGGAGCGAAATTCAAAGGCCCACATATTCTATGGTTAAAATGGTGAATTTCTGGGGCGCCTGGGTGGCTCAGTCGGTTAAGCGGCCGACTTCGGCTCGGGTCATGATCTCACGGTCCGTGAGTTCGAGCCCCGCGTCGGGCTCTGTGCTGACAGCTCAGAGCCTGGAGCCTGTTTCAGATTCTGTGTCTCTCTCTCTCTCTCTGACCCTCCCCCGTTCATGCTTTGTCTCTCTCTGTCTCAAAAATAAATAAACGTAAAAAAAAAAAATTAAAAAAAAAAAATAAAATGGTGAATTTCTGTTACATAAATTTTACCACAAAGGTAGTAACAAACCTCTAAAGGAAAAAATAAAGGGCAAAAAAACCTGCTTTGGATTAATGGAAATTAAAGAGACATGACAACTAATGCTGTTTATGATGGTGGATTATATCCTGGGCTGGGGAGAAAATAGTTATAAAGGAAATTATTGGAATTGTTAACTGAATTTAAAAATAGACTGGATTAGATAATAGTATGTATCAGTATTAAATATCTTGGTTTCATTAAATTTATGCTATGGTATATAAGAGAATGTGTCTTTGTTCATAGGAAGTATATATTGAAGTATTTAAATGAAAAAGGGCGTGTGTGTTGAACTTTCAGAGGTACAAAAGAATATATGTATATATAAAATGATAAAGCAACTAGGGTAATATGTAAACCATTGGTGAATCTGGGTAAAATGTGTATGAAAGTGTCTTATATTGCTCTTTCCACTATTCTGAGTTTGCAATTATATCAAAATTAAAAGTTACCAACAGAATTAGATTTGTCTTTTGATATCTTCCAAGCAGCAGCATAGTCCAGGTGATTGTTAGAAAAATAATGTTAGCCATGCTTCTTTGTCTTAAGTGCTTCTTTTCACTCTTTCCTTACATGTTTGTCTGTTTCTCATCTTCTGGATCCCAATATATTATTTATTTTATTGGCTTACAGCAATCTCTCTGTAAGATCATTACATAATTAGGGGCACCTGGGTGCCTCAGTCGATTAAGCGTCCGACTTCAGCTCAGGTCATGATCACATAGCCTGAGTTCAAGCCCCATGTCCAGCTCTTTGCTGACACCTCGGAGCCTGGAGCCTGCTTCGGATTCTGTGTCTCCTTCTCTCTCTGCCTGGCCCCTGGTCGTGCTCTGTCTGTCTCTCTCTCAAAAATAAATAAACATTAAAAAATTGTTTTAAAGATGATTGCATAATTAACACAAAGTATTCAGCTTTTATACATATTTATAGTTTAGTTAGTAATGTTATGCCTTTGGGAGCCTATTCTCATTTTGTGTATTTTTTCTTACATACTTTATTTTTGCAGTATCTTAGATAATGTAAAAAATGTAACCATTTGTTTCCCTTTTTTGAGAAATTAAAATATTAACCTCCAGTGAAAGGCTTTGCTGCTCTAGTTCTCATCCAGCTGTCTGAAATTTGTGTTCAGTCTGTTGGTAGAAGATCAAGTGTGGTATGAGATTTAACCCTAACTGAAACACATTGGACTATGTGCTCATTTTTGTTGTCCATTCAAAGAAGTAATCTCTAAATCCTGCCAAACAGGACCAAACAGGTGGCTTTCTGTCCACCAGAGATGAGTCAAAGAAGTAATGTCTAAATCCTGCCAAACGGGACCAAACAGGTGGCTTTCTGTCCACCAGAGATGAGTCAAAGAAATCCTTTCCTAAGTAGAATGTGCCATCAAAACCTCATACTGCTTTGTCATCATTCAACTGTGGATTTTTACCTGTTTATGCCTCCTGTTTCCTATGAACAAGCAAATACCCAGTAAAGGCTATTTTGGATAGGATTACAAAGAAGATCGTGATGATTCATTTGGTACTTGTGTTTTCAATTGGTTAACCAGTTTTCTTTCCTTTGTGGTGTATGATGGGATCTTCACTAGACAGAGGTAACCTATTGGATAGTTGTGTACCTGGATGCTGGTGTGGTGGTGCTTGTTGATTTCGTTTTCATGATACTCCTCCTGAGGTTGTGCTTGCAATGCTGCTGCTTATTTTGTGTTTGCATGACATTATTTGATTGCTCTTTGTTGGTTTGGGTTCTTAAAACCTATTTCCTTTTTTTGGTACCCAGAATAATTCATTGAATATCTTTAGTCGGTCCAGAACTTATGGAAATTAGTTCCAAGTCTAACTCTTTGGTGGATCCTTTTCAGTTTTTGAAAATATCTTCAATGTCACAACTAAGTTTATCATTTGGCTACGAATTGAAAAAACAGGGTAGGATTCCTTAAACACCCAGGAAGTCACCACTTGCCAGACAGGCCATTACTGAAGCTAAGAAGTAACTCTTTGTGAGTTTTATACATTAAATAAAATTAATAAATACATAGAATAAAATCTAAGTTTTAGGAGCATTTCATCACTTAGCTGAAACTTAGGAGCCTCCAGCAAGGTAACAATGAATACAACTAAATTAAATCATGGCTAAATCTTAGTGTGCATGTCTCATTTGCCAGTATCTTTCAGAGGTGTTGTTTCCTCTGCAAACTGTCCTACATTCCAAAGCTAAGATTCTTGGGGGGCCAAGAAACTCTCAGAAATTAGTTTTCTGAGAGTTTGTGTGGGCCTTGAAAATAGTTGCTTACCTCTTTGTTTCTGGTCATTGGTAGTATAGTTTTTCTTGGTCAATTAGCTGACTTTGGGCAAATTGTACTGATTTCATTTTATTTTATTTGCTTCTTTTGTATCTTTTCTACTTTATATACCTCTATAGAAAAAGGCAGATTGTTTTTATTTTTATTAATTTTATTTTTTTGAAGTTTTTAACTCCAGTATAGTTAACATACAGTGTTATATTAGTTTCAGTTGTACAATATAGTGATTCAGCAATTCAGGTGGATTGTTTTTAAAACCAAGAAACAAAACCAGTCCTGAAGTGAGCCTGTATATGTCAAATGGCAGGAGTTCATAAAATTGAAATTATTTTCTAGTGTTACTATTAAGCCAGTGTTGAGACAAACAAGATCATCTTTTGTCTTATAAGTTTAGTCATCTTGAAAACTGTAAAGGATCCATTAATTTGGAATGGCCATCAGAGAAATGCTTATGATAAGTAGCATAAAACTGTCAGATAAATGGTGTTTCATCTCTATCTATCTGTGTTCTCATTCTGTTATATCTTCTTTTTATCTTTTGGTGGGATCCATGCATATAATAGAAAATTTCCCAGGAACGAGAAAAATTTGCTGATGAAGGCAGTATATTTTATACCCTTGGAGAATGTGGACTCATATCCTTTTCAGACTACATTTTCCTTACAACTGTTCTTTCCAGTAAGTATAAACTTTTCTTTTTATTCGTTTATAGGGAGCATAAAGGACTATAAAAAAAAAGTTCATTGGAGGGAGAAACAAGACATGTTTGTAGAGTTAATTATAAGTTAACATACAATTTCATTTGTTATAAATTCTCTATAACTTGTACTTAGAACCACCTGAGAAAGAGGAAGAAAAATAAAATATCAAGATAAAGTTAAAAGAAAAAGACAAATCAGTGAAGTTAAATCTACCTTTAAGTGTTTGAACCCCTGTATTCTTTTAAGATAAATTGTATATTGCCTGGTCCTTGTAGCCTTCATTAATGTTTCTACTTCCCCATTAAAACACGTATTGATCAGGGCACCCAGGTGGCTCAGTCGGTTGAATGTCTGACTCTTCATTTTGGCTCCAGTCATGATTTCATGGTTCATGAATTTGAGCCCCACATCGGGGGGTTGGGATTCTCTGTCTCCCTGGGATTCTCTGCTTGAGATTCTCTGTCTCCCTCCCTCTCTCCTCTTCCTCCACTTGCGTGTACATGCGCTCTCTCTCTCTCTCTCTCTCTCTCTCAAAAATAAGTAAATAAATGTTTAAAAAAACACATAATCTGTCATTTCTCTACTAAAGAAGAAAATTGGCTCGGTTTTTCTACTTGTGTTGAATATTCACTTTTGAATCTTAAGGATTACCTCTTAAGACAAAAACTCAAATTTGACTCATTTAGAGCACTGATGAATTGCTGATTTTTTAAAGCTAAACAATTTGGTTGATAAGTATGCTACTCTAAGTGGGTTTTTTTTAACTGTTCAGAAAAACAAAAACAAAAAATGTATGTTTCTAGCTTTCTGTGTATATCCTATTAAAATCTATCTAAATTGAACCAAAGAGATTTGATTTGTATGTTTGAAAGAGATGATTCTCTAAATTTTTTCTAATTACTTTTGACACAATGTCTAATTTGATGTCTAATTTGTTTGACATACCAAACAAAAATTACTGCCTCTTTCTTCCTTTCTCTAGGCTAGTCATCTCTAAAGATAAAACTTTAAAATAGTTTTTAATAAATGACATACACAAGACAGAGTTCCTGCCATGGCTCTGACCACTCTTACCCTTCTTTCCTCTGTTGACAGAAAAATGAAGAAATATAGACTAACATGCCTTACCACAGTTGTCTTTGGGATACCAAAGTGTCTGAATAAATTCATGTGGTAAACCAGTGCGCTAACAAAGGAGATACACACACACACACACACACACACACACACACACACACACACACACATTGATTTGTTACAAAGATCCAAGGTAGTGAACTAAATAAAATAACATTTACAGTCTTAAGTTGGGTATTGTTAAAGTTAGTTGTGATTTTGGTAGGGGATAGTTTCCAAAATAGTCTTCGGTTCAAATCCTGGCCCCAACACTTCTAAGCTTTGTGATTAGGGGAAAGTCAGTGAACTTGTTCATCTGTTTTGTTTGCAAAGTGAAGGTGGAAGTAATAACAAACCCACATGATTTGAGGATTATGAGATCAGGAATATAAAGTACCTACTTCACTGCGTAGTATTTAGTAAGTATGAAATTTGTCTGGGTTTTTATTCTTGATATCCTGTAACAAATGTTATTTCATATCTGATTTAAATGTTATTTCGTATCTGATTGTCATAAAAAAAACAGCAGAATTGGTAGAGATTTTTAAGCTTTGTGTGTGTGTGTGTGTGTGTGTGTGTGTGTGTGTGTGTGTGTGTGTATGACTTTGTATAGAATTTGCATTCAGCATGATGTGGCAGAAAAGAGTACTGCATTAAATGAAGAGACCCAGCTTGGAGAACTGTAGTATACAATGAACTGTATACAATGGCAGTAGTTCCTGCAAATGTTTGTTGAGCTGAAATGAGATTTTAATTTGTATCTAATTCTCAGTCCTGTTACCTTCATATCTTTCTGAGGGTCAGAAGGACCACAGAGCAGAACCTTCAGAATACCCAGCACATTGTGTAGCTCCTTTAATAAATTCAACCATTTTAGAGCAGGTAAAAGTCACATTACCCTTAAATTCTGGAAACCACTCCAAGTAGCTCTACTGGTGCAGGCACCTCTTTACTTCTTGACGCTCACCTCCTAGCTTAAACATGGTGAGTGATTTACAAAAAGTGCTTGGTATGACAATGTCACATATAGTTGACCCTTGAACAAAGCTGGGGTTAGTGACACTGATACTCTCCACCCACCCCACAGGCGAAAATCTGGGTATAATTTTTGACTCCCCCAAAACATAACTATTAATAGCCTACATAAATTCAATTAACGTGTGTTTTGTATGCCATATGTATTATATACTGTATTCTTACAATAAAGTAAGCTAGGAAAAAAATGTTATAATAAAATCATAAGGAAGAGAAAGTACATTTACAATACTGTACTGTGCCTAGAAAAATTCATACATAAGTAGATGCCCACAGTTCAAGCCTGTGTTGTTCAAGGGTCAGCTGTACTTTCTATATTGCCAGGGATGAGAAAATAGAATACGAATATGATTTGCTAAGCGAAATTAGTCAGAGAAAGACAAATATCATATGACTTCACTCATATGAGGACTTTAAGAGACAAAACAGATGAACGTAAGGGAAGGGAAACAAAAATCATATAAAAACAGGGAGGGGGACAAAACATAAGAGACTCTCAAATATGGAGAACAAACAGAGGGTTACTGGAGGGGTTGTGGGAGGGGGGATGGGCTAAATGGGTAAGGGGCATTAAGGAATCTACTCCTGAAATCATTGTTGCACTGTATGCTAACTAATTTGGATGTAAATTTTAAAAATTTTTTTAAAAAAAGAGGGTGATCCAGGGGATCCCAAGTGTATGCAAATACAAATTTCTTAGATTAGCGTCAAAATGAAAAAAAAAACATGTTTTCCAATTTGTTATAGATTCTTATGATTTCTCAGAGGTCTTGAGACCCCATTGGAGAAAAAATACAGCTCTAAGGGTATTGCTTGGTGGTTGTCTGCCCCAGTATTCATAGAACTACTTTCAGCCTTCTCCATTATCACTTCCCTATAAGGGAATTAACCAGCTCTTACCGAGTTGTGAGATCCAACTTTTAGAAAGAAAGTCTATCTTAAATGTTCCCCAAAAGTTCTAAAATTCCAAGTGGTCTCTCCCTCCTGTCTCTGAACTCAAAGCATTTATTAAACTTAACAATTAGCAATTCATCAATAAAACATTTTCTGTGTATTGCATTAAAAAATATATATGATTTTAAGATTTTCTCCTTATCAGTGGTTTTAAGTATTTTCATTATTATATGCCTCTAGTTTTTCTCAACTTAGCACTATTGATGTTTGAGGCAGGGTAATTTATTGCTGTGGGAGCTGTTCTGTGCATTGTAGGAGATTTAGTAACGTTCCTGGTTTCTACCCACTAGACACCAGTAGCATACCCTTTCCCTTCTCCCAGTTGTGACAATCAAAAATGTCTTCACGATCCCTGGGGGACAGAGATAGGGAGGAATCATACCTATTTGGGGATGCCCTAGTTTGGGACAGGGTTTTTTGTTCCTTTTGTGTTACTGTGTGCCTTGATGTAGTTAGTGTTCTACAAGTTTCTTATCTTGGGATTCTTTGAGCTCTTTGGATCTATAGGTTTACAGTTTTCATCCAATTTGGAAAAAATTCAGCCTTCTTTTCTTTTCTTTTCTTTTCTTTCCTTTCCTTTCCTTTCCTTTCCTTTCCTTTCCTTTCCTTTCCTTTCCTTTCCTTTTCTCTTCTTTTCTTTCGGAAGAACGCAAGTGGAGGAGGGGCAGAGAGGTAGGGAAAGATTGAATGTTAAGCAGGCTCCGTGCCCACCACAGAGCCTGACACAGGGCTTGATGTCAAAACTGTGTGATCATGACCTCAGCTGAAATTGAGTCGGACGCTTAACCGACTGAGGCACCCAGGTGCCACTAGCCATTATTTCCTGAGATACTTTCTCTTTGCTTCTCTTTCTTCTCCTTTGGGTACTTCAATTACACGTACATTTTTCTCACATCAGCCTTATAATATTTGTACTATTATTGTCTTCACTTTACAGATGAGGAAATTAAGGCATACAGAGGGTTACATACAAAAAATTTGCTCCAAGTCCCAGAGTAAGTAAATGATTCAGGGTTTGAATCCAGCATCTAGGTTCCTGTTGGTTGACTTGACTTCTGTGGTCACATTTTCAGCGGTGATAAGCCGTAACTTACGTAGTGCCTCTTCTTTCTCTCAGGCTGGCTGTGGAAAGGTCAGTCATAAAGTCTCCTAGAGGTAATGGGCAGTCCAAGCATTCTTGTGATCTGAATATTGCACGTTGCATTGTCCACTTTGTCTAACAAACCACGGGGGGAAATGTGCCACAGAAATCACACTAAGATCACTTCCTTCCCATTCCTTGCTGCTAGGATGCTAGGAAATGACACTCACAGTAGATCAACTTCCTGTGGCTAACAAGATTTTATCACAATCTAGGCACACTAAATGGTTCCCAAATCATCCTGTAAGATAGAATGCAATTTTTTAAACACAAAAAGCTTTGCCAAGGAGTGGTTTGGGACGAGGGGAAGTGCATTAACATATTCATTAATCTGTTACTCTGGTGGACAACAAAAGCTGTCCTAAAGATTTCCAACAGAAAACCAGCCAGAGTAATGTAAAACAACATAACTCAGAGAATGCAAGACTGTCATATTTCTGAGCGTCTGGGTTTTTTCCAAAACTGATAGACCCAGTAGTGTTCAAGAAATTGCCATCATTTTGAAGAATATGAATACTCTGTCTAAATGGATTGTCATTTGGAACCTCTGAAGTACCTTAAAAACTCTGTTTTGTCTAAAATAAAATTTGACAACTATATACAGCAAATCATTTGTTTCCTTTCTCGATTTATAGTTACTTCTCCTAAAAATAAAAATGAGAAAGCTGCTTTTCTGGAATGCCTCACTGGCCCAGTTGGTGAAGTATGTGACTCTTGATCTCAGGGTGATGAGTTCAAGCCCCACGTTGGGCATAGAACTTACTTTAAAAAAAAAAAAAAAAAAAAAGAATAGGCATGGCACCTGGGTGGCTCAGTTGGTTAAGCGTCTGACTCTTGATTTCAGCTCAGGTCTTAATCTCAGGGTCGTGAGTTTGGGCCCCACGTTGGGCTCCATGCTGGGCGTGGAGTCTACTTTAAACAAACAAAAAAAAAGCAACCATGAAAAATAAAGCTGGGATACTATATTAGAAAGAAAGAAGAAAGAAAGCTGCCTTTCTTAAAAAAGCATGTTATTATAATTTCCCCCATTAAAGAGAGTCATTTCTTCTTATGTTTATTAAACTTCTTAGAAGTTTGATTTTTAGCTAAACAAGAATATCTTGGACACATACCCAGAATAACAACCAATTTGGCAGCAATATCTTGTGCTTATAATAAGCAATGGCATGAATTTCTCCCTCTTCTCTGCATGTGCTTTGGATAATGGGGGCCCTGTTTAGCCAATCTAAAATTTTAAACACCTCTAAAAGTTTTAACCACTGTCATACACACATGCTTAAACATACATGTGTCCTCCTAAACCCCTTACCTGCTTAATTTTTTCTCCTTGGCACTTAACCAATATTTAACATTCTATATAATTGATTTCTTTTACTTGTTTATTATCTAGATTGTAAACTACATGACAATGATCAAAGGTTTGTAATGATATTCACTATAGATTTGCAATGATATTCACTATGGACATATCTACACTATATAAGCACTGAAGCAAGGTATAACAAAACAAGAATATAACATATTTTTCAATTTTCTCCAAAGGAAGTTTAGCAAACTGAGAACAGTTCTTGTAGCTGTTGTCTTCAGTCTGCAGTCAGTACAAATGGAATGAGGAAAACATGTTTTTAAATTAATCTATTTCCACACAAGCTTGGTTTCTTATAATTTAGAATTCATGTATTTGTATTCCCCCTTCATTCCTAATCCATAAATTTTTTTTGGAAAGGTTTTACTTACTTACTTACTTATTTATTTATTTATTTATTTATTTATTTATTTATTTTACTTTAGAGGGAAAGAGAGAGGGAGAGTGAACCAGGAAGAGGGGCAGGGGGTGAAAGAAAAAGAATCTCAAGCTGGCTCTGCACTGAGCACAGAGCCTGACGTGGGTCTCGATCCCACAACCCTGGGCCCATGACCTGAGCCAAAATCAAGAATCAGATACTCAACCGACTGAGCCACCCAGGTGCCCCCCTAATTCATAAATTCTGTTGCTTTATACCATATCTCTGTGATCAGGTTTGATGGATTAACTTGAAGAATTTTCTACGTGAGTCTTAACATCTGTATTAAGTAGAATATTAAGTATTTAGTAAATAAATCTAGATTCCTTCTAGGCAAGATGAAGAGACTGTTAATAATTACTGTTATTAAATAATTTCCAAGAAGCCTCTGATCCTTAAAGTAGGTTAATAGGAATTGAATGAGAATACAGAAGTATGATTATTAATGGCTTAATTCTCTGCACTAACCAGCTGCAGCATTAGCTGATGGTCTTAAATCTTATAATGGAAGTCAGAGGTTTTTCTCATAACTAGGTGCAGAGAAAGGTCATCCAGATTTATCTAGAATGCTACATAGCATTTATTGATTTGGATCATTCTTGCTAATGCTAAGATTCATTCGGTAATGATAGTATAACTTAGACTCTGGATCTTGGCCGTTGACAATTATGAAGTACTTACTTTGTGCTCTTTGTCTCCATATGTGTTCTAACTAAAGTTATTAGTGCTGTTGCCTAATAACATGAAAACAACTCTAGATAGCTTAAGGAAGCAATAGTAAAACAATTATAAAAGTTGATTATTAAGCATCTTCCTTACTTTTTACTATTAATCTTTGAAAAGTCAGCAGAAAAAGCAGAAGCAAAAAATGTTACGGCATGTTCAGTGCATGGGACCTGACCTAATGAAATTCAGGCATCATTCAGTGTGTTCTGATTTTGATTCCCTCTTTAGATTTTGAGGAATCAGTGGAGAAATTGAATTAAGTGAGTTTCACTGTAGCAGGGTTTGACATACTGACAGTTAAACCACATTCTTATTGTGACCCACAATTCTCACAGACCTTTGAGAAATTACATCAGCATTCAAGTGAAAGTTTATTATATTTTATTTCTCTTGCCGTGCAAACTCAGGAGCTGATCATAAAGTGTACGTGACTTGGAGATCATGGTGCTGATCAGTGCCATTCTGTCTAATGAAAATGTTTCGTTAGTTACAGATGAAAATGTTTTTCAGCTTGAGTGATCTGTTGAAAAATATGAACAAGGCAGCATTCTGAGATCTATCAACACATTTAAGGCAGCTACACATCTTTTTTATTAGGACATCAGAGTTGGGGAAGTTACAGAGAAAATTTGGTTTAGCTATTAATCTGCCTAAGTTTTTTATTTCTTGGATTATCTACCATTGCTAAATTGACATCATGAGGAGTAAGACGAAGCAGATGAAAGGCTGAATTCAGTGCTATTTTTGCCTGTAAATGGTGCTTAGAATTTTAAAAATACTCTATTTGCATGTTCTACAGCCTAAAGGATCTCATTGTGTTACTTACCAACAACTTCTTTCTCTGACATTACCTGTTCTTAAGGTTAATTTGTTGATTTTATAATGCAGCTTTATCAAAGCAATAAAATAATGCTTTTAAATGTATCAAATATTTATGATGTTCACTTCATTTTGAGCCAGATGTATCTGAGAGCACTCTGAGGTTTCAGTAACCCCACTCTTGGAGAAAGTTGAAGCATTTACACTTTTATATCAACGACTACCTAAGAATTTTAGTTCAGATGAACACGAAATAAGTCGTGTTTGTGTTTAAGTCTCTCAGACCTGCATATGATTATACTAGAAGATTAAAATGTTTTCTTTATATGCTAAAGGAAGTACATATTTGGGGAACAGTAGCTTGAGATTCCTTCTGAGGGTTCATAGGCTAAATGAAGAACAGAGACTAAAGAAGCAAATTGTGGCTTATAACAAAAATAAGATCTAAATATATTTTGACTGCATCTTGGGGAAGATTTCATAATTATACCCTCCAAGGAAACCAGTTCTTACTAGCCTTTTCATACTTGTGTTTTATTTGAATTGATCCACTTTCACTTTTTAAAAATTCTAATAAAATTCTAATATTGTCTTAAAATGTTACAGAAATCTGGTTAAGGGCACATGATGTCTGTAGCTCTCCTCTCAAGCTAGGGCTGTGTTCTAAAGAAGAGAGTGTTGAATGAGGTAGTCAGGAGTATTTTCTGTATGCTCAGTGGTCTGATGCTGCCACCAGAATTGTGTCTGCTTACACTTTGTCCTCTCTTGAACAGCTGTTGTTGGCCTTCAAAGCTTTCTGCTACTTTTCTAGGGAGTCCGTTCTCTCTGATACCTGAGGTTCAGGTAGGGGCTCTCCAAGAGAGAAGAGAAGGAGGTCCTTCCCAGTTCTACTTCTCTGCTCCTCAGGCCCTTGGGAAGCAAAGCCTAATAGGGGAAGCATTTGGTAAACTCAAAGGCTTCCCACTTTCTTAGGCTGCACTTATCAATGGGTTAAAAGTTCATGGAACAGGAAAAATAAAATTCCAAAATAGGCTAAGTTCTCTGCTTTCTAGAAAATGCCCTCATCTATAAAATTATTTCTTTTTCTCCCTTCATTCTTCAGATCAAAACTACGTTTCTCTTAGCATATCTCAATTAGGATTTTGTTGTTTTTGTTTTTAACAAACATTTAGAATTAAAAAAAATATTTTTTTACATTGAATTGTGAATCATAATAGCTCCAGAGACATTTGCAGGAAATGCTTATTATTCAAAAGAATCCCTAATTAATAAAAGTTAGACAAGGGATATAGTATCACTAAATAATATCTTGAAATAGGAACTATGTCATATGGCTTTGTATCCCCAAAGTACCTAAAACTGTATCCTACCACTACTATTCATTTATATATATATATATATACATATATATATATGTATATATATATATGTATATATATTTGTTTTTAGTTTATTTACTTATTTTTGAGAGAGAAACAGCAATAGAGGGCTGGATCTCACAAACTGTGAGATCATGACCTGAGCTGAAATCAACAGTTGGACACTTAACCAACTGAGCCACCCGAGCACCCCTCTAAAAATATTTGAACAAAAGGCTATTTGGGATGTGGCTTCTCTGAGTCCCTTTTAAGTAGACCCAGCCACCCATCCATCTCCGTATCCTTGATTGATTACAGTGTCAAATGGGCCTCAGTTTACCTTTCTACTATAGCCTTTCTTTTACTTCCCTAGAACATTATAGAAACTTTCCCAGATTTCAGCCTCTTATAACTCTTCTAACTTTTGTCCTATCCTCCTCAGGCTCCATCCTGTCCTGCTTTTGTTCTATTGATGGTTGGGATGGCTCTATAAAAATTCAGTCCTTAATAATTGATGATATTTAAAGGTCTTTGCTTATGGTCCAGGAGCCCCACTTTTTCACATTGTTTGCCTCTTAGAAGTTGGACTGGAATCAAGTGTATCTGTCTATCTGTATAGTTGACCTTTCCCTAAAACCACAACTTGCTAGTGTTTGGTTATGCACAGGCTTCATCATGTGTTGTTCACCTTTCCCTGTAACAATTTTAGAAAAGCTTATTTGTTGTGCTGGGGAATTTGAGGGTACACAAAGGAAATCAAGGCAAGAAAGGTTGTCACAGAATGGTTTGCTCAACCATTACACCTTCTGGAGAAGATACTCAACACAGTATCTGACACACAGTAAGTACTCCATATATATTTGTTGGCTAGATAAATAGCTAAGAATTTTTGTGAAGTTACTTTAGTATACATACTAAAATTTTATATTGTTCCAAGTACCCTTAGCAATCTTGCCTGGTATTTAAAACTGTTCTAAATAATAGCTACTCTCTATGAATATATACATGATGAAATCTAGAAAATTAATTCAAATAGCTAAAATTTGGGGGAGGGAGCACTAAACTGAAAAACCACATAGCTTTTGGGTGAATGCCCAACCAAGTCACATGTAACGATGGTCATTCAAATTAGCGTAAATTAAATATCAAATATCCAATCTTATTTATTAAAGCAGCTAATTCTAAGCATCTATGCAGTAAGTTGCATCTTGGCGTAAGCTTTCACGTTGGCTACTATTGAGTACATGGAGTGGACTAAAACCACATAGGATGAAATGAAAGTCAAGCAGATGAATTTTTTTAATATTTTTTTTTAAGTAGTCTCTACACCCAACGTGGAGCTTGAACTTACAACCCCGAGATTAAGAGTTGCATGCTGAGCCAGCCAGGCGCCCCCATAAATTATTATTTTTTAAGATCTTTCAGGATAGGGGTGGCGATCTGTCACACAGGCATATGTAATTTGGGCATAAAAATAGTAACATGCATTTGAAGAAAATATATTCCTAAAGTAGAACATGACCTTAATTAAGGGTAAAGCCCTGGCATGCCTTCCAGAATCTCTCCCAGGAACTCTTGGGGAATCCAAGCTTTTTGACATCTGTGGCATTGAATACTCTTCCTTTAGCACAACTGTCAAATAATAGTGTAATAAAGAGCAATTTAAATGAAAGACTGTTTCTGGCAGCTCTCAGAAGGTCATCCAGTAACTGAGGCTGAAATATAGCTCAAAGATAGGCTATGAGCTGTGAACTTGAAACATTAGCTATTTCTTTTTTCAGGTGTGAAATTATAAATCTTTTTTTTTTTTTTGAGAATCAGGGCTGAAATGTATTTTCTAGAAAAATGCAAATGGTAGAAAAGCAGTAGTTAGAAGGAATAAGTGTCTGTACAGCTGAAACCTTGCTGAAGGAATTCAGAAGATTTTCACAATCTTATAAATTAAAAAAAATTTTTTTAAATGTTTGTTTATTTTTGAGAGAGAGAGAGTGCAAGTGGAGAGAGGCAGAGAGAGAGGGAAACACAGAATCCAAAGCAGACTCCAGGCTCTAAGCTGTCAGCACAGGGTCCGATGCAGGGTTCGAACCCACAGACTGCGAGATCATGACCTGAGCCAAATTCGGCCACCTAATTGACTGAGCCACCCAGGCGCCCCCATGAATTTTTTAAAAGCAGATTCTTGACATGTAGTGTTCCATATTCTTTAGAAAACCTTGTAAATTGACATTAAATAAATCACACTGAGATGAAATAAAAATAAAGAGCTCTCTTTGTAGCCATTGTAGAGACTGTATGTAATGATGGTAAGCCCATGTAGTTTCTTTCATTGTTTGAGGATTTTCAAATAAAAGCCAGACTAACTAAATGTGAATGTTAAGTCTGTTCTAAGACTATACATTACTTTTCTAAATGTTTTTCTTTATGGTCAGAATTTATCAGAGTAAAACCATAGGTCTTCTAATTAGATCCTTCCAGTAAGTGCTATTGGGAATAGCAGCCTTGCCCCTGCCCTCTACCCCCTGTATCTTGGGGTCCTGGCTACCCTGTGACAGACTATAGACCAGTAAATCATGGGCATCATGGCTGTAACTTGCATCTGGGGAAGTTTTATCCCCCACTCTGCCTTACAGTTAGACCAGCTTAGACTTGGGCTTAGTCCTCTATGAGTTGAATGAATCTTTCCTAAACTGAAATCACTCTCAAAGGTGAAGTCCTTTAGAGCTCTGAGAAACTGGGGTAAAAATTAGGGTTGGTTATGTTCTCTTGAAGGGAACAATTAGTTGTTCCTCCTCTCATTTGACTACCAACATCATAGTGTACCGTTTTGGGTATCCATTTGCACATGAAAATTAACTACTGGACTGACACTTAAATGTAATTGACTATATATATAAGAGCATAAATTATTGGCATGCCTTTTCAGAATCTTGACAGTGTTTATCAAACACTTTCAGAAGTGCTAACCCATTAGCTTAGCAATTTCATTTCTGTAAGTTAGACTAATAAAATGATCACGTGTATAATGATGTTGATGGTCAAAAATACATTGAAAAGAACTCATATATCAAACAGATGGCTGAACACATTACAATAAATCTATGCAATGAAGTTCAGTATAGCACTTAATATTACGTATGTAATACAGAGATTTATTAGCATAGAAAAATGTTCACAAGGTATTGATGAGTCAAAATATATATATTGCATGATTCCATTTTGGGAAAAGAGAAAAAATATGTGTGTGTGTTTGCATGTGTATTTGAAAAGTAGTCTGAATATTTGTATTTCTGATCTGTGGCAAATCCTGTCAGCTCTACTTTGAAAGAATCCAGAATCCCACCATTTTTCCCTGTCCTCTCATGTCTCTTCGATTATTTTAGTACCTTCCTAACTAGTCATCCTTTTTTCACACTTGCTTCTCTACAGCCCATTCTTAGTACAGGAGCCAGAATGATCTTGTTGATTCAGCCTGTTTTAGCACCCAGAGGAGAAAGTCTTCAAAGCAGATCATTGTTTTATCTTAACACCATTGTTCTCACAGATGGGGTCATCTGTCTTCTTGTTTTCTGCAAAATTAATCAGGAGATCCTTTCCTGGCCTTTTCTAGGAGTAACCCTGCTCTTAAATCTGATTTATGCTTGGCTCTCTAGGTTTTCCACTAGTGGAACATAATCAGTTAGACACATAGGGCTTCCTTCTTTCCTGAGTTCTTTCCACAGGTGGAAGGAAGCCTTTAGATCTATACCAAGACAAGTTGAAGGGAAAAGACTTGGTCTTCAGTGTCAAAGTAGACGGAATTCTCTGCCTTCTAGGAAATTCTTCATCCAAAAAGAATTACTTTTCCCCTTTGTTATACAAAAGGAACACCGACATAAATACTACTGGTATTATGTAGTCTAAATGGAATCTAAAATAGTGGAGCAACCCACAGGCAGAAAAGCAGCAAAATTACCCAGTCCCCATCTTTATACCATTTAGCAGAAAAATGTGCTTTGTTGGACCGGACACTGCTGAAACATATCATGAAAAGGGCTCTAGGAAAAAGATACTGCCCCCATAACTCTCTGTAATTACAGGGATGGGAGGCAGGGAACATCCAGGTTGTTGTGTAACAATAAGAGCATCCTGGTTGACAAAGTGGTCTTGTTAGAAAGAGGGGGCTTCCACTCCATGGGTGATATCAGCCTCTTCTTTCACTGAGCTAATTCAAATCTACAAAGCCAGCTTTGTGCTAAGCTATCAGAGGAATATCTATATTTGTCTCTCCTCAACCATCATTCCAAAAGACACAATTGCCTTTCTCACAATACAACAAATTTAAGTTTTAAAAAATTAGGGGTACCTGGGTGGCTTGGTCAGTTGAGTGTCTGACTCTTGATTTTGTCTCAGGTCATGATCTCACGTTTTGTGAGATAGAGCCCCATGCTTAGGGTTCTCTCTCTCTCTCTCTCTCTCTCTCTCTCTCTCTCTCTGTCTCTGTCTCTCTCTCTGTCCCTCCCTTGCTCTCTCTCTCTCTCTCTCTCTCTCTCAAAGTAAATAAATAAACTTTCAAAAATTAAAATTAAAAATTAAATCTTGGGTGCCTGGCTGTTGCAGTCAGAGGAGCATGCAACTTTTGATCTTGAGGTCAATATCATGGGGTTCGAGCCCCATGTTGGTTGTAGAGATTACTAGGAAAGATAAATAAACTTAAAAAAAAATTAAGTCTTCAGATTAAATGAATTCACACTAAATCATAAATGACCTATAAGTTCCCGTAATAGTTCTAGAAATACTTTCAAGATATTTGTAGGTCTGTAAGATTTCCTAAATGATGAGGTTCATACAGTGGATGTGGTAGCAGTATAATAAGATTCTTAAAGATAAGAATATGACCTGATGTTGAAATCCCAGAAACTTCTCTAAAGAAGAATAGAGATCCAGAAATGGATTCACCAGAGGAGGGCCCCACTTAGTGATGTTGCAAAGACAAGGAAACAGGAGAACCCAGCCTCCGTCCCTCCCAGTATAGATCAACAATTAGATAGCTATCCACAAACAGAAGCGGCTCTGGGAGAGCTCTGGAGTCCACTTAAGAAACGTCACTAACACAGTGAAACAAATAATTTGTGAATAATCACACAAAAGGAAGGATAAACATCTCCATTTGCCTGTGCCATCCCATCCCCCAAGCCAGCACTGCTCAGCACCAAGAGGGAACTCCATATCTGTACAGAATTCCCCTCGCTGAAAACGGAAGACTGAAATGACCAGTCAGCTTCCCCAGCCTTTCAGGTCACTATGCAAAGGACTTGCTTCAGTTTCACCCCACCCAGAGACCAGCAAAAAGGAGATGCAGAGAATTGACTAGAAATGAGGAAGAAAAGCAGGGATATCACTACCAGACATGGAGTGACTGGGATTCCCAGCGATCTGCTCTGTAGAAGACCCCAGCAGCTTTCACCAATGAAGGTACCAATGGCCAACACAGCTACCACATACTTCCTGCAGATTTCACTGGTTTTTGCCCCCAAAATATTCGTATTCATTGATGCCAACTACTCTTCCCACCCCATTCTCCACTGGAGCCTGGGACCCACACTAGCAGTCAGCCCAAGCCTCTGAGGCTGCACATATACTCCAGCCTAGACCCCTCCAGCTAATCCCCACCACTGCATGCATTCAAGGCTAATCCCTCTAGCTGTGCTGTTGCATACTGCTGGTCTGATGCCCTTCACCTGCCTCCATTGTTGTGTCTGCACCTGTGGCAAGATCCTGTAGCCATGAGAGTACATGCCAGTAGCCAAGGTTTCCACAGCTATTTGTGGTCCTGGCCCTGGACCTGGCCCTGTCTCCTGTCACTGGCCTGTACCATTGGGCTCACCTGCAGCTAATCCCTCCACCTGTGTGCCTGCATGCCCATGAGTTGACTCAGGACATTCATTTCCACTGCTGTTGCACCTGTGACAAGACCCAGAAGCCACAGTAGTGCAGTGTAACAGCCAGGGCCACAATAACTGCCACTTGGTCCTGGCCTTTGTTGCTTGCCTTAGCCCCACCACTATGTGTGTGTTTGTAGCTGGCCCCTGCCACTACAGGCCCCTGCAGCTGGCTCCTATAGCTGAGTGTGTGCCCACTGTCGCTCCAGCTGCTACCACTGCCTGCCCTGGTTCCTACCTGCTAGATCTAGAGGTGCTGCCCAAGGACACCAACAACCATTGCAGCCTCAGCAGATCCGCTGCAGTTCTTGCAAAGGACTATGCAATCGGCAATACTGTAGACCCCAGCATCCTGAGCCAATGAGTCACCACCACATCTGGACCCAGAGCCACTACACACCCCTGCACTTGGCACCCTTCCCCACCAGGATGTGTGCCCCACCCTCAGCAAAGGTCTTCCTTTACACAAGTCAGTTCCTAAAGTGGAAAAGATAACTGTTTGTCCAAATGCACAGACACCTACACAATAGGAATCAAGAAAAAGCACCAAAACATGATTTCACCAATGAAAAATTCCAGTAACTGACCACAAAGAAATGAAGACACAGGAATTATCTAACAAAGAATTCAACATAATTGATGTTCTAAATATCTTCAGAGGGGCACCTGGGTGGCTCAGTCAGTTGAGTGTCCGACTTCGGCTCAGGTCATGACCTCACAGTTTGTGAGTTCGAGCCCCGCATCAGGTCCTGTGCTGACAGCTCAGAGCCTGGAACCTGCTTCCGATTCTGTGTCTGCCCCTCCTCTGCTCATGCTCTGTCTCTCTCTCTCTCTCTCAAAAAAAATAAATATTAAAAAAAATTAAAATAAATATCTTCAGAGAGCTATAAGAGAACACAGATAAATAACAAAATCAGAAAAACAATAAAAGAACACAATGATATAAAATATAAAGAACCAAACAAATTTGGGAGCTTAAGAATATGATGGCTGAACTGAAGAAGAGCTCCAGCAGACTGGACCAAGCAGAAGAATCAGTGAGCTCAAAGACATTGTTTGAAAGTATCCAGTAGAGGAACAAAAAGAAAAAAGAATGAAAAGAAATGAAGAAAACCTACTGGACCTATGGGACACCATGAAGAGAAATAATCTACCTATCGTTGGAGTCCTAGAAGAAGAGAAGGAGAAAAGGGGGTAGAAAACTTAAATAATGACTGAGACCTTCCCAAACCTGGAGAGGGATTTGGTCATTCAAGTCCATGAAGCTAATAGGCCACCACAAAATTTCAATCCAAAATGATCTTCTCCAAAACACATAATAAAACTGACTAAAATCACAGACAGAGATAGAATGTTTAAAGTAGCAAGAGAAAACAAATTTTTCATACAAGGGATCCCCTATAAGGCTATCAGCTGAATTCTCGGCAGGAACCTTGCAGGCCAGGAGAGAATGGAGTAATATATTCAGAGAACTGAAAGAAAAAAGCCAACCAAGAATACTTTACCCAGCAAATTTACCCTCCAAAAAATGAAGGTGAGATAAATAAGTATGTTCCATAACAAACAAAAGCTGAAGAACTTCATTACCACTGGACCTACCTTATAAGAAATGTTGCAAGTTCTTTATGTTTAAATGAAAAGGCACTAACTAGTAACATGAAAATACAGAAAACACTGGTAAAGGTAAGTCTATAGTTAGATTCAGACTACTCTAATACAGTAATATGGTGATGTGTTAACCACTCAACTCTAGTATAAAGGTTAAAGGACAAGAGTATTAAAATTAGCTATAACAACAATAATTTATACACACACATAATGCATATACAATATAAAAAGATGTATATTGTGACATCAAAAGCAAAATGTTGAGAGGGAAGGGTACAAATTTTGTATGTAATTGAAATTAAGTTATCATTTTGAAGTAGACTGTCTAGGGGTACCTGGGTGGCTTAATCGGTTAAGCATCCAACTCTTGATTTCAACTCAGATCATGCTCTCAGGGTTGTGAGATCAAGCCCCACCTCATGCTCTACATTGGGCATGGAGCCTGCTTAGATTCTCTCTCTCCTTCTTCCTTTGCCCACCCCCCCCCCACATGTTCGTGTGTGCTCTCTCTCCTCCTCTCTCAAAGAAAGATAGGTAGGTAGATAGATAGATAGATAGATAGATAGATAGATAGATAGATTAAGTAATTAATTTAAAAAATAGACTATTGAGGTGGCTGGGTGGCTCAGTTGGTTCATCTCAGCTCAGGTCTTGATCTCAGGATCATGAGTTCAAGCCCTGCGTTGGGCTCTGCACTAAGCATGAAGCCTACTTAAAAAAAAAAAGACTGTTATGTCTGTAAGATGTTTCAATTATGTCTCATGGTGACCACAAAATAAGGGGCATTTGGGTGGTTCAGTCAGTTGAGTGTCTGACTTTTGATTTCAGCTCAGGTCATGATCCCAGGGTCAAGCCCCATGTCCTGCTCCATGCTGGGTATGGAACCTGCTTGAGATCCTCTCTCTCCCTCTGCCCCACTCGCATGTGTGCTCTCTCTCTCTCTCCCTCCCTCTCTCTCAAAAGAAAAAAAAAAAGCTATAGTGGATAACACAAGATAAAGAAGCAAAGTATATCACTGCAGAAAATCATAAATTCACAAAGGAAGACAGCAAGAAAGGAAAAAACAACAAAGGAACTATAAAAAATGCAGAAAACAAGAAGATAGCAACTCCAAGTCCTTAGCAATCAATAATTACTTTAAGGGGCACCTGGGTGGCTCAGTCAGTTAAGTGTGCAATTCTTGATTTCAGCTCAGGTCATGATCTCATGGTTCGTGGGTTAGAGCCCCACCTTGGGGCTCTGCATTGATAGCGCCATGGCCTGCTTGGGATTCTCTCTCTCTTCCTTTCTTTCTGCCCCTCCCCGGTCATGTGCACACACACTCTCTCAAAATAAATAAACATTAAAATAATAATAATAATTACTTTAAATAAGTGGGTTAAGTTCTCCAAACAAAGGGCAGATAGTTGCTAAATTTGTAGGAAACAAGACCCAACCATATGTTGCCTACAAGGAACTCACTTCTGCTAAAGGGAACACATTGGTTCAAAGTGCAGGGATGCAAAAAGATATTCTATACAAATGCAAACCAGAAGGGAACAGGGATAGCTATACTTGTAGCAGACAAAATAAACTTTAAGTCAAAAACTGGAACAAGAAACAAAGTCATCGTATAATGATAAAGGGGTTAATTTATCAAGAGGTTATAACAATTTTAAATACACATACATCCTACGTTAGAACACCTAAGTATATTAAGCAAATATCAACAGATCTGAAGGGAGTAATTGACAATACATTAATATTAGGGGACTTCAGCCTGGGTGGCTCAGTCAGTTAAGCTTCCAGCTTCGGCTCAGGTCATGATCTCTCAGTTTGTGAGTTCAAGCCCTGTGTTGGGCTCTGTGCTGACAGCTCAGAGCCTGGAGCCTGCTTCAGATTCTGTGTCTCCCTGTCTCTCTGCCCCTCCCATGCTCATGCTCTGTCTCTGTCTGTCTCTCAGTAATAAATAAACGTTTAAAAAAAATATTAGGAGACTTCAATACTCCACTTTCAACAAGTTTTTTTATCTTTGTATACTATTTTGTTTTTGATACATTTCTTATAAATAACATGGTTTGATCCAATCTGAGAGCCTTGGTCTTGGGAGGGCGGCATTTGTCTTTTGATAGAGGAGTTTAGTTCATTTAACTCTGTTGTGATTTATTTGGTCTTCTCTCACCTTATGTTTCTGAGCTTTCTTGCTGGGTTTTTTTTTTTTTTTTCTTTTAAACCTTTGCTCTAGGCATTGTGTTTCTCCTGAAGCTTTTATAGCAGTTTGTATTTTAAAAGACCTCCTTCCCCTTTTTCTTTCTTTTATTTTCAGTTAGTGTTTTGGTTACCACCCAGAGGTATCTCCAAGGGACCTAGAAAGAAACTCTTGGGAGTGTTAGTGCCTTTTGGATGGTTTTAGCAGTCCCAATTAAAATGTAGTAGCAACACCCTGTAATTAGAGGAGGCACGTTGTAAAAATAATTCTCTGGACTCGGTCAGATGGAGCCTCTTCAAGGGTTAGAAATGAAGGAGGGAGTCATTTGGGTCACTTTGGTCACGGAAGTGATAAATGGTTAGACCATGTCAATTTTGCACAGCAGAAGATGGGCTTCATCTTATTCATTGTGAGCCTTAGCAGTGATCACTGGGATGGAAGGATGGTCATGGGGAGCCACACAATAAATAAATGAGGAGAGGGAGAGTCCTGGTGTACATATGAGTGGCTCTAGGGGACTTTTCCTTCCCATTTCCTTCTTCCTCCTTACTAGAGGCCTCACTTACCCAGTCAGCTATTCCACTGGTGGTAGGGACATCTCTTGGGGGAGAGGTGCAACATGACTTTTTTTAATCCAGGATGAAGTCATGCATTTCTTTCTTTTTTTTTTTTTTTTTTTTTTTTACATTCATTTGATTTTGAGAGACCAACAGAGTGGAACTGGGGGAGCGGTAGAGAGAGAATGAGACACAGAATCTGAAGCAGGCTCCAGGCTCTGAGCCCGACGTAGGGCTTGAACTCACAAACCTTGAGATCATGACCTGAGCCAAAGTCAGACGCTTGACCGACTGAGCCACCCAATCACCCCTGTTAGAAGCTGAGACGTTTAGCTTCCTTTCACTTTCTTCTCTCTACTCAGTTTACTTTTTAATAATCTGGTAGTTTTTTTTATTCCACATTCTTTCTCTTTTTTTAAGTTTATTTTACTTATTTTGAGAGAGAGAGAGAGAATGAGAATTCCAAGCAGGCTCCAAGCAGTCAGCACAGCCCAACACAGGGCTCACTCTGATGAACCCTGAGATCATGACCTGAGCCAAAATCCAGAGTTGGATGCTTAACCAACTGAGCCACCCAGGAACACTTCCACAGTATTTCTTTATAAATGACTTTATATTACATACTTTCTCTTTCAAGGATGCTTCTCATATTTCATTATTATGTATTTTATATTTGGGGAGAATAACCAAGAGTGCATGCTCTAGTAGGCTGTCTGGATTTGAATTCTGGCTCTGCGACCCTGGACACATTGTACCTTAGTTTACTGTTCTTTAAGGGGGGGTGGGTATAATACGATGTCACAGAGTGGTTGAGAGGATTAAATAATTCATAGAAAGTGCCTATACATAATAAATAACATTTAATAAATGCCAGATGCCATGATTATTATTGTATTAATAACCATTATTTAAGCTTAACTCTGTTCTACTGATTTTATTGCTCACTTAATTTATTGCTCACTTCCTAATTGATCTCATCTTCCCTGTCTTTATTTCTTTATTTTGATGGATCTTTGTTGTTGGCTGAAGAATTTCCTCAACCGGCGATTGCAAACTTTTTCTTAAGGGGCAAGATAAATATTTTAGGCTTACTAGCCATGGCACATACTTCTACTTAATTACTAAGGTCTCAACTCTGCCTCTGTAGCTCAAAAGCAGCCATAGACACTACATAAATCAATGGCCAGCCAAGAGGGCAGAGTTTACTGACCCTTGCTCAAGACTTGTGCTTCTGTTTTTTGTGTAATGTTAGTAAGGTGTATGAGTTACACAATTTTAAAGTTCTTGCATGTCTGAGAATATCTTCTGTCACTAATGTAGGCAAATGATGACTTCACTTGTATGTAATTCTTCAATTACGATTGTTTTCTCTCAAGATTCTGTGGTGTTCAAGTATTGTGGAGAATTATGATACAACCTAATACTTCTTTCTTTATGATAACTAATGTGTTTTCCTTCTGGATGGCTTAGGATTTCTCTTTTCTTTATCCTTAGCATTTGTCATTTCACCAGGGGAATTTTTTTTCTGTTCTGTGTTAAAACAGCAAGGCTAAGAAGAAGAACTAGATTGATGGACTTACATACCATGAACTTTGGCTATTTCAGATTGCCTTATTGCCTTTTTTTCCTCCACTAAAGAAATTTCCTTTATGTTGTATTCAAAAAGTTAGCGATGAAAGGTTTTTATCATTTTGAATTGCATATGATATGATACGGTGTTTTAAGTGGCAGAATATTCACTATTTCATATTGTATAGTTTGGTTCCTGTTTAATGGACTCCTATAGCCGCACAATCACAGAAAACATATTCAGGAAATGGTCTAATTAAATTATTCTTGTTTGGGGTGCCTGGGTGGCTTAGTTGGTTGACCATCTGACACTTGATTTTGGCTCAGATTGTGACCTCATGGTCATGGGATTGAGCCCTGCACCAGGCTCTGTGCTGAGCATGAAGCCTGCTTAAAATTCTCTCTCTCTCTCTCTGTCTCTCTCTCTCTCTCTCTCCCCCCTCCCCCCTTACCCCCCCTACACACACTCTCTCTCTCACTCTCAAATCATAAATAAATAAATAACCCTTGTTTGAACATATTAAATCACTAAATGGTAAGGAACTAAAATTTATAGCATAGTCAAAAGTCATTACAATGTTTTAAATTGTAATTCTGACACAAGGAACAGGAAAATACCATGATTTTAACTTTATTTCATAACACAGCATCTTCTATAACCACTTATAGTCCATGTGGATGTTTTTTAACTTTTTTAACGTTTATTTATTTTTGAGAGAGAGAGAGACAGAGACAGAGCATGAGCAGGGGAGGGGCAGAGAGAGAGGGGGACAGAATTTGAAGCAGGCTCCAGGCTCTGAGCTCTCAGCACAAAACCTGATGTGGGACTCGAACTCGTGAACCATGAGATCATGACCTGAGCTGAAGTCAGACACTTAAACGACTGAGCCACCCAGGCGCCCCTTATGTGGATTTTTTTTGATTTGCCATCCTATATCTTGTATTTCAAGAATAGTTATTTGCCTAATTTCAGAGCAGAATGCTGTAGCTATTCTCATCATCTTCATCAACTTCAGGTGCCAAGATTAATAGTGTATATTTTGGTCAGTAGAGAATTCCACAAAACAAAGATGAGGGGAAGCCTAACTATGGGGCTTCTGAGTTGAAGCAGAAGGTGTAAGAGTTAAATTTTTGAGCCACTCATAATTCTCATTATGCCTCGCTTCACATAAATATGCCTTTATACCCAGTTAACTGTATATAAAAATCAAATGTAAAATATGTAACTTTATAAAAAGACGTTCTTCTTGACTTTGTGCTTCTCTTTTGTCATTCTTTAAGTCTTACATTTTTCAAATATTTGCAGCCCTTTTTATTAGCTATCGCGTTAACGTGACACATGCCATGAAACTATTAGAAAATGCTGAAAAGGCTAACATTATCATATTTACTACCTGTAAAATGGTTACTCAGAAATGAAACCAGAGTTTATATAAGGCAACTATTATTGATGAAAATAAAATCAATCTGCTGCTGCTTAAGCGTGTTTAAAATAATTCCTAGGATATTTTCATTTTGTGTAGCACCCTTCTTCTGAGGCTAAAGCATCCCAAGGAAATGCAGTCCAACTACAACATGTACTATGAGAACCTTTTCCCTCTACTCTGTAAAAGGCAGAAAGACGACTTTCAGTCTGCACCCTAACCATCATACCTAGAAGAATTCAGGGAGGGATACTATTTTGAAGTCAAATCTTACAGATTTTTCTCCCCCCCTTTCCCCAAGCCTAATGTTACATAGAAAGCAAGACACTAAGCCTTCACATAAGAGGAATGCTAGTGCGTTAGTCTGCAAAGAAGCAGTCCTATTGTTTCTAGAAAGGATAAGTCATTCCAGGATTAACTACATTTAGGATATACTGCATTTGTGGGAGGCATTGACCATCTGAAGTACCCCAAAGCGGGGGGGGGGGGGGGGGGGGACGGGACGGGGGGGGCTGTTATATGCTAAAGTTCTGGAAAGCAATTTCTGAGAAACCTTAGTAGAGAGATGATCATGTGTTTTTATGTTTTCAGAGGGCCATCATATAGATGAGGAAGCAGATCTATTTTTTATCTCTCTAGAAAATTAAACTAGGACAGTTTATAGGAGCTACACAGAATTAGATATGTGTTCTGCTTGAGAAGAAAAGCTCAATTAATATGGCCAGTAATGGTTAGAACCTCAGAAGTGGTGACCTCTCTCTCTCTCTCAGAAATAATCAGACGTTATGTGATCATCCTTACAAATTCAGTAGGCAGGTTCATCATTAAACAGAGACTCATTATAATCTAAAGGTTTTTTTTCTAACTCAGAGTTCTCTAATATTGCATATTAATTACCTCATTTATCCTATAACGTCATTTTAAAACAAGAATAGTGCTGGTAGGAATTCTGTAGTAGGAGAATCAAACCAACAGAAAATAAGAATCTAACCTATTCATGTTTTTGTTTATTATGTCAGTACTACCAAAAAAGAATTTAAGGCATAATGACTCATGCATGTTGTTGGAAGAACCAGAATTAGAGGCCTAGTCTTGTGCCTTTTTTATTAAAAAAACACTAAGTGGAACAGTCATGAAAGTCTTGAAACAGCCAGTGTTATTGCTGTCTGAATATTTGACTTAATATATATAGAAAAAGATGCTTTTTTTTTTGTTACTAAAACAAAGCAGAAAAATCTGTGCTTCCAAGAGCAATCTAGGGTCGTTATTTTATCACTGTTGTTAATGATAGAATAATATAAACATGGATTCTTAACTAGAACAGACCTAAGGGATCTCCATTTCCTAGTAGCACAGATTGTCATGGAACTCTGAGTAATGAGCTTTGAATATAATCTTATTGTTTTAATCACTTCCAACATATATTACGATCATTTTGGAAATCACTGTACTAAAAGTAGATTATGTTGATAACACAGTGGGAGAAAGCTTCACTGTTTACTCTGTAAGTAGCCTGGGATTCAAAAGAATTCCTCTCTCAGTACCTTTCTATGAAACAGGTTATGAGTTAGCAGAAACCCTGGACACCTAAAAACTTTCCAGAGCAGCTAGATTTTAAAAAAAATACTCTGAAGCCTACATTTAAAGGGAGACAGGGAAGTACAAGAGTTGCCTAATAGCATATTCCCGGGTAGCATGTTTCACTTAAAAGCACATGGGTATTTGCTGGTTTGTCTGAAATGCTTTGATACGATCAGCAGATGAAGATTGAATAGGCTGAGAGAACGACTCCTGGAAGGACCTTTCCTGATAGACTGGTAAGGCCCGAGAGTGTGCAAGGCTGCTGCCCTGACTTGCCTTATCACGACCAGTGCACTAGAAGTGCAGCCTCTAGAGTAGTATCAGTGCATGCACTTTAATAAACACTCTGAGTGGCTCCACATAAGCAAATGCTCTATTTGAAAGTAAGCAGGATCAAAAGATGCAGAAACCTCAAGAAGTACAGGGTAAGGCGCCTGAGTGGCTCAGTCGGTTGAGTGTCAGACTCTTGATTTCTGTTCAGGTCATGATCCCAGGGTCATGGGATTGAGTCCCACATTGGGCCACAATGAGCATGGAGCCTGCTTGAGATTCTCTTCCTCCCTCTCCCTCTCCCCCTTCCCCACTTGTGCTCGCTCGCTCTCTCGCTCTCTCGCTCTCTCTCAAAATGAAAAATTAAAAATTAAAAATAATAAAAAGAAGTACAGGGTGTGCTTTGGTAAAATGACCATAATTGTAAGAGGATATATTAACTATGGTGTGCTGAAATAACTCATTCAGTCATTTAAATGATGACTGTGCCTTCACAAAACTCACAGGACATAAGAATAAAATATTATGATAAAGCTAAAATTGTAAGCACTCTGTGTCCTCTCTGTAATGAGTGGAGATAGGGAATGGGAATGCTGCTTTAATTGTTGAGCTTTGCTTCAACATACTGACTGGCTTTTGCCAAATTTTTCCCCATTTCTGTTCATTTGGACTAATTTCTTCCTGATGCCACCTCCTCTGTCACTGCTTCCTTTCTCCTTCCTTTTACCTTAAATCTTGGCTTCCAGTTGCCCGGTGATTTCCTCTGAATAGGCTGCAGACCCCTTGAATTCAGCAGGTCTAAAAAGAATTCCTTTTATTTCTCAGAACCTTTTACATCTGTTTTATCTTTTGGTTAATGGTATGCAAGCTAGCCTAAGGCAGTCAAGCTGTCAGCCTTTTTTACTGTCTATTCTTCACAGCTAATTAATCATTAAGTTGTATAATCCCACCTCCTTATTTCAGATCTGTTTCTTCCTCTCCATTACCACTGCAGTCACCCCAGTTCACATTTTCAGCATTTACAAGAGCTTCCTCGATCTTCTCCGAAGCTGGTTCTTGTTTTCCAACTCAACCTTCAATTCACATTGTAGCCAGAGAAATCCTTTATAAACGTCTGTTTGATGGTGTCTCCCCCCCACTCCGGCCCCTGCCTTAAAACTCTCAGCAGCTTTATGCTGTCTGTGGTTGTTACAATCTCAGGTATCTACAAGGAATAGGCAAATGATGTATTTGAATGAGGGGGGAGGATAGGAGAATGCATTACTGCCTAAAGCAATTCATATTCATGATTTTTTCAAATATGTGACAAACCTATCTGAGAATCTAATGTTACCTGTGGATTTCCAATTAGTGCAGCCAAGTCTAACGTATAAGCAAGGCATATGCAACGTTTCTCTGATGGTATGTCCTTGAAATGAAGAACTTGGAACTCAGCTATTGTAGAGACTGACATAATCAGTGAGTCATGTTTTGTTGTTTTGTGTCTAGGTTAAAACATACCAAAATAGAGTATGTGTTTATTATTGTTAAGAACCTCTCTCTCCCTGTTGGAGGCCATGGAGCATAATGAAAAAGTTTATGGGCTTTGGAGTCAGTGTTGACCTAGGTTCACTTACCAGTTCTGCCACATATTAGCTGTGTAATTTGGGGCTTGTCATTTAGTGAGCCCCAATTGTCTATCCTGTTGAAAAAAAAATCAGGAGCGTCTGGGTGGCTCAGTCAGTTAAGCATCTGACTCTTGATTTTGGCTCAGGTGATGATGTCACAGTTGTGAGACAGAGCCCTGTGTTGGGCTCTGTGCTGACAGTGTGGATCCTGCTTGAGATTCTCTCTCTCCCTCTCTCTCTCTGCCCCTTCCCCGTCTGCGCTCGCTCCCTCTCTCTCTCTCTCTCTCTCAAAATAAATAACATTTTTAATAAAAAGAAAATTAAAACTTTCAGAGTTGAGTGTACTAAATCAGATAATCAACATCTTTAAATTATCAAGCTCAAGGCATGGCACATAGTAGTAACTCTTCAGTAAAAGACAACATCAAGACAAGTAGGAAAGTTTTAAATTTTTTTTTAATGTTTATTTATTTTGAGAGAGAATGATCATGAGCTGGAGAGGGGCAGAGAGAGAGAATCCCAAGCAGGCTCCAACGCAGGGCTCAGTCTCACAAACCATGAGATCATAACCTGAGCCGTAATCAGAAGTCCGATGTTCAACTGACTGAGCCACCCAGGTGTCTCCAGACAAGTAGGAGAAACTTAAGTGACAATAAGTATACAAAAATCTAATTCCCCTGGCTGTATCCTTTGTAACAGTTGTATTTGTGGCCTAGAGAAGAATAAGCCTGTTGGAAGCCACTATCAAGTGAGGCAAGCGATGGGAAGCTGACAGGCACATGATTCGCCCAGGCAACTAAAACCCAAGAGCTCACCAGCCTAGCTGGCTAGCTAGCTGAAAGTGGAATTTAACCCTATAAGGTGTTATGATTGACAAGTTCATGAGTAACGTGGAAATATGGATTCTCTGTAACTATGCATAATGTACTAAGCCCCCTTTTTGCTTTTTTGTTTCCTATAATCGTTAATTTTTTTATTTTTTTAAGGTTTATTTTTTTAATTTATTTTTGAGAGAGAGAGAGAGACAGAACGTGAGTGGGGCAGGGGCAGAGAGAGAGGAAGATCAGAACCCAAAGCAGTCTCCAGGCTCTGAGTTGTCCACACAGAGCCCAACATGGGGCTCAAACTCACAAACTGTGAGATCATTACCTGAGCCAAAGTCGGATACTTAACTGACTGAGCCAACCAGGCACCCATAATCTTTAAAATTTTTAATAAAAATTATATTAACTGAAAATTTAATTCAATAGTATTAGGATATATAGGATATTTTATTTTGGTTTATTCTCTACATTTATATAAATTTGAAGTACCAAAGGAAGGAAGTAAACAACTTTGTTTTCTTTACCAGAACATTTAGTGTGGTGAGGAAGGAGGGACATTACATTTTATTCTAATGCACAAGTGTATTAATTATATTTATATTATATTTCTTGATCTAGGAATACTAAAAAGTCTTCAAGAGCTTTTGCCATTCACCTAAGGGGAAAAAACTACATACGCCATCTTCTCAAGCTTTGCATTTTTCATTTTGTTTTTTAAACTTCAGCTTTATTTTACCGTTTCCATATACTTTGCTCAGTAATTTGTATACCCAGCTGACGTGGTTGAAATAGGAGGCTGAGTAGATACCAGTATGCTTTTTGTCCTTACCTCAGAGCTATAGTGATAATGAGCAAAGTAGTATAGAAAATAACCTGATAGCTGAATGACATCCACTGAACTCGTGATTGCACTTACAATGGAGAGACTAGAAAGAACAAACTAGAAATCTAGCTGGCTTTAAAAAGGCAAGACAAAGACTTGTTTCAACCTCTTACTTTGCCACAGTATGTCTCACCCCAAGCAGACGTTCATGCCCAGATAAATAATGCTACATTTAAGTAACAGCACAACATTAATATTACACAGTTAAGATGTGTTTCTAAGAAAGCAAAGCTGAAGCATTTAGATTGGTGTTGAAACACAAAGGGACAAGCGCTATCTTTCCTGGCTATAGTAAAATTTCTCTTTTGGTTTTAAGGAGTATTGCTACAAGATTGATCTGGATAAATATGGTGGCATTCTGATATTACACCTGATATTACATTTAGTGTTTGGGGTGCCTGGGTGGCTCAGTCAGTTGAGCATCCGGCTCTTTTTTTTTTTTTTTTTAAATGTTTATTTTATTTTTTAGAGAGAGAGAACAAGGGAGGAGCAGACAGAGGGAGACAGAGGATCTGAAGTATGCTCTGTGCTTCAAACCCATGAACTGTGAGACCATGACCTGAGCCGAAGTCAGATGCTTAACAGACTGAGCCACCCAGATGCCCTATGGACTCTTGATTTTGGCTCAGCTCATGATCCCAGGGTTGGAGGATTGAGCCCCACATCAGGCTCTGTGTGAGCGTGGAGCCTGCTTAAGATTTTCTCTCCTTCCTCTGCCCCTCTTCCTTGCTCATGCTCTCTCTGTCTCTCAGTAAATAAATAAATCAATAAATAAATCAATAAATAAATTTTAATGTTTAACTCTCTGTTTTTCTTAAAGGAATGATTTTTTGTTTTTAGTTAATGCCTTCTAAATATTTTCTTACCCCCCTTCTCTCCTCCTCCTTCCCTCCCATTCTTTCCTTCCTTACTCCCTGCAGCTCCTCAGAGAAATTTTGAAATTGCCTTCAAGATGTTTGATTTGAACGGAGATGGAGAAGTAGACATGGAGGAGTTTGAACAGGCAAGTTTCCCTGGAAAGTTCCTTTGTGTACATTAATATTTAACACCTTTTCATGTGCCTTGGAGTTATTTTGGTCCTGGTCAGCATACTCAGATGCAATCCAATTTTTGAAGTACCTAGTCCATCATGTAAAAAAATCATCCTCACTTTTAGTAAGTGGGTTTTGTTTGTTTTCACCCTAAATGTAAGGAATTATTTGAGCATATGATGAAGGTCAAAGTTGTTCTGATTCCCCAACATGGATTAGATCATAATGCTGAGAGGAAACGTTTTGGATATTCAATCATCTGTTTAGTCAACATTTATTAAACAGCTCCTTTGTGCCAGGCAGTTCCAGAATATAAGGATGAATGACATATGTTCTGAAAGGACTTCTATAATAGAAGGAAAAATGGTACCATACCTTTGAGTATAGCATGTTCAAGCCAGAGATGTACAGTTTCTGATGAATCCTAGGAAGAGATTACATTTCCATGAAACTTCTATCATTGGTTGGCCATGGTATCTCTCTAGATACAATGATTATGATTGTCAGAATGGTTTCAAAACAAAACAAGCATATGTATACATATATATACACATGTATGTATATATGAAGAAAGTATTTGTGTTTAAAATAAGGAAAATGGCAAAAAAGAAATGGGGGAAAGTATGAGGTATGTATTTGTAAATAAAAAATTCACAGAAACAAAATTTTTAAATATCTGGAGACATTTATTCAAATCTGAACCCTGTGTCCATCTAATACCTTCACTTTTCCATAATCCTGCACTTGACTAGTATTGCCAGGTGATCTCCAATGATTATAAATAGAATTTATTTTGTTATTTTTAAAATTATATTTTATTTGGGGTGCCTGGGTGGCTCAGTCAGTTAAGCGTCCAACTTCGGCTCAGGTCATGATCTCACGGTCCATGAGTTCGAGCCCCACATCGGGCTCTATGCTGACAGCTCAGAGCCTAGAGCCTGTTTCAGATTCTGTGTCTCCCTCTCTCTCTGACCCTCCCCCGTTCATGCTCTGTCTCTCTCTGTCTCAAAAATAAACAAACATTAAAAAAATTTTTTTTTATTTAAAATTATATTTTATTTTACTTTAGTGGGAGTTAGGGCTAATTTTATTTTCATTCAGACTTTAGTTGAGAAACTGAGTTTTCTTTACCCCCTTTTTTTTTATTTTTTAAGTTTTTATTTTAATCCCAGTTAGTTAACATACAATGTTAAATTAGTTTCAGGTGTACGATATAGTAATTAAATACTTCCATATGTCACCCTGTGTTCATCACAACAAGTGCACTCTTTAATCCTCATCACCTATTCAGCTCATCCCCTTATTTTATTTTACATTGCACTCTTTTATTTTTTATTGAGATATTATTGACATATAACGTTGTATTAGTTTTAGGTGTACAACATAATGATTTGATCTATGTATATATTGCAAAGTGACTACCACAATATGTTTAGTTAACATCCATCACCACACATAGTTACAAATTATATTTCTTGTGATGAGAATTTTTAAGATCTACTCTCTTAGCAACTTTCAAATATACAATACAGTTTTGTGAAATATAGTCATCATGCTGTACATAGCATCCCCAGGATTTACTTATAACTACAAGTTTATACCTTTAGACCACCTTCACCCATGGGGATCCCCCCCACCTCTGTCAACCAATAATCTCTTCTCCATATCTATGAGTTCAACTTTTTTTTTAGATTCCATATGTAAGTTAAATCATACAGTATTTGTCTTTCTCTGTTTGACTGACTTCATGACCTCAAAGGTCCATCCATGTTATTACAAATGGCAGAATTTTCTTCCTTAATTTATGGCTGAATAATATTCCATTGTGTATATATACCACATTTTCTTTGGCCATTCATCCATTGGTGGAAACTGAGATTGTTCCCATGTCTTGGCTATTGTAAATAATGTTGCAGTGAACATGGATGGGTGCAGATATCTCTTCAAGATAGTAATTTTGTTTCCTTCTTATAAATACCCAAAAATGGAATTGATGAATCATATGATAGTTCTGTTTTTAATTTTGGGGGAACCTCCATACTATTTTTCATAGTGACTGCATCAATTTACATTCCCACCAACAGTGCACAAGGGTTCTTTTTTCTCCACACCCTAGCCAACGCTTGTTATTTTTTGTCCTTTTGATAATAGCCATTCTAATAGGTGTAAAGTATTATCTCATTATGGCTTTGATTTCCGTGTCCCTGATGATGAGTGATCTTGAGCATATTTTCATGCATCTGCTGGTCATCTGTATGCCTTCTTTGGAAAAATGTCTACTCAGATCCTCTGCCCATTTTTTAATCAGAATGTTTGGATTTTGTTATTGAGCTGTAGGAGTTCTTTATATATTTTGGATATTAACCCTTTATCAGATATATGATTTGCAAATATTTTTTCTGATTCAGTAGGTTGCCTTTTTATTTTGTTGATGGTTTCCTTTGCCCCGAAGAGCTTTTTAGTTTGTCAGCCCAATTGATTATATTTGCTTTTGTTGCCTTTGCTTTTGTGTTAAATCCAAAAAATCATCACCAAGACCACGGTCAAAGAGCTTACCACCTATGTTTTCTTCCAGGAGTTTTATAGTTTCAAGTCTTACATTCAAGACTTTAATCCACACTAAATTAATGTTTGTGTATGGTATGAGATAGTGGTCCAGTTTCATTCTTTGGTATGTAGCTGTCCGGTTTTCTGAACACATTTATTGAAGAAGCTGTCCTTTCTCCAATGTATATTCTTGGCTCTTTTGTCATAAATTAATTGACCATATATGTGAGGGTTTATTTCTATTCATTTATTCTATTCCATTGATCAATGTGTCTGTTTTTATACCAATACCATACTGTGATTTTTTTTAAGTTTATTTATTTATTTTGAGAGAGACAGAGACAGCATGAGTGGGGGTGGGTCAGAGAGAGAGCAGACTGAGAATCCCAAGCAGGCTTCATGCTACCAGCATAGAGCCTAATTCAGGGCTTGAACTCATGAAACCATGAGATCATGACCTGAGCTGAAATTAAGAGCCACCTGAGTCACCCATGTGCCCCAATACCATAGTGTTTTGATGACTATAGTCTTATAACATAGTTTGAAATCAGGGAGTGTAATGCCTCTAGTTCTTCTTTCTCAAGATCTCTTTGGCTGTTCAGGGTCTTGTTGGTTTTTTTGTTTTTTGTTTTTTTTCCCTAAGAACCAACTTTGGCTGTATTAGTTTTCTCTATAGTTTGTGTGTTTTCTTCTTTTTTTTTCTAATATGAAATTTATTGTCAAATTGGTTTCCATACAACACCCAGTGCTCATCCCAACAGGTGCCCTCCTCAATGCCCATCACCCACTTTCCCCTCCCTCCCGCCCTAGTATATTGTCTTCACAAGGAATAAAAACTAGTTTCAAATATGTACAACAGACAGCCCAAGTGGTTTTTGTGTTTTCTAATTAATTTATTTCTACTCTCATTTCTTCTACTCATTTTAGGGTCTTTTATGCTCTTTTATGAGTCTCTTAAGATAACATGGCTGGTCATTGTTTTGAGAATTTTCTTTTGTAATGTAAGCATTTAATACTATACATTTCCCTTCAAGCACTGCTATAGAAGCATCCTACAAATTTGATGTGTTGTATTTTCATTATCATTCAGTTTGAAATATTTTCTGTTTCACGTGTGATTTCCTTCTTGACCCATAAATTGTTTAGAAGTATATTATTTAATTTCCAAGTGTGGAGGTTTTGTTTTTTTAGTTATCTTTATTATCTAATTTAATTACATTGTGCTCAGAAAACGTACTCTGCATGATTTAATCCTTTTAAATGTATTGAGCCTGGTTTTATAGAACTGTATCTGATGTGTTTTATTAAACACATCAATGTGTTTTACTAAAGAATGTATATTCTGCAGTTACTGAGCACAGTGTTTTATAAATGTCAATTTAGTCAAGTTTATTGATAGTGTTGTTCAGGTGTTCTTTGTCCTTACGGATTTTTTTTAACCTAGTCATTCTAGCAGTTGTTGAGAGGGAGATGTTAAAATCTCCAAATATAGGGGTACCTGGGTGGCTCAATTGGTTAAGCGTCTGACTTTGGCTCAGGTCATGATCTCACAGTTTGTGAACTCAAGCCCTGCATCAGGCTCTTTGCTGTCAGCATAGATCCCATTCAGATCCTCAGTCAGTCTCTCTCTCTCTCTCTCTCTCTCTCTCTCTCTCCCCCTCCCCTGCTTGCATTCTCTCTCTGTCTCTCTCAAAATAAGTGAACTTAAAAAAAAATCTCCAACTATAATTAGTTGTTTGTTTTTCTTTAATTCTGCCAATTTGAGCTTTATGTATTTTGAAATTCTCTGCACATTTCTGATTATTGTCTTCCTCATGAATCGGTCCTGTTATAATTATGAAATGTTACTTTTTATCTTTGGTAATACTTTATCTTAAAGTCTATGTGGTATTAACATAGTAATTCAGACTTCTTATACTTACTGTTTGCATGGTATGTCCTTTTTGTTTTGTCCATTTACTTTAAATATATCTGTGTTTTCTATTTAAAGTACATCTTTTCTAGACAATGTAATTTGGCTCTTGTTTTTTATCCATTCTGACAGTCTTTGCCTTTTAATTGCAGTATTTAGCCCATTGACATTTAACATAATTGCTGATTTAATTGGAATTAGACCTACCATTTTTGCTATTTGTTTTGTTTGTTCTTTCTGATTTTTGTTCCTCCCTTCTATGTTCCTGCCTTTTTTGAGATTAAATATTTTATCCAGAATTCTGGTTTAATTTGTTCGGCATTTTAGCTGTACCTTTTTGCATTATTTTTATAGTGGCTGCTCTAGGGAGTACAACATAAATTGTTAAATATACACAGTATACTTAGAATTAATATTCACAAGTTAGGTGAGGTGTGCCGTGAGACCTCAGGCGCCTTTGCTGCCAACAGTGAGCTAACTGCCGGCGTTTGGGTGGCCTGGCATGGCGCTCCAGCTGTAATTGTGTCAGTGTGTTATGATGCCATCTCAAACCAACCTGGCTATGGGAATCCCCAGTAGTAAAGTGAAATTCTCAAAGCTCTCCAGCACAGACGATGGCTACATTGACCTTCAGTTTAAGAAGAACCCTCCTAAGATCCCATGTAAGGCTGTTTCTGATTGGCACCTTTCGCATTATCATAGTTTCCCCCCTACTGGCAGGCTATATCAGCAAAGAGGTGACAGACCAGGTGTTCCTGTCCTGATCATTGGCATCCTGGTGTTCCTGCCAGGATTTTACCACCTTCACACTGCCTACTATGTATCCAAAGGCTATTGGGGTTATTCTTAGGATGACATTCCAGATTTTAATGACTAGCACCCACCCTTAACCCTGAGGAGAAGAGTCACAGATGGGACTGAGACCAGCTTTAAGATATTGAGCAGAAACTGTGGTTAAGGCTAAGGAATTCTGCAGTTTGCAGATGTTGAAGAAAAGAATGGCCAGACTTATGGGTCCATCCTCGGGCTATCATATGAGCTTACAATTAACAAATTAACGAATTAGGACATGCTCTATTTTGCCTTTCCTGGCCCTGGCAAAAGCTGACAAGTTTTTCCACATGAATATGTATCTTGGAAGAGGAGCAATGTTAATGGTGTGGGAAAGCAGGAGGTTATTCCATAGTGAGAAGTGTTACTGCTACCATTCTTTTTAGAGTTGAGCATTTCTTTTAAATAGTCCTCATTGTCAGTTTGTTCTGGTGGCAAATGGAAGCATTCAATATGTCAAATTTCATATTACTAGTAATGTATTTTGAAAACATCTAAGTATCTTACCCTTACACTCCTCTCTAACTTTGCGTTCTACTGGAAGACCTTGGCAAAATCAAGGTCAGTATGGGTGCATCTGTAATATTTTTTGCTACTTGCTTCCTTACTAACAGCAGCCAGGACTTTTTAAAATCTCAGAGCAGGTTTCCAAAAGGTAAACACTTCTCTCTGTTCACCCATCCTTGGTCAGCTTTGATTTGGCCCACCAGTAAGTTGGCCAACATATAATTTGGGTCATTCTGTTCTTTTAGATCAACATGTTCTATATATCATGGCTTTTAGACTGTAGGCTGTTTCCTAAGAAAAAAAGTATAGCTAAATGGTTATTATTTAGAGATTATAAGCCTGTTGTTAGCACCTTGTATTACGATGTCACTCTGCTGAACATTGCAAGACTCCACCTAGATCCTTAGAGAACTAGACTGCCTTAAGTTTGATTCTGTTTCCTAGCTTGCAAAAAGTGACATATTCAAAAGAAATTAAATGCCAAAATCTAAAAAAATATATATGATATTCACATGAAATGTAGTAACTCTGCAACCGCAAGGTTTTATTTACCTCTTCATCCTTTATGCTATATTTGTTCTGTGTATTACATCTACATATGTAATAAACCCCATAATAGTTTTTGTAATTTTTGCTGAGTCATATGGTTTTTTTTTATTTTGTTTAAAGTTTATTTATTTTGAGAGAGAGAGTATGCTCAGGAGAGGGCAGAGAGAGGGAGAGGGAGAGGGAGAGGGAGAGAGAGAGGGAGAGAGAGAGAGAGAGAGAGAGAGAGAGAGAGAGAGAGAGGGAGAGAGAGAATCCCAAGCAGGCTTCACACTGTCAGCACAGAGTCCAGTGCAGGGCTCGAACTCACAAACCGTGAGTTCAAGACCTGAGCCGAAACCAACAGTTGGATGCTTAACCGACTGAGCCACCCAGGTGCTCCAAGTCATAAGTTTTTTAAAGAAAATAGGAGAAAAATAGTTTATTATATTTACTAACATATTTATCATTTCTGATGCCCTTCATTCCTTCCTAAAGATCCTAGTTTCTATATGGTATTATTTCCATTCAATTGGAAAAACTTTCTTTAGCATTTCTTGTAGTGCACATTTGTTGGTGATGAATTAATTTATATCATCATTATTTTGGGAAGGAAATTCTAGATATACAGCTCTTGATGTAGATGTAAAATTCTCAGTTGTTTAACTACTGATTCCTTCTGATGAAAAGTGTGGCTATTTGAACCATTGTTCCCCTATTTGCAATATGTTGTTTTTCTCTCTCTGCTTTCCAAATTTTCTCTTTATATTTGGTTTCTAGAAATTTGATAATATTGTTCCTCAGTGTCGTTTCCTTTGTATTTGTCCTTGTTGGTATTTGATGAGCTATTTGTATCTATAAATTTATGATTTTTATCAAATTTGAGAAGTTCCTGGCCATTATGTCTTAAAAATTTGGCGGGGGGCATTCTTTCTTACCTCTCTGACCCTCCACTAACACAAATGTTAAGACCATCTGTGATATTGCCTCACAAATCTCTAAAGCTTTATTATTTTTTCTTCCAATATTTTTTCCTCTTTGCTGTTCAAGCTGTGTAGTTTCTCTTGACTTATCTTCATATTCACTGACTCTTTGATCATTACAATTCTGCTATTAAGTTAATCCACTAAATTTTTATTTCGGGTACTGCATGTTTCAGTTCTAGAACTTCCATTTCATTTTTGATATAGTTTTCCTTCTCATCTGAAATGTCCTATCTTTTCCTTTTTCATAAGTATATATTATATACTTGAACACTATTATTTAACTGTTTTAAAATTCTTGTCAATAATTTCTAATATCTGGGTCATCTTGGGGTTGTCTCCATTGTCTTTTCTCCTGAAGATGAGCCTTATTTCCCAGTTTCTTCATATGTCAAATAATTTTGGATCTTTGTCTAGATATTATGAATGACATGTTGTAGACTTTAGATTTTGCTATATTCATCTGGAGAAAGTTTTGTTTTAGCAGGTGATTAGCTCAACTAGAATATATATAAACTACCCTTCTTTGGGGAAGAAGGCTCCCCTTCTTTGGCTTTTTCCTTTTCAGGATTTCCTCCTCACTTTCCAATGGGTGTAGTTGCTCCAGATTCTGTCCTTATGGATTTTAAAGCCAGAAAAACTGAGAGGACCAATCCTTCTGATGCAGACTGGGGACTTCCTTCACCTCTCAGAAGCAAAATTGCCATAACTTCTCTACTCTTATTATAGATACTAAACTCTAGATTTGAATTTAGAGCAAATGGTACTTATTTCTGGCATTGATGCTGATGTGCAAAATGACTTGGAGCAGTCGCTTCACTATCCCATTAGAGAAGGGAGTGCTAATTTGCTAATTTCGTCTAACGTGATGCCTTGATAACTGGCCTTCTTAAACTGTTACAACTAATAATATTGATCACAAGGAATCTTGATGTAAAAACTCTTTTAGACCAAAAACCACAAATTATAAGGTAGTTCATGAGTGAACGGCTCTCTTTAGAAGTTTCTCTGCTCATCTTTATATATTTTACATTCTTGGGAAATATAATAATTTATTAAGTTGAAAGTGCTCTAGGCTTCCAAACATTCAAACTTTGCTCTGATTTCCCAGGGAAACAGGTGTTTTCTTAACAGTGTATTCATCAAGCTTGTAAAAAAAAAAAAAAAAAGTTAAACAGAACCAGGAAAAAGACCTCACATATTTTAAAGTTAATGTTACATAAAGCAAACTAATAGCTATTATTACTCTTTGATTCATCTTTTTCCAAAAATCACTTTTTTTACGTATTTTTTAAAAACTTTTCATTTATTATTTTTTTTGTTTGTTTATTTTTGAGAGAGAGAAAGAGAGAGAGAACAGGCAGGCACGAGCAGGGAAGGGGCACAGAGAGAGGGAGACACAGAATCCAAAGCAGGCTCCAGGTTCTGAGCTGTCAGCACAGAGCCTGATACAGGGCTTGAACCCACAAACCATGAGATCATGACCTGACCCCCAAATTCAGATGCTCAACTGACTGAGCTACCCAGATGCCCTGTTTCCAGAAATCACTTTGATCATGCATAAATACATATTACTAAAAGGCATTGATCAACTGTTAAATACTAAATGTGAGTTTTCTCTGACTTTTGTATCACCACGGATCCTTTCTCTAACCCATTTCGTAACAGGTCGTAAAACAGAACTAACCTAGCAAAAGATAGCTAAAATAAAAAGCTTCATGTGGCACCTGGGTGGCTTAGTTGGTCAAGCATCTAACTCTTAACTTCAGCTCAGGTAATGATCTCACAGTTTGGTTCGTGAGATCGAGCCTCACTGTTAGTGCAAAGCCTGCTTGGAATTCATTCATTCTCTCTCTCTCTCTCTCTCTCTCTCTCTCTCTCTCTCTCTTTCTTTCTCTCTCTGCTTCTCACTCGCTCATGCATGTGCGCGCGCGCGCGCACACACACACACACACACACACACACTGTCTCTCAAAATAAATAAATAAACTTAAAAACAAAAACCTCATAACTGTTTGGGCTCTATTCACCCAGTGCCATGACAGAAATGGGTTTTTTTAGTAGGAAAGTATGAGAAGTAATAACTCCTTTATGAGACAGAAGAAAAAGAATGAAATTTTATTTAAGAGATCATGTTTTAAATTTTTTTTATTTTCTCCACATCATATAACATATAGTAAGCATTCACATGACAAGTTGAATTGATGTTTGATTGATTCTCATGTTATACCCTTAACAAATTATCTAAATAAAAATATTTTAAGAAAAGATTTCCCAACTGAGAAATTCTGACAAAACATTCTGTCACCATGCCCCCACACAAAATCTAGTAATACATACTTTTTTAAAAAAATCTTTAAAGAATGCCTATTTTTAGTAATAGTTTACATATAATAACATAGTATTTAGACTATGCTATTATTAATCACTAATGAAAAGATGATATAGCAACAGCTAGTTAATTTTACCTAAAAACATTCCTTTTTCCCAGTCACTTACACACACATTCTCAGCACCACACTTTTGAAGCCGATATACACAATTTCCACCACAGGAAGGATATAAGCTGCAATATTTATAGCCACAGGCAAAATGTAAATCATGGCAGGTCCTGATGCAGATTTTCAATTCTGGTTCACTGCTACTGAAAATTCTTCATTTCTTACAAGTAGGCAGATAAAGTGAATTGTGTATTGCCTTCAAGACAATGATGAAAAGTATTCTTTTCTTTTGAGAGAAAGAGTGTGTGCAGGGGAGGAGCAGATAGAGAATCCTAAGCAGGCTCCACACCCAGCACAGAGCCATATGTGGGGCTGACCATGAGATCTTGACCTAAGCCAGAATCAAGAGTCGGACGTTTAACCAACTGAGCCACCCAGGCCCCCTAAAAATGTTCTGGTTATCTTGGATTCAATTTAAAGTCTAAAAATCTTCAACCTAAACAATTGAAAAATCCATTGTATGGGAATGCAAGCTGGTGCAGCCACTCTGGAAAACAGTATGAAGGTTCCTCAAAAAATTAAAAATAGAACTACCCTACGACCCAGCAATTGCACTACTAGGTATTTATCCAAGGGATACAGGTGTGCTGTTTCCAAGGGACACACGCACCCCCATGTTTATAGCAGCACTATCAACAATAGCCAAAGTATGGAAAGAGCCCAAATGTCCGTTGATGGATGAATGGATTAAGAAGATGTGGTATATATATACACACAATGTAGTATTACTCGGCAATCAAAAAGAATGAAACTACGTGGATGGAACTGGAGGGTGTTATGCTAAGTGAAATTAGTCAGAGAAAGACAAATATCGTATGACTTCACTCATCTGAGGACTTTAAGAGACAAAACAGATGAACATAAGGGAAGGGAAACAAAAAAATATATAAAAATAGGGAGGGGGACAAAACAGAAGAGACTCATAAAAATGGAGAACAAACAGAGGGTTGCTGGAGGGGTTGTGGGAAGGGGGATGGGCTAAATGGGTAAAGAGCACTAAGGAATCTACTCCTGAAATCATTGTTGCACTATATGCTAACTAATTTGGATGTAAATTTTAAAAAACAAAAAATTAAATTAAAAAATTTTTAATTTAATTTAAAAAAAACAAAAGAAAAATCCATTGTATACCTGTCTTTCAAATCTCCATGTGTATAAGAAACAAATGTCAGCTAATCTTTTTTTTTAATTTTTTTTAACGTTTATTACTGAGAGAGAGAGAGAGAGAGAGAGAGAGAGAATGCGCAGGGGAGTGGCAGAGAGAGGGGGAGACACAGAATCCGAAGCAGGCTCCAGGCTCCAGGCTCTGAGCTGTCAGCACAGAGCCTGACGCGGGGCTCGAACTCACAAACTGTGAGATCATGACCTGAGCTGAAGTCGGTCGCTCAACCAGCTGAGCCACCCAAGCGCCCCTGTCAGCTAATCTTACTACCATGTTAAAACATGAACCCTGAAGAAATCATATCAATAGCGTGTATGTTACTAACCTAGAGTTACAAGGAGACTTAGGGATAATATACTCTAACTGTGAACTTTTCCAATGAGAAAAGTTAAGGCCCAAAGAGTTTAAATAACCTGCATAAATTCTTTCTCACTGCAGAACAACAGAATCAGACCCCATGTCTCCTGACTCCTTGTCTAGTTATACTACTTCACTCTTTATAGAGCCACAGACTTAAATTGTCTTAAACCTTCTTTATGATCACACATAATAAATAAAATAAATGAGACATTTAACTAAGACAAATCTGTTGTTACAACTCTTAAGTTTTTAAGTGTTCTGCTTTTCTAAATTGGCCATTTAAAAACCATCACCCATGGGGCACCTGGGTGGCTCAGTTGGTTAAGCGGCCGACTTAGGCTCAGGTCATGATCTCGCGGTCCGTGAGTTCGAGCCCCGCGTCGGGCTCTGTGCGGACAGCTTGGAGCCTGGAGCCTGTTTCGGATTCTGTGTCTCCCTCTCTCTGACCCTCCCCGTTCATGCTCTGTCTCTCTCTGTCTCAAAAATAAATAAACGTTTAAAAAAAAAAATTAAAAAAAATAAAATAAAATAAAAATAAAAACCATCACCCACAAAGCTGTATGTATTGGTTATTTATATAACATACTTTTATTATTTATCTTTACATATCCCAATTTTAATTATTTTGAATTGTTGCTCTTTTAGCTTGTGAAGAGGTAGAAAAGAATGCAGGAACAAGTAAAAAAAAAAAAAGAAAGAAAGAAAAGAAAAAAACTATAACAATCATAGACTTGCTTCATAAGGCTCATTTATATAGTTAAGCCATGGTTGCTAGTTCCAGAAATTATTCTTTCTCAAAAAGCTCATTTAAAACTTCTCAAAGATTAAAAATTCTCCAGCTTTTCTTGAGGAATTATTTTCTGTCAACTTTGTATTTCATTTATCATTCTAATAAATGTGTTCTCTCTCTTAGATGTCAGTATTTGCCCGTAGCTGTGCTGCCTTTTGTCATAACTGGAGAGTCAGTAGTGAGAAGCGTGAAGTTTTTAAAAGTCTCCTGAGATATGGACTGTATTACTGTGAAGTTAATGATTATTTTAGTATTGTGTGAGGGGTTTTGAGCCTCAAAAACAAATGCATACTCTTTTCTGAAGAGAGGTTTTTAAGAGCATCTCAATGATAAAGGTGTGAGGCGTATGTTTGAATCCTGGTTCTGCTCCTTGCCAGCTACTTGACCTTGAACAAGTTATTAAGCGTTAAGTATTATGTGCCTTGAATTCCTCATCTATAAAAAGAGGATAGTCATAAGACTTATAGGATTGTTGTGAACATTAAAATACAATTGTAGCAGAGGGTAGACAAATCAATAGTTGGTTACTTTTTTAAAAAGTTTTTAAATTTTAGAGAGTGCATGGAAGCGAGGAAGAGGGACAGATGGAGGTGGGTAGAGAGAAAGAGATCTTTTTTTTTCTTTAAGAGAGAAAATCTTAAGCAGGCTCTGTGCTCAACACGGAGCCCAAAGCAGGGCTTGATCCCACAACTCTGGGATCATGCCCTGAGATGAAATCAAGAGTCAGATACTCAGCCAACTGAACCACCCAGGTGCCCCATCTTGTTCTTACTTTTATATATTTTTCTACTTTGTAATGTTTTTCTGGATGGGGGTTTGCTTCTCTTTTAGGTTCAGAGCATCATTCGCTCCCAAACCAGTATGGGTATGCGTCACAGAGATCGTCCTACTACCGGCAACACCCTCAAGTCTGGCTTGTGTTCAGCCCTCACGACCTACTTCTTTGGAGCTGATCTTAAGGGAAAGCTGACAATCAAAAACTTCCTTGAATTTCAGCGTAAACTTCAGCATGATGTTCTGAAACTAGAGGTAGGTATCCCTGGACTTCAGGGGTCAGGGCACTGTCCCTCACATATGCACTTAGATCCTCTGGGCTGGGGAGGCCTGCACTATAGACATTCTTTCATTCTGTCTCCAGCTGTGAGAACTGATTGGTTTGAACCAGATAACAGTTGAGAAATATTATGTTCTGTGAAGAAGTCTTGGAGTGAGGTGGTTCTGGGACCAAAAGCCAAAACACTCTAAATTGAAAATCTTAGTTGTCTTTGGATACTCAGCTTGAGGAAGGAAAAATTCAGGGGCCAGAGCAGTGCTCACCTTGACCACGTATCCCGTTTTATGTTATTTTGTAGAAGGCACCAGAGGTGGAGGGGGGATAATAAGTAGATCTTTCTTTGAAAGTTTACCAAGGTAAAAACTGCTGGAAACACAAAATGTCAGAATAAAAATACAAGTGCTCGGAGCTGGAAAAATGTCATACGGTGTTTGGAGATTTACTTTTCCACTCACGGTTTAGACCATCATGCTATTCAGTTCCCAAAAACAATTCTATAAGGACATTACCTTTCTCTGTGTGTTTACTTATTGAATTAAGTGTATTTTGAGTTAATTGGCTACTAAGTCTATTCAATTCAAAATATTCATTAAGTGTCTCCTAATGCACTTTTTTTGTGGAAAAACTGAAACCTCATTTCTTCAGATTTTTAAAAAATTCCCTTAGATGGTATTTCTCGACCTGTTTTTTTAAAAAACATGTTTAATATTCATTTGAAATTTGAAACCATCAAACTACTCTGACTAAAAACACATTTAAGTATTGGAGAAAAACACTGCTTTGTTTTTAAACTATGTATATTGCTTCTTCAGCTGCTCTTCCATTTTTCTCTAAGAGTCTGATAATGCTACTCCCACCTCTTACCCACTCAACTCAATTGAGACAGTTTGAAAAATCACAACCGAATTCCCAGTATTGGTAAGAACACTGTCGAATGTTCATACTTTAAGAAAGAAGTGTAGATAATACTAAAAATCAGATCAAACCTTGAAATGTGCTTTGGTACTTGTTTTTTTTTTTAAATGATGTAATTGATATTCAAAGAATTTCCCTCATAAAAACAAAAACCTAATGGATCTCTACAATTCAGCCTGCTTGAGAACAGTTCTTGTCCCCTATAGTAAGTGGGAAGTGGTGTGTGTGTGTGTGTGTGTGTACACACACACACATAGAGAGAGAGCAGGGGAAGCAAAACTTTACCGTCCTAGAGTCTCTGACTGGGGCTGACAATCAAATTGACATAGAGCAGATTAACAGGAGAAAAGCACATAGATTTTAACACACACCTGGGAACCCGCATAGGAAAATGAAAACCCAAAGAAGTGGCTAGGCTTAAGAGAGTTTATATACTGAACTGAACAAAGACAGGCAGCTTACCTTTATAAAGTTTGCATGATTATCACTAGAGAAGTGGAGTCACAGTTGAGAGTAATCCATATAAACAGATCATGTTTAAATAATTCTTAGCTTCCTTTAGTCTCCCCATATATTTTAGTTACTTTTCCATGGTTGCCTCTCTCCATTTCTTTCCTGCTGGTATATAGAGGACATCTTTCACATCATCTTTCAGGAGTCTGATAACTTTTGTGTATCAGACCTAGTACATTTTGGTATGTACTAGGATTCTAGGCATATGCCTTATTCCCCAGTATGCATGGTTTTCTTTGGAATGGTCTTCTTTGGAAATTTTATAACATAATCTGGGAATGTAAATTACTTACCAATTATATAATTACAATTTAACATAAAGTATAGATCCATAAAATGCAGTTCGAGAATACAGGCAACAGTACTTTCAACAAACTTTAAACAACAGTTTGGGGTCATCAAAGGCATGAAGCAGGTGCCAGCCTGACCACAACCTAGCCTGACACTCATTCCTGGACACACAGGTCAGAGTCTCAAGAGACAGACCATGGGGCTTTTGTCTTTCACTCTGAGAAGTTATAGAGCTGAAACCAAGCCCACTAACATTACCAGTGAGGTAGATTATCAATGTGGATCACCAATGAGGTAGAATGTTACAAAGCAGATGAGGGATTTCATACATGTATGCCTGCACACAGCCTACACCCAAATACAGACAAAAGGAGATCTAAAAGACAGTTGTATCTAAGATACTTATTGTGGAAGCTCTCTTGTATTTGATACTGACTTAGGATCATCTATAGATTTTGGTCTAAGACTATCAAGACTCTTCCTGTTTGCCAATCAGCAATTCCTCATGTAAGGGAATCAGTAGGCCCTTTTGTGAAAGAACCCAGCCTAACATGTAATAAATATTCTATAAATGTTTAGTAATCCTGAATCCATTCTTTCCATGTAATGGTATGAGTCCAGTGAATAAGTGCCTCCTTATCAATAACTCCCAGATTTAAAGTTTCACAAGTCAGTTTTTTGTCTTTCCAATTAGATTTGGGTTTTTTTTTTAATATGAAATTTATTGTCAGGTTGGTTTCCATACAACACCCAGTGCTCATCCCGACAGGTGCCCTCCTCTATTTGGGGTTTTTTTTCCCAATGTTTATTTGTTTTGAGAGAAAGAAAGAGAAAGAGAGTGCATGCAAGTAGGGAGAAGGGGTAAGAGAGAAGGAGAGAGAGAATCCCAAGCAGGCTCTGCACTGTCAGTGCAGAGCCCAGTGCGGGGCTGGATCCCACAAACTGTGAGATCATGAGCTGAGACAAAAATCAAGAGTCAGACACTCAACTGACTGAGCCACCCAGGTGCCCCTCCAGTTAGATTTGTAATTCTTTGAGAAAGTGTGAATAGAAGAAAGAACATACCTTTGGTGCTCTCATAATGAGACCTGAATTAAAATTTCGTTTCCACCGCTTTCTGGCTCTGTGACATTTATTGAGTGAGTGATTCTCTCTGAGCCTAGGACCTCATTTGTCAAACAGGGCAATGGTTAAATGAGATCATGTTTCTTATGGGCTGAATTGTATTCCGCCAGAATTCTTATTTTGAAGCTCTTATCCCCAGTACATCAGTATGTGACTGTATTTGGAAATAGGGTCCTTAAAGAGGTGATTAAGTTAAAATGAGGCCATTAGGGTGGACTCTAATGCAGTCCTACTGGTGTCTTTGTAAGAAGAGGAAATTTATTGACATGCAGACACCAGAGGTGCACATGCACCGAGGAACAACTACGTAAAGAAACAGCAAGAGGGTAGCCAACTATAAGCCAAGGAGAGAAGTCTCAGAGGAGACCTGTTCTGCCTGTACCTTGATCTTAGACTTGCAGCCGCCAGAATTGTGAGAAAGTAAATTTGCATTGCTTGTTTACCCAGCTGATGGTATTTTGGTAAGGCAGCCCCAGCAAACAGATACAGTGGTATGTGCCTGATACCAGCTGACCTGTACTATACCTTTACTAAGTATTCTTTCACCTTCTCTGCATATCCTCTGCCACTGCTATGGCAGTTGGCGCATAGTAGGCATTTAAACAGGTCACCTCAAATGAATGCCTGAAAAGTCCTGTGTTGAAACACTTTTCTGATAAAACTTCTGGAAAATGGAAGCAAAGTTTTGTTTTTATGAAACACTTTTAATATTACTTTTCAAAGTATGGGTAATTTCTCCCTTCACTGAATATGAAACATAATCTCATCATCATAGCCAAGAGGAAAATGGAAATGATTAATAGTAGCTTAACTTTCATATGGGTTTTTATAATTCCATCATTCTATTTACCTCTTACTAGTTTTATTTCATAACTTATTTACTTTAAAATTTCAGATCAAGGAGATTTATTGTTCCACTTAGTTATTTCTATCTTTTTCTCACTACAGTAGCTTTGAGAGTGAAGAGAACACTATTTATCTGTCAAGTTTAATTTCCAGAGGGATCAGGGAAGAGGGGAAAGTCCATAACCATTCATTGAGTGTGTGCTATGAGCCACGTAGTTTATGTATATTACATGCCTTTATTTTATTTTATTTTATTTTATTTTATTTTATTTTATTTTATTTTATTTTTATTTTATTTATTTTATTTTATTTTATTTTATTTTATTTTATTTTATTTTATTTTATTTTATTTTATTTTATTTTAATGTTTATTTATTTTTGAGAGAGAGGGATACACAGAATCCAAAACAGGCTCCAGGCTCTGAGCTGTCAGCACAGAGCTCGACACAAGGCTCGAACCCACTACTGCGAGATCGTGACCTGAGCTGAAGTCAGATGCTTAACCAACTGAGCTGAGCCACTCAGGCGCCCCTATTTTATTTTATTTTATTTTATTTTATTTTATTTTATTTTATTTTTTAAACTTTTATTTATTAAATAGTCTCTACCCCCAACACTGAGCTTGAACTCATGACCAATTGCTGCATGCTCCATGGACTCCGTCAGCCAGGCACCCCTACATGGCCTTATTTTAAATCTTGCCGACCCTAGTATGTTTAGTGGTATTATATCTGTGTTACAGATGTAGAAATTGAAACTCAAAAAGATAAAAGTAACAGAGCAATTAAATAATAGAGCCAGCACTCCAACTCAGTCTTTCAGACTGAACCATCTGTTCTTTATCTGGTTATTACTCGTTTTCATCTGAGGTGAGGTTTCTATGCCTGACTTATTTGGAACTCTAAAGAAAAACTAAATGTTCTGAATTTTAGGAACAGGAAAAGGCCATATTTCTTGAATATATGGTCAACCTTTTTTAGCACCATTTTTCCTAGTTCTTTGGCCCCTCAAATTGAGTCTTATGTCTAAGAACACTGTTCTTTTGTGTTTATATTACCTAAACTAGCCATTTAGTTTCTTTTTATAACAATTATTAACTTGTTAGATTTTTTAAAAATGTTTTAATGCTCTTAATTCTGATCAGATTTGTTTTACTCTATCCTTATTTCTCTGTCTGGAAACTCAAAAAACATGGGTTTGAAGGAATGACTTAAGAATACACAGTTGGTTTTTTCCAAAAATCTTTTTTGAAGTTATTAAAAAATTCCATCTAAGGCTATGAGGAACTATTGAGTTGAGTTCCTTAGAGACAGGTGCCAAGTCTAATTCCAATTAATATATTCATTGATTTCTTGAGGACTACAGTAAGTAGGATGTCAGTCAAAAATGAAAGGTAATAGAGAACTCTTTGAAAGAGTATAATTAATTTTAATTTGGGGGGAGGGGGAAAAGGAGCTGTCATTATGTCAAAGAAAAGCAAAAACTAATTTATTCAAGAAGAAAGAGGCCAACCCCAGAATATACAAGAAAACTGAAAAAGCATCATCTAATAGAATTCCAATCTGTAATCTTTTTGTATAAAGTTTTGGGGTTCACATGCTTATTGCATAACCAATCAGATTATTGCATTTTAAGAAGGCATGAGTGTCAATTATCTGAAGGCAAATTGTATACGGTTCAAAGGATAACAGTGACAGTCTTATATTCCCAGTCTTTAGGGAAAAAAAATATTGAAGTTAACAAATCCGTTCAGCCAGGAAGAAAATAAAAGGGGTACATAAAGAACAATGCTAATTATTCTCATTTGTTAATAAAAGTAAAACAAAAAAAAAAAGAGTATTAAGTATTGAGAAACTTAAAAAAAAAAAAATTATACCTATGGCTACATGATTAAAAGTGCCTAAGGAAATTCCAGATCACCTACCCTTTATATCATTAGACTGACATCTTTGTACTTACCCATCTAAAGTGCTAAAGGAGAATTAAATCTGTCTTGCTCTGATGCAGAGGACCATATTAAGAGACAAACATCAGCTCTTTTCCTGGCCAAAAGATTTGCAGAAGACCCGAAGGCAAGAAGGCTTTCAATCAAACACTTTTTGGAACTAGAACACTCTTGGCAAAGCAGATTTCTTTTCATTCTAATACCAGTTTTGTTTTGTTTTCTTTCTTCTGGGAAACTGACTCTTATGTAAACTCAGAGATGAGAATTGACTCTTGATTTGATTAAATCTAAGAAATGAAATGAGATCTGTTCAATCGGGTTTCTTTTAATTTTATTCTTCAACTTTTGCCACTACAAAACAGAATGTGGATAATAATAAATCTATATTTCTTCTTCCATCCTTAGATGGTGAAAGCCTGAATTTTCCAGAAATCATTAAACGGGTTATTAAACAGTACTTGTCTCTTTTAGGCATTAATAACTTTAAGGAGCCAAGTATATGTTTAAAGGTTAAATATAAAAACCTATTGAGGTAACAATCCCCACTATAGAACAATTGTAGCTTTCCTATTTGGGTTGCAATAAAAAAAAATTACTAGTTCATTTTTTCTGAAAAATTTAAAGTACTTAGCATGAATAAACTACTTTACCCTTATAACATTTTGAAGAGAAAAAAGCCATAACAGGCATTATTTTCTCAGATGTTACTTTAACCGTACAAAATACTTTAATTTCTTGCTTCATGAGTGGGTGAAGGAGGAAGAGGGAGAATCTTAAGCAGGCCCCACGCCCAGTGTGGAGCCCGAAGTAGGGCTCAATCTCATGACAATGAGATCATGACCTGAGCCAAAATCAGCTTAACTGGCTGAGTCACCCAGGCTCCCCCCTTTTCTTATTTCTTAAATCCAGACATCTGTTTCTTTTATAAAAATAACACATTGGATTAGTAACATGATCCCTCCAACCTACTAGTCTTACTTTGCCTGGGACACCAAGGGATGCATTAGGAAATATCATTAATTTAAAAAAATAGAAATATATAAAAATAATAAAATGAAAATTTAATTGCCCTCAATAATTATTTAGAAGTCAGTCACCCATGACTTGATGTGAACACTTTTTAAAGCTAATTATATTTCTCTCTTACCATACATCATGAAGTAGGTCCAGTATCTTGCTCTGATGAGATCAAGTTAGCTCTTAGGGTGAATTAGTTTAACAGGGTAAAGATATGTAAAACCCAAAGCCAAACTCTGATTTAATTTCTTGCAGTTCCATTTATGCCCTGTAATTCAAGTTTGCTATCATTTGTCGATTATAGGTTCTCTGGCTGTAGAATCAGGCTGAAAATACTAACTATGGTAGAATGTACATGGTGATACAAAGCTCTCTTGATGTTGTAAATGCAACCTTGATAATTATTCTGTAAAAAGTATATAAAACAGTGCTTTTTTGTTTCATATCTTTTGGAGAATGAAGGAAAAAGGGTTTTTTTTTTAAGCTTATTTATTTTGAGAGAGACAGAGACAGCACAAGTGGAGGAGGGGCAACGAGAGAGGGAGAGAGAGAGAATCCCAAGCAGGCTCTGTGGTGCCAGATCCCATGAAGCTGCGAGATCATGACCTGAGCCAAAACCAATAGTCAGATGTTGAACTACTGAGTCACCCAGGCGCCCCAAGGAAAAATTTTTAAGAGTGATACTTTGTTGCTTAAAATATATGATTCTAGGCATGATTTTTAAAAAGCATTAAGGAGCACCTGGGTGGCTCAGTCGGTTGAGCATCTGACTCTTGATTTCAGCTCAGGGCCTGATCTCAGGGTTGTGGGATGGAGAGCTCCAAGTCAGGCTCTGCAGTGAATGTGGAGCCTGGTTAAGATTCTCTGCCCCTCTCCCTTGTGTGCTCTCTCTGGGGCACCTGGGTGGCTCAGTCAGTTAAGGGTCCAACTCTTGATTTTTGCTCAGGTTGTGATCTCATGGTTTGTGGGATCAAGCCCCATGTTGGACTCTGTGCTGACAGCGTGGAGTCTGCTTGGGATGCTCTCTCTCCCTCTCTCTGCCTCTCTTTCTCTCTCTCTCAAAATAAATAAATGAACATTTTTTAAAAAAAGAAAAATAAAGGCATTAATTGGCACTTCTGCATCTGACCTTTTGGATTAATCATTGAAGTTCAGAAAACTGATATTTTTCTTTGATTTGCAGATAGCTTTGCAATTCCAAAGTCAATATGTTAGTGATACCTTTGCAATACTGGGGCGGTCTCAAAGATTTTCCTCTCATCAGTATCTTTAACTTTACATTCTAAGTTGATTTTAAACTGGGTACAAGACAAAAGGAGCCCAAATAAATCATGAAGATTTGATCTTTCTCCAGTGGAAATTGTTCCTCAATATATCATTCATATAGTCTTATCAGCCATCTTTTAGTAGAACACAGGAGCTTTTCAGTTTATGAATAAGCTGTATACCAATGAACCAAAAGTTCATAGGTCGATTGTTTGGAATTCAGAACGCAGTGATACTTTTTTTAGTTTCACACATGCAGAACACTTACAATTTTGTTGAATGCAATATAGTGAAATGAGAAGTAGTATGAAAGGAGTTGATTATGTGAACTCATAGTTCAGTGTTTCGTCTACACACACTCTTCTAGCCACAGCAGTCTTGGATGTAGACCTCTAGCAACATCAAGTGTTTTTTAACAAAAGTTTGTGGACATACTACATAAAATCAAAATACTACATTTCTTGAGAGGTTATCATTGAGCCAGGCCCTATTCTGAGTTTTTTTTTCTACATTATTCCATTTAATCTTCACAAAGCAATGAGGTTGGTATTATAATTACCCATACTTCACAATCAAGGAAACTGAGGCACAAAGAGATTAAGTAACTTGCCTGAGGAGGAGCTGAGATTTTATTCCCGGCAGTCTGCCTTTAGGGTCTGCTCTTATAACTGACACTAGCTTTCCGGGAGCTAGGCTAAATGCTCAAGACACTAAGATGAACAAAACATCGTTCTCCCCAGAAGCTTACAAAGGTGAGATGATTCTTGCACAGTGTTGTAAGTACAGTACCAGACATATTGATATGGTGCAATGGGAATATAAAAGGGAACATGTAAATCAGTCTGTGAGGAGTGCAAGAGACTGCCCAGGGAAGCTTTCCCAGAGAAGGCAATATTTGAGTCAGCTCTAACCAAAAATCCATTCTATCTAAGGAATAGGGTGGTTGATTTTTATTCGTACTTTGTTCTGGCTGTAGGATAAATGAGAAGAGGCAGGGGAGCACTGAGTTATCACTGGGACTGGAGCCAGGAAAGGGTGACAGAGAAAATGACCTTTCTTATCAAGTCTGTCCCAAACCAGCCTTAAATTAATGTGTCTCCAACGTGTTCTCATGTTGGTGAAGGGACCTGAGGAGGTCCAGGTCCATGGAGATAATTAAGAAACAGAAGAAAAGCATAAGGCAGAATAAGAAAAGAGAGGCTTTCTCCAGATTTCTCCCAAGAGCTAGCTGGGCCTATAAGCAAATCAAATTTGACCTCTGACTCACACTCAGAATGAAGTTTGGGCTAAATGATGTGTAGGGTCTCTGAGTAGATCTTTTCATTTTTCTCCTTCTAGCCATCTTCAGCTGAGGATGCCTTTCAGAATTATGGTCTTGGGGATTTGTGGACATTTTAAAATAAAGAATGAGGGCTTTAAAGAATGACAGTTGTACTAATGAGTGGAAAGAACCTCGTTTGTCCCCCCAACCCCGCCTTTTAACTAAGTTGGCCTCAAATAACTCTAGGAGACCTTTTTTTTTTTTTTCCTTAGAGGAAAAGGAGAGTTTTTAAAAATAGCTGTAGCCTCTAGCCTGCCATACAGCGTTAGAGGAGTCTAGGGAGTCTAGACAATGTCTTAGGAACCAGAGCCAGCTTTGCAGTAATTTGTGAATAAATAATGCATTACAGCCTGTTGAATTCAGACTGCAAGCAAATGCCACTTTAGAGGGTCATATATATTACATCAAGTTATTATCCTCTGAATTTAGTTAACAGCATAGAAATGGCTTTTTCACAAGTCTCCTTCATTTCTCCTTTTTCCTATTACAATAGAATGCCTTTTCTCCCTCCCCACCCACATTCTCATTTGTTTTATATCAAATCTCCCACATTAGCATGAATGATTTCTTTTATTAAAGCATCTTGAACTAATGAAATATAAACTACACCAATAATTTTTTTTTAGCATTAATAAAAGCCTCTTCAAATAAAGTAATGCCAAAACATTTTTTTTAGGATGCCCCTTTTCTTTACCAGTCTTTCTTTGAGATCTGGTAGCCTATCTACCTAGCAGAAAAATAAAGCCAATGTAACACTTAGTTTTTGTTTTTGTTTTCTTACTAATAACAGATTTAAATTATTGAGTCCTTAGGTATGTGCCAGGCATTTGTTAGGTAAAGAGCAGGTATAGACCCCAATTCCTGAATTTAAGGAGTTATAATCAGACTGGAAGTTAGACAGTTATTATACTCCGGGAAGAAAGCTATAATGATAGAAGCATGCACGGAATAGGTGCATGGTAAATATTTGTCAAAAGAATAATCAGTATACAGTTATGTCATTTGGATTTTTTAATTTTATCTCTTTGACCTTGGGAGGCTTAGTTTCTTCAGATGTACAGTTTGCAGTGATGTCCCTCACAGAGTTTTCAGGAAGACTCCCTGAGATGTGAAAGCACCGGGTATGGGGCACCTGGGGGCCTCAGTCGGTTAGGCATCCGACTCTTGGTTTTGGCTCAGGTCACAATCTCATTGTTTGTGACTTCAGGCCCTGTGTCCGGCTCACGCTGGCAATGCGGAGCCTGCTTGGGATTCTCTGCCCCACCCCACTCGCATTCTCTCTCTCTCTCTCTCTCTCTCAAAAATAAACAAACATTAAAAAAATAAAAATAAAAAGTACCCAGCACAATGCCTGACATCCATCCTGTGCTCGAAGAGAGTTTGTTCATGTGTTCATTCAATCACGGCTGCCCTGTTTCTTGTCTGGGTGCTTAGCATCAGACTGCTCCGCAGAGCACCTTCCCACAGACTGTTGGTATCCCCTGCATTTCTTCCATTATCAGCAGAGGAAGCGGGGCAAGAACCAGTGACCTGTGCTTCCTGACATCTCTGTCTAGTGGCCCATCTTGATATTCTTTGCAGAATCATAGCCTTCATTGTTTTAATGTTTATGTATTTTTAAGAGAGAGAGAGAGGGAGAACGAGTGGGGAAGAGGCAGAGAGAGAGGGAGACACAGAATCCGAAGCAGGCTCCAGGCTCCAAGCTGTCAGCACAGAGCCCAGTGTGGGGCTCGAACGCACAGACTGTGAGATCATGACCTGAGCCTAAGTCGGGCGCTTAAGCGACTGAGCCACCCAGGGGCACTGCATTTATTATTTTTTTAATGGTTATTTACTTTGAGAGGGAGAGAGCTCAAGCAGGAGAGGGACAGAGAGAGAGGGCGAGAGAACCCCAAGCAGGCTCTGTACTGTCAGTGCAAAGGGGTTCGACCCCACGAACCATGAGATCATGACCTGAGCTGAAACCAAGAGTAGGTCACTTAACCGACTGAGCCACCAGGCACCACAGCTTCATAGCCTTTAAAGTTTGAAAAGATTCCAGGCAATTGCCAACTTCACAGTCATTATGTTGATTAGATTTTTAATCCCAAATCAGTGATTCACAGTATATCCAACTAGAAAAATAAGTGAGGTGTATTGAATTCATTATGCTGGAAAATACTGCTCAGTGAGATGTTCGATATTTTTCAAATCTCTATGTAGAGACATTTATGGAGCATGATGCCAGAAATTAGGGAAGAAACTGAAGTAGTTTCCTTGAATACAGGATTAGTCATTTTTTCTTTATTGGACATCATATACAGAATTATTTCTTTATCTCTGTCATCATTGCTAAGATATTAACGTACTGTATTTTCTTTTTAGTATACAGATAGTTCTCATAGATTTTCTATACTATGAAATTTGGCAAAGGACAAACTGAGAAATTCTGGAAGCATCTCATTTGCTGTAGTGGAATTACCTTACCCATCTGGTAGCTTTTTTGTTGTAGTGATAATTGTTTTTTTTTCTCTCTCTCTCTCCCCTGCTCCTTCACTCCCTCCTTTTCTCCCTCTCTCTCCCCTCTCTATATAACAAAATGACATTCAGGACGAATTCATGTTATTAGGGCTAATTTTGTCACTCATGTCCGAGGTGATGTGTCTGATTCTGCGACCCCAGCTCTGATGTTGCTGATGCTGCTGGTAGAGATTCCTGCTCAAGCTCTAGTGGTTTTGCAAAGTAAGAAGATAGCTTCTAACCCCTTCTCTCCCAAAGTGGAGCATCATGACTGTATTAGTTACCTATTATTGCATAAGAAATTACCCCCAAACCTAGCAACTGAAGACAAATACTACTATATCACACAGTTGCTAAGGGACAGGAATCTAGGAGCAGCTTAGCTGGGTGGTTCTGGCCGTCTTTCATGAAGTGTGGTCACACTGTCACCAGAACTGCAGTACTCTAAAAGCCTGACTAAGCTAGAGGACCCTCTGCCAAGCTCACCCACATGGCTGTGGGCAAAAGGCTTTAGTTCCTCATTCTGTGGATGTTTTCACAAGGCTCTCATGACATGGCGGCTGGCATCTTGCACAGCAGGGGATCCGTGAGAGAGAAAGTGCAACCAAGATGCCTTTTATTACCCACTCTCAGGAGTGACATCACTTCTGCCATACTCTTTTGGCCATATAGACCCATCCTAGACCACTGTGGGAGGAGCCTAGACAAGAGTATGAATATCAGGAGATGGGGCACACAGGGAGACATCCTTATACAGGCTACCACATGTATAATCTCACCACCTGCTCCAGAATATGAGGCTGGCCGCCAGAGGGCTGTGTTAAGAACAGTTCCAGTAACATGCCGTCAACAGCAGTGCTGTCTCATGGACCCAAGTGCCATTGCTCCCTTTCCCAGCAGTTGGCTCATTGCATAGGCTCTCTCACCAGTTTATCTTTCTGCCCTGTGGTGATTTTAGTTGCACAGGTCTTACTGCCTTTCTGTACCACTTGGCACTGCTCAGGGTCACCACAGTCCTCCCCATGTTTCATGAACTTTGGATCGAGTGAACAAAGTGGCAGCCCCATTCCCTTCCCTCCCATGAGACACTTGCTTCCTGGGAGTATTCAAGCGTTGTATGTTAGTAGTTTCTCTCTGCTTCCCCAGACACCCAGCCACATGTTCTTGTGATCCAGGATATGCAAATGCTTGCCATATTCTTATCCCGGGCCCTGCCATCTCCAGAGAGATGTGCCTACTATGTAGCTTTTGAATTGATGAGGAAGGCTCCTCTAAAAATTTTTTTTAATGTTTATTTATTTTTTGAGAGAGAGAGAGAGAGAGAGAGAGAGAGAGAGAGAGAGAGAGAAGAGCCGGGGAGGAGCAGAGAGACAGGGAGACACAGAATCTGAAGCAGGCTCCAGGCTCTGAGCTGTCAGCACAGAGTCCGACGCGGGGCTCAAACCCACGAACCACAAGATCATGACCTGAGCCAAAATCAATGCTTAACTAGCTGAGCCACCCAGGTGCCCCTGAGGAAGTTTCCTCTAAATCCTCAGGATTCAGTTTCTTTCTTTCTTTCTTTCTTTCTTTCTTTCTTTCTTTCTTTCTTTCTTTCTTTCTTTCTTTCTTTCTCAAGGAATGGGGTTTAGTCCCTTTTATGCTGTGAACCATGGTTTATTGCTCCCATTAGTGGCACGAGTATTGGACATTTAAAATAAATCTCACTTCACAGCCAAAACATTATGATGTGTTAGCGTCCATGCTTGTGAATTTATTCCCTCAGTTTAAGGAAAATGTCTATAAAAATCACTTTGTAATCCAGTATCCATTACGAGAGTATTTTATAATTTTTTTCCATGATATTTTATAATCAACTTGGGAAATTCCCACTGTGACACAATGGTAGTGTGTTCAAAACCTAACAAGTTACTTTTATACTCAAGATTTAAGGAATTTTGCTCTCATGATGCATAGAATATGATACATATAAAAACACTTAGATAATGTATCACGTAGTGTTAGCCTTCTGGGTATCTGAAAATTTTCATTTCTTAAGTCTAATGAACTTTGAACTTTTTTTTTCATTTTTTTTAATGTTTATTTCTTTTTGAGAGACAAGAGACAAGCATGAGCAGGGGAGGGTCAGAGAGTGAGGGAGACACCGAATCCAAAGCAGGCTCCAGGCTCTGAGCTGTCAGCACAGAGCTCAATGCGGGGCTCGAACCCACAAACCATGAGCTCATGACTTGAGCTGAAGTCGGACACTCAACCGACTGAGCCACTCAAGTGCCCCTGAACTTTTAAAGTAGAAAGTAGCTACTCTTTGGTTATCCTTTTACATAATTTCCAATTATTCACTTAGGTATAAACTCTCATTTTACCCATCTGTGATATTAACTAAAGAAATAAGAACAAACCTTGCTGCCCACCGGAAATTCCTCTGTCACCTTAAATTGAACTAGACTTTTCCGAGAGAACTCCTAGCATGTCTTATTAAGTAAATGGGTGTGTGAGGTTAAATTTGGATCTAAAATGGGGCGCCTGGGTGGCGCAGTCCGTTAAGCGTCTGACTTCAGCCAGGTCACGATCTCGCGGTCCGTGAGTTCGAGCCCCGCGTCAGGCTCTGGGCTGATGGCTCGGAGCCTGGAGCCTGTTTCCGATTCTGTGTCTCCCTCTCTCTCTGCCCCTCCCCCGTTCATGCTCTGTCTCTCTCTGTCCCAAAAATAAATTAAAAAACGTTGAAAAAAAAAATTAAAAAAAAAAAATTTGGATCTAAAATGATGACTGGGATTTTTGTAATGCTCAGGAAATTATAGTGGTTGGTTTACTGATTTTATCTCAATCTGATTTTCAAGAGCCTATGTGGTATTTTTTTTTCCTGTGGATTTGAATTAAGTTTTATAGTTCACTTTAAATATATATCTTTATGCTCTGACACGGTTATGATAGCCGGGGGAGCAATCTCTTTGGTTTTCCTCACTGGTGAGTATGTATAACCTCAAATGTGATGTTAATGTGGTTTTACATTCAATTTCTGCCCAGGAAAAATAATAAATTGTGGAGGTGGTTGATCCAGTGAGTATACTAAGTCCATTTATTTGAACACGCAATCATCAACACACCAAAGCTAATCAGATTTTAAACACACTTTGTCAACTGTGCCCGGGAGCCTACTGTCCTAGTGAAACGTAATTAATTTCAAACTGGCATAATGGGCATAGCTTTCCAGGCCCTTATAAACCTGCTAGATAGAGGTCATCCAAAATGACTCACCTTCTCACTCAGGGTTTTCAGTAGTCAACACGTCCATCTGCCAGAGGGCTCAATAAGGCAGATCCTCAGAGCAGAGGAAGAGTTATATGATCTTGATAAATGAATACCATTAGGCTATAATTAGTATATGTCAAGCCCTAGTTACTAGATAGCTTCAAATATTTGAGATACCTGCCTCTCTCTGCCAGTATTTGCTGGTAAATATGTGACAGAACGATGTGCAATTTTTCTGATGTTACCGTGGTGGCATAATTTTAGTGTATTCAGTGGTTGGCTCTGATCTAAAATACCAATTAACTTCCTCTCTGCCTCCATACTAAAAACAGTGCGGTAATCTTAACCTCATGTGTACGTGGCAGTCTTCTCTAGTGTTGCAAAGCCGTGGACAGCATGTCTCCTCCCTAGATAATTTGGGGCTTATTGTTGCCACCCAGCTACATTATGGCCAGAGGCGAAAAGGTAGGTATCTGAACTCTGTTAAAGGGATAGAATTGAGAATGACCAGCTGATATTTGTATCTTTGTCCTCTGTGTTACATCTGGCTTCTCAAGTTAAATACCCTTGAAAGTACGGGATCTCTGCTGTCTTTGGGAGCTACAGGAGATTATAAGACCAGCTTCTTTAATAGTCACCACTGCACCTATTACCTTGCATTGGCCATTCACACTGATATATCAGGTGTTCCAAAAATCTAATAGGACCCCAAGAAGGAAAGACATTCAAAGTAATTTAAAGATTTAAGGGAGTATAATATCAAACATAAAAATATTCTGCTAGCACCAGCAAGAGAAAGACCTGCCAGACAGAAATGAGGAGTCATCTGACTTTACTTCAGTAAAGGCTTAGGGTTAGCAGTAAGAAAACCAAGCAACCATAGGCTTTGCATATAGCAAGAGTCACATACAGAAAACTGTGGGGCTGGGGGGGTGGGGGGGGGTTGCCTCGGTGCCTAGGTCGGTTGGGCATCTGACTCTTGATTTTGCCTCAGGTCATGATCTTTCGGTCATCCCCGAGTAAGGCTCTACACTGACATTGCAGAGCCTGCTTGGGATTCTCTCTCTCAGTCTCTGTCTCTGTCTCTCTGTCTCTCTCTGTCTCTCTCTCTCTCTCTCTCTGCCCCTTCCCCTCCCCCACTTGTACATGTGTGGGTTCTCTCTCTCTCTCTCTCTCTTTTTCTCAATCAAAAATAAATAAACTTTTAAAAAAAAATGTTTATGAAGCAGAAAAGAACCTAATTAGGCACAGATCTCTCCATCACACCCATTCCCACAATCACTCTTGGTAACATCATCTCCTCCAACCACTTCTGTCCGTCTCCACTACCATTCTAGCCCAAACTATAGTCATCTTTTGCCTGGATTATTTCAGTTGCCTCCTAACTAGTCTTACTATAGACACTCTTGGCTTCCTTATCATTCTTAGAATAAATACTTAAACCCATACTTATAGGCTCTCTATAATTTGGCCTCTGCTGCTGCCTCCTCCAAATCCATCTCGTACCAATCAGTCTTCCACCTAAGGGCTTTTGCACTACTGTTGATTTGCCTGGGACACTCTCTCCTCGCTTTCCTTCACCTAGTTACCTCTTTCCTATTCCTCAGAGCTCAGTTAAACCCCACTCAGTTCTCAATCAAGGAAGTCCTGTGTTTCACCACCTTCCAAACCCAAATTAGACCACATTTTTATATTAGATGTTGCCAAAGCACCCTGTACTTTTTTTCTTCAGATCACTTAATTAAATAGTCACCTGATCATTAAATACCTGTCCCCAAACACTACTTGAAAACTTCTGAGAGAGAATATTAGGCTCATAATTATTTCCTTAGTGCCTGGTATGATACCTGACACAAACGAGATGCTCAGGAAATAGTATTGAATTAGTAAATATTTCATCAGATGTGGACAACATCAGCCTAATAAAGGCACACATACACATGCATATACCCTTCCTGTCTCTCTCAATGGCTTCATTATGGGTTAGTGTATCAGGTCCCTCTTGGGGTATCTACTCAAATTTCAACAGTTCCTTCTTCTCCAGGATTTGTTCCACGCTACTTCTCAAACACAGGTGTGGGCTCCTGGAAGCCATTTTTGTACTTTGTGCCTTCCCCCTTGTTTCCCCTCGTATCACACCCATCGCTCCCCCTGCCCCAGGTAATTGGATCAGGAGTGGCTGCCCAACCCAGGTTGGACCAGCCAGAATTTCTCCATAGGAAATTTGAAATTGGGATTAGGGACAATTGGTCTCTTTTTTTGGTAGTTGAACCATAGCACGTTCTCCAGAACTCCAGGGTAATAGTCTCTGCCCACTTTGTAGACCCATGAAGCACAGAGAAGAAGGGCTAACCTAAAGCAGAAACTGAAGCAGCTGCACAGAAATGAGGGCCAGCTTTCTAGTCCTGGCTTTCAGTCCTTTCCCATCTGTGAGCCGCCTTGGTCTCTTGGGGTTCCTAAATTTCTTTTTTGCTAAAGGTAGCTTGAGTTGGTTTCCATTATTTGCAACAAAAAGAAGCCTTAATACAACTAGAAAAGCCAAAACAATGACCCCCAAACATGCCCAGACTTAATGGAAGAAGACTCTGTGGTCACTGAACTCATATAGGAAATGAATGAACTTCAGATGACCTCCAGGTGCCTTATAGGGTATCACCGTTTGTTCAGATTATTCTGATTCCCTGCCATGTTGAAGAACCTTATGCTTAAGCATGAAACATTCCTAATTAGCTCTTTTTAAAAACGTAAGAGGCTACCACATAATTGAAAAGTATCTTCTATGTCTCTTAAGTTGCTTTAAAAAAACAAAGCAAGATGAAAAACTAGCATTTAAGAAAGACGATCTTGCGCTGAGGGATTTAACACATAATCTCACTTGATAGTTTCTCTGTGGTACTCTAAAACATGTAATTGGCCAGCGGGGGACAGCTGAACATATTGTTAACCTAGAAAATAAAAGAAATAGAAAGCAAGTTCACTTTCTGTTTTTCATCATTGTCATCATCAAAGAACTTAATGGCTTTCTTTCATTTTCTAATTCTCCCAGAGGAAACCTGTTTTCTTTCTTTCCTTCTTTCTTTTACGAAAGGAGTATGATACTGATGTAGTCTGGCCTAACGCTTTGCCTGTGATTGGATTCACTGTTTCATCTGACTTTCTGTTTAAAGCTTCAGTGAGCTACCTATTTGTGAGTTTCAGTCTCCTATCTTCCTTACATTTGTCTTCTTATGCTTGTCACTCAATTTGACCTGAATTCCAACTTCTGTATATTGTATTTCACTCTCTGGCTCTCCATTTTCTGTTCTAAAAAATTGACACTTTCCAACATCATTTTTAGTTTCTTGGAATATATTAACCAGTTCCATAGAACCTAATGAGTATGAACTCATTGCCTACGCAGTGGCTTTCTGAATGGTCAGAAATAAAATGAGTGATAAGATTAAGCCCACCAAAAAGGGATAAGTCATTTCAAGTGAGATAAACTGAGATAGGAGGTCTGGAGACCAAAGAATAGAATGTGTTTCTAATTTTACAGATAATGCCCTCAAATTATGGTCTTTTAGTGTTTTCTGAATAAGGTAAAAAATTGAGAATGTGCAATTTAATATTTAGCTCAGTGCATATGGGTAAAAATAGGTATAACCTTAACACTTTTATTGTTTTCGTGTAGTGGACCTCTGTTTCTCTCAGTTAAACTATATACTTTTGTAGAACATAGAGTCACCATGATGGATTCCATGAATACAGTCTTCTTTCTAACTCAGCCACACTGATTTTTTCATATCTTGCTTCTGTGACACTGTTCTTGTAGAAAACACCAACTAATAACTATTTACGATGCTGTGTCCTCCCGAGTATAAACTGGCAGTGTAACTTATAATTACCTGTTTTATTTTTTTCATATTTATTAGGAATATGTATACTTATGTGATCTTAAAATCAGCCTCTAGTCTGGGCTCATTAATTTGTGGAAACAATATTATGCAATTTTATCATAGCTGTAACCATGCCAGTAATACACATCCATGTGAAGTAATTTTAAAACCCACCAGACTATGTTGTGGTCTTGACCTTGTCCCACTGCCCTTCCAATCTCAGACTCCTCTTATGTAAGGAGATTATAGCCATTACACCTCTTTCAAGGGTAAATATGAGACTCAAGAGAATGAATAGGAAGCATTTTGTACATTATTATCCCTCAGTCCATTTGTTTGTATTCTGTATGTACTAACTACAGGGCTTACAATTTATTCTTATGGCTCCTATATCCATAAATTTTTGCATAAGTCCAGTTTTTATGGAGAAAGAGTTTATCATTTAACTTTCCATGTTCTAAGCATGTTTCCACTCCTGCCTCTTTTCCTCCTTATAAACATGCAAAATGCGCATGTGATGAGTAGAAAGCAGAGTTAAGAGAATTACTAAGTTGTTTTTCTTTACTTTCTCATTTTTTTTCCTGTATTGTCTCTGTAGAGAACAGAAATTTTGTTTCTCTTTAAACAGGCCTTAGGGGTGCCTGGGTGGCTGAGTCAGTTGAGCATCGGACTCTTGATTTCTGCTCAGGTCATGATCTCACAATTCATGGAGTCGAGCTCCACATCAGGCTTTGCACTGACACTGCAGAGCCTGCTTGGGATCTCTCTCTCTCCCTCTCTCACTGCCCCTCTCCTGCTCATGTTTTCTCTCTATCTCAAAATAAACTTAAAAAGAAAAAAAAGTAAAAATAAGCAGAGCTGAAGTTAACAGAAGCAGGTGTGACCCCCAAATTATTTTGTGGCTAACACTTATTGTTATTAATAATACTCTTCTGAATAGCAGCTAATATTTACTCTGCTCTTAGTATGTGCTAGGTGCTGTACTACCATATTTCGTGGAATCTAAAACAGTGGGAATATGGACCATTATTATATGTGCCATCAAGAAAGATTTAAAAATGCCGTCAAGCAAACCATGACAAAAATGCTTTCTTTACACCAAAAATATTTGGTTAAGACCTATTAAAATGCTCCTTTAAGTTTAGATATTTATTATGTGTCATTCTTGTACACACATAATAAAGGAATTATGAACAAAATAAATTGGTCTAAAACTTCATCATATTCAAGTCCAGCTGTTCTGAATTTCTTTTTGACTCGAAATCTGTGTTTTTCCATACACTACTGTCCTTGAGCCATCAAGAGCATTAGTAATGCAGCATTTCTTAAAGGAATACTCCTCTGTTACCTGGGATTTTCTTCCGAGCCAGACACCCATTCTGCACACTCTGATGTATTCACACAGTCACTGTCACAGCCGGTGACAACAATGTTAGAGTTGCTGCCTAGCTAACAGCAATTGTAAAAGCATACTGAGTTTAGAGGTATTAAAATGCAAAAAAAATAAATAAATAAGTAAATGCATCTTAGAAAAGATAAATTAGGGTGATTATTTCTCAAGCATTATCTAACTTAACTCTCAAAATAATCCCAAGAGGAAAGTAACTTATTACACCCATCTTACAAATGAAGAAACCAAACTTGGAAAGGTTAAATAAATTGTTCAGGATGTCATAATAGGTAAGTGACCAAGAAACACCAAACTCAAATCAATCTGACTGCATAGCCTAAATTCCTGCCACTGAAATATACTGGCTTTGTTTATAGTCCCCACATAATTAAGATCTCTGATAATGATGCAGGAGGAATATCATAATCCTTCCAGTACGGAGAGTATATAGTGCTGCATAACGTATTTCTCAGAGGCTATCAAACTAGAAGTTTAATGAATACAGATTAAATGAAAAGACTCCTACAAATATCTTCACCTGACTATAGATACTGTGATATAATATAGCCTTCTGATTCAGATGGGTGGGTCTCTGTGTTTTGGTAAAAATACTCTCGTTTTCCTAGTGGATTAAAGTGGTTATAATGCTTTTTAAAATGTGCCCTAGCTTGAATCTTTCAAAAACTGAGGATATGGTAGTTTTCTAATATCAAGTGACAGAAGAAGGAAAACTTTACTGACGGGTTTTTGTGGTTTTCACTTGAACAAATAAATGTACCTGCCATTCTCACCTAATTTATCACTCTGGCATAGTTTCAGACTCAGTGTACAAATTGTTTTGGCCTACGGATCTGGCATTGCCTGTTTTGTCTGCATCCTCCTGTGTGCTTGTTGATTTTCCTGTTTCGAATATTTCTTTTACTTTGTTAGATGTGAGCTGAGTATTATTGAGAAATTTTATACAGTCGAGGGGCACCTGGGTGGCTCAGTCAATTAAGTGTCCAACTTCAGCTCGGGTCATGATCTCATGGTTCGTGAGTTTGAGCCCCACATCAGGCTCTGTGCTGACAGCTTAGAGCATGCTTCGGATCCTGTGTCTCCCTCTCTCTGTGCCCCTCCCTTGCCCATGCCCTGTCTCTCAAAAATAAATAAAAGTGCTGAAAGAAAAAAAGAAATTTTATACAGTTGACCCTTGAACCCATCCCCCCAATGCAGTCTAAAATCTGTGTATAACTTTTGACTCCCCCCAAAACTCAACTACTAATAGTTTACTGTTAACCAGAAACCTTCCTGGTAACAGAAACAGTCAATTAGCCCATATTTTGTATGTTGTATGTATTATGTACTATACTCTTACAACAAAGTAAGCTAGAGAAAAGAAATCATTGTTAAGACTGATTAAGAGGGGCGCCTGGGTGGCTCAGTCAGCTGAGCGACCGGCTTCAGCTCAGGTCATGATCTCACGGTTTGTGAGTTCGAACCCCGCGTCAGGCTCTGTGCTGACAGCTCAGAGCCTGGAGTCTGCTTCGGATTCTGTGTCTCCCTCTCTCTCTGCCCCTCCGCCACTCATGCTCTGTCTCTCTCTGTCTCAGAAATAAAGAAACATTAAAAAAAAAATTTAAAAAAAAAAAAAAAAAGACTGATTAAGAGGGGCGCCTGGCTGGCTCAGTTGGTAGAGCATGGGACTCCTGATGTCAGGGTTGTGAGTTCAAGTACCATATTGGGCATGAAGCCTACTTAAAAAAAGAAGAAGAAAAAGGGGCACTGGGTGGCCCAGTCGGTTAAGCATCTGACTTTTGATTTCAGTTCAGGTCATGATCTCATGGTCATGAGATGGAGCCCTGCATTGGGCTTTGCCTTGAGCCTAAAGCCTGCTTAAGATTCTCTCTCTCCCTCTCCCTCTGCCCTTCTCTCTCTCTCTCTCTCTCTCTCTCTCTCTCTTTCTCTCTCTCAAAAAAAAAAAAAAACCATAAGGAAGAGAAAATATATTTACAGTATTGTACTGTATTTATCAAAAACTTATGGGTATAGGTGGACCATACAGTTCAGACCCATATTGTTCAAGGGTCAACTGTATATAACTAGACTCAGGGAAAGGAGCAGATGGAACTTCATAACAGAGCCCACATCTAGTCATGTCCTTGAAACTCTAAGGGCAACTTTGGGATTTTTTTTCCTGGGGATAATTACCAATTCTAAAGAAGTGGCACAGCTTCTCCTTAGGTATTCAAGAGTGTAGGCTGGAAAGTGTGTCTTATGCTCCTATTAGATGATAAATACAGAATTGGTAGGTGAGTCTTATAAATGAGGGAGAGATTTAATCAGTCTACCAAATATTCATTGAGCGCATGCTGTGCTCTGGGTATGACACAGTAAAATATACAAGGCATACACTCCTTCAGAAAGTGAATAATGTTGGGGTGCCTGGGTGGCTCAGTCGGTTGAGCGTCCGACTTCGGCTCAGGTCATGAACTCATGGTTCGTGAGTTCGAGCCCCGCGTCAGGCTCTGTGCTGACAGCTCAGAGCCTGGAGCCTGCTTTGGATGCTGTGTCTCCCTCTCTCTCTGACCCTTCCCTACTCACTCTCTGTCTTTGTCTCTCAAATATAAATATACATTAAAAAACAGTGAATAATGTTATGAGAGAGATATAGACTTTTTAAAAAATAAAGGATGGGGTACCTGGGGTGGCTGAGTCGGTTCAGTATCTAACAATTCTTGATTTTGGCTCAGGTCATGATCTCACTGTTGTGGGATCAAGCCCTGCATCCAGCTCCATGCTGAGTGTGGAGCCTGCTTAAGATTCCCTCTCTCCCTCTGCCCTTATCCCCCCTCTGAAAAAAAAAGGGGGGGGGGGGTAATATAATGCAGAGCATACTCTCTATGGGATCTAGACCTTACCTATTGTAGGAGCTCAGAAGACTCAGGAAAGTTGAGTGTGTTTTGGAATAATCAGTAGGGCCTTGAAGAGATGTTAAGTTCAAGAGAGGACAGGGTTTGTGTACTTAGATAAGGGGGCAACATCCCAGGCAAGGAAAATAACATAAAAGCCCAAATGCTCAGCATAAAGCAAGTCTTTCTCTGGAGCAATGAGGGATTCCAAGTCCTTTCACAGCTGATAAAAGCCTTCTCTGGAACACAGAAGGTCTGAAACTGATTGGATTCTCCTTGCTATAGAAAGTCTTTTATGTTTGTATTTTATTGCTGTGAAAAAAGCATCAGGCACATGATCACAGCTTGGGGAACATGTTGCATATTTTAGTGAGTTGATGGCTAATTTACACCATGCTGGGGCCCACTAAAAATTAATATCCTTCTTGCCTCTGTTATGCAAGTTTTGATATTCTGATTATTTGCCAGTGATTACTGCCTACTGACCTAGAGTTTTCTCTCATATAATAAGGGGAGAAATTACCCAGATCCCCATATGAAAATGGTAACACAAAGATATTTGTGCCTGTCTCCCCAAGATTGCTATTAAAAAATATTTTATTTGGTTTTTAATTTGTTTACTTTTTTCTTTTTTTGACCATATACTTTTTTATTTTTATTCTATTGATATGATTTATTACATTAATTGATTTTCAGGTGTTAAACTACCCTTTCATTTATGGCATAAATTCCACTTGGTCATAGTGTATAACCCTTTTTATATGTTGCTAGTTTTGGTTAACTAGTATTTTACTGAGACTTCTTTTTCTTTTTTTTTTTTTTTTAATTTTTTTTTAATGTTTACTTATTTTTGAGAGACAGAAAGAGAGCACAAGCAGGGGAGAGGTAGAGAGACAGGGAGACACAGAATCCGAAGCAGTCTCCAGGCTCCGAGTTGTCAGCACAGAGCCCGACGTGGAGCTCGACCCCACAAACTGTGAGATCATGACCTGAGCCAAAGTCGGATGCTTAACCGACTGAGCCACCCAGTGGCACCCAGCCACCCTGAGACTTATTTTTCTCTATTCAGTCTCCTACTATGATGAAGAAGTGACCAACTATGAATACACCAAGCCCAAAGTACATTGCATATCTTAATTACCATCTTTTTTTAAAAGCTTTTCACACTGGCGGCTGCCCTCCACAGTTTGCCACACCTTTAGGTAAAGTCAGCATATCAAGCCTTGTCTAGTGTTCGTGAAGTGTCAAGTAATCAACAAGCTAAATCTCTAACTCTCTTCTGAATGCTGACATGCTGTCAGCAACACTAGGGCACAAACAGTAGGAAAAACGTTGTATTTTCACCTTGACGGTAGATCCCAGAGAGCTAGCTACAGAAATGGTGCAGTCAGAGGAAAACTGACATGCAGTGAAAGAAAACAGCACTTTGCTTTCCTACCACAATTAGTCCTTGGCTCTTATCTCCTAAAATTGGAGCTTTTATATTTTTTTCCAACAGTCAGATTCTGTCTCCAAAACTCTTGTGATCTCATATGAAAAGAATGCCCTTGAACTCTGAATACTGCTGGGCTTCAACCCTCAAAGGAATATATTAACAAGACAGATTGTTCTTCTGTTACTGTGATTTAGAATAAAATGGTTATTGAAAGCGGAAATTGGATATAATAAGATCTGCTTGCTGAAAGAGTTATGCTAAAGGAAACAGTAACTTGAGACTAATCCTATATAATAATAATTCCATGTGGAAAGATTAGCTTCATAGATTGATTGGGATATTAAATAGCAGTTAATTTTGCCAAAGTCTAAGATTTGTTCATATTGATTGGAGTCTTTCTGAAGGAAAAATAACCACACAAATTTTGTGTAAATCAAAATGCCATGTGAATTAGTGTATGGAAAGCACTTAGAACAGGATCTGGCACATAATATATGCTATATAAATGTTTGCTGTTTTAAATGATAGAGTATGAATTATTCTTTAACAAACTAAGGAATTTTTTCAAGTAAGTATACTAGTTCTTTTTATGCCTTCTTTTCTTTGGAATTGAACTGGAATTGAACTTTTCTTTGGAATTTAAACAAACAAAAACCAAAAAAAAGGAAGTTAACTGGACTGAATTTACTGGAGGTTAGTAGGCTTAAATGACCCCAAGTTAGTCTAAATTCCCAAACATTCAGACTAGTTACAAAGTCAGCAGACTGGAGGACTTTTAATACAAACTTAGCTGATGATCTCCCTTTTTGTTCTGAGGATTTAATCACTTTGGTTGGTGTTGAGAGATGTTTTAATATTTTCTTGTTTTTTTTTTTTTAATGAAGAAACTATAAGTCAGTACTTAATTAGCCTCTTATCTTACAAGGAAAGATTTACTAGATATAAACCAGCGAAAACACTTCAGAAAGGAAAAGATCCATGCATTTCACTGCAATAAAGATTTAAAACTTCTGTGCATTAAAACAAAAAACTTGTAGGAGCACTTGGGTGGCTCATTCAGTTAAGCTCCAAATTCTTGATTTCGGCTCAGGTCATGATCTCATGGGTTGTGAGTTTGAGCCCTGCATCAGGCTCTGTGCTGACATCTGTGCTGACAGGAGATTCTCTCTCTCTCTTTCTCTCTCTCTCTCTCTTTCTCTCTCTCTCTCTCTCTCTCCCTCCCTCCCTCCCTCCCTCTCTCTCCCCCCCAAAATAAATAAACTTTAAAAAATAAAAGAACTTTTATGCATAAAACAAACTTAAAACTATATTAATAAAGGGCAAATATTTTTAATCTTATAAATTAATGAGACAAATATGGGCATTTCTACAAAATATAGGCAAAGAATATAAACAAAAAATTCAAAGGAAGAAATAGAAATGGCCAATACACATTATAAAAATGGTCAACCTCACTAATAATCAAAAAAATATTAATTAAAATAAGTTATTTTCCCCTAGTGATGAATTTTTTGTTATCAAACTTGATATTGTGAAGTGTATGAGAAATAGGTATTCTCATATACTACTGGGACTGTAAATTGATACATCTTCCTGGAAATTAACTTGGTAATATGAATCAAGAGCTTTAAAGAGTTTATACCAGGGGCGCCTGAGTGGCTCAGTCGGTTAAGCGTCCGACTTCAGCTCAAGTCATGATCTCCCGGCCCGTGGGTTCAAGCCCCACGTCAGGCTCTGTGCTGACAGCTCAGAGCCTGGAGCCTGTTTCAGATTCTGTGTCTCCTTCTTTCTCTGACCCTCCCCTATTCATGCTCTCTCTCTCTCTCAAAAATAAATAAATGTTAAAAAAAAAAAAAAAAAGAGTTTATACCAATCACTTTTAGACACACTAGGTTGGCAAAATACTAAAAGTCTGACAATACCAAGTGCTGGTAAAGTTGAGAAGCAGTGGGAGCTCTTATACATAGCTGATAAACATATTGGTGATTCCTTTGATATTTTATAAGAATAAATATATAATAAATAATATATAAAATATATTTTGTCATATTGTATATAACATATGGAGACCAAAAATATATGACCAAAATAATATAAGATAAAATATAATAATATAGAAATATAGAAATAAATATTTTTATAATAAATATAAGAATAATTGGATATTATCTTGAAAAGCCAGCAGTTCCAATTCGAGATATATACTCTAGACTAGGAACTCTTATTCCCGTTTCACAAAGACTAATAAAAGAATGTTCATAACAGCTTTGTTCATAATAGCAAAAAAGCTGGCAATAACTCAGATACCCATTTATAGGAAAACTGGTAAGTAAATAGTGGTACCCTCAAACAAAAGAAATCTATAACTGTAAAACTGAAAGAAGCACACTTAAATGTATCAACATCGATGAATCCTAGAAATATAACACTGGGACAAAAAAGAAATCTAACACTGAAAAAAGCAAATTACGAAAGAATGCAATCAGTATGAAACGATTTAATGAAGTTCAAAAACAAGGAGAAATAAACAATATATTGCTTAGGGACACAAACATGTGTTTTAAGCTAAAAAAAATAACAAGGCGATAGAAAAAGAATTCCATATGGTAATTACCTCTTACAGGAGGAAGGGGGATGAGCTTCAACTGTTGTGCTAATTCTTCCTCTCTCAGGTTAAGTGGGAGGTTCATGGTGTTTTATTATTATACATTATACACATCTTAAATACACATATTATACATTATACACATTATACACATATATATTAGACACATATTATATACATTTATACGTATATTATTTTGTATATATCAAATATTTCATAATACATTTTAAAAAGCTTATAGAGTTTGATTTCATAATTCCATTTTTAGAGATCAATCCAAAAATAATAATGAAAAAATAAGTGCAGGAAAAGTTTATCCCAGTGGTGGTATTTATTGTAACCCAAAACTGAAAACAACCTACATATCCAACACCATTTTTCATATCTTGCCTTGTTTAAGAAAGGATTTGTTAAAGATTTTATTTAAGTAATCTCTATACCCAATGTGGGGCTCTAACTCATGACCCCAAGATCAAGAGTCACATGCTCTACTGACTGAATCAACCAGGCAACCCCTAGAAGGGATTTTTAAAGGCCTTAATAAATACATTCAGTGAGACAAAAGTTAATTAAAACTTGCTGAGAAATGAAAGTTAAAGGAAGAAGGTAAGAGAAAGCCAGGAGTAAGGTTATTATGAACCATATGAATGATAAAGTTTCCTGTTCTCATTAGAGGTGGGCCACAAATTTGACTCTAAGCTTCCAGTAACCAGGATAAAAGGGGAAACATGATTCATGGTGAAGAGCAAATCAACTGTTCTGATGGAAGCCAGACAGAAATTTCTCCCCAGATTAACTGTACAGGCAAGTTATTTAAATACTCTACCTATGTTTCCATGGAACACCTGTTATAGAATGTTGTGAGGATTATATAAATTCCCAGGGCAGCATCTGCCAGGTAGTAATCACTCAAATATGTTACTGATTAGCCATAATGAATAACATTCTCAAGAGTATTCTTCTGGAAAGCACTATCATGGAAGTAGATATCATTAAGGGAGAAATGGAAAGGTAACCCTGGCCTCAGATAGGAAATCCTTTCAACAATAGGACAGCGTTGTGAATTAGTTTTCAGGTGTTTCGTCTGTTCTCACTCAATACGTATTTATTAAGCACATCCTTCATGCAAGTTTTTTGTCTGGTCATACATGACCAGAATGTAGGATTTGTTAAGTGGTGTTCTGCTTCAGTCAATCTAATCTGGAAGTCATTCTAATGTATTGAATAATAAATAAAATTTGTTGCATTTACTTTTTCTGCTTTCCAAATGTGAAAGTATTATTCTGCAGTCAAAGACTGACCAAAAGCAATTATGAAAAGAACAGTGAGAAATAATAATTGAACTTAAGTAAAACCTACTAAGAACAGAATAATCAATTGAGGCTTTTACTATCCTGGGAAGTGGCATCATGGTGATAAAAATATTAATTGCCACATTTACTGAATGCTAATTATGCACCAAACTCTGCTAATTTCTTTACATACGTTATTTCATTTAATACTTACAACACTTTGAGGTTGTGAATATTATCTCCATTTTTTTGGGTAGGAAGATTTTGAAGCGTTAGAGGGAATAAGCCATTTACCTAAAGTCACAGCAGCAAGTATAGGTTCAAGGCGGGATTCGGATCCAGGCCTTGCTGATTCTAAAACCCTTGTTCTTAGTCACTTTAGTATATTACTTTTTGTCAAATAAAGCCAAAACTTATCTTGAAACCCCTCGTTCCAGATCTAAAATGTTTTTCCCCAACACTCTCAGTCAAGTATACCCTGATTTTTATTATTCTGTAATAAGTTTATGCATCGGTCTTATTATCTTCTTGGTTTTGACTATCAGACTGAAAGTTAACCTTCTTCTGGTCTATGTGATTGATACTCATGTTGCTTAGTCACTTCATTTGATCACCCTGAACTTAAAAAAAAAAAAAAAAATTAATGGATAGTATCCTTGGTTTTGAAGTAGAAAAGTTCAGCAGTTTAGTTTGGTAATATATAATCTCATGGTCCTAGACTCTAAGGATTGTTTTGGCCCTTGCTGAGGATGCTGAACCATGTTGCCTCCATTCCAAATTGTGGACTTCTTCCTCACCTTGCCAGTTAGCCAAAAGACAAGTATATAAGTGTTGACAGTGAAGATGCATCTTATCTTTAATGATCAAGAAAATTCAGGCTCCAGGCAATTTGACCTGGGGCTCTCTGATGTTCCCTGCCAACTGTACTTACGGATTTCCCATTCAAACGATGAAGTGTGAACGTCATGGTCACTAAGTGGGTTTGCAGTAGAGAACATTGCCTGTAATTGTTCTTCCTTTCCGTGGGCCTAACAGACAGTTGTCCTCAGACTCCTGGTGGGAGCAGCAGTGGCATGGTGAAGATCTCAAGAGAGATGCCTGGCTGGCTCAGTCAGTAGAACATGTGACTCTTGAACTCAGGGTCAGAGTTCGAACCCCACGTTGGGTATAGATGACTTAAAAAAAAAAAAAAAAAAAAAGACAAACACTGTCATGTTGAAAAAGATAGATGTGTTCAGCCCAGTGGCTTGAGATTACTCTGTATTACTTGCATTATGCAGCTCAGAAACTAGAAAAAGCCTATCAAAATTATCATTCTGAAATACTTGTATAAAGGCAGGATTTACTCTATGAGATAGACAAAATCTCCTGAAAGATAATTGTGTGAAAGAGAACAAGGTTGAAGTTTACATTTGTTGGAATATATTAACCTCGGAAGTCTTTAATAAATCAAGATCCACTTGCAGATACTGATTTCTTTTTCCTTTTATAATGTTTAAAAATCTTTTTTTTTTTTTTTTGGCCTTTGTTCATAATACATGTTTTCTTCTCTTTCTGGCTTCCCATATTCCTTAAATCATTTCATCTAGATGTATATAGACCATCTGTCCTTCCAAAAAGCTATTCCTTCTCTCAACACGGGGCAGCAGTGGGAACAAGAGGCACAATATGAAAAGAAAGCCAGGAAAAATCTTGTGGACAGTTTTTTGGCTCCTCTCCTTTGGCCCCTCTTTGCAACCCCCTGGGGAACAAAAGGGAGCCAACAGCTTGTATCCTTTTGGGAAAGTGGCAGTGGCTACAGAAGAGAAGACTTCCTAGACAGAAAAACAAAGCAAATGGTGGATGGTGTGATGGAACGCACACATTCTGTGCTGCGGGAGCAAATAGATTGGAATTTCTTATCGTTGAAGTGCAACATAAGAGGCTGTATCAATGTTTGACTAAGTAAAATGCAAGCTAGTCATTTGAGTTGCTTCCAAATACACAATTGGAAGCTCTCTACATTGTGATAATTTTGTAATAACCTATATCTTTCCCCAAAGACAGTCTCATGACCTGGGGAATTACAAGCACGCTGTGCTCCAGGAGTTACATCCACAGGATTTTATAGACTTAAGATACACCCTTCATCCCCAGAGCCATGTGATATCTAACTGTAGCTCTTAAAAACGTAGCCCCAGTGAAGGTCCTTGAGAAACTGCCCTTGAAGTTCCCTAGCCTCAACATAGGAGGTCCTCAGCTAATAAATGTCGAATGAATAGCACATTAGTTCAAGCCAGTTCCCATTAGCAGTTTTGTATGTAAAGAGAAACTGCTGTCCCCCACCTCTTCCAGCTGTGTTTAAGACCTCAGAAATAAGGCAGTGTTGCCTCAGAAGAGCCTAAAAACCTAAAAGGAGAGGTGCTGCCCCAAATGAAATTACAGAGGAGGTAGTAACTTTGTAGTAGGCCATACTTCCCGGAGCAGAATTTTACAGTTTCTATTTCCTTTCAAGTTCCAGCCACATAAAAATAATAACAGTAATATAATAATAGAACCTACTGCCCAAAGTCAAGTCTGAGTTTTCCAAAGAACATTAATAAAAAGTCTAATTTGAGCATTGGAACTGTTCCTTGGAAACCTCTACTGGAAATTGTCTTTATTGTCTTTGAACATCACAGAGGTGAGGCTTTGTGCCCCTGTGGAGAGCAGACGAATACAGCTTGCCTGGAACAAGCTGCCACTGCTGCCAGCCTTGTGAACAGCAAGCATTTCACCCTTGAGTCTGTCTCATAGGATACAGCTTCAGACTCCTCTAATTCAGATAGGTGGAGTTTCTCCATCGCTGTGAAATCTCACAGATAGAGGTACAGTGAGCATCTAAATTGGTAAAGCCTGCCTGGGGGAGCAGGGGCCACAGCTGTGTTTCCCTTACTCACCTCTTGAAGCCTGTCGATCACCTGTGCATCTCCAGCTCCTGCCCAGTGTCACCTTTCATTGAGGATCTAATTTACACATTGTAGAAAGTACTCCGATTTGCAAAAATGTTATCAGTCTTCCATGTTGTTTCAGGATAGTAAATTGAACCATAAAATCAAACTTAAATTGAATTCTGAAAACTTTTGATATTTTCAAAAATTAATCAAAAAATTAATCAGCTCTGTAGAAGTGATGGGGTAACAAGAAATGAAGGATTGAGTAGTTAAGTTTGTTTTTTGTTTGTTTTATTTTTTATTTGAGAGAGAGAGAAACAGAGCACCAGCAGAGGAAGGGCAGAGAGATGGAGACAGAATCTGAAGCAGGCTCCAGGCTCTGAGCTGTCAGCACAGAGCCCAGCGTGAGGTTTGAACCCACGAGCAGTAAGATCATGACCTGAGCTGAAGTCAGATGCTTAACTGACTAAGCCACCCAGGCACCCCTAGTAATTGAGTTTAAAAAAGAGGCCTTCACTTAACACTGATGATGTCGATTTCTTTGGAAATAGTTTTACTTCTCACTTAAATGTGACTAAGCCCCATGGTTGTATTAGTTTATCCAAAACAATGCAGTGCTGTTCCATAGAGTGGATTCGTATATTGCTTAGAATGATGAAACGGTGTGATACTGAGATAAAGTCTTTGGATCCTAACAGAGAGAGCTGAGTTTGAGTCCCAGCTCTGCCACATGGAACTTCCTGTTGCCTTGGTTTTCTTATCCCAAAACTGGAGCTGATAATATCTGCTCTAGTGTTTTGAAGTGATTAGATGAAGGAATACATGGGTGAAGTTCCTGGCCCATAGCAGTGCTCGGTAAATGTTGTTGTTGCTAAAATGTAGTTTCTGTGTCCTGCTCACTGATACAGTCCCACTAGTGAGGATATGAATGTATAAACAACTTACCAAGCTAACTGAGGAAATGAGAATTGAAAGAGAAATTCACTCTTGACTACATGCTTCCTTATTTTGTGTCACATATTGAGGGCAGAAACTGAATCTTCTTCTGTCCTGCAGTCCATAATGACTAACACAGTGCTAGATAACTAGTAGACATTCAGGAAATGTTTGTTGACGTGACCTTACTTAGCAGTGTCTTACGTCTTTCTATACCCCTCTTATGAGAACAGGATTATGCCCTGCCACATGAGAATCTTAAAGTTTCCTGGTAACTTATCTTCCAACAAAACTATGGGGATATTTTTACCATCTTCAAGTTGTTTTGCTTTCTGGTTTCTGGGCCCATTGTTAGCCATGTTGTTCTTTATGCATTTGTAAGTATCGCTAACCAGTGCAGCTGGCACAGAAATAACTTTTCTGTCTCCATTTTTAAATGAAAATCTTAGTTTTTCAGATATTACTGAAATTAGCTAGAAGTCCTTTATGCTTAACCTTTCCATCTGCATATTTAAATATATTTAATGATTTTTCAGTAGTTTTGTGATAAATAAGCATGTCTAATAAAGGCATCCCACACCATGAATTTTTTTCAAGCTCTGTTGACGGCCTAGCATTTGATTACCATTTTGGGGAAAACCTGAAAATGCATTGCTTTTCTTTGAAATCCTTAAAGGTGTGAATATATTACAGATTGAGGAACTGATATGACTTTATGGATGTACAGTTGATCAAATTTACAATAATTAGCTTTTTTTCAGAGGGTTTTTTTTTTTCTTGGCCTGTTCAGATTTTCTACTTCTTGACTCAATTGTGGCGGTGGGGGGAATAGTTAGTATTTTTCTTAAAATCCTCCAATTCTTAATTTATTAAATTATTTTTTAATTTATAAAATTATAAAATGAATTCATCTTCAGTGTGTATTTTTTGTTACGTACAATTTGTCATTTCTAATTTTGTGCATTAGGATTTTCTCTTCTTTTTTGATGAGGCAAACTAAAGTTTTATGAGGACATTTCAGGCAATTGGAAGATCACCTTTGGCCATATCTTCCAAGTTTTATTTATCATGTTCCCATTCTCATTCATTTCTAGCAGCATGTAATTGCAGGTTTCGTGAAAGTTATTTAGGAGTTTTGTGTCTGTGACTTCCATAGACATCCGTTATTAACTTCTAGTTCCTGGCATTTTTGCCATGTCTCAGAGCACCTCCTTACCTGTCCCTCACCTCCAGCGCTCAGTGCTAGTCTTCCTGTCCAAGGGCTCAGTGAGCTTCTGCTGGCGTCCCCTACCACTTCCTGGGAGACTGCACTCATTACCCAAAGGGCAGGGGCATTTGAGAGTCAGTGTTTGCTACATTCCTTCAATCTCGTCCCATCTGCTCCATAGCTAGTTGCTATTCCTCTAAGTCTGTGACAGGTAGACGGTCTTCTCTAGCTTGAGTCCTGGGGGAGGATTCCCCTCCTTTGTAATTGCCTACTGATTATAATAAATACTGGGAGGGAATAATTAGCTTTCAAGTTATCACTGAGTAACGGGGACATGGATGATCCACCCATAGAGCACTTATCACCGATAATATTACTCATGAATTGGAATGGAGTTTTTTTTTTTTTTCAACGTTTTTTTTTTTATTTATTTTTGGGACAGAGAGAGACATAGCATGAACGGGGGAGGGGCAGAGAGAGAGGGAGACACAGAATCGGAAACAGGCTCCAGGCTCTGAGCCATCAGCCCAGAGCCCGACGCGGGGCTCGAACTCACGGACCGCGAGATCGTGACCTGGCTGAAGTCGGACACTCAACCGACTGCGCCACCCAGGCACCCCTGGAATGGAGTTTTAACATTGGATGCTCCTGCTCTGTAAGATCCATGAGGTGTCACGGCAGCTCCGTCTTATCCGTGAAGAAACCGAAGCCCAGAGTAGTTGGGTGACTTTCCTGAAGTCATAAATAGTGCAAAGCTGGAATAAGAACCCAAATCTTCTGTTTCTGATTAATTTTTCAAATCTCAGTGAAAATTATAGTTCAAAAATGCAGTCTTGGCAACCATCAACTATTTTCTGCCATCCAACGCAGTTGCTTATTCCACATTCCATGTCAAAAGACTTTGCATTTGATCCCAAGAACACTCTTTCTGTTTCCCTCTCAGTTCGAGCGCCATGACCCGGTGGATGGGAAAATTACCGAGAGGCAGTTTGGTGGCATGCTGCTGGCCTACAGCGGGGTACAGTCCAAGAAGCTGACCGCCATGCAGAAGCAGCTCAAGAAGCACTTCAAGGAGGGAAAGGTGGGTGTCTCTGTTTACAGGAAGAGAAGGAACTGTGGGAAGGTACTAGCACGGGTACCAACAAAATGAGAGTGTCATGAAGCAAATACTGTAACTAATTCATCTCTCGTACTTGAAGAAAAAAAAAAAAAAAGCAGCGGGCGAGGAATAAGGGCGAGTCCAGAACAACCCCCTAGGTTTCTTGTTCACACAAAGGGTGGCACCATGAACTAAGACTGAGGAATTAAAAAGAGAGACTGGTTTACAGAGGAAGATAAGGACTTTAGTTATAGATATCTTGAATATAAGACACCTGTGGACTATCCAATTAGAGATGAGTAGCAGGCACTTGGATATTCAGATCTACTTCAGATGACTGAGATAGGTTTGGGAATTACCAACACACTATTCAAGTTAAAACCATGAGATTGCCCAAGGAATTTTCTGTATTATACAGAAAAGAACTGTCTTTTTTTGGCCAGAGACAAAATCAAGTGGAACACTAACATATAAACAGCACAGGAAGGAAATGGTTAGAGAAAGTAGTGCAATCAAAGCCAAGGAAGTAGAGGGTTCAGGGACTGGGGGCGGGGGACGGTGGGTGTCACATGGGACAGAAAGGGTCCAGTAAACTAAGAGGATAAACATCCATTGGCTTTGGTAACATGGTAATAATTAATGACTTTTGGGAGAGCTGTTTTATTAGATTGGAGGGCATATTAGAATGGGAAGTAAGGAAGCAGAAAGAGGAAGAAAATGAGGAAGACGGAAGAGGGGGGCTCCAGAAAGAAGGAACTAGAATATGTTAAAAACTCTAAGGCAGTATATTATTAGTCTGCTTGGGCTGCTACAACAAAACACCACAGACTGGGTGGCTTCACCAATAGAAATTTCTTTTCTCGCAGTTCTGGAGGTTAGAAGTCCATGATCAAAGTGCAACAAATTAAATTTCTAGTGAGGGCTCTCTTCCTGTCCTTCAGACAGCCACCTTCTGGCTATATCCTCACATGGCCTTTCCTTGGTTGTTGGCAAGGTAAGAGAGAAAACCAGAGAACAGGAGCACAAGAGCACACATGTACACCGGCTCTCTGATGCATCTTCTTATAAGAACACTAATCCTGTCAGTTCAAGGCCCTGCCCTTATAGCCTCATTTAACCTTAATTATTTGCTTAGAGGCCCCACCTCCTAATACGGCCATAACGGGGGTTAAGGCTTCAATGTAGAAATTTTGGGAGGCACACATTCAGTCCGTAACAGAAAACACAAAGGTCTAGCATGTGAGGCACCAAAAGGGGACTGTTGTGGTTGGAGCATATACTAGTAAGGAGGAGAGTGGCCTGAGGTCGGGTTTGAAAGGGAGATGGGGGCCCACATGTGCATGGAACGAGTTTGGTGGAATGGGAAGCTCTTTAAAGGGCTGTGAGCCGTCAAATGACATGGTTGTGTGCAGGTTTAAATAAAGGACTCTGGCCACTTTGTGGAAAACAGTTTGGGAAGGAGCAAGCAAAGAAGCTGAAAGACTGATACTAAGATTATTAGAGAACTCAGGGAGAGATGATTGAGCATTTTTTGAGCAGCATTGCGATTGGAGACCATGAGTTTGTAGTGGTGCAGTAGTCAACACTGCTCTCTGATACCTTTCCACACCAGCTGCACCTGGTGCAGGAAGGAGCAGATGGCAGAACTGAATCAGCCTCTGGGGTTTTGCCAGGGTGTGGGATGGACAAACTGAAGCAGAAATCAGCTAAAAGGCATACCTCTTAAAGATCACCTACATGTACACACACCCCACAATGCCAGATCTTCTCGTTTCCAGCCGATACCCTTTCCAGTGGACAGTGATTACCATGTGGCCATGACCAAGGAACCTGACCTGGCACTAAAAATGTTCCTGTCCCTACACAGCAGTTGTTTCCTCAGTTATGAGGGAAGACTCATCACTAACGGAAAGTGACAGAGGACAATGTTCTCTTCCAGAGACAACTTTTACAGTGCTTAGTACCCAGCTCATATCTGTTGGAAATTATAATTTCAGAAAATTGATGGCAGGTGTTTAGGGGCACCTGGACGGCTCGGGTTGGGCAGCCGACTGTAGCTCAGGTCATGATCTCATGACTTCTGAGTTCGAGCCCCACGTCAGGCTCTGTGCTGACAGCTTGGAGCCTGGAGCCCGCTTCAGATTCTGTGTCTCCCTTGCTCTCTCCCCCTCCCCCGCTCGCGCTCTGTCTCAAAGGCAAATAAACATTAAAAAATAATAATAATAAATTAAAAATTAAAAAGAAAGAAAATCGATGGCAGATGTTTAGATGGATTTTTAGTCCCTATGCTGGAAGCACAGTGTTTGCATTAGGAAACACTCTTTTCTTTTTACCAGACTAAGTTTTAAATAAGTTTGGTCCAGACATTTTTTTGACCTTAAAATAATTATCAGAACAGTCTAATTCATGTTTTATTATGAATTTTTTTAAAGCAATAAATAGGGTATTGGAGACATCTCCCTTGAAGGAATAGAATAGCTTTAGCAGGAGTTAATATAAGGCCTGGAGACCTTGCAAAAGAGCTCTGAAATGAAAGGACAGATTTTGTCAGATGATGAAAATCTGGGGTGCTAAATTACTTCTGGCCCTGAATTTCCAGGCTGCGATAGCAAGGAGATTGAGATTGATCGTCCTCTCATGTTGATTAGTTTGTGAACATAGCAATTAACTATAATGAGCGTTAATGAAGGGCCTTTGCTCCTAAGGTTAGCAGTCTGTCTCTCTAGGATCATGTCTCATTAAAGGGGAATCACCATCTGCTTCTTAATGATTTCTTTTATTCCACTTTGGATTTGTTAACATGAAAATGTAAGTTTTCATTTGGCTCATATTAATCATTTTTCTGCGTGGGATTCTGCACAAATTATCAGTCCAGACCTAAAAGACTGATGATCCTAGTGGTGGCATTAAGTAAATATTTGCGTACTGCTTAATGACCATGCAATGTTTCACAGCGTTTCACATTTTTCTTTTTCTGTCTTTCCAACAGCCTTGTTAGGTCTCATCTTGTCTTTGAGAAGAATATAGAGATGGAGAGAAAGAGAAATCAATGACCCACCCAGAATCTGGACTGAAATCCAAGGCTTTCAATTCCAGATCTTGTCCTTTCTATATCAGAGTTCTGCTAAGCATACCCTTTCTCTAAAGCAGTGCTTCTCAACCCCAGTCACCCAGTATCGCTTGGGGAATTTTTCAGAAATGTGATTGTTGGGGCCCTCTTTAACCCGACTAAATTAGAAGCTCAGTGGGTGGGTCCAGGCATCGTTTGTTAAAAGGCTCCTGAGGTGATTTCTCCTGTGCTCTTGCGCTCGCTCGTGAGCCGCTGCTCTAGAGGACTGCACTCCGTCGGTGTCTCTAGCTACTTTGCCCCTGAGTAATAGCTAGAAGGACTGGAGAACCTGCCATGCTAGAAAAATCGCTCTATTCGTGCTGTTATGTTTCGTATTTAACAAGGAGAGTTTTCATTTCTTTCTTCCTTTTTTTTCAATGGGAACCGTGTTTTGTTTTGGCTTTATTTTAAAAATTAGCCCCAAGGCGCTTGGGTGGCTCAGTCTTAAGTGTCTGACTCTTGATTTTGGCTCAGGTCATGACCTTGGGATCGTGAGATTGAGCCCCACATCAGGTTCTGTGCTGAGTTTGGAGCCTGCTTGAGATTCTCTGTCTCCCTCTCTGTCTCTCTAAAAAAATTAAATTGAAATTTAAAAATAAAATAAAATAAATTAAATAAAAATTAGTCCCTACCCTCTACCAGATTTTCCCCATTTCCCTCAATATCCTTTTTTCTGTGAATAATTCTTCTGCGCCAAATTTGACTCAGCTCTAAAATTTGCTAATTTTACTTCCTCCATATTGTCTTCTCCTCATTAAAAGAAAAACAGAGTTTTCTAAACTTTATCAATGTAACTCACAGGGATGTTCTCGATGCTTGAGAGTGCAGAAGCTGTGAATTTTAATAATTTAGCAAATCCACTTAAGGCTGAACTGAAAATTACATTTAGTTCATTGTCAGACATCGCTCTGTGCAAGACACTAAGCCAGATGCTGTGAGAAAGATAAAAGATAAACAAAAACCATCATCTATCCTCAAGAAATATATAGTCTGTAATAATTTAGTAAGAAAAAACATATATACACACAGAGACCTATATAATTTCATATTCAGTACTTATTGAGCAACCACTATGTGCAAAGCACTCTTTCAGATATTAGGAACACAGTAATGAGCAAAACCCAGTCTGCCGCATAGCATTTAATATTCCTAGTGCAGGGAGTCAGATCATAAATAATTATAATAGAGGGCAACTCACTTGACTTTGGGCCTCTTAAGAGCAGGGTCTTACTCGTCTTTGCATGTCCACAGTACAGTGAGTGTCGCATAGGCAAATGTTTGTCATATGCATTGGTGAATGTATTAAGTACCCTAATAAAGCTATGAGACCTTTTGGGAGCACCAGTGAGAAAGATTAGAACCACTGAAGAGATTCTTGGTGGCAATACAATTTGAACTTGGCCTTAAAAGCAGAGTAGGATTTTGACAAGCAGAAGTTATAAAAAAAGTTTGCTTTTGCTACATGTTTCCTCTTAGATCCCTATCGCCAGCAACCTTCTGTCTGTATCAGTCTTACTAATAATGCTACCAGCCATGAAGCAGGGTTTGTACTTAACCAAACAGTTATAATAAAACTATTAGATTATTAACTTTGCGTGTCATCTGTAGATAATATTCATGTGGGCTCTCCTATTCACTTATTTTACAGCTATTTGAGAGTTGAGCCAGAATGTGGTCATCATGGAATATCAGATTCTAGAAACATTGCTGCATAGCGCTTGAAAAACTCCAATTATTAGGTGCCCATCAAAGTCATAAGTAGTAGAGCACCTGAGCCATGGCCATTCAACTAAAAAGACTAGAAACTCTGCTGATTAGCTTTGTTTAACTGATTAGCTTTGAAACCTGTCCTTCCCCCAACGAAGTACTAAGCTGTGAATGACTATTAAGAGAATTTATGGGCTTTTCACTATTATATTTCTGGTTTCCCCCCACAAATAGTTTCATATACTTCAAAGGTATATGAGAGGTATACTTGTCTCTCTTTTCTATTCCTCAAGGTCATAGACATACCAGAGAAGAGAGTATAGTTCAAAGCTTAATCGAATAAACTCATTACCATTGGTTCTATGGTAATGAGCCTGCCAGCCTGCTAAGGATTCAACCTACCACTTACTGAGTACTTGCTATGGATCAGGCATTTTACCTATCTTCTCCTTAATGATCACATCCTGCTTGGTGGAAAGAATCCCCATTTTTTATATGAAAAATACTTTTCAGAGCCTTAGTTGCCTGAGATCACATAGCATCTTAAGAGGTAGCAACAGGATTCAAAGCCAGGACTTGTTTTATTCTACAGTCAATAATCTTCCTACTAATGAGCCTATTTAATGCTACTCCTTATTCGCCATAATTTGAATAAGGACAAGGGTTTTGAGGAAATAAGAAAGCCAGTGTATTGCTAGACTATAGCCTGTGGTCTCTTAAGGAGATGGTAGAAAGGTAATCTATGGAAGCATTTTGTGTAAGACCTAGAATATGAGGCTAAGAAGTTGGGTTTATCCAGTTGGCAGTGAGAAATCACTGATATTTTGTGAGGAGGAGGAATGAACACATGAAGAAAGTGATGTTTCAGGATGATTAGATATTTGCAGAAATGTAAGCAATAGAAACAGTGTGATTTCCCCCCACTGCCAGGCAACAGTTGAAGAGAATTGTGGGGTTTGCAATGGGAAGATGCTTTACTGGAGCAAGATAGTCATAGTAACACCTATGAAAGAATAACCAAGAAATTGGTGACAGGGGCGCCTGGGTGGCTCAGTCAGTTAAGCGGCCGACTTGGACTCAGGTCACGATCTCGCACTCTGTGAGTTCGAGCCCCGCGTCGGGCTCTGCTGACAACTCAGAGCCTGGAGCCTGCTTCGGATTCTGTGTCTCCTTCTCTCTCTGACCCTCCCCCATTCATGCTCTGTTTCTCCCTGTCTCAAAAATAAATGAACATTAAAAAAAAAATTAAAAAAAAAAAAAAAAAAAGAAATTGGTGACAGTGACCACCTATAGAGAGGGAGATTGAAAGACAAGGGTAGAGGAAGAATTGCTTTGTACTGTTTATATATTACTATTTCATAAGATTCATATATTATCTGCTGTAAAAATAATTTTTTAACAAATAAGCAGAAGACTGAGCAGATGATAAATGGTAAGATTGGTGCAAGCATAGCATACAAGGAGAAGAAGGAAAAAGGACAATATTTTATCTTTTCAGTGGGCCATAGAGGGAATTTGGGCAAGTGGATTGATTCCTGGCGATGGATTACCTATGACTGATTAAAAGACAAAGCAAGAGAATCACGTGTGACAGTGGGTTTACCCTCACCCATGGCCTGTCAGCACGAGACACCTAGTGTTAACAGTGGACTCCTGAGGAAGTCACATTTCCCTTAACCCTCTTTCTACCCCAACTGCATTTTATATTGTTAACAATTTTATTGAGGTATAATTTATATATCATAAAACTCACCTGTTTTAAATGAGCAATGCAATGATTTTTAGTAAATTTACAGAGTTATGCAATCATCACTGCAATCCAGTTTTAGAATATTTTCATCACCCCGAAAAGATCTGTTACGCTAGCTTGTGGTCAGTCCCCATTTCTGCCCTCACCCCAGACAACCATACACCTTTTCTCTGTCTCTGCAGATTTGTCTCTTCTGGACATTCACGTAAATGCTTTCATAACATAATACGGTCTTTTGTGTCTGGTTTCTGTTACTTCTCATCATATTTTGAGGCTTATCCATACATTCTGTTGCTTGTATTCATTGCTGTGTTTTACCGCTGAATACAGTAAATACTGTTCCATTGTATGGATGTACCACATTTTGTTTACCCATTCACCAGTTGAACATTTGAATTGTTTCCTGTGTTCAGCCACTGTAAATAAAACTGCTATGAACATTCATGCACAGGTCTTTATGTGGACCTATCTTCATTCCTCTTAAGAAAATTCCTAGGAGTAGAATGGCTGGCTTGTATGGAAAAAATTGAGTTTAACAAAAGCACCGAACTGTTTTCCAAAGTAGATGTACAATGTTACATTTCCAGTTTCTCTACATTTGTATCAACACTTGTTACTGTTTGATTACAGTCATTCTGATCGGTAGGTAGTGGTTTCTCATTGTGCTTTGATTTGCATTTCCCTCTGACTGATGATCCTGAGCATTGTTTCATGAACTTTTTAGCCGTTCATATATCTTATTTGGTAAGATGTCTATTCAGTTTCTTTTTAAAATTGTGTTCTTGGGGCACCTGGGTGGCTCAGTCGGTTAAGCGTCGGACTTCGGCTCAGGTCATGATCTCGTGGTCCGTGAGTTCGAGCCCCGCATCAGGCTCTGTGCTGACAGCTCAGAGCCTGGAGCCTGTTTCAGATTCTGTGTCTCCCTCTCTCTCTGACCCTCCCCCGTTCATGCTCTGTCTCTCCCTGTCTCAAAAATAAATAAACGTTAAAAAAAAAATTTTTTTTTAATTGTGTTCTTATTTTCTCATTATAGAGTTGTAAGAGTTCTTTAAATTTTTTTTTTTTACATTTATTTATTTTTGAGAGACAGAGGAAGACAGAGTACAAGTTGGGGAGGGACAGAGAGAGAGGGAGACACAGAATCCGAAGCAGGCTCCAGGCTCTGAGCTGTTAGCACAGAGCCTGATGCAGGGCTCGAACCCACAAGTTGTGAGATCACGACCTGAGCCAAAGTCGGACGCTCAACCGACTGAGCCACCCAGGCACCCTGTAAGAGTTCTTTAAATCATTCTGGATACAAATCCTTTATCAGATATGTGATTTTTAAATATTTTCTCCCAGTCTGTGATTTGTCTGTTTTCTCAGTATTTTGAAGTACAAAAGTTTTTAAGTTTGATGAAATCTAACTTATCAGTTTTTTTTTTCTTTTATGGATTGCACTTTTGGTGTCATATCTTTTTTTTTTTTTAAGTGTATTTATTTTGAGACAGATAGAGAATGTGAGCAGGAGAGTGGCAGAGAGAGAGAGGAGAGAGAATCCCAAACAGGCTCCACACTGTCACCATAGAGCCTGATGTGGGGTTCAATCCCACAAACTGTGAGATCATGACCTGAGCCAAAATCAAGAGTTGGGTGCTTAACCACCTGAGCCACCCAGGCGACCCTTGGTGTCTATCATATCTAAGAACTCTTTGTCTTACTCAAGGTTACGAAGATTTTTTTATGTTTTCTTCTAAACATAAAACATGACTTGATTACAGTCAAGTCAAGCAATTTTATCAATTGCTTTTAGTTTTGAAAGACAATTCTATTTGCTTATTCAACAAATTTCTAATGTTAAATTCACTTTTTAAATATTTATTTAAATTTTAGTTAATATACAGTGCAATATTGGTTTCAGGAGTAGAATTCAGTGATTCATCACTTGTATACAACACCCAGTGCTCATCACAGTAAGTGCCCTCCTGCATACCCATCGCCCACCTCCCTCCATCAGCCCTCAGTTTGTTCTCTATTGTTAAGAGTCTATTGTGGTTTGTTTCTCTCTCTTCTCTCTTCCCCCCTTCCCATATGTTCATCTGTTTTGTTTCTTAAATTTCACATATGAGTGAAATCATGTGGTATTTGTCTTTGATTGACTTATTTCACTTCGAATAATATATTCTAGCTCCATCCACATTGTTGCACATGGCAAGACTTCATTCTTTTTAGCCTTATCTCCTTTTTTTGAGTCATCTAGAGCCCAGGGTTTTTTTTTTAATGTTTTATTTTTATTTATTTTGAGAGCGAGAGAGCAGAGAAGGGGCAGAGAGGAAGGGAGAGAGATAGAATCCCAAGCAGGCTCCACACTGTCAGTGCAGAGCCCGATGCAGGGCTCAGACCCATGAACCATGAGATCATGACCTGCACCAAAACCAAGAGTTGGACACTCAACCAGCTGAGCCACCCAGGTGCCCTTAGAGCCCAGTTTTCTGTAAGTCCATCTTTCCCAAGGTAGATAGATAACCAGTTTGTTGAACAGTTGGACCCAGAATAAAATAACTCCTGCTTCTTCCACTTCCCCATAGTGTGTCAAGAAATTCCCTGTGATGCCATGCCTAAGAGGTTATTTCCTCTTGCCTACTATTCTACAGGTCACGTCACCTGCCAGTGGCCTGTACACAACTATTGCCTTCCAGTCTGAACAGCTCAATTTGCAGAAAGCACATCCTTTCACTTTCCATCCATGAATCTCATGTTAAAGTCATATTCTAGCTTTATTGCTAGAAAACCCTTTGGATTTTTTACTAAGATAGTTATGAAGAAATAAGGATTTTGTGACTGGCGTCATCTTTTCTTTAAGAAGCCTATCTAAATTGTAAGCTCTATAAAATCAAGGCCCATGTCCAAAGCAATTTTATTTCCCTCACTGTTCCTGGCATAGTGCTGAGTCGTTAGTAAGTGCTCAATAAATATTTTTATTGTATCTATATAATAAAAGGTAAAATGTTACATATTTCAATTTAATAATGCCATAATGTGATGTGTATCCCACTGTTTTTCTAAATCATCAAATGAATAGCCATTCAGTTCAGATTTTCTCACTGTCTGACCTCAAATAATTCTCAGCATGAGTATTCTGGCCTTGACCTATTGTATTTGATGTTTCATGATAAATTAAGTAGCAAACATTAGAGTTTGCTTTTGTCACAGGGGATCGCATTTCCTGTACCATGCCCTTTGTTTTAGAAATTTTATGTTAACCATTTTTAAGTGTATAGTTCAGTGGCATTAAGTACATTCATACTGGGGCACCTGGGTGTCTCAGTTCATTAAGCATCCGAATTCGGCTCACGTCACTATCTCATGGTTTGTTAGTTTGAGCCCCACATCGGGCTCTCTGCTGTCAGCACAAAGCTCACGCCAGAACCTCTGCCCCCTGCCCCATTCTCTGCCTCTCCCCTGCTCATATTCTCTCTCTCTCTAAACTAAATGAACATTTTTTACAATCTTGAAAAGTACATTCATACAGTTATACAACCTTCGCTACTATCTGTCTTCCCAAATTGAAACTCTGTACCCATTAAACAACAATTCCCCGGGGCCCTTGGCTGGCTCAGTAAATAGAGCATGCAATTCTTTCTTTTTTTTGTTTTTAAGTTTATTTATTTATTTTGACAGAGAGAGTGGGGAAGGGGCAGAAAGAGAATCCCAAGCAGGCTCCATACTGTCAGCTCAGAGCCCCATGCGGGGCTCTAACTCATGAACTGCAAAATCATGACCTGACCTGAAATCAAGAGTTGGACGCTCAACCACTAAGCCATCCAGGCTCCCCAGAGTGCCTGACTCTTGATCTCAGGGCTATGAGTTCAAGCCCTATGTTAGGCATAGAGATTATTAAAAAAAAAAAAAAAGGAAGGAAGGAAGGAAGGAAGGAAGGAAGGAAGGAAGGAAGGAAGGAAGGAAGAGAAAGAAAGAAAGAAAGAAAGAAAGAAAGAAAAGAAAGAAAGAAAGAAAGAAAGAAAGAAAGAAAGGAAGAAAGAAAGAAAGAAAGAAAGAAAGAAAAAGAAATTCCCATTTCTGTCTCTATAAACTTAAATAATTTAGGTACTTCATATAAGTGGAATCATACAGTATTTGACCTTTTGTGACTGGCTTATTTCACTTGATATAATGTCTTCAAGTTTCATCCATATTGCAGTTTATGTCAGAATTTCCTCCTTTTTAATGGTGACTAATATTCCATTTTGTTTGTACATTCATCCATCAATGGACACTTGGGTTTTTTTCACCACTGCATGTCTTCTGATGGAGGAGAAGAGAAGACGGTATTAGGCATCCATCCACAAGCAGGAGATATTGTAGAACCTGTACTTCCCTCTAGGAGATTGATTCTAGCCTAGTGTTTACATTAGATAGCATACCAAGGCATTTGTATAAGGAATAAGCCCTATCTCTGGATGCTCTAAGTTAAGGCCAAAAGAATGGCCTCAAATTAGGGAAAAATTACTTCTAGTTCACTGCCAAAAATTATGGAACTTGGTACATAGTAGGTACTCCATATATGTTGGAATGCATGCTTAAATTCAGATGTACCACTTTGCATAAATTGCCAAAAACTGGAAACACACCAAATAGAATGGATAAAAAAACTGTAGGGGCGCCTGGGTGGCGCAGTCGGTTAAGTGGCCGACTTCAGCCAGGTCACGATCTCGCGTCTGTGAGTTCGAGCCCCGCGTCGGGCTGGGCTCTGTGCTGACAGCTCGGAGCCTGGAGCCTGTTTCCAATTCTGTGTCTCCCTCTCTCTCTGCCCCTCCCCTGTTCATGCTCTGTGTCTCTCTGTCCCAAAAATAAATAAAAAACATTGAAAAAAAATTAAAAAAAAAAAAAAAACTGTAGTATAGGGGCGCCTGGGTGGCCCAGTCAGTTAAGCATCTGACTTCTGCTCAGGTCATGATTTCATGGTTCATGAGTTCAAGCCCTGCATCGGGCTCTGTGCTGACAGCTCAGAGCCTGGAACCTGCTTCAGATTCTGTGTCTCCCTCTCTGCCCCTCCCCCACTCATACTCTGTCTCTTTCTCTCAAAAATAAAAGAAAACATTTTAAAAAACTGTGGTATATTCACCTAACAGAATACTAATGGCAATAAAAGTGAGTTAACTACAGAATACAAAAACATAGACAAATCTAAAAGAGAGAAGCCATATATAATAGAATGCGTACTGCATGATTCCATTTTTGAAGTTCAAAACAAGCATAATTAAACTGTTTCTGTTTGAGGATGCATAAATAGATAGTAATGTTGTGAAAGAAAGAAAGAAAGAAAGAAAAGAAAGAAAGAAAGAAAGAAAGAAAGAAAGAAAGAAAGAAAGAAAGAAAGAAAGGAAAGAAAGAAAGAAAGAAAAAGAAAAGAAAGAAAGAAAGAAAGAAAGAAAGAAAGAAAGAAAGAAAGAAAGAAAGAAAGAAAGAAAGAAAGAGAAAGAAAAGAAAAAAAGAAAGAAAGAAAGAAAGAAATCCCCTAAAAGTCAGAACAGTAATTAACACTGGGAAAAGGGGCTTACGACTGAGAAAGGGACATGTTGAGGGGAGAGAGGAAGGCTTCCAGGATGCTGAGAATAGTCTCTTCCTTGACCTGAGTGGAGGTTCTCTGGGTGTTCATTTTTATAACAGCTTGTTGTACTCTTTTTGTTGTTGTTATTGTTGTATATGGCTTTATTTGAAAATAGCACTGGGTTTTTTTGTTTATTTATTTTTTTAATTTACATTCAAGTTAGTTATCATATAGTGCAACAATGATTTTAGGAGTAGATTCCCCATTTAGCCCATCCTCCCTCCCACAACCCCTCCAGTAACCCTCTGTTTGTTCTCCGTATTTAAGAGTCTCTTATGTTTTGTCCCTCTCCTGTTTTTGTATTATTTTTGCTTCCCTTCCCTTATGTTCATCTGTTTTGTATCTTAAAGTCCTTATATGAGTGAAGTCATATGATACGTGTCTTTCTCTAATTTCGCTTAGCATAATACCCTCTAGTTCCATCCACGTAGTTGCGAATGGCAAAATTTCATTCTTTTTGATTGCCAAGTAATACTCCATTGTATATATATACCATATCTTCTTTATCCATTCATCCATTGATGGACATTTGGGCTCTTTCCATACTTTGGCTGTTGTTGATAGTGCTGCTATAAACATTGGGGTGCATGTGTCCCTTCAAAACAGCATACCTGTAGTTTGTTGTACTCTTATGTTTTACTCAGCTTTCTATATGGTCATCATATTCCACAATAAAAAGTTTTTTAACTTCTATTGTTCTAGGGAAATTATAAAAGATCATGTGACGTATTTATACATACAGTATTTTAGTTCTTAGTCTGATTGATAAAATGAGAAAGATACCATTGACCCGAGTTGGGAGAATACCAGGAAAGAACTATATATTGTCTATATTAAAGTTTCCTTATTACTGAGTTCCACATGTGGATTTCTGGGCCCTCTCTTTTGGGGAAATGGAAATTGGAATGGGAGCAGCACTAAGTAGAAGCCAGTCAACATCAGCAGTCCCTTTAAGGATCTGATGCTTCATTAAAAGGCATTCACCTTGATGTCTCCCCAGTGTTACCCACTTCTTAGAAACTATTCATTTCCATCACAGCGTGATGTGTGAGAAGTGGGAAATGGGCAAAGAGGACAAATCCTCCACCCTGTAAGGAGACTCCCTTGGGCCTAGTTATACAACTACTCTCTCTTGAGCCATCAGAGAAAGTCCCATCAGAGATCAGCAAATCTTGGAGCAGCTTTTGAAAAGAGCTCCATTCAGAGAATTTCATCCGATTAAAGTTAAGTGGCAAATTGCTTCGTTAGTAGCTTTTAGATTGACATAATGAACAGCTTCCCAATTGCTTGGGTTCTGCTAAATCCTGAAACCGTTCCCCTGCATATCACTGACTTTGGTGATTTTTTAATTGGCTTAAGCCTCAAAAAGCTTAGCTGGCCTAAGGGTAGATTATTAAAATGGACATCCTGATTCTAGTACAACTTGTTAAGATAACATGTAACAGATCAAGGGGCTAGAGCTCATTTAAGAAGTGTCATAATAGATATTGTGACTAATTGGAGGGCACAGTTAGAAATATTTTTAGTAAAGATGTCCAGCCATCACTGTAAACAGCTTCACGTCGGATTTTACACGGGAGGGGAAAGCAATTAGCCAGCTTGCCTTTTTCAGGGTAGAATTCTAGAGTTGTGTACCCTATACAAATTTGGCATTCTTTGACTAACTTATTCAGTTTCTGTTCTAGACATAGCATAGTTTTGTTTTGTTTTATTTTTTTAATCTATGTATTAAGAGAGAGAGCATATGCACACAAGTGAGGGAGAGGGGCAAAGGCAAGAGGGAGAGAGAGAATCTTAACCAGACTCCATGCTCAGCATGGAGCCTGACATGGGGCTTGATCTCACAACTGTGGGATCATGACCTGAGTCAAAATCAAGAGTCAGACGCTTAACCGACTGAGCCACCCAGGCACCTGAAACATAGCATAAACTTCTGATTTATAGACATGAATAACCACCTAGTGCTCTGCATTTTGTGCTGCTTTTTGTTACAGGTTCCTGCCTTATCTTGCTGTCTCTCTTCTTTCAGGGTCTGACATTTCAGGAAGTGGAAAACTTCTTTACCTTCCTAAAGAATATCAATGATGTGGACACTGCATTAAGCTTTTACCATATGGCCGGGGCATCTCTTGATAAAGGTAATGAAACCCAGAAGTTTTTTCTTGAAGGTATAAATATTGAATCTGTAATCTGTTAGGTGACTACCCCTCCTTAACTGTGACGTGTGAGTTTTTCTTGACATTGTTTTTGATTTGTTTTGTTTTGTTTTGTTTTGTTTTGTTGCCATTGGATGAGCCTTGCATTTCACCCTGAGCGACCAAGCTCAGCAAATGTATTTTCTTGTGCTAAAGGCCACAGTCAAGGCAGATGCCCATCTTTAGAGACTTTGGAACTTCTCTCACTGGAACCAGAGTCATGATATACATATTGTGAAACTAAAGTCAGCATGCGTTTCAACTCATTCTTTGGTGAGAAGCAATGGTTTGGTTTATTTCTTGTGTTAACTTGGGTTTTTTGGCTTTGTTTTTAAGATAAAATTGTGGCTCAGAATAGCACCCCCTGTTGGCTTACCTCCTACACAGTCAGTTCCAGTTAGTACAGGCAATGTGAGAGAGCAGGAGAAGTGAACACTACTTTTCCCCCAACATTTTATTATGAAAAATTTCAAACACTGGGGCTCCTGGGTGGCTCAGTCGGTTAAACATCCGACTTGGGTTCAGGTCATGATCTCACAATTTGAGTTCAAGCCCCACATTGGGCTGTGTGCTGACAGCTCGGAGGCTGGTTCAGATTCTGTGTCTCCCTCTCTCTGTGCCCCTCTCCCCCTCACACTGTCTCTCTCTCAAAAATAAATATTAAAATTGATTGAAGCTTGTTTTATGGGCCCCAGATATAGTCAGTTTTTTGAAGAACGTTTCAATACATTTGGAAAAAGTATATTCTGCACTTTTGAGTATAGTGTTGTAAAAATGTCAGGTCAAGGTGGTTGATAGTATTCAGATCTTCTAACTGACTTCTTTGTCTAGTTGCTCTTTCAGTTAGTGAGAGAAGGATGTTAAAATCTCCACATATCGTGCTTGCTTCCTCAGCACATATGCTAAAATTAGACCAATACAGAGAAGATTAGCGTGGCCCCTGTGCAAGATGACATGTAAATTCATGAAGCATAAGGAAGGAAGGAAGGAAGGAAGGAAGGAAGGAAGGAAGGAAGGAAGGGAGGGAGGAAGGAAGGGAGGGAGGGAGAAAGGAAGGGAGGAAGGAAGGAAGGAAGGAAGGAAGGAAGGAAGGAAGGAAGGAAGGAAGGAAGGAAGGAAGGAAAGGAAGGAAGGAAAGAAAAAAAAATCTCCACTGATAATGTGTGGATTTGTCCATTTTTCCTTTAAGTGATGTCAGTCTTTGCATCATGAATTTTGAGCTCTGGCATTAAGTGTACACACACATTGATTAGGATTATTATGCTTTCCTGATGAATCAATCCTATTATCATTAGAAATGTTCCCCCTTTATCTCTAGTAAGACTCCTTTTCTTGAAATTTGCTTTTTCTGATATTGGTATGATTGCTCCAGCTTTTTTTATGGTTATTATTTGCATGATACGTCTTCCTTTACGTTGCACTTAATCTGTTTCTTTAGAGTGCACCACTTCTAGACATATTGTTGGACCTCCTGGCCTTTTAGGTGTATATATCTCTTTGCGTTTTTTATCTTAATGGTTTCCCTAGAAATTATAACATTTCACGGTTCACTTAAAGTTAATATTGTGCCACTTCAAGTGAAACGTTAGGGGCGCCTGGGTGGCTCAGTTGGTTAAGTGTCCCAATTCTTGATTTCAGCTCATGTTGTGATCTCAGGGTCGTGAGGTGGTCGGGAGATTGAGCCCCACATCAGGCTCCGTGCTGGGCATGGAGACTGTGTGAGATTCTTTCTCTCCCTCTGCCCCTCCTCCGTTCATGCTTGCACCATGCGTTTGTGCATGCACTTTCTCTCTCTCAAAAAAAAAAAAAAAAAAAGGAACTTGCAATAATACTGTTCCATTTACCGTGGCCCTATGTTTCATGCTTTAGTTGTCATTTGTATTTCATCTGTGTATGTCATAATCCCTACAATACAACATGAGGATTTTTGCTTTGAACAGTTTTCTTTTAAGAAATTAGGAGACAAATAATCTTTTATACTTATCCACTTTTACCATTTACTCATATTTACCACTTTGAGTATTTTTCATTTATTCCTGAGTATCTAAATGTTTATCTGATACCACTTCTTATCAGTATGAAGAACTTATTTAGTCTTTCCTTGTGGTACAGATCTACTAACAATGAATTCTCTTAGATTTGGTTGATCTGACAATGTCTTTATTTCACTGTTGGGTACTACAATGTGTAAGTTTTAAACCTCTCCAAAACACTGACTGAGGTTTTATAAACACAGTCTTGCTTATTTGGCACTTTTTGGTGGATTCCTTAAGATTTTCTAATATAAGATGATGCCATCTGCAAATGGAGATTATTTTACTTCTTCCTTTCCAAACTGAATGCTTTTACTTCATTTTCTTAATCCACAGCTTTTTTTGTTTGTTTATTTTATTTTTTGAGAGAGAGACCAGGCACAAGGTGGGGGAGGAGCAGAGAGAGAGAGGGAGACACAGAATCCGAGACAAGCTCCAGGCTGTGAACTGTAAGCACAGAACCCGATGCAGGGCTTGAATTCACGAACCCCGAGATCATGACCTGAGCCAAAGTTGGATGCTTAACCAACTGAGCCACTCAGGCTCCCCATAATCCACAGCTTTTTTGAAAAACAGTTGCTTATTTGCTTTTTTGTTTATTTAAAATAATACCTCTTCTGACTTTTGTAGAATCACTTGAAAAAAATTAATGATATCACGGAGGTTATGTATGTATGTGTAATATCACAGGGTTATTTCTCTAGAATAGCTTTGGTTGTATTGCTCTGTTTCACAAAACGGATTGGACAGCATCTGACTACCCAAAGATATAAGACTTAAAGTGATCACTTATTGTAAAATAAAAATTAATAAGTTCCTCTTTATATTTGCATGCCTTTTTTGAAGAGCTCAACTAAAGACAGTAGAATTGCTTTAAAGAACAGTTATCTAGGATGAATCACTGTCTGTGTTAAAATTACATGGTATATAAAATAGAATGATTCAAAGTAGTGGTGGCAAAGGAAAGTTCATCCTAGTGGTTAAAAAAAAAAATAGTGTTTCTTTCAGATGACTTCAGGCCATTTCCTGGGATGTTTAGTCTCCATATAATCCATGCCTCATTATCCTTGCTATTTAATAGAGGCAGTATTACAAATTATACAGTCACATCTAATATCCAGATATATGTTTGGCTTTGAGATGTATGATATTTAGCATTTGTTTTGACTTCTTGGTTTGTTTTATCTATGTAACTTTGGATCCCTGAGTGCAAAACGATAGCTATCTAGGAGAAATTGGCCTAGATTCATACTAAGTAGCAGGGAGAAGCCAAGTGAATTCATTTCCTAGGGCTGCCATAACAAATTACCACAAACATGGGGATTTTAAAAACAGAAATTTACTCTCCCACAGTTCTGAAGGCCACAAATCCAAAGTCAAGATGTTAGCAGAGCCATGTTCCCTCTGAAGGCTCTAGGGGAGAGTCCTTCCTTGCCTTTTCTGGTTCATTGCGGTTCTGGTCACTCCTTGGCTTGTCTTCACATAGCCTTCCCCTCCTTCTCCTTCCATATCTTTCTTTTGTATATCTCTTGAAAGGGCACTTGTCATTGGATTTAGGGCCCACTTGGGTAATTCTTAGCCCAGATCTCATCTCAAGATCTTTAATTTAATTACGTCTACAAAGACCCTCCTTCCAAACAGAGTCACATTCACAGATTCTAGGGGTTAAGATGTGGACATATCTTTTAGGGGGTCACCATTCAACCCACTGTAACTACCAAGAACTAAATATCACCCATATGTAGTCCACAAAGTAAAAACAAAATGGTTGGGGTCGGGGGTGGGGGGGGGGTGGGCAATGAATTTAAATTACTTTGAGAATATTTGTATTGTCTGTTTGAAAGCTTAAATTTTTTTAGAAACCTAATTATGCTGTTTACCTGGGTAACTTCTATTTAGCTTTCAAGTCTCAATTCAAATGTCACTTCCTCAGAGAGGCCTTCCCTAACTACTCCACATAAATTATAAACACTAACTATATTGTCTGTTGTTCTTATAATTTAAAAAAAAAAAAGAGGCATTAGCCTAAAATCTTCTGCCTTTACTATTATCATCAATTCCTATCCATAAATTATGGACAAAGGCTTTAATTTCCACAAATATGGCTAATCAGACAGAGCAGAGACCACTAACAACATTTTATATGATAGGTGCTCAATAAATACTTACTGAGTTATTCACCACCTATCCAGAAGCTAAAAAAAAAAAAAACTGCATTATTCTTGGTTTCTTGCTCTCTCTCCCCCGCATTCATTTTTTCACTAAATCTTTGTCTCTCTACTTCCAAAGCATATCCTGCCTCTGACTCCATTTCTCCATCTCCCCTGCTAAAGCCCTAGTCTGTCTATCCAGGCTGACAGGGTTCCATATGTCATGGCCCTTGTATACTCTCTGAGTCCATCAAATACCACTTTCTTCTCAGTTCACTCCCCTCCACATTGTTCTTTGTTTATTTTCTAAATATACCAAGTTCATTCCCACCCGAAGCCCTTTGTTATAGCTGTTCCTTCACCTCAAGTGCTCTTTCCCATGATCTCTGTGTCTTTGGGCCCCTGTGATTCAGTTTTCATATAACTCACTTTCTTCCCATTCTAAAGTAACTCCATCAGGCTGTGTCATAGTAATTGTCACTACTTGATATTTTCTCATGTGTTTATGTGTTTTATTATCTGACTCTGCTTATTAGCATGCTTATCTGTCTTGTTCATGGATATATTCCCTGTGCCTAGGACAATACCTGGGATTACAGTATACATTTTACACATATTTGACCAATAAATGAATAAGTTAATAAACATATTGATGGATATAAATAAGACATTGGATCTTGAGCCAATAAACCCTCAACTTTCACAATAGACCCAGAGAGCAGACTCATGCTATGAATTCATTTTGTTCTTCTGTAATCCCTATCTTTTAGATTTGGCATATATTTCACCTTCTTGGACACCTAAAGGGGTGATATCAGTCATGTTAACTGTTTATGTACCAGCACGTGCATGGAAAGACCAGTGTGTGTTCAGCCATCCTTGCCAAGTGCCCTCACCCTGCCAGATGTGCCTGTCCTCAGTAGCCTTTCCTTGTACTTTCCCCTTTGCTTTCAAACCTTCCTAATCCTGGCAGTCCTACTAGTGATGTTTCCACTGGTTTGAGCTCTACCCGAATTCTCCCTCTGCAGAATCATGTGATTTTACTGCTAAGTCGAAACTTGGAAGAAGGGTAGAAAAGTGTCATGGTTAAGAACACAGGTTCTGAAGTCATATTGTCTGGGTTTTAAGCTCAGCTCCATCATTAAGCTAGCTGAGTTGCTCTGGGCATTTTCTAAATTCAGTCTCTATGTTTTTAAAATCAGGATAATGACACCTACCTCATAGGTTATTAAACTTGTACCTATCGTGCAGTGTCTGTTTAATAAATGTCAGCTGCTTTCATTATGAAGTTGATGTAAACCAGTTAGGTGTGGTTCGTCCACTTGTTCAACTAGCAGCACAGATACTGTGCTGGGTTCTACCCTCGAGAAGCTCGCAGTTTTGTAGAGGAGAACGATAAGTATACAAGCTTTGCCAGTTTGGTGTGATAAGTCATGATTAGCCATAAGATTGAACGTGGATACTTTCAATACTTTCCCCACCATACCAGGAGTGGGGAAAGAGTGGGTCAGGGGTAGAGACAGGATACTTTGGTCTGCCTGCGGCTCATAGTCTCAGCTGCCTTCATTTTTTCCCAAAAGGTTAGGACCTTCAGAAATTGGCACCTTTTAGAGGCCCTGGCACTGTCTCTTCCTTGGCTATTTTAGAGCTTGCAACCCTGTCTTTAGACATAATTTAGCACAGAATTTCCCAAACAGCATTGTGAAGAACACTATTTACTGCAATATGTTAATGGTTCTGTGGGTTTAAAAAAAAAAAAGTTCCATGGTTCAAGTAAGTTTGGAGAATGCAGAATTTCTTCCTGCAGCACTACTCCTGCCAACTCTTTAATATGCTAATGTGCATTATTAATCTCCAAGAGAGCCACATAGTTCCCAAACTTGATTTGCTCCAAAATGTCTTTTAACAACTTGCAGAGCTAATGGGCTTCAGAGCAGTTTGAGAACCCAGGCGGGTGGCAGCTACAGATTCACAACATGACGGCACGATCCAATCCCTCCAGAGTAAAAATAAGTAATTTCATTGAGGCTCTTCCTTTAGTTCTGCGTGGCCCATGTGGGAATAACACCTCCCAGGCAAGTGTGAAATGTCCTTGGTGAATTCTGACCATTTGAAGAAAGAACCTTTTTCCATGAAATAGTGTGTGTCTCCACAATAGGTCATCTCTTGTTTAGCACTTAAGAGGAAGTGGTTCTGTTGCTTATTCGTGCACATACTGGGCGTAAAATTAGATATATAACCTCTCAGAGTGCTGTCTGAATGATTTACCTACTCTGCTGAAGAAGGTAATGAAAAACTGAACACAACTTCTTCCCTGATGACATCCTCTGATGGAAAAGTTAGAAATTGAATTGGAGCCCTAGAATGAGCTATGGTTTGTATAACGTCAAATATTCTTACTTTTGGTGTGCCTGGCTGGCTCAGTGGGTGGAGCGCGTGACTCTTGACCTCAGGGTCATGAGTTCAAACCCCGTGTTGGGTGTGAAGCCTACTTAATAAAAAAAAAAAAAAGAGAGAGAGAGAGAATATTCTAACTCTTGCCAGGAGAATAAAAGGTTTCCAGGTATGGCGAAACCCCATTATAGAGCACCTCAGGATATTATAGATTTGGTAAACCTAATCTATCTATACAGGGGTACAGTTGTGTCCCCTGTGTACTTTGAACTATAACACAGGAAAGTAATCACACAAATATAGTCCATGGGCTTTACTACTCATGCCCTACTTGGATTGAAAATCATAATTTATGACACGGTTGTCCTTTTTTTTTTTTTTAATTTTTTTAAGTTTATTTTTATTTATTTTGAGAGAGAGATAGAGAGCAAGCTGGGGAGGGGCAGAAGGAGGGAGATAGAATCCCAAGTAGGCTCCACACTGTCAGCACAGAGCCTGAGGCAGGGCTTGGACTCACAAACCATGAGATCGTGACCTGAGCCAAAGTCAAGATCAGACACTTAACCGACTGAGCCACCTAGGCACCCCCTTAATTTCTTTTAATTTTTCTTTTTTGAGAGAGAGAGTGTGAGTGACAGAGGGGCAGAGAGAGAGGGAGACAGAGGATCCCAAGTGAGCTTTCACTGAGAGGAGCGAGCCCAGGTCTCGAACCCACAAACCATGAGATCATGACCTGAGCCACAGTCAGACACTCAACCAACTGAACCACCCAGGTGTCCTGTCCTTAATTTTTAATAGTCATTCTATACATACATTTTACCTTATTGTCTGACAGCCAAGAGAATAACTAATAAAGCCTGTAGCATAATTCCTACAGGATGCTCTTTGCATCCCCAGGTATTTTTTTGAAGTATCAGTCATATCAAATGATCTCAGTTACCTTTATCTCCAAAGTGACCTGGATGGCATAGATGACCTTTAAGAATCTTTGTGGCTTTGATATTCTTTGAGCCTATTATTTTGAATGAGTAAAGGAATCTTAGTCTTTTGGTGTTTAGGTCCCTACTGGGTTGTTGGGGAAGTTAGAAATTAGTAATGGAGTAAATTCTAACACACAACAAACTCCTGTATTCTGAACAACTATCTTTAACAGATAAGTTGCCACTCTCTCCTGAGCCCTAAGAATCCTACAGCATTGTCATTTTGAGGACTACAAGGCCATCACACATCTGGAACACTAACAGCAACTATCATTTCATTGCAACTTCTGTCTGCCAGTCATAACTCTAAGTGCTTTTTGGACATTATCTCTCTTAATCCTTAAGACCTGAAAGGTAGTTGGTATTATCCCCCATTTTGTGGGTAAGGAAATATAAAATAAAGCGGCTTGCTCATTGTTACCCAGCTAAGGACATAGAGCCAGGATTCAAGCTCAGGCCTCTCTAATCCCAAAGTCTGTATATCCCTTCCACACCATCATGGTGTCTCTCAGTATTTCCCAAAATGCTGCTGGAATTTGAAACTCTTTGCTGAAACAGAACCCTGAAGGCAGTGAAGTTTCACCATTTTGAACCATCCTTTTAAGTAGCTTAGGAAACACAGGGTCTAGACTATTTATTTCCAGTTCCCTTTGACTAAGAGTAGAACACAGTCCTTTTGGTAAACTATGGCATTTTGGAGTCAATGCCCTTCTCTTGAATATGAAATGTGACATGACATTTTCCCCCTGCAGTTGTCTTGTCTGTTCAGGACCAGGCTCTGCAGACATCCTCTGACATCTGTAGTGCATCCCTTATAGTGACATAGACTCTTAGAGTCGTTGTCTAATCTAGCTTCTTACCCCACATAGGAATGTCTTCTAGACACAGGTGTTCTTCACCTTTCTAACCATACTACTCTTCATGAAGAAACCAACACACAGAAGCCTAAAGTCACTTAAATAAGGTCATGTAACAAGAAAACAGAAGAGGAAGACACGTGTGTGTATACTACACTGGCTGGTTCTCCACATTGAAACATAGGATATACAGATGTGGACCTCTCAGATTCTAATAACCACCTCTACTCATTGGTGTGGCAATGCTTTGTTACACTTTTAGACACTGTCCTAACATCTAGCATTTATCAACAGTTAAGTATATGCATGAAATTTGGAAGTATGAATATTGGCTTTAAACTCGAACTCAAGTTTGAGTCCCTGCTACTCATTAGCTTTGTGGCCTTGAACTTAAGTTCTCAAAGCCTCAGTTTCCTCATCTGTAGAATGGTGATAATAGAATATCACTTTGGGGCTATTGTGGCAATTAATGAGACAATACTGTATTAGTATACCAGATTGAAAGTACAACTGTACCTGGATGCCTGTTCTGGTTTTCAACCCCTCGATATTGTCTTTCTTCTGCCTGTTTATCTTATTAAGGAGCTTATAGACTGGAAACAATCTATCCCAATATCGGAACTGAGCAAAAAGTTATTAAACAAAAAAGAAAAAGGAGGCACCTGGGTGTCTCAGTCGGTTAAGCGACCGACTCTTGATTTTGGCTCGGGTAATGGTCTCACAGTTCATGAGTTGGAGCCCCGCGTTGGGCTCTGCACTGACAGCACAGAGCCTGCTTGGGATTCTCTCTCTCTCTGCCCCTCCCTTGCGTGTACATGCACATGCTCTCTCTCCCTCTCTCTCTCTCAAAATAAATAAATAAACTTTTAAAAATTAAAAAATAAATCTACTTTAAAAAAATAAAAAATAAAAAGATTACCCTAGGAACTCATGGGGCTTACTTTTGTTCTCTTAGGAAGTAGTATCTACTGCTTTTTTCAGTCACTTTTGAGATTCATATCAGTTTAGAAGTTATAAGTCATTAGCTTCTCCTAAGATTCATCATTCATCCCAAAATTCTTGAGACCATTGCTTTCAGCAGGCATTAATCTTACTTAAATTCTCTCTTCCTAGGAATATCTAACCCCTGTTAACATCTCTACTGTCCTCAGCATTCAAGGGGGAGTTTTCGCTAGACCATAAAATTTTGAGGACAATGAACCTTGTTTTCCACATCTTTGTGTCCTACTCTGATCCTAGAACAATTCTTTATCTATAGTAGATGTTCATTTAATGTTGAATAAACAGATGAATTAATTCTAATGGTCATATCCTGGACAGGATGCGGAAATGCTCTGTTAAAAGCCTAGTGTGATGGGGAGAGTGATAGAGAACTGTATCACCCTTCCATGTCATTCATTTTCTTGATCCCACGGTCAAGTCACTTCTCTGACCCTCAGGTTAGAGTGATACTAAGTATCTCCAAAAGTTCTTCCAGATTTGAAATTCTTGCACTCTAATTAAATCAGTTTTTTACTGAATGTAGTAATGTTTTAATGGACATGTTATAGCCTAAAGTTATATCCAAATTTGTGTGAAAATGAACTAACATAATTATCAGTCACATTGGAAATCAGAGCAGTGCTGTTCAATTCCCAAAAGCAGCGTGGCAGTTTTAATTTATTTTCTTGTTAAGAAATTTAAAACTTAATTAGGCTTTGGCCAGTGTATCTAAAGATCTAATTTGTGGAACTTGGTATAGTAGTTGCAGAAGAGTGATAGTTCTGTAAAAGGTCCCTAAAATGAGCACAGCTGGATATGAAGTATGATTCCAGGAACCTCAGAAGGACATTCCCAACCATAAATACCTTCTCCACTTCGCTTTCGTGCTGCATAACACAATAATACAAATTTAGCAGCTTAAAACAACACCTATTCATTACCTCAGTTTCTATGAGTCAGAGTCTGGGCACAGCACAGCTGGCTTCCCCGCTCGGGTCCTAACAAGGTTTCAAGTGTAACAGGTGCCAGAAGGGCTGTGTTCTCATCTGCTGGTCAGGGCCCTCTTCTACACTTTTTTAGGTTCTTGGCAGAATTCAGTTTCTTTCGGTTGTAGGACTTTTCCTTGCTGGCTGCCAGCTGGGGATCACTCTCAGGGGGCCGCTGCAGTTCCTTGCCCTGTGACCCCCTCCCCTCACAACATGGCAGCTCACTTCTACACAGCCAGCAAGAGACTCTATTTCCCCAGTGTGCTGAATTGCATTCTTTTATTATATAATTGTAATCTTGGGAGTGACCATCCCATTACCTTTTCTATATAAAGTAAGTTAATCCCACAAGTGGTATCCCATTATATTTATAGATCCTGCTCTCATTCAAGGAGAGGAGATTAGAGAGGATATATATATACCAGACGGTGGGCATGTTGAGGACTGTCTCAGAATTCTGCCCACCACACCAGCCGTAATTCCAGAAATTCACACCTTTACGTTCATTCTTTGAAGACTTCTGAAGATCTGGACATTTTAACTGATTTAAGCCATGTTATCTAAAAAATAACATGGCAGCCATAAAATTTTAGTGTGAGAAGGGAGCTTGGAAATCATTTAAACCCTTCCTTTGGGGGCACCTGGGTGGCCCAGTCGGTTAAGTGTCTGGCTTTTGGTTTCAGTCCAGGTTACAATCTCATGGTTCAGTTCATGAGTTCAAGACCCTCGTGCAGAGCCTGCCTGGAATTCTCTCCCACTCTCTCCCCCCCCCCCCCCCCCGCACATGCTCTCTCTCAAAATAAATAAATAAACTTTTAAAAAGTATATAAATAAATCCTTCCTTTATTGTTATCTCTTCATTTACACATGAAGGAAATGGCTTGCTCAGATCACAGCTAGTGTGACACAAAACTGAGAGCAGAGATTCAGGTTCACTGACTTTCATACCATTGTTCTCTTTGGTACATGGCACCCACTGCTGGAGAAACCTAGAGAATTTTGTAGGAGACTCAGTGCTTATATGTGAAACTGGAAATAGGGAAAAGTTCACAGCAAACCATATGAGAGAACATCCTCCAGACAGGCGTAGCATAAAAGCAGGAGTAGGAATGTCACAAAGATGTGTGGGGAACAGGTTATGTGGAAAAAAGCTCCTATTTTATAAATTCTCTTAAAGTTTGTGGGAGGCAAGCCCTGCGCTTCAGCTCATCATTGCATTTTGTGAAAAACATTTATATGTGAAGAGGAATGTTGGCCAGGATTCCATTCATTTAAGACAAAGTCATCAGTGTTTAAAATTATTCATGATGAAGGCAAGGAAGCTCAAGTTCTGAAAGAAATATTTGCTTTATGAGGCAGTTTCTCTGCAGAGACCTCATTTATCTTCCCAAATTTAAAGTCACTTAGCAATTCTAAAGATTGATTCTGACTTAACTACATTACTTTGAATATATTGTGACTTAGTAAAATTATATAAGTGCCCCAAGGAGGAAGAGCACTGCTCTGGGGATTCATGATTACCAGTGGGAGAAAGAGGAGTGTGGGGATAGGATAAACTGCCCCAAATCCACATAAATAGATGAGTAAGGACAAAATGGGCCAACATTCCATCCCACTGGGAAAAGAATCAGAAAGAAATTCCACCAACTAGGGAAGTATAGAGACTAGTATTTATTGCAAGCCCTGCTTTTGGGGGGACTTTAAGGGTTGCTGCCCTTAGAAGCCTCTGAAGCTTTCATAAAGCACTTGTAAAGGTGGACAGTATTTTGCCTTTTATATAATTTCAGCAAGCCAAATTAAAAAAAATATTTTTTTAATGTTTATTCATCTTTGAGAGAGAGAGAGAGAAAGACAGAGGGTGAGTGGGGGAGGGGCAGAGAAAGAGGGAAACACCGAATCTGAAGCAGGCTCCAGGCTTCGAGCTGTCAGCACAGAGCCCAACACGGGGCTCGAACTCACGAACTGTGAGATCATGACCTGAGCCGCAGTTGAACGCTTACCCGACTGAGCCACTCAAGTGCCCCTCAGCAAGCCGAATTTTAAATATATCAGTTGCTCTGTCTTTAGCTATCAGAGATCCAGACTCTGTTGAAGCTGACGACTATGGTCCACCAAGGAAGTAACTTTGTAAGCGGAAGGGGAATAAAAGGTGCCTCCACCTCAAGATGGAGGTTAGGATAAATTAGGCACTGGTTAAATGAACGATGTATCCCATCGGTAGAGTACTGTGCAGCTGTTAAAAAAGAAACTGTGTCTGTACTGGTATGGAATTCTTTCTAAGATACGTTGTTAAACGAGAAAAGCAAAACCATATATTTAGTATACTACCGTTTTGGGAGGAAGAAATTAAAAATGAATATTTGATTTTATATCCATATTTCTGGGAAAACTAAAGATATTGGTTGCCTCTGGACAGCTAGGTAAATGTATTACCTAATGAAAAGTGACTTTTTCAAATAGAAAGAATGAAACTTTAAAGAGTCAAAGAGGCAAAAGCAAGTGAATATGGGAAATTGGTCTCCAAATAAGAACTGGCTTTGGTTATACAGGTTTCCTTGCAAACAGCCTTGACTCGCCCTCTGTAAAATCTGTCGTGATGTTCTCACCACCCTCTATGCTTTCTGTTCTAGCTCCCTAGTCAGGTGTTAGCATCCCTTCATGCTTTCAGTACTTTATTCAGACTGACTTCCCCACCTCCCACCCCACATCACCCACTGCCACACGTGCACAAGTCTGGAGAGTCGTCTCTTTAATCCTTTAGAATTAAAAATGTACCTCCTCCCAAATATACACTATTCGACTGTAATCCATGTGTCTATCAATATGTCTGATATTTTTCCTATTCACTTCTCAATCTTAATGATATATACGGTCTCCACTACTAAACTGGGTGTGTCAGCTGAAATCCCTACCTAACGGTGCTGGTAGAAATGCTTGCCTTTTGTGGACAAAATATGATGAGGATTTTTGACGAAGCCAGATACAATAATGGGTAATGGCAATAAACCTTACTGTAAAGCAGTTGGTACTAGATTAAGCATGTAAGCCCATTGAAGCAGTCGTCTGGGCTGATGCTCTGAGGTTCAGAAAACCTGACTGTGGGCTTTCTCTGTGTTATGTGCTCGTATTCAGGAGCCAAGACCACCAGCAGCACCTCTGGCGACTGGGCGACCTGAGCACGCAGAGGGGGTCAGCCTGCCTGCAGCTTCAGAGCACCATGCAGGACAGGGAACTGTTACCATGGTCATTATTAGTGTGCCGCATTGCTCTTGGCTCCTTAAATTGCTAGTTCCCTTGAATGCTGTCCTTCCCGCCTCCCCTGCCCTCTAGAATCAGGTTGAAATGTGTATGTTGTATTAGCCAAAGTTATCTTGGAAGAAGATACAAAATAAAGGACAAGTGTCTTTAAGGGAAAACCCTTCCCCCTATCGCCACCCCGAACCCCAAAGCCATCTAGGGACTGACTTAAGAAACTAAGGCATCTGTATCATCATCCTTTCCAGGGCTGAAGCAGAAATGTCTCCTCCCCTCACTTAACCTTGGCAGTCGCAAGCCAGCGTTTCATTTTCTCTGCTGCAGTCCAGGAAGGCAGGAATAATCACATGGCCACACAGCTAGAGACTGTCAGCCCAACTTGGCGTATCACCTTTCCAAACACCTTTGCAATTAGGAAGAGACAGGCAGCTCCTAACTGGGTCACGCTCTTCATAGCTGTATCTGTGCATTAGAGGCGACCGTGGGGAAGAACTCCCAGGGCTGCCTCTGTTGTACATGTTTTTCGTTGGGTTGCAGTTTAATAAACCTTTTAAGTTGTCCCTGAAATCGTCAGTGTAAGTTCCAAGGGAATGCTCATGTCTTCCAACATGTAGGGCAATCAGAGCTGTGATCAAACTATAATGCTGACTCCTCACACCCCCCAGCTATTCAGTTATTCACCCCCACCCGCTAGGACTGAGCACTGTCCAGTTCAGCATTTCTTTCATCTGAGTTGTCTCTGTTCGTTAGGGTGACACGTTCATGGGGGAACTAGTATTGTCCACATAAGGGTTCAAGTAGACCCAGTGTGTATAGGGAAAATATCATCGGGCTGTAAGTCAAGAGACCTAGATTCTAGACCTAGTTCTGCTGCCAGCTAGCTGTGTGACCCTGGGCGGGTTTTTAACTTCTCTAGATTTCACACTTTTCTCTGAGGCTTCCTCCAGTTCTACGATTATCTGATTCCAAGTGGGTATCTGGGCCCTTATCCCTCCAGAACTCTCCCTTCTTCTGTTTGACTGTTGTGGTAAATAATTTTATGTAATGTAGCTTCTGACGTTATAGTCACACAGACTCAGCATATGTTCTTTCTACTGTTGAATTGTCCAGTTATGGACCATACCAGAGAGTAAACTGGGGACCTGGCACAACTCGGATTCTGCCTGGACTTTCCAAAAGGCTGAAGGATACCCCGTTTTTGAGAGCCAGTTGAGCCCACTTCTGCCCTATCCCAACCTAGTAGAAATCACCCAATCTCAAGTCCATCTGCTGTTCAGGCAGCCGGGCCACACTTGTTCCACATTTGGAAACATAGACCTTCTCCAGGGTGAGTTCATGTTCCATGTAGACATCTTTCAGATTAGAAACTAGAATCCCAGCCATCAATCAATTAGCATCATCACACGAGAGAGACCCAGATTCCAATACCAATACCTGGTCTACATGGGGCGGTCAGACCTGGGCGGGGCGCTGGGGGTGGGGAGATGTTCTGCTTGCTGTGATTTAATTATGACTTCCTGGTTCGGGGATGTGGAAGCAAATATGAATAAGCCAACTCTCAGGACCAGCTGTCAAGCACATGGCTTGTAATCTGCTGTCACCCTGCTTGTCCCAAGAGCTCTCAGTTTGACCGTTCACCAGCTAGTCAAGTATTTGTTTCCTCCACTGCTCTGATTCACACCCCTGGGACCTGAGGGTCTTGGATGGGGAAAGGGCACCCCAGCTAGGTGGTTTGCTGGCTGCTAGCATCCCAGTGGTTTGAGTTACAGTGACTCAGCAGCCCTGGTTTTTCCCCCCTATAGGACAAATGGTGTCAGAGCCCTCTCCAAGTGAGATGGAATGTAATCTCTAACTGTTCTGTCAAGAGATGGCATTTGGAATGAGGCATTCCTGCTGATGGCCTCCCAAGGCCCCTATTCTACAACCACTTAGTACCTCTTTAATGAGTTTTTCACTAAAAATTGTCAAGAGTTCTCACTGACATCCTTGGATATTATTATTTTAGTTAATGGCTTATTTAGAGGAAAAGGCCTGTCTTCTTGGGGAGAAGGATGGGCACGTGAATATCAAGAGGACTCAACATTAGGCACTCTGCCCTGAGAGAATGGAAGGAACTGGGAAAGAGAAAAAGAGGCTAGTCATCAGTGATGATGGAAGTGTGGGATTGATGTGAAATGCAGGAAAAGGAATGGTTAATAAGCAAGTGCTCCTGTTTATCTAATACTAAACAGGTTTTGATCCATTTCTTAGAATACATTTCTCAGAACATACTGCAAAAGGTAATTCTCAGGCACAATTTGAGAGCATCCAGTTTCTTCTGATCTGATTCTGTGTCCACTGGGCAATCTTCTGAGGCGAATTGAGTTTCCTTCATAGATTTTCCAACTGACAAGCATAATAACCAGCTGTTATCATTTTAGTTCTCTTAACAGTTACTATTCTCGTGGTAAATTGGCCTGCTGATTTCTGTTCCTTCCCTGGGCAGTTTAGTTAGCGGGAATCAGTTCTTCCTGGGTCAGCAGGGAAAATCAAGTGTCTAGACCCACAAGGCGGAGTTTTTTTTAAAGCCTAGAAGTTCTTCAGTCATGCAGAGTTTCCACCTCCTCCTTGAGCAGTTAAACCACATCTCACGAACCTCCACTGAAATAGCTTCTGCTTCAGTCTTTCAGTTCCAAGGGACATTTGTTCCTCCTTCACCCTAACTCACATCCCGGTGCAAGATGAGAAAGCTGGCTCTTCCTGCCCTCCTGGGCAGCCGTCCCCCTCAAGCCAGAGGCTTTGAACACCAAGGTGTCGCCTACAGCTTTGTTCTAGCCTCCGTCACACAGATCCTCAGCTATCTGTATCCCTCCACCCCCATCCTCACCCTCAGATTCTAGAAAACACCAATAAACTGTTCTTTGCGCTGCTAACTCACCTCAGCCGTTATCTTGTGGCATCCCTTCATAAGAATATAAAACAATTCAATCTAAAGAGATCAGGCAGGGGTGCCTGGGTGGCTCAGTAGATTAAGCATCCAACTCTAGATTTTGGCTCAGGTCATGATCTCACGGTTTGTGAGTTCAAGCCCCGCTTCGGGCTCTGTGCTGACAGTGTGGAGCCTGCTTGGGATTCTCTCTCCCTCCCTCTGTTTCTGACCCTCCCTCTCTGTCCCTCCCCCACACTCACTCTCAAAATAAATAAACTTAAAAAACAAAATAAAGAGATCAGGTGACTTCATCAGGGTCACACAGCAAGGTGGTGGAGGAAGAGCTGGGACCAGAGCTCAGGTCTTGTGACTCGAAGCACAGTTTTCCTACCACATCCCCTTGCACCTCCGCATTGCTCTGGTATTTGTGTCTGCTGACCTTGGCATATACCTCCTGACATGGAGGTGACAGAGGAGAAGTGAAAGGTCAAATGCAGAAGAAAATTAAAGGAAAGAACTGAAGTTACAGGAGTGAAATCCGCAGAGAAGGCACACTGACTCTAGTTCAAGTTCACACTGCTTCTGGATCAATCTAATCTGACGTTTAGAGGGAACACTTCATTGCTAAGTGATAAGTAAAAATCCTTTTCTTTCCTCCAGGGTTTACCTCACTTAAGAGTGTGTCTGAAAAAAGGGTATGTCTATAAGCAATAGCAGTGTATATCCATGCCACTCGATCAGGTTTGAGGACAGATGGGAGAAAAAGGCAGTGGAAATGGCCTAGCCCTCCCTGGCTTGTTTTTCATGAGAACCCCACACGATAGCCAGTGTTTAACAGTAAATGTGTCAGAAAAAGAGAAAAGGGCAAGAGAGAAGAGATTTTCTGCTGAGGTCTGGAAGAAGAAAAACAAAAAAGGCTGAACTAGGGAGATAGGGGCCACTGTTATCCTGAGGGCACAGTTGGCAAAGGCAAAGTGGCCAGTGGAAAGCCTGGAGGGAGGAGGGGCCAGGAGCTCATCCGTGCAGGTACTTAGCTGTCAATCAGTAACCAAAGGATGAAGCCTTAGTGTACGGACACAAGCCTCCTTATTCCCCACCTCCCATTGTTTTGCTGCCTGCTTATTCCCCTGACTTTTTATCATCAGATTCTTTCCTGCCAGCAGAAAATGCCAAGAAGGAGACTATTGTAATTTCAGGCATTCTTTGGTTTTTTTCAAGGCACTCTTACGGTAATAATTTATTAGGAAAGCCACCAGTGCCTGTTCTAGACCATTAGAATCCCATCCTTAAATATCATGTAGATTTTCACCTTTTAAATTTTTACTGTGGTGGGGGCACCTGAGTGGCTCAGTCGGTGAAGCATCCAACTTTGCTCAGGTCATGATCTCGCAGTTCATGGGTTCAAGCCCCGTGTCAGGCTCCATGCTGACAGCTCAGAGCCTGGAGTCTTCTTCTGATTCTGTGTTTCTCTCTCTCTCTCTCTCTGCCCCTCCCAGGCTCACACTCTGTTTCTCTCTCTGAAAAATAAATAAACATTTAAAAAAATTAAAAAATAAAAATAAATTTTCACTGTGGCAAAATATATATTAACATAAAAGATGCCAAGTAAGCCATTTTTAAGTGTACAAGTCACTGGCATTAATTACATTCATACTGTTGTACAATCATCACCACTATTTCCAAAACTTTTCCATCACCCCAAACAGAAAACCTGTACCCACTGACCACTAACTTCCTGCTCCCCCTGCCCCCAGCCCTGGTAACCCCTAATCCGCTTTCTGTCTCTATGAACTTAATATCAGTCATTCTTACTTAACTATATATACCTCCTAAAATGTAGCAGCAGTAGAAAAGAAAGGACCCTGAGCTGAAAAGGAAAGGGGGTTTGGGGCTAAAAACCGAATTATCATTTTCTTAAATATGACTTAAATATAGTTGAGAACTTTTTATTATGACCGAGTACTTCTATCCTCCCAGACTGAGTACTTCTGTCTCCCCAGAGAAAGCAAAACAAAAGTCCTTCTGTTGTGCTAATTCAGCACCTTTCTTTCTTCTTTCAGTGACCATGCAGCAGGTGGCCAGGACAGTGGCTAAAGTGGAACTCTCAGACCACGTGTGTGATGTGGTGTTTGCACTCTTTGACTGCGATGGTGAGTGGCGCCCTCTGAAGCCAGGCAGGAAAACTGAGCCTGCCTGCCCTTGCTGTAGACACTGTTTATAATGGAGCCTAGCAGACAGTCCCAGGGTACTAATACCGACCTCTTCAACTTACCCCTTTCTCACAGCAACAGCTTGGCCCTCAGCCTCATGACATTGAGAAACGTAACCCCAGGTCCTGGTTTGTGTTTTCCATTTCTTCTTATAATTCCAGTTTGCCTGTGGGCTGAAGTTAATTTATGACCACAAAGATCTTAAAAATGGAAACAAAAATATTAGACCCAACTTTGCTGCTTAGTAGATTAGGAGCACACGATTCGCAGTTATCTGAATGTGTCTAGAAAGAAGGTGGTGCCAGGTGTCTGGGTGGCTCAGTCAGTTGAGCATCCAACTTTGGCTCAGGTCATGATCTCGTAGTTGGTTGGAGCCCCGCATTGGGCTGTCTACTGTCAGCGTGGAGTCCACTTCAGATCCTCTCTCCCCTTCTCTGTGCCCCTCCCCAACTCATGTGCACACTTGTGCACACACTCTGTCTCTCAATAAATAAACATTAAAAAAAGAAAAGAAAGAAAAGAAGGTGGTATTGATCCCTCCAAGGCACATTTCAGTCATTCACATTCCATGCTAGCCATCCAGCTCGCAGCGGTCTGCTGTGTCTGTGACCACTCCGTAGTTTAGCCCGGTTCAAAGATCCTGGTTCTGCTCTAGAATCGTTTCTCAGCTGTTGTGCCTGACACAATACTACTACTAATATTCACAATAGAGGCTTACACTTTCTTTCAGTGCTTACTAAGAGCCAGGCATTGTGCTAAGCTGCTCGTGCAATCCTCTGACATAGGAAGTCTTATTCACCACATTTTCCAGATAAGGAAGCTGAGACTTGAGAGGTGAGGTAATTTTCCCAGGATCACATAGGTGGTAGTAGATAGCATAACCAGGATTTGAATCAAACCGGTGCTGCCTCCCTCTGTCCTATAGGACGTCCACTGTTTGTTTCACAGCCAGGGTTCATTATTCATCTCCCTCTAGGAAGCGAGGCTAATGGAATCCAGGAACCAGGTCAGAAGTCCCCGCCTCTGTGAACCTTTGTTCTGGTCCCAGCATAATGAATCACTCCGGCGTTTTCGTTCCTTGTTTCAATTTGTTGTCATTACTGCATGTGACACTCTATTTCTGCATATGTGACCTAACTTCCCTATTAAATTGTGAGCTTTTTTAAAAGTTTTTATCTTAATTCCAGTGAGTTAACATACAGTGCATTATGAGTTCCAGGTGTACAATGTAGTGATTCAACACCTCCATACACCGCCCAGTGCTCATCACAAGTGCCCTCCTTAATCCCCATCACCTATTCCACCCGTCCCTCCACCCCCTCCTCTCTGGTAACCACAAGTTTGTTCTCTATAATTAAGAGTCTATTTCTTGCTTGTCTCTCTCTGTATATGTATATTTTTTTTCCCTTTGCTTGTTTGTTTTGTTTCTTAAGTTCTACATATGAGTAAAATCATATGGCATTTGTCTTTCTCTGACTAACTAATTTCATTTAGCATCATACTCACTAGCTCCATCCATTTGTTGCAAATGGCAAGATTCCATTCTTTTTTAAGGCTGAATAATATTCCTGTGTGTGTGTGTGTGTGTGTGTGTGTGTGTGTGTATACATACACACACACTACATCTTCTTTATCCATTCATCAGGCGATGGACACTCGGGCTGCTTCCATATTTGGCTATTGTAGATAATGCTGCTATAAACTGTGAACTTTTTAAGGGTAGTTACAAGTCCCCTGTTCACCTTTGAACCCCTCCCTAGGACCTCGAGTAAGTACTTTGCACATAACAGGTGTTCATTAACTTAAGTTACTGAAGTTATTAAGCTGAACTTGAGTTATTTAAACCTCCCATCTGCACCCACAACCTAGGTCTGAGTCAAAGAAAACTCCAGGGTTAGGACAAGAAGATGGCCTCACCTTCAGGTAGGCATGGGTTATTCTCTAGTGCTGCCATGTCCAATATGATACCACTAGTTAAGTGTGACTATTTAAACGTTTCTCATCAAGGACCGTTCTAATGGACAGCACTGCTCTAAAGAGGTTAACTTTCCTCAGATTTTGTTTTTACTCATCACTTTTAGGTGGTTTGAATTTTTTCCCAAAAACATGTCATTTTATAATTTTTGAAGCCAGAGAGCTGATCTGTGAAGTAAATATGGGAAAAAAGGCAACCAGCCTCACAGTTTCCCTGTTCTCCTAGGAAGGCCTGGGAAATGAAATTTTATTTTCCAGCCTTTCAGAAGGAGGTTCTGTCGATGTCTACTTGCATCACCTTTAGAAAATCGTTTAACATCTCTGGGGCTTATTTTCTTAATCTACTGTCAGTATCTACTTGAATCACCCTTAGAAAATCATTTACATCTCTGGGGCTTATTAATCTGCAGAAAAAGGAAGTATCTATTAAGTTTAAAAGGCACTGTTCTCTCTACCAGTGCTAGAGCTTAGGTCAAAATGCTAAAGGACATTGAATTCTCAGATTTGTTCACCACAGAATTCAGAGTTGCACTCACAGATCACACATGTGCACAGATGACGTTCAGTCATATACCTGCTTCCAAAGTAACAGGAGCCATTCAAATTGGCCTTAGGGGAAGCAGGAAGCAAATCCCACGGTAGTCTAAATGGCGTCACATTTTTTTTTGTCGTAAGCTTTTTATTATAAAAATATTAATAATCTTATTTAGACCTTTTTGTTCTTTTAATTACATTCTTTATTTTATTTTATTTAAGTTTATTTGTTTGTTTATTTATTTATTTATGAATGAGAGAGAGAGAAGAGAGAACACAACAAGCAGGGAAGGGGCAGAGAGAGAATCCCAAGCAGGCTCCAATCTGTCAGCACAGAGCCCGACTCAGGGCTTGAACTCACAAACTGCGAGATCATGGCCTGAGATGAAACCAAGAGTCAGATACTTAACTGACTGAGCCACCCAGGTGCCCCTTAATTACATTCTTTTTTTTTTCAATGATTTTTTTAAATTACATTCTTAATAAACCATATAATTGATTACTTTTCAGCCAGCCAGGCTACTTTTTAACTCTTTATATTGAAGTATAAAATACATACTGAAAAGTACAAATATCATAAGTATACAACTTGCTAAATTAAAAAAAAACTGAACACACTTGTGTAACCAGTATTACCCAGAAACAGCACATTAGCGGGACCACAGGGCCCCCTGGTGCTGCCTTCCAGTCACTTCCTCTCCCAAGGGCAATCACTTTCCTGACTTGGAATACCATAGATTACGTCTCCCTGGGTTTGCTTATTTGTTTGATCCTGCTGTGAGGTATCACTGAGGCTGTCCATACTCTCTTCAGCCAGAAAACATGAGCCAGTTTAGGTTTTCAGGTTCTCTCTATAGAAGTAAACCATGTATTCTTACTTTCCACTCTCTTCCCAGACTGATCATTAGTAAAAGTCCATTTGCTGGTTTCCTGTTGTCTTACCACTGCCAGTAATGGGTCATTCTTTTCATCAGGAGACACTTACCCCTGGGCATGTAGCCAAAGGGTAACTGTCCTCCACTATTGAAGTGGTTACTGTTCTGTGTGGCTGAAGAGATTGACCTTTGGTTAAACCAGATGTTCTCCAAGTTCCTTTCCAGAACCGAGAGTCTGCCACCGAAGAAGGTAGAATGGGAGGCCATGAGAAAATGGGCTTACCCCAAAGCCAGATTTTGACTTTGGTTTTTGCCATGAAAACCCTCCATCATCATCTCTCACCTAGACAACAGTCTTCCTGACTGACTCCTGTACTCCAGTTGTGCCTCTCTCCAGTCCCATCCCCACATAGCCAGCCAGGGAGATTCCACAGTGGAAATCTAACTCCATCTCACTTACCTACTTCCAGTCCTTTCCTGGGTCTCCACCACCTAGAAGATGAAGCACAAACCCTTTCATGAAAATACAAGACCTTTGGGGACCTCTGTCCTGCCTGCCTCTTCTGCTTACTTGTCCCCATCCCCGTGTCCAACAATTCCTAACTACTTGTAGTTCAGCAGCCATGTTGCTCCCTGCCTGAGCCTTTGCTTATGTGAATATCACTACCTAGAGTGCCTCCCCCACCGCACTCCCCTTTACTTGGCCAATTCCTGCTCATCCTTTGGGATTCAACTTAGGAGTCACCTCCAGAAGGTCTTTAGTGCTCTGTTCTTGCACCACCTCCAGCCTGGGTTCCATGTCTTCCTCTGTGCCCCCATAGCATCTTCTGTCTACCCTGTTATGGCACTTACCATAGTGTTGAAATAATGTATTGGTCTCTCCCACAACCTGGGAGTATTTCAAGGAACAAAGTCTTACTTATGTCTTTATTCTCAACTCCTAGCATAGAACCTGACCTATAATATATTCTCACTCAACTTTTGTCACACTACACTAAACTGTCACTGAGTTGTAACCAGAAACATCAAGGAAGGAGCAAACCATTCATCTTAAGCCAAAAGAATTGAATTTAGCTGTGAGATTGCACATGGTGTGAACAATGGAATTTTCTCAGTGTCTTTGTTCCAAGGCCTCCACTTATCTCTGTTGTGTTTGCCTCTTCCTCTAGGCAATGGGGAGCTGAGCAATAAGGAATTTGTTTCCATCATGAAGCAGCGGCTGATGAGAGGACTAGAGAAGCCCAAAGACATGGGCTTCACCCGCCTCATGCAGGCCATGTGGAAATGTGCACAAGAAACTGCCTGGGACTTTGCTTTGCCAAAACAGTAACCAAAACTGCAAGGGGGCCTCCTCCTCCACCCAAGTCACCCTGGCCCCTTGAGCAGAGCCTTGACACAATCCTTCCTGCTGCTGCTTCTGGAAGTAGTGCTCCCTTCCTCCTGGGAATGATCTCGGGATTCAACCAGTCTTCCCTCTCCACCCTTCCCCTGTCCCAGCATCTCTGCTCGGCTCTGATTCTGCCCAGTGATTATCCACCTAGGTTCTCAAAAACCTGAACAAGTCCTCAAAGTTCAGACTTTTGGCACCTTCATCAGCACCATGCATTCAGGCCACCCTATGGATAGAGAATGCAAGGAACCATCCATGTACCTGCCAACCCTGGGAAACACCCAGTTCTCGAGTCATTCTTGCTGTGGATTCACATTAAGAACATTCCGGCTTTTCCTCCTGCTGGTATTCTTAAGCCACAAGTTGGGAAGACCTCTGAAAGGCAAAAGGAAGTCTGAGATGAATGGTCAGGAGGAAGAGCCGGGCATCCTGAGCTGGTGGGAAGCCTGAGCCAGAGGAAGGATCCATGTCGGTCCCCAGGGTGGCTCTGAGGCCTGCTCCGAGAAGGTGATGTGCACGGTGGGAATGCAGCAAGATTTGGAATTTAAAGTAGCTGCTTCATGGCTCTCCACTCCTGTCTTTTCCTCCCAGGCTTCCTAAGAGGACTCCACCATGACTCCGTGCCTAATGAGCAGTAGTGATTGAGTTCATGTTCCCTGCAAGTGCCATTTCCCCTCCAGGAATGTGCCTCTAAAGCCGAGGCCTGGCTCAGAGCCTGTCTGCCCTCTGTCTTAAACACTTGTAAAATATCACTTTAATTATAACAGTTTGCAATAAACTCCCCCCGCAAAGGCTCGTCTCTTTTATTTTAGGATCCTCTGGGGTGCTTTTCATTTCATTTCTCCACTGGGTTTAGACCCTGCTAGCAGCGGACCTGTTTTCTTTCTACCACAGCCTGGTTCTTCCTGTTGAAAGGCAACTTTAGGCACAAACAAAAAGTGAGGGCATTTGGAGGTTAATGATGGCATTGTGCCTGCACAGTTTGGATGTCATTTCATCTTGGGCCAGGTACATAGTCCTTGATCTCTCCTACCCCACGATTAGGAACTAAGATGGGTGGAGGAGTATATGAGAAATCATCCGGTGTGGTGGATCTAAATTTAAGAGCCACAGCAACCAGTGTTTTATATGGACTCAGCTCTCACTAACTCGGTGTGGCCTTGAACAAGCAAGTAATTTTCCATCGGGTTCCTCAACTGTAAAATGACCAGGTTGAGCGTAATGGGCTCTAAGTTTTCTTCCAGGTCCCAAAAGCCTCTCCTTCAGTTCTCCTCCAGAACCTTCAGGTAATTCTCCCTGGCATCAGAGTGTCTCGAGTCTAATGCAATAAAACAACCACACCAAAAACCCAGTGCTTCCTGTGAGGCCTGGAAGCTGCTAGGGAGTGTTTATCGGCCAAATAAGAGCAGAGGCCTGGGTCTGCACCTGTGGCTCCACAAGGACAGTACCAACCCCAGTGTTTCCTCTAGAGCAATGTAACAAGTTGATTTCCAACATCCTTTCTGGGAACAGGTTAGATTCTCTCTCAAAGGAGCTTGCCACTCACCCACCTCATTTACCTTCCACTCTTTCCTTTCTTGGGATATGTATACCTGGTACCCAGGTGGAGGCATCAGCACAATGTAAGCTTTTCTTAAATTTGTCCCGGAACCCCCAAATCACCTTTTCTGCAACCCTCGTTTCTCCAGCCTGGAAGAGGAGTCCCATTCAGAGCCTTTATGGGGCATTTATTCCCCTCCAAGAAGAGATCTGCTGCTTGGCCTGGGTTCACTGAAGCGGGAGAGCCAGAGCACAGCAGGAGAGGGTAAAGATCTTACCTACATCTTGAAACCCAAGGTGAAGAGCAGCCACTTATCACAGGTACATGGAACTCCAACTTTAGCTCCTGGAAGTGCCTGAGGAAGCACAGGAGGTCCAGGTGCTCAAGAAGACAGGATGGCCACACTTTGGCACAATCAGGTAAGTGTGCAGGTGAGAGGTACAAGCTAAGTCACCCAGAAGAGCCCAGGGTCCCCTACCCTGGAGGAGGATGTCCTTGAGCAAGGCGGCATGTGAGCAGGCGTGAGAGGATTTCAGTAGGCAGCATTTGGGGTAGGCTGGAAGCACTGGGGTATACAAAAGGCTGATTTGTGCTTCTCTTTTTATTCAGATTGTTTCTTCTACCTAAATAGAATAACCTTCCCCTCTTTCTTCAAGACTCCACTCCAGCTGTTCCCTACTTAAGAAGCCCTTGTGGACCCTCTTCCAGACAAGATTAGTAGTCCCTCCTCCCCCCTCCCAAGGATCATTGGCCCACCCCTAACACCACTGCTGTAATCCATGTAATCTTTGTGAGACTGTCACCCACAAAGTTCAGACCCAGAGCAGTGACATGGTCAACGAAACGGTCCACCACCAAAAGCTAATTTTAAAATAACTCTTGGACAGGGGCACCTGGGTGGCTCAATCGGTTCAGCTTCTGACTTCAGCTCAGGTTATGATCTCACGGTTTGTGAGTTCGAGCCCTGCATCAGGCTCTCTGCTATTAGCACAGAACCTGCATGAGATCCTCTGTCTCCTTCTCTCTCTGTCCCTCCCCTGCTCAAACTCTCTCAAAAATAAAAGCATTAAAAAATATAGGGGCACCTGAGTGGCTCAGTCAGTTGAGCATCTGACTTCGGCTCAGGTCATGATATCATAGTTCGTGAGTTCGAGCCCCACGTCAGCTTCTGTGCTGACAGCTCAGAGCCTGGACTCTGCTTCGGATCCTTAGTCCCCCCTCACTCCCTGCCCCTCCCCCACTCTCTCTCTGTCAAAAATAAATAGACATTTAAAATAAATAGCTCGTGGGGCGCCTGGGTGGCGCAGTCGGTTAAGCGTCCGACTTCAGCCAGGTCACGATCTCGCGGTCCGTGAGTTCGAGCCCCGCGTCAGGCTCTGGGCTGATGGCTCGGAGCCTGGAGCCTGTTTCCGATTCTGTGTCTCCCTCTCTCTCTGCCCCTCCCCCGTTCATGCTCTGTCTCTCTCTGTCCCAAAAACAAATAAAAAACGTTGAAAAAAAAAAATTTTAAATAAAATAAATAGCTCGTGGACAATGTAAAAGTGATATGAGCAGTGCCTCAGTAAATTCCTCTCACATACCCACAGCCATTCTCTATGTTTGCTGCTGTTCTCTAATTCTTTAAGACACAAAAAGAACTCTCTAGTTCTAGCCCTTAGGCTTCAGGGAGGGAAAGAAAGGTAGAGAGGACCCAGGCTACTGGGCTTCCTTGTGACCCTAAGCTCAGCATCATCCATGAGGACAAGCAGAAAGAATGTGGAGAGACAAGGTTACTAAGGAAAATGGGCTTAAGAACATGCATGCTCTTCAAAAATCATATTCATAGCTTTTAATACCTCACCCAATTTTAGCTCTGGTTGGAGTATACGCACTTGAACTGAATGGGAGTCTAAGACAAAAGAAATCCAGGCAACAGCTGCTACCAGACAGGGAAGAAGGGACAGCAGCATAGGAGCCAGGAGCCAGGTCCCCCAACTGGAGCATCCTCTCCAAGCCTGAGCACAGCCCAAGCCAGGTTATGTGCCCTCAAGATGCTCAGAAAGGGAAGGAGGAAGAGTCAAGAGTTCAGCTTTCAGGCTTCAAGTGCCACCTGCTGGCAAGAAGGCTCAGCACAGGGATTCTGGTGTGGAGCAGGTAAGGGGAGGCAGCTTGAGTCCAGCCTAGCTCCAGCCCTACTCCTGAAACGAGGCCTCCCAGGAACCTGGATGGCATGGAGCAGGGTGGAATGAACAGCCAGAGATTGACCCTAACCATGAAGAGAGACACTATGGATATGATTATAATTGAGAAGAGAAAAGGAGCGATGCTTGTGGATTGTTCTCTGTGGTTCAGAATGGGAATTTTTACCAGCAAATGAGAGGGTGTGAGCTGCTCTATTCATTCCACAACTCTTTGCTGCTCACCTGCTATGTGCCAGGCACCACCATTCACATGGTTCCAAAACCCAGCCAAGGAGTTTGTATTCTAGAGAAAGGAAACAAGGTTAAGTACATACTGGTATGAGAGCACTTAGAAAAGCAGAAGGGCCACCCAATGCAGATTTGGGAGCTCAAGGCAGGCTTGCAGAGGAAACGATTTATTTTTAAATCAAAAAACCCACTAAGGTCTGCATGTTGAGTAGGAGCTAACATCAGGGGAGGGGGCCCAAGCAGAGGCTGCAGTGCATGCAAAGGTTCCAAGGCCAAAAAAAAAAAAGCATGTTTCTGGGAACTGAAATTCTGGGGAGCATCCAGGACAAACCAGGAAGTGATTTTGTGACCCAAGAATTAATATAACAGTCTTCACAACAACAAAAAAAAGATTAAAAATGCATTTGAGGATTTTAAACCACACTTCTGGGTTATAGGAAAAAATCATGCTGGAAATTTTTAAATGCTTAGGACTGAGCATGATAGGGGTGTCTGGGTGGCTCAGTGGGTTAAGCGTCTGACTCCAGCTCAGGTCACGATCTCCCTGCTCATGAGTTTGAGCCCCACATGGTGCTCTGTGCTGACAGCTCAGAGCCTGGAGCCTGCTTTGGGTCCGGTGTCTCCCTGTCTCTCTCTGCCTCTTGCCTGCTCACATTCTGTCTCTCTCACTCAAAAATAAACATTAAAAAAATGTTTTTAAAGAACTGAATATAATGAAAATACTAAATATTAAGACTTGTGGGACACAGCCAAAGGGAAACTTAAAACTCCTTAACAACTCCCATACTTATTTACAGATTATAGGATGATGATATGCTAAGCATCTGCCTCAAGAAGTTGGAGGAAAAAAAAAAGATCAAGATCATAACCCAAAATAAAAAATAAAAAGAGCAAAAATAAATAATATTAGAAAATTTAGATGCATATAACTAGAGACTACAGAAGTTTAAAAATAGGAATATTGGGAACAACTTTATGCCAATTTGAAATGGATAGTTTCCTAGAAAATATAACTTAACAGACACAAGAAAAAATTAAGAATCTGAATAGACTATAATAAACTGAATCAGTAACTTTAAATCTATTTATAACAAAAAACACCAAACCCAGATGACTTTACATGAGAGGGGGGAAAAATGGAATGAGATCCTGTAGGACCTTGTAAGCCCCAGTAAGGAGTTTGGACTTTATCTTATTATAATTGGGAGCCACTGAAGGATTTTAAGCCAGAAGATGATGTAATGAGCTTTGCATTTTGGAATGATGACTTTGCCTGCAATGCCACAGATGAATTGGAGTGGGATCCAGGTTGGAGACTGCTATAATAACCCAGTTAGCAGATGCTGGATGCCTAGATTAGGGGGAATGGCTGCAGAGTTGGAGTCCCTAACAGAATTGGGAGATGTCAGGTCAGGCCCGAGGGCTCGGGTGGGGGCATGTAAGTTGGAGGCTGGTGAGGGAGGGGGAATAATTAAGGGTGACACCAGATTTCTGTTTAGATAATGGAGTGTATGGTGCTCTTCAGTGGGACTGGGAAACAGGGAACCAGGTGTGGCTGGAGGAAGATGTGGCTTTTCTGACATGCTGAGGTGCCTGAGAGACATCCCGGTAGAAATATCTAATGGGTTGTCAGATACAAGAGTCTGGACCCAGGAAAGGGGTCTAGGGTGGAGATACGATTTAGTAATCTCCTAAAAATCTGGGTTCTCCCAACTTCAAGGCCAGCTAACCACAAACGCATAAAGTCTGAATCGGTTTCCCCGCTGTGAAATACTAACCCCAGCTCCATCTCTTCCCCAAGGGAAACTGGGAGTAGAGACCATCAAAGTGAAAGGACTTTGAATCAAAGAACCCATACTTGGTGGGTTATCTATGCGGGGACAAGTTTGGTAGAAAGGGTTTCAAGTGCACTGTGCCCTCCTTCCAGCCTCCAGCCTCCGGCCTCACTTGGTGTCAAGAGCTGCTTTTCCTGTAGGGAGAAGAAAAGAGAGAGCAAAGGACTACAGTGGAGATCCAAAGATGCTATAAATACTCACGTGTTCATTCAACAAATAATGTGTTGAAACTCAAACTGAATATTCAATCGTGTATCAGTCATTCACATGCAGGTGAATTTTCACCATCTTTGCTGTAAAGTTTAGGTTTTCTTTTTTTTTTCTTTCTTTTTTAAAAAATTGTTTTAGGGGCGCCTGGGTGGCTCAGTCGGTTGAGTGTCCGACTTCGGCTCAGGTCGTGATCTCGCGGTCCGTGAGTTCGAGCCCCGCATCGGGCTCTGTGCTGACAGCTCAGAGCCTGGAGCCTGCTGCGGATTCTGTCTCCCTCTCTCTCTGCCCCTCCCCTGCTCACGCTCTGTGTCTCAAAAATAAACATTAAAACAATTTTTTTTTATTTTTTTTTAATGTTTACTTTTGAGACAAAGAGAGACAGAGCATGAAAGGGGGAGGGTCAGAGAGAGAGGGAGACACAGAATCCGCAGCAGGCTCCAGGCTCTGAGCTGTCAGCACAGAGCCCGACGCAGGGCTCGAACTCACGGAACGTGAGATCACGACCTGAGCTGAAGTCGGATGCTTAACCCACTGAGCCACCCAGGCACCCCAAGTTTAGGTTTTCTTCTTTCTTTTTCCACCATTCACATGGTTCCAAAACCAAGCCTAACATAAAAAGGCATACATTTTTTTTAAGTTTATTTGTTCACTGGGGGGAGGGGGGAGGGGCAGAGAGAGAGAGGGAGAGAGAATCCCAAACAGGCTCCCTGCTGTCAGCGTGGAGCCTGATGTGGGGCCCAAACCCAGGAACCAAAAGATCATGCATGACCTGAGCTGAAATCAAGAATCAGATGCTGGGGGCGCCTGGGTGGCTCAGTTGGTTGAGCGTCCGACTTCAGCTCAGGTCATGATCTCACGGTTCGTGGGTTTGAGCCCCGCATCAGGCTCTGTGCTGACCACTTATCCAGCCTGGAGCCTGCTTTGGATTCCGTGTCTCCTCTCTCTGCCCCTCCCCCACTCACGCTTTTGTCTCACTCTGTTTCTCAAAAAAATAAATATAAAAAAAAAATGTTAATAAAAAAAAAAAAGAGATGCTGGACTGAGCCACCCAAGTGCCCCCCTCCAACAAAAAGGCATATGTTTTAAAGCCTCCCAGTCATTCCCACAGCTGCATAGTATTCCCTTGTATACCATGGTTTAATCAATAAGAGTAGTTTCTCAGGGAGAGATTTTAGAATCTGGCTCTCTGAAAAGAAGGGCTTGGGAGGTCACATTTGGAGACAGCAAGGGACACTGGGGAATCAGGAAGCAAAAGAGGAAAGGACAGGGAGTATGGGATACTCCACTGATTTGGCAATTCTTCCTGAAGCCTTAGGGAGGAATTTATCCCCATGGCTAGTATAGGGGAACTCTGAATAACATGTTGAAAGAGAGAAAAACCTGTCTCCAGGATTCATTTACTCTACTCATTTAACAAATATATATGGACCCCATATTAAGGACCAGGCCCTGTGCTCAGGCCATGGGAAAGGTTGAGGTCAAGATCTCCATCTTGGTGTAGCTGGAGACAGGTGTGCCAGCTGTGTGGGGGCAGTGAAGGTGAGCGTCCAAGGAGGAGCCAGTCTCATGGAGGAGACCCTTTCTCAGCTTCAGATCTTGTCTCAGATGTCATCTCCGATCTTACACACACAATTAGCAACTCCGTCTTCTGAGTCTCCTCTGGAGCTTATACACAATCCCACTGTTGTACTTGCCACAGTGTCCTCTGTTTTTTTAATATCGAGCTTCTTTACTAGACTGTGAGCGCCCTGAGGTCGGGTGCTCTCCTTTAGTCGTGGTGCATTCTGAATGCCTAGAACCACACAGTGCCTGGCTTTCAGTATAGACATCTGCCTGTTAAATTAATTCTACCTCTTCACAGAGATGGAGCTTAAGCTGAGCCCTCAAGAACAAGTTAGCTTGGACAGATGAAAAAGATAATTAAGGAGGACAGGCAGACAGATAGGGCTGGGGTGAAATGTGTGTAGATAGAGATGGGGAGGGGATGGCAGGAGATGAAAGCACGTTAAGGTCACACTGAATTCTCGGTGTCCCCAGAGGAGAGAAATATGGAGGCCGGTGGTCAACTAATACAAGGTTGGTTTCAGCTATAGAAGCAAAATGAGGAGATGCTAAGATTCATTTGGAGATTCATTTCTCCAGTGACTTCTCCTGGTTATCTGTGGAGGCAATTAAGGATTTTTTTTTCCTTCACTCTCTGAGCCTCATCCTCCCACAAATACCAGGATCCCAGCTAGACAGGATAGACATTTCCACTTTTTCCCTTAGATCAAAATCATGACGTCTTGATTTCAAGAAGTATCAAGGAGAAACCGTAATTTCAAGCTGGCATACCAGTTTCATTTTTAAACAAAATCAATAGACCAAGGACCATAACGTTTAACTTGAACTGAGCAGGAGTGTGACTGCCTTCCTGGCCTTTGGACCAGAGAAGGACCCATAGACAAATTGCCTCAAGACAAAAGACAATACACACAGTTTGAGATCTATAAGAAGGGTAGGGAGTGATAACATGGAGGTTGGTTAGAATAGCACTCGGGCACAGTTTATAATCCCTTCTGAAACAACAAAGCCTTTCTTTTTTTTTTTTTAAGTTTACTTATTTTGAGTGTGGGTAGGGGCAGAGAGATTGGGAGAGAGAGAATCCCAAGCAGGCTCAGTGCTGTCAGCACAGAGCCTGATACCAGGCTCAATCCCACAAATCGTGAGATCGTGACCTGAGCTGAAACCAAGAGTCAGATGCTTAACTGCCTGAGCCACCCAGGTGCCCCAAAGCCTTTCTGAACTGAAACAATTCAGAGACCCAGCTCAGCTGCAGAGAGGAGGGAAGGAGAAAAATGAGGAAAATAAGGCCTAAAGAAGTCCTACTACACACACACACACACACACACACACACACACACACACACACACTCAGCCTGTCTTTCCAGAGGCTTACTGCCAACCAAGCCAAATTACTAGCTACACACTCAAAATTTAAATAAGATTTTGTCATTTATACATTTTGCAGGAAAGGAGAAGAGGGCTCATTAGCCAGCAGCTGGGCAATCACAGCCCAATTCCTTAACACAATGAAATTACAAGCCTTCTTTTACACAAGTGCCCTCTTCACAAAGTGAAATACTGGTGGTCAGCCAGAGAAGAGGGGCTCGTGGTACTCAGGAAATGGACGAGGAGACTTCATGATACTTAGCAGAAGAGGGGAAAATGGACGTTGCAGTCCTAGGTCAATAAACCCCACAAAAGCTATTTGAAAAGTGTCCTGGTATTTATCCATTAACATATGGTTAAGGACATGTCAATCTGTGGAGACCTTTTCTAAGTGTAGGGCCCTCTTATTAAGGAGGCGCTGATTTCTTCACCACCAGGATATTCTCTAACAGGCCAGCTGGCGGTCAGTCGCAAGCGTTTGCATTGGGAAGGGAACCGCGGAAGGGAAAGGAAAGCTGGATGTGAAGAAATTTCCAAGGAGTGAGCGTGTGTGGCCAAGGATGCCTTGCTTCGTATTACACTGAGAAAATACAACCTATTTGAAAAGAACTTCCTTATGTTCCCACTTCCAAATTTACCAGCTGGCCTGCAGTGTACCTGGCCACACTGTCTTCCTCCTGAAACATCAGTGAGTTGTCCATACAGCTATCTAAGGCCATCCCCTCGCTTGTGCCCCAGATCCCACCCCCACTGTCTACTCCTGTGTCTCCTCTCCTGCCTCACCAACATTTCCTGCCCAATTAAATAATTCCTATCACAGGGGCGCCTGGGTGGCTCAGTCGGTTAAGCGTCCGACTTCGGCTCAGGTCATGATCTCACGGTCTGTGGGTTCGAGCCCCGCGTCGGGCTCTGTGCTGACAGCTCAGAGCCTGGAGCCTGCTTCCAATTCTGTGTCTCCCTCTCTCTCTGACCCTCCCCCACTCACACTCTGTCTCTGTCTCTCTCAAAAATCAATCAATAAATAAAAACGTTAAAAGCCATCATGAACTTAACACACCCCAAATCACACATCTAATATCCCCTCTATCAAAATGCTTCTCTCAGTCTTCCCCCAGTTTCTCCAGTTTCAGTAAAGACAAGCTCTGTTCCACCACTGACCCTGGCCAAAACCCTGAAATCATTCACAACTCCTCTTCCTCAATCCCACATCACACATCCAATCCACCAGCAAAATCGTTTTGATTCGTGTCTTCACAATATATCTAGAATTTGACTACTTCTCACGGCCTCCACCATTACCCTTGTCCGAGTTACCATTAATTCTCACCTGGATTACAGTAGTAGCTTCTTACCAAATTCTGCTTAAAAGTCCAAGTAATAGAAGGACTGAGAAATGTCCAATGGAGTTGGCAATGTGGGTAACCTTGACAGGACTGCTTTCACTAGAAAGCCTGATAGAACCTCCAGTCTATAGTGTAATCCTACATGCTCCTTGTTCATTCTGTAATAACTCACCAAGGAAATTCCCATTTCAGAGCCTTTGCATGCTCTTCCTTCTGCCTGGACCATCCTTCCTTCCCTCCAGACGGTCATATCTGGAATACCTGCTCTTTCTCCTGAATTGAGGTTTCTGTTAAAATGCCAGCTTCTGAGAGATTTCAGATCAGCCTATTTAAAATAGCACCTCCCACTCTCTATTCCCTTTTATTTTCTTCATTGTATTTGGCACTCTCTGAATATTTCTGTCTCTCTCCTCCCCTACACACACTAGAATGTAAGTTCTATGAGGGCAGAGACTTTGTTTTGTTCTGCACTGTACACCCTGCCTGGCAAATGTCTGCTGAACGAATAAATGACCTTCGTCTCAAACTCACAGAATTACTACCAAGAAATGGAAGCATATTCGACTTCAAGACCTCCAAGTGTGACCCTCCGGGATCCAGGAATGTGGGCATGCAGCCTCTTGACCTCTCCTAGCCGTCCCCTTCTTAGAAGACATACGGTAGCACTTCCGCCCTCGCTCAAACCTCGCTCAAATCTCCGAAAGGGAGGGGCGGAGGGTTTGTGTCATCAGCCTGCGCCCGCCTGCCCCGCGACGTGCCGGCGGCTGGCGCAGCCCTCCGCTCGCCCGGCCTCCCCCTCCCTGGTTCCGCGCTCTGGTTCCGCCATGGAATCCAACAAGGATGAAGCCGAGCGCTGTATTAGCATCGCCCTCAAGGCCATCCAGAGCAACCAGCCCGACCGGGCACTCCGCTTCCTGGAGAAGGCGCAGCGGCTGTACCCGACGCCGCGAGTTCGCGGTGAGTGTGAGCTGCCGGAGAGACAGAGGGGACATTAGAACTGATGGGGGGAATACGGGAACGGACCGAGGGGAGCAGTTGGAGGAGGGGGAGGGGTGGCGAGGCGCGGCTACGCCTGCGCACTGAGACGCGCGGTGGCCGCTGGGAGGTGTAGTCTTTCGCTCCCACCCCTCTCCGGGACGCTGAACACCTGATGGCTGGGGCGGCCGCGACTTCAGCTTTCCGGGGGCTTGTGGAACCCTCTGAGATTTGGAGTTCCCGAGGATGAAAGGTGCTGGCGGGCGGGGGGAAAGGAACTTACCTGGAAGCGAAATCGAACTACTTTTCCCAAGGGGCCATTCGGTGGCCCAGGGCCGGTTGCCGGCCTGGGAAATATTATAGTTTAGGAAAATAAACATAACTCCTTTGACGGAGAGAATGCGTTCGAAGAGAGGGAAAGAAGACTGCCGACGTTCGGAAGGCCTGGAAAGGCGTCTCCGGGCGAGGGCCTGGGAACACTGTCCCGAAACCAGAGCCTGCCTTTTTCTCCCAGTCCACACCACCGCCTTGGACTGTCCGCCCTGAGAGCGGGCCCCCTCACTCCTGGAGCCTCTTCACCCGCCTGTGAGATTCGGGGCTTGTCGGAGACACTGGTCTTGCCACCCCGCCCACCCTGGCTCCCAAGAGTCCATCTGTGGCCGCCGAATGGACGGCTGGACAGCACAAGACTACTAAGTGTCCCCCGGCTGAGGCTTCCAAACCCGGGAGGGATTAGTGAAGTTGTCCCAACTACTCAGCATCTCACTCTACCCAGGAACCCTCTTTTTTTTTTTAAACCTAAGACTTCAAAGAAGTTTTTCTTAATACAACCTGGAGGAGGGGCGCCTGGGTGGCTTGGTTGGTTAAGCGTCCGGCTTCGGCTCAGGTCATGATCTCAGGGTCAGTGAGTTCGAGCCCTGCGTCGGGCTCTGTGCTGACAGCTCAGAGCCCGGAGCCTGTGTCAGATTCTGTGTCTCCCTCTCTCTCTGCTCCTCCCCTGTTCATGCTCTGTCTCTCTCTGTCTCAAAAATAAATAAAACGTTAAAAAAAAAAAAAAATACAAGCTGGAGGAGAGAAGGAGGTAGTCCATTAAAGATACGGTTTCGTGCCAGCAGTTACCACGCAGTAAACCGTCTGGCACATAACAGGTGCTCAGAATCAGAAGACCTGAGTTCTTATCCTGACTGCTACCATGTGATCTTTCTGAGCTTGGGTTTCCTTATCTGGAAAATCAGAAGCTTGGTGCAGACAATATGAATAACAATAATACCATAGGGCTTCTCTGTTTAGAAAGCTCTTTCGAGGGGCGCCTGTCTGACCCAGTCCGTAGAGCATGCGACTCTTGATCTGGGGGTTGTAAGTTCAAGCCCCCGTTGGGTGTGGAGATTACTTTAAAAAAATAAAATGTTCAGAGGCGCCTGGGTGGCTCAGTCGGTTAAGCAGGTTAAGCCTCCAATTTTGGCTGAGGTCATGATCTTACAGTTCATGGGTTCAAGCCTGCTTAGGGCTCTGTGCTGACAGCTCAGAGCCTGGAGCCTGCATCAGATTCTTTGTCACCCTCTCTCTCTGCCCCTCCTCTGCTTGCGCTCTCTCTGTCTCTTTCAAAAATAAATAAACAGTAAAAAAATTTTGTTATTAAAAAAATAAAATCCTTAAAAACAAAAAGAAAGAAAGCTCTTTCCAACGCATTTTCTCACTTCACCCTGCCCTATCAGGGAGGCGGAGCAAAGATCATTATCTTTGTTCTATAGATAAGGAAATCTCTCAGAGGCAAGGGACTTGCCCACGATTACACAGCTAGAAATTGGACAGTCCTGTGACTGTATAAATGTTTAATAGAGGAGTGAAATGAAAAAGCAGCAGCCAGCCTCGTAGCCTTCCTTGCCTGCATTTGGAATTGAGAAAGGGGAACACTGGCAGAAGAGGCCACCTGGAATGCTTGAATTTTCCTCCCTCCTGACTACAGGTTGATCTTTGGCCTGTTTGCCTTCTCTTGGAGAGAGTTTTAGTCTGTATTTGCCAGGACTCCTGAGGTCACCTGCTCAAGAAACTTCCTACTGAAATAAATCACACTGTGTAAGAGAGGTGCGTGGTGGTGGGGGCGCATGAGCTCTCAGAATCCTGTCCGACGCTGGATGCTTCTGGAGCCTCAGAACCAGGCAGCCAAGAAAGGATGGTAACAATATGGCCTGTGGAGATCTTCCTGTCAGCAGCTTCCTGGGCCAGTTCAGGGGCTTGGACGGATATCCTTCCTGGTGCTCAAGAAATGGAATTTGCTCAGGCAGAATCATCACCTGCTGCACAGTTGTCATATTCGCATTATTCTGGAGAGACTATGCCTCATACCTCTCTGTAAACTTCACCTTGCACCGTCCACAGCCCTGTATTCAGCTGACAAGGACCTGGGGTTAACTTAGGCCTGGAATGGAGAAATCTTGGTTAAAAAAATATTAGATAGCTGCCTACACATGCTGTTTGAGGTTTGAGTTCATTCCAGGCACTTGTTCAATGCAAAAGACTTTTTTTTTTTTAAGTTTATTTTATTTTTGAGAGCAAGTACATGCGAGTGGGGGAGGGGCGGGGGGAGGGGACGAATCCCAAGCGGGCTCCACAGGCTGTCAGCGCCCCAAGTGTCCAACTTTTGATTTCGGCTCAGGTCATGATCTCACAATTCATGGGTTCAAGCCCTGCATCAGGCTCAGTGCTGTCAGTGCAGAGCCTGCTTCGGTTCCTCTGTCTCCCTCTCTTTCTGCTCCCTCCATTGCTCTCTCTCTCTCTCTCAAAAATAAACATTAAAAAAAAAAAAAAAGAGTCAGACACTTAACCAACTAAGCCACCCAGACACTCTGCAACAGACATTTTTTGTTTTATTTGCAAAGTCTTCTGCTTGGTGCTAAGTGGTATGGCAGGACTGGTAAGACATCATCCTTCACCTCAAGGAGCCTACAGTGTAGTAAAGGAGACAAAGTTATAGAAAAAATAATACCGCGGTTAAAGAAAAATTAAGCACAGCGTTAGATGCCAAGGACTTAAGGATGGACAGGAAAGATCCAGTCCTCGCCCTCCATGAGTTCAGTCCGGTGACGTGGAGGGAAGTGCTGGGGTTGGATCCCTGAATGCGAAATTACAAGCAGTAGGGTGAGTGAGTGAGTCCTTACTAGGACTTAAGAATAATGGTAGATGACAGTGAGGGAAGGTGTCAGGGAGCAGGACAGAGGCAGCATTTAAACTGCACTTCGGAGGAAGGGAGGAGATTTGGAGAAGAACCTACTGGGGAAAAGACATGGAGGCTGGAGGCTGGGGGAGGACTGGGTGTAGCAAGACTTGGAGGCTGTGGAGGTGGTAATTTGAATAGAGAGGATTAAGGCTGGCAAGGAGGATGGGGTCAGGTTGTGGAAATCCTTTCCTGCCAGACCAGGGTATTCACTTTATTCTGTAGTTGGTGAAAAGACCACTGAAGATTCTGATAGCAGGAATAAGATAAGGGTACTGTTCTGAGAAGAGAACGACGAGAAGGGTTAATGAAAGGGAAGAGAGACCCAAGGCAGAAACCTATTGGGAGGGCATTCATCGCACTCTATTTCAGGAGCTCTGAGCACCTGAGGTAAGGCATCCCGGATGAGGATAGGGTCATCAGAGAGGAGGTACCGAGCCTTGTGTGAGAGACGTGTGCTGAGGAGAACTGGGGACACAGAATCCAAGCCTGTGTGGCCAGGGAGAAAGTAAGGTTGAGGATGGTGAGTGGGAAGAGCTGGGCAGGGGGCAGGATGCCGGTGGATGTTCCGGAGGAGCTGTCAGCTGGGAGCTCAGGAGAGAGCCCCAGGTTCCAGCTCAAAGTCTGGTATTGTCATTTTGATGGAGCTCACTGGAGTGCTGCCTGGCTAGGGTCACTGTGTGAAAGTGTGGAACGCGTAGCAGATGTTGCTGTAAGCACAGCCATGGGCCACATCTGGCCTCAGCCAGTGGGCAGAGACCAGGGAAGCAACAGAGTGAGATGGAGAACAAGGGGAGGAGGCAATCCCAGGAGCGGGCAGCCTCCAGGTGGCCCTGGAGTGGTGTGGCAGGGAGGTGGTGAGCAACACTGTCAGGCCTTGTGGGGAAAGGGCGAGTCGAGAAATGAGAGGGGAAGGATCGAGAGCATGGGTGGAAAGTTGGTCTTAGAGAAGTGAAAGAACAGACAGAGGGAAGGGTAGGGTGAAAGGAGGTCCCAAGCAACCTTAAAGGGTGGAGGGGCCTCACAGTGAAAAGGCCATGAAGGGATTTCAAACTCGTGCTGCAGGAGGTGGGCCCAAGGGCTGGACACTTGTACTGTGGAACAGTAGCTGGGCCCTAAGCCTAGAGGTCCTAGGGCAGGGCTAGTGGGACCAGTCTCTTTCTGGGAGCCCACTTGGCATCGCCTTTGCCTGAGGCTTAGCAACGCTGGTGGAAAGTACCATGTTTTTCAGGGAGCCAGTGAGAACATCCTCAGTTTCCCCAGCACACAAAGAGAGGGTTGGCTTGGATGGTCTCGCAGCTTAGGCTGCCTAAGGGTCTAGGAAATGACTGACTGTGGGTCCAGGCGAAATCAGGAAGGCCAAGCCGCTAAGGCCAGCATGTGGGGCAGGGAAGGATTGGTTGCTTTCACGGTGTTAGGGTGAGAGACGGTCTGGTACTGGCGAGGTCCAGGGTGGGGTTGTCCGTTCGGGTCAGTCGGCCTTCATGAGCCCTGCTGTGCGCTCAACCCTTCCATTCACCGAATTTCACTGAATCTTATTTATGCCTCAAAGCAACCCTACGAGGGCAGGGATCAGGCCTTCACTGACGACTCGATGACATGGTAAGTAGCAAAGGAACCGGACTGTCCAGCTCCACTCCCAGGCCATTGCCCTCTGCTGGCCTCTCTTTCCCGAACCACATTGAGCACTACAGGAACAGAGAGAGGGCCTGGGAATAAAAGGAACAGTAACAGATAACAATATTTACTGAGTGTTGTGCTAAGTCTCTTATATGCATTTGCTCATTTACTCTTGCAGCTCTCGTGAGGGAGAGACAGTTTTACGTGAAGAAGCTAAATCAGCTTGTCCAAGATGACCCTGGTAGCAGGTGTCAGAGCCACAGCTTTGCCCCTCCAGTCTGGGTTGGAGGAGTGACCACTGCTGCTGGCTTTGGCCATAGAAATGCTCTCACCTCTGCCTCAGCTGCCACTTCTCCCACCGCAGCTCTGGTTTCTTCCTCCAAGTTCCAGGCTTTTTAGATGTCTGCCAGCTTGACGGCGAGGGGCAGAGTCAGGATTGGAACCCAGCTTTGTCTGTCTAACTCCGGAGCTGCGTTAAGCTGCTGTGTCGTACTCTTTTGTGACATTTGCCTGTCAGCCCCTGTGCCATGAGGGATGTAACAGTGAGTCAGAATGAGGCAGTCACATCCCACAGGTCTGGCAGATGGGGTGTCCAGGCCATGAGAGAGACCTACTTGTCAGCAACCAACAATCTTGAATTGCCAACTCAAGCAGAAACCTTCTTTGTGACCCAGAGCACATCCATTCCCCTTTGGGCTCTCTTCTGCAGTGTAAAGAAATTAGAGTGGCTGACTCCATGTAACTGCCCTGAAAAGTTTCCAGAATCTTCCCTGAGAAATACTAGAGTGAGTCCATCTCCTGGTTAATGCTCTTGTGTATCTATAGCAATTGAATGGTTGGTCATATTCTCCTTAGGGTATATCAGCACAGCCTGGACCACTGGGGCTTCCAGAGAAACTGATATAAACAAATTCTTTTTTTTTTTTAAGTTTATTTATTTATTTTTGAGAGAGAAAGGCATGCAGAAAGAGAGGGAGGCCGAGAATCCCAAGCAGGCTCCGCACTGTCAATGCAGAGCCTGATGTGGTGCCCGAACTCGTAAACCGTGAGATCATGACCTGAGCCGAGATCAAGAGTTGGATGCTTAACCGACTGAGCCCCCCAGGAGCCCCTGAAATAAGTTCTTTAAACACCCTCCAAATCCAGCAAACTAGCTCGCCTTCTTCCCCATCTTCATCAGCATCTCTTCGTCTTTTGCTTTTTCTTCCTTTGCCATTCGCTTGGTATGGACCTGGCATCTGGGACAGCCTGAAATCTCATGGTTACGGTTGGGTCCAAAGCCTGCCAGGTGCTGAGACTTAGCCTTCCTAAGCCCTGGAGCTCCCTGCCCGCCCCCCCCGCCCCCCAAGCTTGGGTCGCCTCCCTGGCCAGGCATCAGCCTGTGTCATAAATCAGCAGCTACTCAGTTTTGAATTTTTACTCTGTCAGTTTCTGTGCCAGGTGCTTACAAATGGTATTTTATCCTTGTTACACCCATTATCCTCATATCCCTTAGGAAACAGGTTCAAACAGATTTTATAGATCGGCCAGGACCATACTGCTAGGAATGACTGAGCTGAGATTTGAACACAGTTCTTTCTGAATTTAACTTCTCTTTATTTGGAAGGACTGTGCTGGAGAGGGCTCCCCATGCCAGCCTCATGCGGTCCAGGATAGCATAGTTAAGAACATGGTTCTGGGAGCTGGACATCCAGGCGTTTTAAGTGCTGACTGCCCAGCTTGTGCAGCCACGGGCCAATGGATCAAACACACAGCTCCTTCTTTAACTTTTCTTTTTTAATGATTATTTATTTTGGACAGAGAGAGAGCGAGCACACGCGTGCGTAGGGGAGGGGCAAAGAGAGAGGAAACACAGAATCCGAAGCAGGCTCTGGGCTCTGTACTGTCAGCACAGAGCCTGATGCGGGTCTGGAACCCACAAACCGTGAGATCACGACCTGAGACAGCTCCTTCTTTATCGTGGGGATGGTGGTAATAAGACCTACTTCTGAGGCCATTGTCAAGATTAAATGAACTAGTAGAGGCAGAGCCTGGGCCTGCCTAACACATAGTGAGCACTCATTACGGTTACTCTTCTCAGTGCGTACCCTTGGGGTTTGCTACAGGAGTCCTTCACATCCCTCCTGCGAGGCAAGCTTGACTGTCAGCTCCTGACCCAGTGAGATCCTGTGAGTTTGCTGCACCTAAGACAGCAGTGGCTCAGGGCACAGTGGTCCACTTGAGTCCCAGTGTTCTGCTCCCAGCAAGCCCTGCCCCAGGCCCCTCGTGTGAGACCCAGGTGCATTGCGTTAGGGGGTGTCTAACACCCAGCACAGTGCCTTGAGCCCAGCAGGCTCCTGGCGTGTTTGAAAGAAGCTGGGGACCAGCCGAGGCCACTGCTGTCCTTCCTCAGCACAGTGTCCTGGGTCTCTGCAGAGGTCCAGGTGCCTGGCTTCCCAGGGCACTGCACCCCAGGCATGACTGGGGTTTCCAGAACTGATTTCGTGCCTGGAATCGATGGCTGCAGGGATTTGGCTCTTTGTCACTGAGTCAGCAGGAACCACAGACTTGGGTTGGAGACCCTGGGACCCTATCTGAGGATGATAGCTAATGCCCTGCAAAGACTCTGAACATTGCGGTATGACGTTTGACATGGCCAGCCACTTGAAAAGTGTAAGGAATAGCAAGTAGCAGAGGAGAGGTCTTCATCCGGAGTCTCGTGCCGTCCCTGGCCCTGGAGCACATTCATTGCCCCCCTCCCCCTTCACAGCTAAGTGAAGGTCTCCAGAAGGCCTTTCCCCCCAGTCCCAGCAGAAACAGATGGTCCTGCCAAGTGTGGTCCCCACTGACATAGGCGGAGTACTTGCCTCTCTCTGCACTCAGCAGGGTCTGTGGAACATACCACTTTGGGATTTTTTGAAGCCTGAAGGGCTAATGGTTTGTTTTTATGGGGAGTTTTAAAATAACCCATACCCAGGGGTGCCTGGCTGGAGCAGTCGGTAGAGCATGCGACTCTTGTGGGGTTGTAAGTTTGAGCCCCACGTTGGGTATAGAGATTAATTAAAATAAAATCTTAAAAACAAACAAAAAAAAGATTTAAAATAACCCATACCCTGACAACTCATGAGAGCAGGCGGCTGTCCCACTAGCCCTCCCCCACCCCCTGCACCCCGCCCAGGCCCAAGCTGGGGAGGGAGCTACTGGCTTTGCTGGGAGAAGAAGCAGGTGGGATGTGGGCGGCCCTGGCCTCTCCCAGGACCAGGCAGGCCCTCAGCCACGGCATGTGGCTTTGCTGCAACAAGAGCCCTGAATGGTTTGTTTGCCTTGCACAGCCCTGATCGAGTCCCTCAACCAGAAACCACAGTCTACCAGTGACCATCCCCAACCCACAGACACCACCCACAGGAGAGCAGGTGGGGCCGAAGCCCCCGCGGCCAACGGAGAAGCTGGAGGAGGAGAGGGCACCAAAGGCTACACTGCGGAGCAAGTAGCAGCAGTGAAAAGGTAGAGGGGCCGGAGCCCAGTGCCACTGGCAAGTTTTCAGATCTAGAGAAGGCTTCCTGCAGCGTGGCCCCCGCCTCACATCTGCCCGTGGTCTGGATGGGCCCTGGGAGGGTCCTGAGGATGGAGGAGGTCCAGCTGGGCGGGCCCACCGGCCCTGGGATACAGCGTGGGAATCAGGGCTCTGCTGTCCCCTCCCGCCAAGTCAGCCCACAGCAGAGGCTGGAAATGCTGACTCTGCCGCTGGCCAGGCGAGCCTGGCCTCTTTACATAGCTCTGTTGATCAGACAGAGATGGGGCGTGGGCTCCCCTTCCAGCTTCTCCCCCACCCCTAACAAAGACCCTTTCAGACCAGGGCCTGTGTGGCATAGAATGGAGACAGGAGACGGTTATCCCTCCAGGGCTTGGGCAGGCCCCACACACACATTGACAGTCCTTCTGAGGTGGCCTCCGGTGAAGGTGCTGTTAGTGAAGGGAAATGGTTCCTGGCCTGAAAGACTGCAGCTGCCCGCCTCTTAAATCCTAAGTGTATTCCAGGTGTTTCCACTGGGCCCTACCTAGCTCCCCATTCCAGGTGGAGCTTACTGAGGCCCCCTTGCCCCCAAGGGACCTAGAGGAACTGACGGCCGAGCCCTACTGTGCGCCCATACTGCTCTCCCCCACCTCACCTCACGGCCCTGGGCCCTCTCTACCCCCTCCCCCAGGGTCAAGCAGTGTAAGGATTACTATGAGATCCTGGGGGTGAGCAGAGGGGCCTCCGATGAGGACCTGAAGAAGGCCTACCGCAAGCTGGCCCTCAAGTTCCACCCAGACAAGAACCACGCACCCGGCGCCACTGAAGCTTTCAAAGGTAAGCTAGCCTTGGTTTCCTGGTGCTTGGTGTTTTTCATCTCCTGTCCTTGGGAAGGAGTCAGTGGCCTTGGACCCACGTGCCCTGGGCTCAGGACCTGCTTCCTGGGAAGAAAGTCCTAGTAGCCACCTCTAGCATAGAGCCTCAGAGCTCAGGTAGCCTCCCCTTCCTCTTCGTTCCCCAGGGCTTACAGGAGGGGAGCTGAGGCAAGAGAGGACCGACCAGTGGCTTTTCCAAGGTCCCAGAGCAGTTGAGGGTCAGAAGCAGGCCTCCTGACTCACCTGTATGCACGTCCCCATCTTGGGATATTGCTACCGGTTTCCCTGTGCTGAGGGGCAAGGAAGCCTCAGGTCAGTGGGCTTGGGGCCCGGTGGCCTCCCCATCACCAGCAGCCACAGCCAGCCCTGCAGTGCACACACACTTACACATAACACACACTCACAGTGTGTGCCTACAAGGCAGTGACCGCAGCCAAGTAGGAAGCCAGCCCGTGGCAGAGCACACCCCTAAGACCTGGTGTGCTGTTTCCTAGGCCCCACCCCAGGTGCTGCATTCCAGGTGCTTGGGGTTGGTCCTGCTGCGTGTGGGTGTGGGGTACTGTGCAGGCGTCACCCCACTGCTGCCTGTCAGCCTGCCCCCGAGGGAGACGGTGAAGAGAAGCAGGGAGGCAGGGCAGCTGTGGTGAACGTTGCTCCAGCCCTGACTCCTGCCTGCAGCCCAGCAGGCACCAAGACACCAGATCTGGCCCTGGGACCTTCTCACCATGGCAGGAGGAGGGGGCTTCTCCTTCCTCCAAGGGTGGCAGGTTTTGAAGCAGATGCAGCCGCTTTGACCCACTCCCTTGAGAGAGTGAGCCGCTTGAGAAGGAGCAAGAGACTCGGGAGGGCCCGGAGCAGGGTCCTTTGAGGCACAAGTTTCCCACCTGGGGAGCTTTTCCTGGGGAGGCCTTGGGGCCACGCCGAGGAACAGCAGCTGGGACCTGGACCCCGGGGAAGAGGGCTCACCAGGCCACACTACCAACGGTGAAGTTTTGACTAGAACCTGGGGATCTGGCCCTTCCTGACAGTTGCTGTAGGAGTAAATAAGATAATGCCCAGAAAGGGCCTGAGGCAGAGAAAAAGCTCAACCACTGTCATGAGGTGGAGCACGAGGAGCCTGAGGGTTCATCTTCCGCCAGGCCCAGACCACCCAGATCCACTTAGAGGTATTCCTGCCTGCCCCCGTCCCGACACGGGCCCAAGAGCCAAACTCCCCTCTGGCCCCAAGGACTCCTTCCTAAGGCACCACTTGAGTACCTGAAAGAAGGGAGCTATTGGCTGCCAGGGGCACCTCCACCTCCATGCCCACCGTCTCCAAGCCTGACTTCTGGCTCCTTTCTAGCTATCGGCACAGCATATGCGGTACTTAGTAACCCAGAGAAAAGGAAACAGTATGACCAGTTCGGTGATGACAAGAACCAGGCAGCGCGGCATGGCCACGGGCACGGGGACTTCCACCGCGGCTTTGAGGCCGATATCTCCCCCGAAGACCTCTTCAACATGTTCTTTGGCGGTGGCTTTCCGTCTAGTAAGTACCCCACCCCACCCCACCCCCTGCAGCCAGGTCTCCCTGGGGGTGATGGTGGGAGACTGGAAGACAGCCTCTCCCTTTTCCTGCAGCCCCACCCCCTGACTCAGTCCCTCTGACCTCCAGGTAACGTCCATGTCTACAGCAACGGCCGCATGCGCTATACCTACCAGCAAAGGCAGGACCGCAGGGAGAACCAGGGTGACGTGAGTGAGGAAGGCACCGGGAGAGCAGGGGGAGGGTGCCAAGCCCCACCCAGGGTGTGAGGCCTGAAGGGGGAGTGACATCCCCAGCTGTCTGTCCTCCGAGGGGCAGTGCCCCCACGGTTCTCAGCTAAGGAGCCATCTTGGTTCCCCCTTGCCATTCTACTGAGCGACACTAGAGGGAGCCACACTCCACGGTGCTGCCCAGAAGGAGTGGGGATTTGATGGCTTCTGTCAGGAAATGTAATGCAGAAACTTCTCCACCTACAGACAGGTTTGAGTGTGGTTGGCCTTTGTGCAGTCCATTTGTTCATAAGGCCAAAGTGACATTTTCCAAGCAATGGGAAGTGAAACTTCACGAGAGAATTGTAAAGGATGACAAAGGTTGTTGAATCTTCTTCTTTTCGGCACTCTTAAAAAATGTATACAAAAGCTATAGCAAGACAATGCTTCAAAAACATTTTGAATGCCACGGGTTAAAGAACAGCTAGTGGACTAAAATTAAAATACTGCAGACAATTCCACAGCCTTTAAAATTATGGCAGACAGAGGGGTTCCCTATTGCTCTTAGGTTTTTATCTATTCATTTTTTAAACTTAGTGTGTTTGTATTTAACATACGGAAGAGTTTTTTAAATTAGAATCTATCACACAGTGAACAAATTTGTTCGTATTTACAATTTTTTAACTGGCAGTTTTTCAATCGGTAATATAGTTATATGGTGCAAAATCCAAAAAAATATATGTATATAGTGAAAATTTCCCTCCAGCCCTGCCTACGGTTCTCATGGAGGAAGCCTCTTTCGCTCAGTTTTTTGGTGTTCTCAGATAAGTAAATACATCCAGGCACCCTTTTCCTGTATTTAACACCAGTTGCTACTTTGTATTCCTCTGGGGAAACCGGCAGGTGGAGGAGCTTCTGTGTTTGGGGGGCCCGTGGGAGGGAAGCAGAGAGGAGTGTCGCGGCAGTTCGCAGCAGCTTCCTCCTGCCGCCCAGGCTCCTTTGTGCCAGGGAAGCTGGCGGTGATTGCAGCCTATGCCACACTCCCACCAGGTCCAGCTGAGTGACCGTTGGTTCTTTCCTCCAGGGCGGGCTGGGGGTGTTTGTTCAGCTGATGCCCATCCTCGTCCTGATCCTCGTGTCGGCGCTCAGCCAGCTCATGGTCTCCAGTCCCCCATACAGCCTGAGCCCAAGGCCGTGAGTACCCACCGCTAGGGATGGGGTGGTAGGCAGACAGGGACTTCGGATCCTCAACCCGCATCGGGCGCCTTCCTTCCTATCCTGTGGGGTCGGTGATCACGATGCGGAACTCTGGCTTAGAATCAAGGAAATACACTTGCCCTGTTGAGATTAGGTTCTTGATCTTTTTAGTGTCCAAGTCCCCTAAGAAAATGCAATGAGAACTGCAGATCTCTTCCCTCAAACACTGCACATATACACAACTTTGCATATGATTTCACAGGCTTCATGACACTTCCTCCCATCTTATCTGCTGACCTTGAGATAAGAACCTGTGCTCTTAAGTTGTGGGTGGTGGGCCTTGGGCCCGTGGAAAGAACAGGGGTTCTAGAATCAGAACAAAGGTGGATTTGAATCCCAGCTACTTTATTAACTAAGCAGCTGTGTGACCCTAGACAAGTTACATGACTTCTCTGAGCTTTGGTGTCCTCACCTGTGCAATGCGAATAACATCTATGTGCTTGTGGAAATGAAATGAGTCACAGACACTTAAAATGCCAGGTTTGGGGCACCTGGCTGGCTCAGTCGGTGGAGCATGAGACTCTTGATCTCAGAGTCTTGAGTTTGAACCCCATGTGAGGTATAGAGATTACTTTAAAATAAATAAGCAAAAGGTTTGTTTTTTTGTTTCTTTGTTTTTTTATGCCAGGCTCGATAGAAACGTTCAACAGTATTTGTTCAATGAATTTATGGTCTCAGCTGCCAGTAGTGAACTTGGGCAAGTTATTTGGCCTTTTAAGGCATCAGCTCCCCTCATTTATTTCCAGCATCTGGCACCACATCTGATACATAGTTACATAGTGGGTGCTCAGCTTCTATTGGTGGGAACCCTCTGTTCCCCCAAAGTGGCCTGGCCCTGTTTCGGAGCCTGGCAGCCTTCCTCTCGGCCACCAGGGGGCAGAGTCGGGTGGCTGGACCCACACCAGGCAACATAGGCTCTCCGTGGCCTGTCGCCAGCCCTTCGCTCTGCAGCTGGAGAGGCAGCAGAGGGCAGGTAGGGGCTGTTCGCCACCCCCCGCACCCGAACTGCCTCCTGTCTGCTGCGTGTCAAGACTCTGCCTACAGAGCCTGCGGGTGGAGCTGGAAGATAGGACCAAAAGCTGGAAGGACAGAGGTCCTTGGAGTCCTTGTGTCTTGTTGTTCCTAAGCCTCTTAACCCCAGATTGGGAGTTCCTGGGTAGGCAGGCAAGTCCTGGGCAACAATGAGCTTAGGGGAGGAATGTGGAAATGGAGGCACTGGGACCCCGACTCACACCCCTAATCAGAGGCAGAGCCCAGGCTCCCCTGCTGCACTGACCGGGGCCTCAAAAGGGGCTCCTCCCACAGGCCCCAGGTCAGCAGTGTGGTAAGCAGAGAGCCTGAGGAAGGGCTGGCCGTAGTCTGGACCACTTAGACAGGAGGGACACCCTGCCTTTCTTTCAGACCCTCATTTTGGGTGCTGTGCGAGTTCCTCTCCAGTTTTGGAGGGAAGCCAGCCCTGTGGCCTGTGCGGTACCTCCTGTTGGGGGACCCTGTCATCCTTAGAGCTGCCGTGGGGCTGGGGACCTGGGCCCACTTTGTGCCTGATGTATTTCCGGCCAGGTCGGTGGGCCACGTCCACAGGCGAGTCACTGACCACCTGAACGTCGTCTACTACGTGGCAGACACCTTCTCCAAGGAGTACACAGGCTCCAGCCTCAAAACAGTTGAACGGAATGTGGAAGACGACTATATCGCCAACCTCCGAAACAACTGCTGGAAGGAGAAGCAGCAGAGTGAGTGCGTGTGTGTTGCGGGGACAGAGCTTGAGCGCGGGGAAGGAGAAAGCCCTGCTCACGAGAGATTTGTGGACCCAGCGCCTGGCACTGCCTCGCACCAGCCACCTCCCAGCCAAAAATGGGACCCCACCCTGTTTCCTTGGGGCCGGGAGCCAGGGGCCACCTGGAGATTTCCTCCAGGTTCCCGTAAGTCACTTCCGTCAGCCTGAGTGTGGCTGCCAGAGGTAAGTGTGTTGAGATGGATTGGAGCACGTGTCCTGGCCACCTAGTGACTGGCCATCCAGCTGTATCTGTGGGACCCTAGGGAGGCCTAACCAGAATGACAGGTTCTTTCCTTGGCTGATCTCACCTAAGTCTGCAGAAAGGGGCCTCTGTTCTCTCCCAAGTTGGGACCATAGTCTGCTCTCCAGGGCCTTTCCTAAAGGGAGGCCAGCTCTGCGCCAGCTCTGGGGCCTGTAACAGTCTTCCTGTTACAGGCTAGGCAAGGCAAGTGCTAGGCTAGGCAAGTGCTCCAGTGACCCTTGGGGGATACCAGGTGTGCCCTAAATTCTGCCCCATTGCTTTGCAGAGGAAGGCTTGCTGTACCGGGCCCGCTACTTCGGTGACACAGATATGTACCACAAAGCACAGAAGATGGGCACCCCAAGCTGTAACCGACTGTCAGAGGTGCAGGCCTCCCTGCATGGATAGTCCTGGGCCAGCCACGCCACCGAGGTCCAAGTATGAGCCAGGGCCTCCTCTGCCCTGCAACTCCTGGCAGCTTTGGCCCTGGTCATAAGGCAGAGGAGGGTGGGAGGGAGAGAGGAAAATAGCCTGTTGATTATGGCACAGACTCCTTTTCCCCAGCCTGACCTCCAGCCTGCAGAGCTGGGGCAGCTCTAGGGTGTGCTCAGAAACCAAGGTCTCGTTCGGGCTCCAGTGCTAACTGTCTACTGCCCCCTCCCAATTCCCTGGCTCTGGGAGCGTGGGGTGCCGGAGAATCAGGCAGAAGGGGGACCTCAAGGCCATGGCTAAGGGCCACCCCTGCCTCCCTGGTCTGAGCAAGCCACCAAAGTCACCATGGCCCTTTCCCTACGGCCAATAGACTATTGTCTATGCTCTGGTATTTAGGCCACCAAGTATTACTGGTCCCAAGATAGCCCCCTCCACACACAGTCTCCACCTGACGGCAAGAAGAAACACGTGAGAGCCAGTGGGCCAAGATCCCATCCTCTTCCTCTGCCCTTCCAGGCAGGAGGAAATGGAACAAGATGGATGGGCAGCCCCACAGTAGGCCAGGGAGGGAGCCTACAGGCTGGGAGCGGGAGAGGCCCGTTGCCCTGACCACTGGCCCTCTGGTGGAATCAGGCACTCTCTCACGTACCAATGCACCTGGCAGCCTGGAAGCCACAGGCATCCGGCCTGCCCAGGCACCTCACCTGTGGTCTGAGGAAGAGAACAGAAGGTCATGAGTTTACAGTTGAACGCAGAGCCTTTAGCACAGAAAGCTGGGGGGGGGCGGGGGATGCAAGTTGCTGGTAGCAGACTCCAGTCCTCCTTTACCCCTACATGTGGGTAGTGAGCTCCGCTTCCAGCATTTGCCAGAGGGGACACACTGGACCCAGCCCAGAAGAATGTAGGCAGAGCCAGTAAAGGTTCTCTTCTGGGTTGGTTACCTGCCCATCCATCCTCTGCCTGTGTCCCCTTCGGCAGGGGTCCAGCTGTGCTTGGAGGCCATCTGCTACGCCTCTGCGAGAGTGACAGAGTGCAGGAGGGAGACAGGTTGGGGCTGAGGTGGGCAGGACAGCAGCCAGGAGGTCGGCTTGTTTGTGCGGGCTGAGCTAGAGGCTCCAGGCCGCGGACTGCCAGGCTAACTGTTACCACTCTCCTCCCCAGACCATGAAATCCCTGGAGAATTTTTGGTGACATGCACTGAGCCAAGGTGATGGACTGTATATTTAAGGAAAGACATAAAAAGAAAAAAAATTAAAGTGGAATTGGAGGCCGAACACCGCACACAACTGCCCTCTCTCTCACCCAGTAAATGCTGAAAGGCCTTAGGACAGGAAAACCTGCCACGGGGCTGCTTCCCTCCCTCCCAGGGCTGGCCGAGGCTCCACTTGGGCTGCTCCTAGGATACGGAAACCATGGCAACGAAAGTAGAATGTAAAACTTGCAGCAAATGTCTGTGGAAAGGGCTGGGGGAGGGGGCGCCCAACTGCCTTCCTCCCCCTCCCAGGAGCCACCACCAGTCACCTCTCCGTGGAAGCCAGTCAGAGGCGTTGGCCAAGGATAGGAGGAGGAGGAACAAGAACTCTCCATAGAATGTAATTTACAGAGCGTGCATATGTGTGTGTGTGTGTGTGTATATATATCTATATCTATATATATCTATTTATATGTAAATAGCATATATAAAGATATAGATATATATAGTCTACTTTTTAAACTATGCAGGAATTTGATTAAGTTGTTTAGCTGATTTCTTCCCTGTTTTAGAAAATGAGGCGTGTTTGGGGAAAGCAGCCTGTTCCTTCAGCGGCTGGACATTATGCCACGGCTGACAGTGTAAGGAAAGTCGGGTCGTAGCTTTTAATGTTCCCCTCAAACCGAGCCTGCTTTTGGTGGCAGCAGTAATCATGATAGTGTAAGTCTGTAGAGAACTTGGAGGTTGCCAGCTTTATGGTGAAGCTGGAGGGGAGCAGGCTTCCAGGGGAGAAAGTGCCCCTAGGGCCAGGTACCATGTCAGTACTGAGCCATGGTGAGGCCCCTGGCAGCCTGCCGGTGGGAGGCCGCCCTCCTCAAGCTTTGGCCAGCTCAGGTGGGCTCTTAGTCCTGGAGCCCAGGAGCTCTCTGTCCCTCTGCCACAGAAAACAGGGTTAGAGAGGGGGACCGGGTTTTGCCTAGCCACCTGCCCCCCTCTTAGTCCCAAAGTGGGTTTTGCCTTATAGATGCCACAGGCCACGGCTCCGTTGTTGCCACTGGCTTTTCCCAAGTTATGCACCAAGGACTCCAGAAGGTTCTTCCTCCGAGAGTCAGCCAGGTGGTGCCCAAGACCCTGGGGCAGCAGCCGAATCCTGAAGAAAGTCCGGGCCTGTGGGCACCTCTGTCTCCGCCCTCCATGGACATGATGCCACCCGGCCTTCTGTTGCACTTTGGACAAAGGCTGTGCCTGAACCAGAAGGGTTTTCTTATACTCACCTTGATGTGAGGATTTTTCTCAAAACAGCAGTTGCTGCCAGGGGAAGGGAGGGAGGTTTTATTCCCACAGTTTATACTGGGCCTTTTGGAATTACTCTTTTTCCCGACTTTTCCTCTGGCAGTGGGTGTGTCATTGAGCCTGCCACCTTCCAAAGCCTTACTTCCCCAAGTTGCCAGCCAGGAGGTGATAACCATGCTCTCAGAGTTTCTCTTGGCTCTTTTCTTTTTTATTTTAAGTCCCACCCCCCACCCTCCCCAGCCCCAACCAATGAACAAAGATTCTTGCTGGGAAAGGAAGCTTGGTAAAGAAATGTCAGATCTGGTTTTTGAACAAGATCCTGCCCTGTGATGCAGCAGCCACCCCGGCCCAGAGAGATGATAAGAAGTGGACGTGGGCAAGAGTACCCCCCCCCCCCCCGCCGCGGTGGCCCTGGTGCTCTGCCCCCACCACCCCTACCGTCTGATCTTGGTAGATGTCCCTAGGTGGGCTGACCCATGTGCAATAAGAACATAGATCCTAAAGGATCCCTTGAGAAGCTGTATTTCTTGAATTAGAATTCTAAAATTGTACATCTATAAATATATGTTTATTATGTGATTGGCCTTGGTGGGTCTGCGTTGAACAAGGGGGCTGAGGTGATGGGCCACAAACACCTGTTGCTACGGACACTGCCCAGCTCATACCACCTAGGAGTCTTTGGTGATGGTCCCGAATGTCCTCCTCACCCCTTGCCCCAGCCGACAGCCACTAAGGTCACAAGTGTTGTTCCAAGGCTGATTCCATCCAGGCAAAAGGTAAGGGGCTTAATCAGGCCAGGATCCTGGGGTTCCCTAATAACCTCTGGTTCCCCTTGTTTTGCTCCCTCTCCATCCCTGCTGTGAGTAAAATATTCAGAATCTCCCTCCTCCCCAGCCAGGAGCTAGAGCCCACTCCGGATCCAGAGCAGGGGGAAAGTTACAAGTTTCTTTCCATCTCTGGCTGCACAGTCTTCCCAGACTGTACTTCCCACACCACCCCACAGCCCGCCCTCCTCCCCCAGAAGGTTGGAAAAGTTAAAAAATGTGGCAGCCAGAGTAGAACTTTCTGTGAATGGAGCTGCAGATCTGCCGGGGCCTCCCAGAGACAGGGCCCGGCAGCCCTGACTGGCGGCCCGAGGCCCCACCCGCTACTGCTCCAGCCAAAGACAGGCAGGCTGCCCGGTGGTGCCACTGCAGCCTGGGAGCTCATTGGCTGCCCCTGCCCGGGGTCACCACAGCCTGCCCTGCCTCGTCCTGCGAGCTGCCACTTGTTAGCTGCAGTTGGCAGAGGCAAATGCCAGCCACCCCCATTTACTCGTCCCATCCCCCTACCCGCAGCGTGCAGCTCAGGGAGCCAGCAGGGGTGGGAGGGACTCTGTCCGACTGTTTGCTGCAAAAAAGAGCCTTTGACAAGTGTCCCCACCCACTGTCAGGTGGCAAAACGAGCCACTAGTTCACCCGAGCTCCCGGGATCTGCCGGCTTATCTCCACGTCCCAGACTGCCCCCAAGTTTCTAGAAGGGAGCTGCTCCTGGAGCAAGGAGCACCCGCCCTGCCCCAACTATAATCTCCTCACCCTGAGTTGCCAGGCAAAGTCACCTGGCTGTCTAGGGCAGGTTCACGGGCAGCAGTGCCAAGACTCCGGTAAATAGACTGTTGACACAGTGTCGGCTCCGGAGCAACTCGGAATCCTTACCAGGTGTCACACCTTGTGATCTGGGCGAGTCAGCCCAGCCCCCAGCAGGAAACAAGCTTTGGGGAGGGAAGGTGATGCCCAAGGGTCCCCATGAAACTTTGCATGTCCTTGGGGTCTGTGTAGCAAAGCAATCATTCTGCAAACATTTGCTGAACTTGAATTCATGATTCTCAACAACATTGGCCCTACTCGTGCCAAGCTGAGTGGCAGGAGACATGTCCAGAAGGGTGAAAAAGGGAGGAAGCCACACCAGGGAAAATGGGACTTAACCTGAGGGGCCGGAGCTGGGGCTGGGGCTGAGTCTCCCGCAGGGGCAGGTGCGCTCTCTCCCAGCAGTTACAAATGTGACACCACCACCACCCCATCCCACCCCCTGCTGCTACCACTGCAGACTTCTCTGAGTTGGCATCATCCCCAGGAGACAACATAATAGATCGGTTGGTGGGTATCAGCGTGGACCCCACAGCCCAGCTGCTGGGGGCTGAATCCCTTTACTATTACCTGGGTGGCCCTGGGCAAGCCACTTAACCTCCCTCTGCCTCAGTTTCCTCATCTTCAAAATGAGAGTCATAAAATCACCTACTGCACTGGGTTGTGGTGAGGAGTAAAAGGGCCATCACCCGTGCAACACTTAAAACGGCGTCTGGGACATGGGAAGCTCTAAGTGTCACATGCCCTTAGATGACAAAGACTACAGCACTAGCTCAAGTCCCGTTCCAGGCACGGAAACCACAAAGGTGGCAACGGGGCAGGGGGATGAGCTGAGGAACTGCACCGTGAAGGAGGTGGGAGTACAGCAGGGCTGGGGGCAGAGTGGGCTCTCTGGCCAGAAGGGACAGTGTGAGCAAAGTCCCGGAGCTGGCAAGGCACGAAGTGATCACACTCTAGGAACAATACATAGGCCAGACCCCCGATCCACAATTGTCATCTGCTCCACCAGGAATGAACGAACAAAAGAACCAGAGACCTCGTGCTTCCCACACTGTGGTTGTCCCCTGTCCGCTCAGTTACGCATTTGACAAGCATTCCTAACCTTTCCGGGTGCTGGGCCCTCCTCTCCAGGAGGCCCACAGGAACAAACCAACCTTGTAAGGCTAGCCATGACGGAGGGGGTGGTGGGAGTGGGGGCAGGGGACTGGCAAAGTTGGAGGCCTAGGCTGTGCCCTCACTGTCACCCCCTCCCCCACCCGGCCTCTCACGGAGGGATGTTTCCCTAGGAACAAGGCCTAGGCCTCCTGTCACTTGTATAGACCCACAGCTGTTTGGTAGGAAATAAAGATCCGGGGCCCAGACACAACAAAGGGTGTGAGAAAGGCACTCTACTCTCTAGAACCCCCTCACCAAGCAGCCCCCCCACCCCCAGAGCGCAAGAGTTGAGGCTTTGCTTGGGAGGAGAGTGGGGGCCTGACAGCCACACCGTGTCCACCCTTACCCCCTCTTCTCCTTCCATAGTTTGGTCCAGGGAGGGCAGGAACGTCCATCCATCTCTGGCTGGGCTTACCCTCGGGGACGGGCAGGGTACAGTTCCTAGCGGAATTGGTGCTGGTGAAGGCAAGTAGGCTCAGGGCCTTCAAGGACTCTGGTCAGCAGCCCCACTTCCATAACTGGATTCTTGCCATTTTTCTGATGGACACAGTGAGGGAGCCCAAGAGACAGATGTCTGAGCAGCACGTGGTCTCCTTTTACAGATGGGGAAAATGGAGGTCAGACGGAGGGCGTGCGGCCCTTTGCTGGCTCCGCGTGGCCTGCGGGGCCCTCATGCTCTGACCCCGCTGCCTGTGGAGCCTCCATCCACCCTCCCTGACATGCTGCCCCGGTTCCTTCTGCCCACAGCCTGCCCGCTGCTCCTCCACCCCACCTCCTCTGGGAGGCCTGCCACGTTCCCACAGCCGCGGCCGGGCCCCCGCCCTCTCACGCCGTCACTCCAGAGGTGTTTGTGCAGCTCTCGGACAAAGGCTTTGCAGCCTGGAGAGGCAAAGGCCTGTCAGGCACCTGTCCGTCTCATTCAGCGCTGCAACCCCGGGCACAGTGGGGCCTCCACGAACACGGCTGAGGGAAGACAGGGGGCCCCTGGGCACGCACACGCCTTTCTCATGGCCACCGTCGGCCATCCCTCCACTGCTTCCTCCAACCCACCGACACTGCTCAGGGTCACCCTGTAGGCAGCTCTGCAGCCATAAACCTGCATACGGAACTAGGGACCCTTCTCCAAGACCTGAGAGGGCTCAAGTGAGGCGTGCCCATCTGCCTAGAGGGACCTGCATCCAGCTGGCCGGTGCTGGAAGGTAAACCAGTCTTGCAGGATAAGCACCGAGTAGGGCCTCTATCCACTTTCTGGGGGAAGCAGAGGCCTGCTGAACATGCCCCGTGTCTGTCTCCCTCAGTGAGGACGGGCGTACCAGGGGCTGCTGGGAGAACGGCAAACAGTGCTCATCCCCGAGGGGGCCTCTGAAGCAGCCACCACCCCATGGGGAGTAGAGGATGCCCTCCTGCACTTAGGCCTGTGCCAGTGGCACCACCCATTCCTGGGCTCAGACCCAATTCTGTCACTTTGCTGCCTCGGTACTGCCCTGGCCACAGGCCTCAGGGTCACCACTGGCAGGCTCCGCTACCCGCTGACCACCTGCCCATGGCTATGTGGGCAACAACGGTTTCGGTGGCGTCCAGGCTGTGAGCCCCAGGCTTCAAGTGGCACGTGGGTGGTGCTCAGGCTGCCTCCGTTCAGGCAACTGTGGGCCTCAGTCTCCCTCCAGACCCCTTCTCGGCACTAAAGCAACAGGGCACAAAGTTTAGAAATCAGGTTTCAAGCCTTAGCTAGAAAGGACATTTGCATCATTTTCCACTTGTATCACTTAAATCTTTTTGTTATCATTTTGAAATTAGACACAATTTGATAAAATTATTACCATCCTCCTGCAGACCTCACCGGTTTCGTCCCTAATGTCGGCTTCGGTCAACCATGGAATCTTGGGCTTGCTAGCCTAACTGGGGTGGGCTTGGTACAAATAGGCCAACCCAGGGGCCGGGGTCCCTGCTGGACCCAGCCTTACCCCAGGATCCCAGGACTTGAGCCCAGCTCACAGCCAGCCTAGGGTGCCCGTCCATGGCAGGACTGGATTCAGGCCACGGGATGGAGTTGCATGACCCACATCTGTTCATATTATTAGCACCTGAGCCGGCTGGCCGAGCCTGTAACACAATTCGAGGAACTGTTGACTGGTCTCGTGTTTCCAGCCCAGTTGGCCAGAGGGACACATGGAGTGCTGGGCAGAGGGGCCTCTGGCTGTCCCCCTCCCCCCATGTGCCCGTTGTCAGGAGAGCCAGAGAAGACTGTTTGTCCCTCTCGGGTGCTGCTGAGGTCATTGTGGGCACTGTCTCCCACCAAGGGGTCCCTGGACAACCCCAGGTCAGCGGCCTGGCCGCTGTACCTGTTTGTGCCGTCTCAGCTTGTGAGACCTGGCCTCCCCCTCCCCCTGCCCTCCTTGCCCCTCTCTGAAGCAGGGAAGACATGAGTCGGTGGTTAGCTGGGAAGAATGCCTGCCCTAGACCCCCAGGGTTAGGAAGATTGCCCTCTTTCCTGGCTTCCTTATAGATTCCTACCGCCTTGTTCTGTTGCCGGTTCCTGCAGGTGCCGGCATCCCAGGGTAAGAGCCTGGTGAAAGGACCGGGGCTCCTGGCTAGGCACCCAGCTCTGCACCTCCAGGCGACGGGGTCTCGAGCCAGTTTCAGTAAGATCCCTAAGCCCTTGCCCTCATCTGTCAAATGGGAATCTCAGACTTGTCCTGCAGGCTGGGAGATGGGGGGGGGGGGGGGGGGGGGGCACATGAGAAGAGGTATGTGGACATCTTTCACGAGCCCAGAACTGCCCCCCAAAAGCTTGCCTGTGGCATAGAACGTTTTATTCCTGTAACTTCCCTAAGGGACAAGGGGTCTCTGGCGCCACTGAACTCAGTGACAAGGGCTGAGACACCTCTGTGTCAGCAGGAACCAGAAGTTAGAGAATATGAAGATTCCTACGCTTGACAGAAGGTGCCAGAAGGTGCTGGGCTTGCAATCTAATTACTGGGCGGCCTGGGGAGGGAAACAAGACATCCTTGCCCTTGAGCCACCACTAATAGAGTGTTGGAGAGGGCAGGCACCCTCAAGAGGGGTTCTCAAACCGTGTCCCCTCAAGCCCCCGGGCCCCTAAGTGTGCAAGGGGAGGGGGGAAGGAGCATGCTGTCCCAGCCCCACCCATGTTTCAATCACCCACAGTTATTTCTTCGTTTAGGGCAGTTAGAACTTTGACTGGAGAAGAGGTCCCCCTATGAAAGCAAATATTCAAAAACCAGGGAACTAATCTAACCCCCCAATTTCACCGAAGAGGAAACTGAGGCCCAGAAAAGAGAAGTAGCTTGCTAGGGTTGCTCAGCTCAGTGGTCCCAGAGCGGCTGCCTGGGCCACTCACCCCCCGGGTCTGTGGACAAAGAGCCCACACCCTGAGGATGAAGTGGACAACGACAAAGTGGTTGGGGGGGGGGGGTGCCCCTGTCAAGGTCAGGACCTCAGCCTCAGCTCCCCTGATATGACCCCAGAGATAAGACCTCAAGGGCCAGGAGCCATGTTGTCCCAAGGCAGGCAGCCCAGATGCTGATCTGGGATGATAGGAGGGCAAAATCGTCTTCTGCCCCCTCCCTGAGCAATCAAGAGCTGTGCAAATTGTTAGCCCCAGCAAGGCCTCTCCAGCTAACTAACTACCTCAGCCCCCGCTTTCCAGTTTGTTGCCCAGCACCCCAGGCATCATCTCAGATTCCTCACTGCAAGTATTGGAGGAGGGCAGATGGGTATCCCTCTGCCCCCTTTTACAGGTGGAGACACTGAGGCACTGGCAGTAAGCGGGCCTGGAACCAATCCTCCCTGATGCAAACCTTGTGCTCTCATCTTTATTTCCTGCTCCTCCAGCATCTCTCCCCAGCCCCTGCCCTTGCTGCATAGCTGCCCCCCTCCCCACAAAGCATCTCTGCTTACCCTAGCACCCAACCGGGTGCTGACTGGCCCACCCTTCCCCTCACTGGCTTTAGCAAGGACAGCCAGCCCAACCACTGGTCTCTCAGTCAGCCCAGAGCTCCTAGCCTAGCTCCTGTCCTGTGCTCTCCCTCAGCCACAGAGAGGGCACAGGCCAGGAACTTGGCCCTCCAACCTAGTGCTACCCAAACAGGCTCCCCACATCTGCCCTTTCCCTAAGGTACAGCCTACAGTTCAGCACCCGGGTGACCAGGCAGTGCAGGATTCTCCTGGTTAGCACTGAAAATCCTAGGTTCCAAGAAATTCCTCAGACATGGGCAGTCTGGGACAACTGGTCACCTTACTCAGCACACACAAATGCAGGGCCATCATGCCTTCTCCTTCCCCCTCCCCCTGAACAGGGTCTTCCTTGTTTCAGCAGCTCTGGTCTCTGCTAAGGCTAATGGGTAGGACCACAGTCAGTCCCTTCAAGCTGTCTGGCCCCTTCAGACTGAGCTGGGGACTACCATGGGCCCAGAGTATGGTCAGAGGCCTAGAGTCTGCTAGGAGGTAAACAGAGGCTCTATGACCTGTTGGAGGCCCCATCCTGCCCTAGGCCCTGTGAGATAAGTAGCAGAGAGAGCCCAAGAAAGGCCTAGTGGGATCCTGGGCCCTAGTCCCAACCCAGCTTTATCCTCAAGCTGGGGAGAACACCACTCTGGTTGGCCCCAGCTAGGGCAACCCTAGGGCTGGAGCCAGGCAGGGTCTGCCTGGGGCTCACTGAGGCGGCCTCTACCTGTCTGAGTTTGAGGTGAGTCATTTCCTCCCTCAGCTGTCTATGAGGCTGGGAGGGGAAGGGAGGGGATGGCATCTAAAAATAGCAGGGCCTAGACTGGTGGAGATACCCAAAGAGCTTCTCCTTGGGCAAGGGAGGAGCCAGCTGCTCATCCGAGCTGACACCAGCTGTGGCCCCCAGCCAGATGCCGGCATTAGGCCGAGGAGGAGGATGGCCCTGAGAACCCCTGCCCTCCCCTTCCCAGGCTCAGCATAGTGCTGAGGTGTGGAGAAGGCATCCTAAAGGCTGAGACACAGAAGCAGTGTTGAGCACGGTAGGAGCTTGAAGGAAGACAGAGCCTGGGGAGGGGTGGGAGGATGCGTGGGATGTGATTCGGAAGGCTTGGCCCTCACTGGGGCTGGCAGGGGCAGCCGGGACTGGATCACGAGCCTGGATTCACCTCCTACGTCATCCCCACGGAACCACCTTTACTCCCCACCCTATCCACACATGGAGACACACACAGGGACACGCAGACAGAGCCCCACCACACTCAGCCCGCCTGTGTGAGTCATTTCCTCCTTAAAGGGCTCATCTCCTTGCTAAGTGGGACTCCATTTCCCTCGTCAGCAGCACAGACTGAGGGCCTACTGTGTGCTTGAGTCACGCCCTGGAAGACAAGGAAACAATACTCATGACTTGCCGGGAGGACACCTTAAGAGGCCCACTGAGAACAGGGCAGGACAACACCCAGGGCAGAAACACAAGAGGCAGGGATCCTGGGCCTCTGTGTTGTGGGATAATCTGGACTTAGGGCAGCCTAGGGTTAAATCCGGCCACTGCCACTTGCAGGTCACGTGACCTGAGACCCGTCAATAACACTCTGCTTGCCCACTTGTGACAGCTGAAGGGTGAGGGGCGGTGGGGGCGAGGAGCTGCACTTTACAGTAAAACGATGGCCTCCATTACGAACACGTCACAGTTACCTCATTTTCTCTTATTCTCATAACAGCCTTGTAAAGCAGGCATCACTGTCCCCATTTTACACGTGGAGAAATGGAGACCCAAGGACATTAAGTAACTTGTTCAACATCATACAGCCAGCAGATGGTAGAGACTGGATTTTGACCCAAATCTGAGGCAAACTCGTGTGCATTACGGGGTGCAGGCGGGGGGCCTCCTAAGTCTGGAAATCGGTTGAGGGTACAGTGATCTGACTGTCTGGGGAGGGCCCTTGGACACCAGCCCCCGGGCACTAGCACGTGCCAAGCCTTTGACTGGGGATGGGCCGCCTTCCTTCTGTCTCGCTTCCCTCACCCTGAGCCCCCACCAGCTCTCAGGGTCCCTCCGAGAAACACAGAATGTGCTATGCCCTCTCTCGGGGTCACCACCTCTACTCCTTTCAACAGCCCAGTGAGGGAAACAGCACAACTCCCACTTGACAGAAAAGGCCGTCAGATCAAAGTGATCACGAACCTGCTGGTGGCCCCAGAGCTGGGAAAAGCAGATCCTGGACCGAACCCGGGCTCCTAAACTGAGGCTCGTTCCCCATAGCCCGGCTCTCTGGTGGGGTGGGTGGGAACCCTCTGCTTTCTCTGCTTGATCACACTTTCCCTGAACCCTCTTGGTGGATTACCCAGAACACCCAAACCTTGCATCAGCCAGATGGGCCCTGGCTCTAGTAAAAGCCTCTTTCTGTTTCTCTGGGCTTTCCCCACCGTTATCTGACTCATCGTCTGCTGGTCCCAGGAGACGGGAGACCTTATCCCTATAGTACAGATGGAGAGACTAAGGCAGGAAGTGACATACGCCAATGCGTCAGGGGCCAGTCCCACGGCCAGGAGGCCACAGGTGTAGCTGGCATGGCCTGGACAACGTTCCTGGGGTGCCACACACTCAGTTAAAGAGTTTTTGTTGCCATATAGTAGGCACAAATGCAAGAGATTTGTGTTGAATGAATGGATGAAGGTCGCAGGCCCTGGGTGAAGAGAGGAGCAGAGATATTGCAAAAAGGATGAATATGATATATAGAAACAACAACCCAGAAACGCAGTCTTGCCCCAGTCGCAGACTCCCCAAACCCAGCTGGGGCTCGTAGCTCACAGTTCTCCCATCTAGAAGCATCAGCATGGCTATCGTTCATTGGGTGAGTCCCAATGACCACTGGGGCTTAACAGCTTATAACCACCATCTTCTTTAATTCCTACTTCAACCCAGTGAAGTTGGTATGTATTATCATCATTCCCATTTGACAGACGACTTATTCGGGGCTCAGAGAGGTTAAGCAAGTTCCCCAAGGACACACAGCTCAGCCCTTGTTCCAACAGGCATGGGATGACAAAGTCGGGGGGTCGACTTAGGATAGCTCTCCCAATCCAACAGGGAGAGGGGCCCGGGTGTCTGCGGCTCCCACGGGGGCGGGGGGGCGGCTGCCCAGGTGTGTCTGCGGGTTGGCACCAGGATCTCGTGCGTGGGTCAGTGCAGTACAAGCGCGTAGGTACGAGCTCAGAACAGAACGCCCGTGGCCCCGGGGACAATGAGCCAGGGCGCCTGGGCGGCTGGGGGACTTGGGGCAAGCCTGCCTGGCTGGGCACAGCGAGCCTGCAGCGCGGTGTCCTCCCCGGAAACCCAACCCGGGGGAGGGGGTTAACCGCTGCGGGCGGGCGGGCCGGCCGGCGCCCTTCTCCAACACCTGGCCCAGCGCCGGCGGATGGGCCCCGCTGCACGTTGCCGGCGATTGCCCCATCCGGACGGCCGGGCCGCAGCGCTCTGCGTCCTGCACGTTGCGCACATCGCGCACCGAGCCGCCCCGCCCCCCCTCCCCCCCCCCGCCGCCCCACACCGGGCCCGCTCCCCTGCAGCGGGCGGAGACCCGGCCAGACTGAGTCCCCAGCGGCCCATTAACCCAGCGGCGGTGGCAGCCTCGTCCCAGACACCTTTGATGGCTGCCCTTTGCTCCGTCTGCTTTGAGAGGACAAATGAGGGAAATTGAGTAACCCAGCTCGGCGAGGCAGGAAACTCCGGGCCCCTTTGTTACTCACGATTTTACAGCAACGTTTGGGGGGGAGGGGCGACTGGGGAGGGGACTGCTGGGAGAATTTCTGGCGTCAAGGAGATTGGGGGCTAATGCAGTGTGAGCCTGCGAGCACGTTCCCGGCTGGTCTTACTGTCTCCACCTCCCAGGGCAGGCTCAGTGCTTCACACTCCTAGGTGCTCCGCAGATTCTTGTTCAAATGCATCTCCTTGCCCTCCTCCTGCTTTGAGTCGGCCGGCGGGCAGGTGAAAGGGGATGGGTTTCTGGCTCGAGCCAAAGGCTGACATTTGGGGCCTTAGGTTTTGCCTTTAGCACAGGTGTGCAGTTTTACTTGGGCAAATCCCTTGACCTCTCTGGGCTGCATTTCAGGGCGGGGGCTTGAGGGCGATCAGTAATAAGGTAACTTGCCTGGCGCTGGGGCTCGGGACAGGCTTTGAACACCTAGCAAGCAGGAGAAAGAACCTTCCGTTTAAAGCTGAGATTTCCTCTTGAACACATTTCCTGGCTGGAGGCACAGCATTCTGTGTCTACACTGAGTGGCAGGAGTGAGTGGCTCTCTGTTGCCTATTGAATCGAGTCCAAATTTCTTGGCTTGGCACTTAAGGCTTTCTCACATTGAGCCTATGGTACCAGCTGCACCCCAACACTGTACCCTGAGGAGGAATCTCAGACTTCCCCCCACCCCCCGCCCCCCAAACGAGACACAACATTAATGTTCACACTTCTATGCCCTTGCCCCAGGAGGTTCTTCCCTACACTCCTCAGTGATTGGCTCCTCAAACAGATCTCCACTTAAATGTTACCACCCTGGAGAGATCTTTCCCTAGTACCCAGTCTAGAGCAGGGGCCCTGTTATCCCCTCTCTGAGCTTCCTGTCCCATCCCTCCTCAGCTCTTCCTGTCCCTTGGGATTAGAAGCTTGTCTCTCCACTGGTCTGAAAGGTCTATGAGGGAGAGACCCTCATAGAGGGAGAGATCGTGTCCGTTTCTTCACCTCCATATACCCAGCACTCACCCAGGAGCCTGGCACATAGTAACAGCTTGATAAATGTTTATGGGAAGGAAGAAAGGATGGATGGTTGATTAGCAAAAACATTGAGAATCGCCAAAATGCTCACCGGTAGGAGGCCAGTGTTGTAAACGACGGACAGCCGGATGGGACACTAGGCAGCTGCTAGGCAGGTACACACCTCCACGGAAGAGTGTTCCCGATACTGTGAGAAATGGAGAAAGAAAGTCCCTTTCTGATGAACCAAAAAAGGGGATGGTGGGGGATGGGGACCATGTGTATAGACAAAGGCATAGATATGTCTGTAAACATAAGAAAAGTCGAGATGCTACACACCAAACTACCCCTGAGGAGTAGAATAGAGACATCGTCGTGGTTTCCCGTGCACCTGAAACCTGGCTTAGACGTCATCCCCTCGGGAAGTCTTCTCTGCTCCTGCCCTCTCTGCTCCTGCACTCGACATGCAGCCAGGTGCTCCAGAGCAAGGCCTGGCGCTGCCTCCTCAGAGTGCGGCCCAGAGGCGATGAGTGTGAGGGCAGCCGGAAGGAGGACAGCAGCTCCTCTGGGGGCGTGAGTTTGTCCGCTTTGTGCCGGTGAAAGCAGCACTGGGGAAGACAATGATGACGGCAGGTAGCCTACCTCCACCTGCCAGGTGACCTCACTGCAGGTTGCCTTGGGCCATCAGCAGAGCCGAAATGTGACAGGAAGCCTGGCCTCAGCGCAAGCGGGGCTTAGCTGGCTGGCTTCCACATCCGGGCCCCTCGGTCCTGGTTGTGGGAGGCGCCCAGGGCAGCGTCTCACTGCCCTCGCGGTGCCGGGAGTCGGGAGTCGAGGAGGGACAGACACAACTTGGCGTGAACCAAAGGCCTCCTGTCCGCCTCCCCACTTGCCTGCTGTCTGTAGCACAGTGGCTCCCATGAGATCTGGAACAGTACAATTCAGACCAGCCAGGCCAGGGCAGAGGAAGGAAGAGCGGCAAAGGGCTCAGGGTCAGATGTCTGAGCTTCTATTCCCACGGGTGCTTCTCATTATGCTCGTCAGGAAGCAGAAAAGAGGCCAGCCCTTTGCCTTCATTTTAAGTTTCCCATCTCACCCGGCCTCTCTTCCCCTGCCTGTCTCAAAACCGGCTCTCCAACTGGAAAATCATGGGGTGGTGCAGGGATACATTCTCCATCTGGAGTCACTCAGTGTCCAGTAGTCTCGTGTCCACACCTACCAGCCGGGTGTCCCCGGGCGATTGGCTTTGCCCCTCTGTGCCTCAGTTTCCTTAGTAGACTAGTTAATGCATGGCAAATGTTTGGCAGTAGGCCCCATACATGTCAGTGTATCTGTGACCTGTATGAATTAGCTACTATCTGTGTGGCTAGGAGAGTAACTGCACCTACTTCACTGAGCTATTGTGAGCATTAAATTAGATAATGTGTGTTGAGTGCTTGGCTGTGTTAATTACGCGTTTACTTGGCTTATAAAGATAGTAAGATGAGGGTATAGATCTTGGTCCCCCAGACATGGGGCATCAGCGTGGTAGCTGCTGATGGTTTCCTGGGAACAGAACGTAGGGCTTTCAGTGGCCCAGGCAGCCATGCTGGTTCAGTGGTGTTGCTGAGCTGGCTGGTTAGTCGACTGCCTGCTCCCTCAAACCCATTTAAACCAGCTCCATCTGGCCTGGCTTTTCCAACATACCATCCTGGCAGCTGTCACAGGCTCAGAGTCCTGGGCAAAGTGTCAGGACTGCTGCAAAATACATTGGAACTTTATCTGACCCCTGGCTCCCGTCCCAACCAGAAATACATTGACTGGAACTTGCTCAAGCTTGGAGGCTGGAGGAGGAAGGCAGCCGGGGATCACAGACCAGATATTCCAACCCCCACCCCCATCCTTGTTGGCCCTCTTTACATTTGCACAGTTGTACTAATTAATGCTGTTCCTAACAATGAAACAGTTTTTTTTTTTTTTTTAACGTTTATTTATTTTTGAGACAGAGCACGAACGGGGGAGGGTCAGAGAGAGGGAGACACAGAATCTGAAACAGGCTCCAGGCTCTGAGCTGTCAGCACAGAGCCCGACGCGGGGCTCAAACTCACAGAGCGTGAAATCATGACCTGAGCCGAAGCCGGCCGCTTAACCGACTGAGCCACCCAGGCGCCCCAATGAAAAAGTTTTTAAAACTAAGGTTTAAGCCTCAGGTTTAAACCTGAACTCTGGATTTGCAGAGAAGAGAGAGAAAGGGGACCCTTTCCCTAAACTCAGGGAAGTTTACTGCAGAACTTTCCTCTTTTTCTTCCCTCAGTGTTGATTTGCAGCAGTGTTTTTGGAGGCCAGGACAATCCTCTGTGCCACCATCTGGAACTCCCCAGAAAGGGCCCATGACAACCATGGCAGTGGCAACCATGCCGGATTGGAACCCCGCCAGCTTTGGAGGGGGCAGAGCTCAGTCCCAGGGTCTCCACCCCAGTCCAGGGTGAGCCTCCCTCCAGGCCTACTCCCGGAAGCCACTCCCACAGGGAGATCCCAGGCAAACGGGTCTTCCTGCAGTTCTCCTTGAAAGGCCATCATCTTCAAATAAAAGGAACCCCAGGAGTGCGCCACCCCCAGCACATTTGAGCATTCAATAGAGACAGCTGGCCAGTGAAAGGAAAGGAGGAAATGAAATGCTAGATGTGTTGCCTAGAAGAGTTTTAGACATTGGGTCTAAATGTCAAGAGCTCCAAAATGTCCCATTACACAGGTAATATTGTTAAGACCCTAAGCCTCGCAGATGTGGAATTCATCAGATTCAGAATTTTTGGAAAATCAGCCTGGTCACCTGGAATATGGACTGGATACGAGCTGATACTATGGAGCTATTGCTGGTTTTCTCAGGTGAGAGAATCGAAATGAGATCATTTAGTCGAAACCGTAACGAAATAGCACCTCACACCTGTCAGAATGGCTAAACTAAAAAACACAAGAAGCAACAAACGTTGACGAGGATGTGGAGAAAAAGCAACCTTCGTGCACGGTTGGTGGGAATGCAAACTGGTGCAGCTACGGCAGAAAATGGTATGGAGGTTCCTCAAAAAATTAGAAATAGAACTACCATATGATCCAGTAATTGCAATACTGGGTATTTACCCAAAGAATACAAAAACACTAATTCAAAAAGGTATGTTCAATGAACCATTATTTGCAATAACCGAGATATGGAAGCAGCCTAAGTGTCCCCATCGGTAGATAAATGGGTAAAGAAGATGTGGTACCCATATATAGTGGAATATTACTCAGCCATAAAAAAGAATGAAATCTTGCCATTTGCAACAACATGGGGGGAGCTAGAGAGTATAACGCTCAGTGAAATAAGCCAGTCAGCGAAAGACAAATACCTATGATTTCACTCATACGTGGAATTTTTTTTCACATGTGGAATTTAAGAAAACAATCACAAAAAGAGACAAACCAAAAACCCAGACTCTTAAATATAAAGAACAAAGTGGAAGTTGCCAGAGGGAGGTGGGTGGGGGGATGGGTGAAATAGGTGAAGGGTATTAAGAGGACACTTATGAGGAACAACTGAGTAATGTATAGAATTGCTGAATCACTATATTGTACACCTGAAACTAACATGTTATATGTTAATATGCTAATTACACTGGAATTTGTTTTAATGCAATAAAGTTACTGTAAAAAAATGAGAACAGGGACACCCGGGTGGCTCAGTTGGTTAAGCATCTGACTTCGGTTCAGGTCATGATCTCATGGTTCGTGAGTTTGAGCCCCACATCGGGCTCAGTGCTGACAGCTCAGAACCTGGAGCCTGCTTCAGATTCTGTGTCTCTCTCTCTCTCAAAAATAAATACACATTAAAAAAAACAAATAAATAAAATAGAATAAAAACTTAAAAAAAAAAAAAGAGAACAGCTATTCCTAAGAAATTCATGTTGAAGTATTTAGAGGTGAAACATCATGAGGCCGCAACTTCTTTTCAAATGGTTCACCAAAAAAAAACTTGATATAGATAAAGCAAATATGTCAAAAAGTTAACAATAGTTGAATCTAGGGGCACTTGGCTTGCCCAGTCAGTTGAGCACACGACTCTTAATATCAGGGTTGTAAGTTTGAGCCCCACACTGGGTGTAGAGATTGCTTAAAAGTAAAATCTTTAAAAAAACAAAGCAAAACAAAAAAGTTAACAGTAGTTGAATCTAGCAAGAGGGTATCTAGGTGTTTATCGTGCCATTTTTGCAACTTTTCTATGTTTGAAGACTTTCACAGTAAAGCATTCAGGGAAACATATAAATAAAATAAGCTTATTCACATGCAAAACAAGACAGTACACAATTCATCTTGCACTAGCTGAATTTTACTTCTCTGAGGATAGAAATAGTAGAAACAAGATGGGATCCAGGAATATGGAGTTGAGCCAACCAAACAACCAATTATTTTTTTTTAATGTTTATTTATTTTTGAGAGAGAGAGAGACAGAGTGTGAGCAGGGGAGGAGCAGAGAGAGAGAGAGAGAGACATAGGATCCAAAGCAGGCTCCAGGCTCTGAGCTGTCAGCACAGAGCCCGACTCAGGGCTAGAACCCACGAACCGTGAGATCATGACCTGAGCCAAAGTCGGACACTTAACCGACTGAGCCACCCAGGTGCCCCATAGAACCAACGATTTTTAAAGAGTTTACTAAGTACTTGTTTGGAAACAGTACTGATCATTAAAAATCCTTTAAGTTCATGGCCAGAAGAGGACTCATCTTGAAATCTGGGAGATTCCAGCCCTTTTAGCTGCTTGGCACCAGATTTAACACTGGTCAAGAAACACATTTTGGGGGCACATGGGTGACTCAGTCGGTTCAGCATCTGACTCTTGATTTCAGCTCAGGTCATGATCTCACAGTCATGGGATTGAGCCCTATGGCCAGCTCCACGCTGAGTATGGAGTCTGCTTAGGATTGTCTCCCTCCCTCTCCCTCTCCTCTGCCCTTTTCCCACTTGTGTGTGCGTGCACACTCTCTCTTTCTTTCTCTCAAAGATAAAAATAAATAAACAGTCAAAAAAGGGAAACACATTTTGAAGACCTACAATGAGCAAACTTCACAAAAGGTGTCTTTCCCTCTGCCTATAATCTGATGTTGAGTACAAAGTAGCCTCAATTTTTTTTAAGTTTATTTATTTTTGAGAGAGAGAGAGAGAAAATGAGCAAGCATGAGCAGGGGAAGGGCAGAGAGAGAGAGAGAGGGGGACAGAAGATCTTAAGTGGACCCCATGCTGACATCAGAGAGCCCAACGCAGGGCTTGAACTTATGAACCATGAGATCATGACCTGAGGAAGCCAGCCGTTTAACCGACTGAGCCACCCAAGTACCCCTAGCCTCAGTTTTTTAAATTGTGGTTGTTAAGTTGAATTGTGTCACCTGAAACCCATATGTTGAAGTCCTGATCCTTATTGTGACCTTATTTGGGAACAGGCTCATTGTAGATGTCATTAGTTAAGGTGAGGTCAATAGAGTGGTGACCATACAAAAAGGGGACATTTGGACACACAGGGAGAAACATACACAGGAAGAACACCACGTGAAGACAAAGGAGATTAGAGTGAATCTCCTACAAGCTAAGGAACACCAAAGATCGCTAGAAAACCACCAGGAGTCGGAGAGAGGCATGCAACAGACCGTCCCCTCACGGCCCTCAGCAGGAACCAACCCTACTGATACTTTGATTTTGGACTTCCTGCCTCCAGGACTGTGAGACGACAAATTTCTGTTGTTGAGGCCGCCCGGTCTGTGGGAATTTGTTCTGGTAACCCTAGTAGACTAAGTGGTAAAGTACACATGCCATAAAATTTATGACTTTAACCATTTTTTAAAATGTTTATTTATTTTTGAGACAGAGAGAGACACAGAGTGCGAGTGGGGGAGGGGCAGAGAGAGAAGGAGACACAGAATCCTAAGCAGGCTCCAGGTTCTGAGCTGTCCAGGTTCTGAGCTGTCGGCACAGAGCCCGACGCGGGGCTCGAACTCATGAGCTGCGAGATCATGATCTGAGCTGAAGTCTGATGCTTAACCGACTGAGCCACCCAGGCGCCCCTTTTAACCATATTAAAAGTGTACAGTTCAGTGGTCTTAAGTGCGTTCACATTGACGCGCCCCCATTTTTTTTTTTTTTTTTTTTTTTTAGCTATGGCAACACCCAAGACTATGGGAAGGTTGGAAGACGTAGTTCCACATCTGCTTCTGCTTAGGTGAGTGATCTGTTTCATCGTGTGTGCAATGACGAGCCAGGGCAGACAACTTCATGTTCTGATGCTATCATTGCCCATGTGTGGAGAAATTATAATAGCAATAATAGCTCACAATTTATTGAGCAATTATGTTGCAGGACCATGCTAAGGGCTTTACAAGGGCTACCTCTTTTAATAATCACAATAACTTTATCAGGGAGGTATCATTTGTCCCATTTTACAGATGGGGAAGTTGAGACTCCAAGAGATTAAGTGTTCAATTTGGGCAGCCCTGGGATTTGAATGCGGCTCTTAACCACTGTGCATACTGCCTTCTAGATCTTTTGCCACATTGGCCTAGGAGAAAATAAAAAGCACAAGGTATTGATGAGATTAAAACATAGTTTGTGTTTGTACCAAGTCAGCCAACTAACCTAGAGCCCCCAAGGCACATGTGGTCACACTACCAGCCCGGCTCTCCCATATGTCCCCACCACATTCAGGGGAGGGACTCTGAAGAGTCCAAGAATTCTAAATTCAAACTTGACATTCCAGGTCATTCTGAGTGTATATTCATGGAGGTGGGAAAATCCACCATTTTATTTGACAGCTTACTCACTTGATTTATAAATGTTGGATATTTAGACATGGGGTATATAGGTTCCCATTTGTGCTCTTGCCCTGTGTCCACTTACCGTGGTTCTCCTAGGCCTCCCAGTGGTGGTCAGAGCAGGAAAATCTCTCGGAGTGATAGAGAGAAGCCACAAGCTCTGAGCAGCGACCAGGCCAGAAGCTGCCCTAGGGCAACTGCATGTAATTTCAGCAAGGGTCAGGCAGTAAGTTGGTACAGAGTGAGGAGAAGTTCGGATCTCCCGTATGGCCTGATGTGATGCTCGACCCACTATAGAACCGGAGTCTCCCACCTGCTCAGCCCAGATTGTTCTCGGTCCTCAAACCACATTTCTTTTCTTGTCCCTTCTGCATACACCTCTCTGTTTCCCAGAATAGGAAAGGCTAGAACGGGTGTGCTGACCAAGAGAAGGAAAGACAGGGTGGAAAGGACAAGACAGAAAGGGTCCTGGAGAAGGTGAAGGGGAGCACGGGGCAAGGGGGTGGGATCCCTCAGGCTCTGGGCAGAAGCAGGAAGCAGGAGACAGGTAAGGGTGGGGGGCTCAGCACACAGAGTGGTGCCAGGGAGAGCAGTTGTGCCCTACGGAGGCCTTGGTGGTTGGGCCAGTGGAGGCTCGGCGAGGCCCCCAGATGAGGCAGAGAGGGGCCAGCATGGCCTCTGGGGCGGATGGCAGACCCGCAAAGCTGAACTGGGGACATAGACTCTGGCTTGAGGATTGACCTCGGAGATGCAGGATGCTGGAAAGCAGCTCAAAATGTCCACGTTTGGCTGCTGCCCCATCCAGATCCCTTTCTTCCACAATGCCCTGTAGCAGTGGCCGGCATTGATAGTAACCTCTCCCCCCCCCCCCCCCCCCCCCCCCGCCACCCCAAGCCCGTCACAGCAGGTCTGTGGGCGTGGCCAGGCAGTCGTTACACCCTCTTCACCAGCAAGGGCATGAGAAGCGGACAGGTGGCGTGCTTCGCTCAAGGTCACAGCCAGGAAGGCGTGAACATGAGGTGAGGCTGCCAGCCAGGCGTGGGAAAGGAAACCCACTGGCCAGATTCCAGAGAGGATGCAACACTTGTCACCACGGCCACTAGAGCTCCTACTGATGGTGCACTCACTGAGTGCCTGACCCCAAAGCCTGCGGAAAGAGCCCAGAAGGCAATTATCCCCACCCTGCAGACGAGGCATCTGATGCCCAGAGAGGCTCACTCAGTTGCCCAAAGTCACACAATAGCAAGTGAGGAGATTGACAGCCCAGGGTGTGTGCTGGCCTGTGCACAAGTGTGAGCCTCCACCACGAGTCCCCATGAGAAAACCCCCCAGAGAACACGTGCGTGTGAGACGGAGGGCCCGATTCCAAGCAGCAGGGAACAGCTGCGCTGGCAGGAGGGGGCGAGAATGTGCGTGTGAGCACAGCTTTGACAGCAGCAAACAGCGCGTGGGAGTGTGTTGACGGCAGGGTGTGGGGTGCCAGTGCCATCACCGTGTGTGTTTCTGCTGGCAGCAGAATGTTCTGGTCTGTGTCGATAAACAATAGTTTGGGCAGGCGCGAGGCTGAGGCAGGGACGGGAGAGAAGCACTACAGGCAGGTGAAGGCAGGAGGGAAGGGCGAGCCCGGGGTCAATGGTGGCCAAGCCTGCGGCTCTGGGGACGAGGGGCAGCAGGGTGCCAGCTGTTGTTTTCTCAGCTGACCTCACTGGGTGCGCATGTCTGGGTGTGGATCCCTCTGCAAACCACCTGATGCCCATAAACATGAAAAACAGGAGCAGGGACACACTGTGAGGAAGAGAGTGTTCTTCCTGAGCTGCTAGTTGCGTGGACGGAGGTTTGATCAGCAGCCGAAGCCAGTGCAAACACATCAGGATTCCCGTGACTGGGCAGATTCCTCAAAAGTCGGCTTCTTGGAAGAGGCAGTACCCCTGAGACCATGCCGGTTCATGACTGTAACCGGAGCCCCTGAATCTCACCCTCGCCTCCTGGCAGATACAGGTGGAAGCCTGCAAGGACGTCTCAACCTAGAAGTCACCACGTGAGCCCCTTCCTGGGGCTTGGGTCCCACCCCATCTCTCCCCGACAGGCCTTCCCATCAGAATGCCCCTCTACCTGCTCCCTGTCCACTAGCTGAACTCTATGCTACCCCCAAGACCCTATGTGTTCCTCACCTCCTCCTAGAAGCCTTCCAAGCCAGTTCCAAGCTTAGAACTGCCTCCTCCAGAACTCCAACTGCTCTTGTTGCCAGGGCCCCTCACACAGGCCTCCCCGTGTGGACGCAGCCAGAATATATGCTCTGTGCAGGGCACTGAATTGCACAGTGGGGGTTATGAAGACCCCTGAAGGCTCAGTAGCTACCCTCAGGATCTTGTGGCTCAGCTGGGGTGCACAGAGGGCAAATACACAAATGGGGGTGATAGAGGCTGAGTGAGGGCACACGATAAACGTGGCGGGAGATTGTCTCCTGATTTGGAGACGAGGGGACAATAAACACACAGGGGCAAGGGGGTGGCCCTGCCCAGTTGGTTTCAGCTCTCCCACTTTAGGGAACTTTTGAAGCCAGCATGTGGTATCTGTTAAATCAATGCCTATGGTTTCTTGATTGAAAGTCTCCCAAGCACCCTCTGAAATCCTTGTTTGGGACCTGGAGGCTCCCCTGCCCTCCTGTCCTCCTGCCCTCCACACCCTGCCATTGGCCAGGGGTGGTTGCCGAGTATCTGACTTGCTGCTGGGTCCCGGCCCTTCTTGTCCACCAGGGTTCACCCCTGCTCACCCCAAAGGTCAGGGCCAGGGGGAAGCACCTTGGACCGAGGGTCCTGCTGGGTAATCACAGACACATCCCCCAGGGAGGGCTGGCTGGCCTCTCGCCTTCTTTGGCTCAGACTGATCTCTTGCAGAAGTTCAGCAAAGCTATACCCCTTGCTTCTCCTCACGAGTTCGTGACAGGAGACAGACCCACTTTCCTTCATACACTCAAGTGGAATTCTTGGCTGTCACTTTGTTTTATTATTACTTTAGAGAGAGAACGTGCACAAGCAAGAGGGAGGGACAGAGAGAGAGAGAATCTCAAGCAGCCTCCACGCTCAGTGTGGAGCCCGACTCGGGGTTCGATCCCACGCCCCTGGGATCACAACCCATCGACTGTCACATTTTAACAGGAACAACCTTACCACCCCACAGAGTGGCTGGTTGCCTCTGTGTTTCCACGTGAGCAATGTCAGAAGGCCCCTTGCCCCAAAACACCTTCCCCCCCAGCCCACTGAGGCATCTGAAGTTGCACTATTAACCCTATCCTCAGGAGGCCTTATAAAGTATGATTCATGGTTGAATCACTATATATGATTTAGGTAGATCTGCAACTAACACTACACTGTATGTTGGAATTAAAATAAAATAGGGGCACCTGGGTGGCTCAGTTGGTTAAGCATCTGCCTTTGGCTCAGGTCATGATCTCACAGTCTGTGAGTTCGAGCCCCGCATCGGGCTCTGTGCTGACAGCTCAGAGCCTGCTTCAGATCCTGTGTCTCCCTCCTCTCTGCCCCTCCCCTGCTTGTGCTCTGTCTCTCTCTCAAAAATAAACAAACATTAAAAATAAATAAATAAATGATTTGTGTGCACTCAAAAATGCTTAACATGATACATTTTAGGTTAGGTGTATTTTTACCATGAAAACAAACATTTTGGAAGAAGGATGTGCTCCAAAATGTCAACAGCATTGTATTTCTAGATGATTGAAACTTGGGTAATTTTACTTTCATTTTTATACTTTTCTATATTATTTGATTTTTCTTAAGCAATTGGGCATATATTATCTGTATAATCAGAAAGGAAGATAATGTTCTTTCTGCTTTGGCTTTCAATTTTGTTTTAAGTGTTTATTTATTTTTGAGAGAAAGACAGAGCACGAGCAGGGGACGCGCAGAGAGAGAGGGAGACACAGAATCCGAAACAGGCTCCAGGCTCCGAGCGCTCAGCCCAGAGCCCGACATGGGGCTGGAATTCACGAACCATGAGATCATGACCCGGGCCCACGTCGGTGGCTTAACCAACTGAGCCACCCAGGTGTCCCTAGAAACACCTTGACTTTCAAAAACAAATAACAGTTTGGCTCCTGGAGAAGCAACGTGTGTGTGTCAGTGTCTAACTTCCTAGCTCAGGGAATTTTGAAAAGAATCCCCAGCCAAGAGTGAAGAAATGCAGGTTCCCTGGCCCAGGTGGCCTCACAGCCCCAGTGATTCTCAAAACAGCCAGGTCTTCGAATCCCAGCCTAAGAGACCCTGGAGTGAAGCTCCCCACAGGTGGGAAGGAAATGGGGGCTCCTGCCACCCTGGCCAGCTGTCGATGATCCCTGCCTCCCAGGCGCGGGACCTAGACAACGGTTTTCCTAGTTCCTCTCCACTGGGGCCTTCACCAGGCCTTTCCTTGCTTCACAGATGCTTTGGGGAAATGGCGAGGATAGCCACCCTCATGGCAGGACTCGCCCAATCTTTGAGGCCTGGAGAGGTCATTCAGTCCATTCTTCTGTCTCCAGGCAGCACTGAAATTATCCCAGCTGGGCATGCCCTTATCTTGTTTTGAGGACTTCGGAAGCTGGGCATTCCACACCCTTCCTTGGTCAGCCATTCTCATGTCTAAACATTTCTAGCCAGGAAGTCCTTCCTCATCTTGAATCTAAACTTTCTACGCTAAGAGTTTCCATCCTGTGGCTCTTGTGGTTGGAGACAGGGAAATGCCCCTTTCTTCCCTGCCTTCATCCTAGGTCAGGAGCCAATGGAGCCTCAAATCAGGACTAAAGTCCTAAATCACTGCGAACCACAGACAAGTCACTACTCCTCCTTGAGCTTCAGTTTCCTCATCCATAAAATGAGGCCGATGACATCCACAGTGCAGGAATTGAGAGGGTCAAATGAGATACGAGTGTGTGGACGAGGCATAAAACTCGCCAGCAACGTGAGGCTGTAATTATCATTAACAAATAACAACCACCCATCCTGGCTGAACCATTGTATAAAAATGGTTTCCAAAAGCGTGGTACACAAGGCAATTTTAGGTGATACAAGAACAAGTATTTTAAATTAAAAATTTAATGTGTGGTAGGAAAAAAATAAAACTAGCACACCAAGTCCAGGATTTTATAAGTATTTTTTTGATCCCTCCCTCCCCATTTTATTTATTTTTTGAAGTTTATTTATTTTGAGGGGGGAGGGGCAGAGAGAGAGAGAGAGAGAGAGAGAGAGAGAGAATTCCAAGCAGGCTCTGCACTGTCAGTGCAGAACCCAAATGGGGCTTGACCTCATGAACCCGTGAGATCATGACCCAAGCTGAAACCAAGAGCCTGGTGCTCAACCAACTGAGCCACCCAGGCACCCCTCCCTCCCCATTTTATAAGTATTATTGCTTAGAAGAGAGGCATGTTAAGACAACAACAACAAAAACTTACCATTGTTTTACAGAAAAAATATTGAGTAAATGATACTCCAGGTAGCCTAAAGGTGAAGGCTGAAATTGTGAAGGTAGCTAGAGAAATGGCGGCTGAGAGGCACTGGCCAAGAACGAAGTGGGCCGGTCCCACAGAGTGGGCAAGAGTGGCTGAGTCAGGGGAGGAATGGGGAGTGAAGTCCCAGATGGGAGGAGACAACTGTCCCCAGATGCAGCCCTCTCTGGGTTCTGGAACAGTGTCCCCCCAGAGCCGGGCTGTTAACCAGCTCCAGCAAGGCTGGTGGGCAGGAAGGACTGGGATTTCATGTCTATCTTGTGGTCCCTAGGGCCCTGAGCCCCCTTTCATCCAGCTTTCCCCTGCCAGGGAGAATTAGACAAGCTACCCTTTTTTTTTTTTTAAGTTTATTTATTTTTGAGATAGAGAGAGATGGAGTGTGAGCAAGGGAGGTGCAGAAAGAGAGGGAGAAGACACAGAATCTGAAGCGGACTCCAGGCTCTGAGTTGTCAGCACAGAGCCCAACGCAGGGCTTGAACCCACGAGCTGTGAGATCATGACCTGAGCTGAAGTCAGATGCTCAACTGACTGAGCCACCCAGGCGCCCCTAGACAACCCTACTCTTGACTCCCTCCTGCAACATCACCCAGCTATGGTTTGTTAGCTTGTGCTGTGGAACTCACAACTTCCCAAACAGACCCCCATCCTCTACTCTCAGTGTGGGATTGGGCAAAGAGGCCTGGTAGAAAAGGTCATCTGAGGCCCTCTCTGTGCCAGGCCCCTTGCTGGGCACCAGAACACAGAATGAGAGGGTGAGGCCTCTGCTCTCCAGGAGCTCACAGCAGAGCCAGGGAAATCCGCCCCTTGTGGCCATCCCAGCTACGACAGAGCTGTGTCCACCACTCAGGCAGTGAGGGAAATGGTTCCCTCTGCCTGAGGGTCCTTGGCCTCCCGGGACTAGGCATCTTATCATTACCCTGTGCTCCAGGAAGGGGCTCCAGGCCCCTCATTTACCCTCTACGCCCAAACTCAGCAGTGAGCATTGTAATGCCTCTTCTTGAGCTGGAGTTTCTCGAACCCTGGTGTCTGAACACAAGTTCTCTGGAATTGGAGATGTCTCCGTGAGACTTTAAGATGCCTATGTTTTCATTTTGGAATAATCTTTAAAAAATCCATATAAACATATTCTACATCTTCCGGAAGCTTGGCTTACAGTCGATTATTCAGTCACAAAATGTTATTGTGTCTACACTTGCACTAATGATTATGGAAAGCAGTTAACTTGATTTTTGTTTTATTTTTTTAATTTTTAAGTAGACTCTACATGTGGAAAAATACACAAACCTTGAGTATATGGCTAGATGAATTTTCACGAAGAGAACACAGCTGTGAAACCAACACAGGAAACAGAATATTATTACTGCCTCCCCGGAGACCCTTCTCAAGGCCTTCTACACCCCTCAGTGGCAACCACTACCCTGACTTATATCATAGGTTTTGCCGCTTTTTGAACTTGATATCATTGGGTCATATAGAATGACTCCTTGGTCCCCTGGCTTCTTTCTCTCAACATAAGGCCCATGAGATTCACCCATGTTGTTGGCATGTGGCCATAATTGATAGTGGTTAGCTTCTAATCCAGTGCTTCTCAAAGTAGGATCCTCAGAAGTAGTTCTTAGGGTTCCATTCATCTACCAGCTGGAGAGCAGCAAATGTGGGTGCCTGAACCATTGTTCAGAAAGGGATTGAAAGCATCCCACTGCAGGGCACTCGGTCCTGTCCTGGGCATTCACTCTATAGCTTAGGTCCTGCCTCAGTCCCACTCCGGACTCCCAGACTTGTAGCTTCCCCAGTGCACTGTGCTCAGCCAGGCCTCTGGATCTTTGCAAATGCTGTTCCCTTTGCCTGGGATGCCCTCCCTTGTTTGTCTGCCTAGTCAAGTCTTATGTATTTTGTGTCACCTGAAAGGCTGCCTCCTCTGTGAGTCTCCGCTGGCTCCCCTGGGCACCCTTTCTTGTGCTTTACCCCTGTTACCCCTGCACCATTTACCATCCTGTGTGGTCGCTGCAGGTCTGTCTCCCCACCGGACTGTGGGCTTTGAGATCAGGGGTGTGGGACAACACTGGACTCACTCCCAGAGTGACTGAGGAAAGAGTCTTGCTGGTGGGGACCCAGGGCCATCAGAAGCAGGAGCAAGGTTCTCTGTCCTGGTTCACCAACCTCATTAAACATGGGGTTCGGCTGGCTCTGACATCCCTGCATCATCAGCTAAGGGGGACAGCATCAGAACTATGGCATGGGAGTCCTTGGCCAAGGCACTACACCAGGGAATTAAAGGCCTAGAGAGCCCTGCTTGGGCCAATGCCAGGACTTACTGCCTAAGGGTCAGATAATTTACCACACGGGCATCGGTTTCCTTATCTGTGAAATGGGAACAATGAACCTGGTCACCTTCCTCTTTCCTGGGAAGAGTATGAAGTTAATGAATGCCCAACACCGGATGTGACTATACCTAAGAGTACAAGCTGCCTGGAGGCAAGGGAATGGCCCAGGTGACCCTGGATTCTCTCCTCCTGCCCAGGACTGAAGGACAGTGTGAGACCCACAATTCAGCTGTAGCTGCTCATCTTGGTCCCCCACCCTGCCCTGGGTGGGTCTTGGCTTGGAAGCCCTAATCTGCTTGCTAAGCACCTACCCCACTTATTCCAACCTGAATTTGCCCAGCCCTGTGCCTTGCCCCCGCAGTGCTATTTCTAGTCCATTGCAGCAAATTGGGTTTCTTTGTCCCTTCTCACACAGCCCTATTCATAGTGCCCCTCCTCTAAGCAGCCTTCTCGTATTAACCTTGGGCACGATGGGTTCATCTGTTGGCATTTGTGAAGAGTTCACGTCCTAGCTGTCCCCCAACTTCCGACCCCCACTCTATCCTGAAGTAGAACTGGGATCATAGAATGTGGTTCTAGGAAAAGCGGGCTCCACCCAGTGGGGAAGATAGATGCAGCTGCCTGTTGCCATGGCAACCAAAAAGCGCGCGCGCACCCCTCTCTACCCCCGCGAGCTTCTTCATTGGCCACTGAGATCCTGATCCCACCTCCGATACTAGAAGGGACCAACTGAAGGCAAACAGAGGGAGACCCTGTTGGGGGATTCGTGGGGGCGATGCGCCTCGCTTCCTGTTCTTCCGCAGGGAAACCCACCCGCACGCGATCCCACCTCTCAGGGCCATTCTGGCTTCGTTGGAACCGTGTCCGAGAGGGGGCTGGGGTGTGAGCCTGTAGCAGGATGTGTCCTCGGGTGCTGCTGGGTAGAGGCAGACCTGGGTTGTTGGGCTGGGAAGGAAGCAGTTTTTCCAGCCCGCAATTCAGGCCGCCAGCTAGGGCAGAGGGTGGGGGGTGACTACTTGGGGCCACAGCGGAGAGGTCCCCAAGGGCCCCCAGGCGGAGGCGGAGGCGGTGGCAAAGGCGCTTGCGGGGGTGGGGGGAGTAGGCTGCGGCGGAGAAGGATTAGGGAAGGGGGTGGGGAGGATCCCGCTATCAAAAGTCGGCTGGGGCTCCTGGAAGAGGCAGGAGTCTGGGCTTGCAGTCAGATAGGACCCTGGTTCGAATCCCTGCTCAGCTCTTAGCAGTGTGACCTTACACACACACGTGCCTTCCTCTCTCTGTGTCGGAGGAGGGGTCAGATCACACTTTACTTTGTGCTGATCCCTGTGTTGAACACCCTAGGAGGTTTCTCTCCCAAATGCCTTCAACACGACGCTGAAGTAGATGGGGACTATCTTTATCTGCATTTTACAAGGGAGGAAACTGAGGCTCAAGGAGGCTACCTGAGAAAAGCCTCGGGTGAGCTCAATTCCCAAACCTGAGAAGGCTCTGGCCGGCTTGGCGGCGGTTGTCTGGGGGCAAAGGGGTGGTGCGTCCCCACCCCCACCCCCAGGCATCCTGGCCTGCCCGGAAGGAAGCGTCGTGCCAAGCCGTGAGACTTGCGTGGTTTCCTTTAGCAAAACTGCGTCAGACTCGTCTGGGGGTAAACCGCCACTAACTGGTGACAGCGCTTTGATTACAACAGATCAGAAGGGGAAACCAAGCCTTCTCTGCCTTCTCACTTCTCCGGAAAAGTTCCCTTTTCAGGAGACAACAGATTAAAGAAGATAGAGCCCGCCTTCACGGGGAGGGTGTTTGTAACTACTTTTGCACTATCAAAACCGCCCAAGATTACCTCTGGAAGCCTCTGTTTAACAATAACACTCATTTAACTAAGGCTGGTTGAGGTTGAGACTGGGTTTTAAAGAGCAACGGGATCAGACAGCACTGATGTGTTCCAAGGGAGGGGCTGAGCCAGCAGAGTGGACCCTGGATGTAGCATTAGACAGGACCTAATCTGTGAAATGGGCTTCTTGGAGTGTGAGGATTAGAAAAAATAACCATGACACTCACTAGAAACTTTCTTGTGCCATGTGTGCTCTGGGTGGGGCAGGCAGCCCTCCCTACACACACACACACACACACACACACACACACACCCCAGAACACAAAAACACCAGAACTTCCAAGGACCACACAGTCAGGGAGAGGCTTTTGCTCAGATACCCTTGCAGTTCAGTCCCAGGGGCCAGAGTCAGAATCAGTAACAAACACTTATGGAGCACCTAAAAATTGATGGTTTTTTTAAAAGAAAAATTTTAAGGGGCGCCTGGGTGGCGCAGTCGGTTAAGCGTCCGACTTCAGCCAGGTCATGATCTCGCGGTCCGTGAGTTCGAGCCCCACATCGGGCTCTGTGCTGACAGCTCGGAGCCTGGAGCCTGTTTCCGATTCTGTGTCTCCCTCTCTCTCTGCCCCTCCCCCGTTCATGCTCTGTCTCTCTCTGTCCCAAAAATAAATAAAAAACGTTGAAAAAAAAAATTTAAAAAAAAAAAAAGAAAAATTTTAAGTTTATTTATCTTAGCAAGAGAGAGAGCAGGGGAGGGCCAAAAAAGGGTGTGTGGGGGGGGGGGGGGGAAATCCCAAGCAGACTCCCCCCTGTCAGTGCAGAGTCTGACCTCAGGAACAGGGAGATCATGAGCCAAAATCAAGAGTAGGATGCTTAACTGACTGACCCACCGAAATCACCCCCAAATTGATGTTTTTGAGTGCCTAACATGTGTGAGGTTTTATATTGTGTTGAACCCTGATCAACTCTTTTAATCATTCCAGAACAACCCTTCTTTTCTCCTGAAAAATACTGTTAACAGTTATCCCCATGTTGCAGATGAGCAAACGGAAGTTTACAGAAAAGAAAGTTCACCATGTGAATTTCAGACTTTGATGCAAATAACAGAAAACTGGACTCAAACTGGTTTATGCTAAGAAGGGAATTTGCTAGCTCAGGAAACTGAAAAATCCAAGCATGACTTGATCTGGAGACTCCAAAATGTGATAAAGACAGAATCTCTCTGCCTTTGCCATCTTGGTGCTGTGTTTGGGCTCCATGGGTAGTCTTCTGCAACTCCAAGTTCACATCATCCTGAGTCCTAGTTCTGTAGAACTGTATAAAAGTCTCTTCTGTAGAAAAGAGGGTCTCAGTAATTGCGACCCAAGTCCCAGGATTTACTCTAATTACACATGCAGACGCTAGTTAGGGGTCATGTGACAAGGCTTACAAAAGGCACTGCCCAGAAAGATTCAGTGCTGATAGGCGGCCTGGCCACATGCAGCCTCTTCTGTACCAAGGGGCAGAAAGGAAAGGAGGGAGAAATGTTTCTCCCAAAGAGGAATGGAAAAGGTAGGGAATGGGTGCTAACATCTGGTTTGAACTGTGTCTTCCACGCTGAGGTCATAAGGTGACATGGTTGAGGAGAGTTAGGACAGGGATTGAGTCCTGGCATTCTGACTCCAATACCCACGACCTGACCTCCCCCACACCTTCTACTATAGGTGCCAGCCTCTTGCTAAGCACCTAGTAGAGAAAACAGATACGGAAGGTAAGGCCCTTGCCCTGGGAGAGAGCCCAGCCCTGCTTCTTTGGTCCCAGGTCAGTCCTTATCACATCTGGTACCCATCCCCACCTCCCACCCTGGCTGCTGTTGTTTCTGGAGGGTCCTAGGAGCCTTATCTGATAGCCGGTCACGGGCTATTGCCTGCCATGCTACAGAAGGCCTTCCACGTTTAGCTGGAGTTACGCATTGTCCTGGGGTCCAGTTGCTTCCTGGTTCTCCAAGCAGAAGAGAGATTCTTTGGGGACTAGGACTATGTTCTCCCTTCCCCAGTGTGTGGTCCCTCTGTGGGACCAGGCAGAATTTGTGCAGTAGGCAGCAGTGGTGACTTTGAGGGGCCCTACGAAGGCCCTTCTCTACCCCCTAGGGACCTTCTTTACTGTAAAAAAAAAATTCCAACAGTAGATGGGATTTCATCCCTTTAATTCCCCTTAAGATTCACATTCCCCTGAGAGAGGGAGCCTCGTAGGTCTTACCATTCATTCACACTTTAGTGAGAAGTTCACAGAATCTTTCCCGAGGGCAGTCTTTGTTATCAAGGCTGTTGACTAAGCGCCTAGTATATGATGGTCTGCTGATTCAAGAGCTTCTCTTGCATTCTCTTATTTAATCCTCACAACCTGTGAGGTGGGTACTCTTATTGAACCTGTTTTACAAGTGGGGAAACTGAGGCCCAGAGAGGTTAAGAATTTGCCCAACGTCTTCAAGTAGTGGAACAGGGATTTGAATCCATGAAGTCTGGTTCCAAAACCTACACTCTCCATCACTCCACTGAAATAATCCCTAACACCTTTCAGTTTACAAATATATTCCATATCGGGGGTGTCTGGGCGACTCAGTTGGTTAAGCATTCAACTCTTGGTTTCTGCTGAGGATATGATCTCATGGTTTGTGAGTTCAAGCCCTGCATTGGACTCTGGCTTACAGCGAGGAGCCTGCTTGGGATTCTCTCTCCCTCTCTAGCTCTTCTCCTTCCTGCTCTCTCTCTCACATGTGTTCACCTCTCTCTCTCTCTCCCCCGCTCTCTTTCAAAATAGATAAATAACCTTTAAAAAAAAAAACAAATATATTCAATTCATCTTTTGGACTTCCCTTCAGCAATGTTGTTAGTATAATCAGCCTCATTTTATAAAGGAGAATATTGAGGAGGTGAATTTCAGTCAATAGATGAGCGGCAGATCCAGGGTCTGAGCCCATATTCTCATTTGAGATCAAGTCTTTTCCCTGGACGCCGCATAGCACACAGTGAGAGGAGCCTTGGGTCAGCTCCCTGGTGTCCTGGGGACAGAGGGAGAGTGTGAGGGGCCATGGAAGCTGGGAGCTGCCAGAACAATCCTACTCCTTCTTCCCTTCCTCCCTTGCTTCCTCCCTCTAAATGAAGTGTCTAGCAGTGAGTTGGAGATTGGACAACAGAAGGAGTAAAGATGCTTCAGGGACTATCTGGCAATTGTGCAGATTTTTCATGAGAGGATTAATAAACTAAGAACTTTTATGTGTCTGGTTGTTTGAAAAAAAAAAAAATCCCTGTGACCTCCGAGGAGGGGTCTCCCCTTGACTATGTGGACTTGTCTGATTTCTCATTCAGAGGACAGACCTTCAACTGTATGAAGGCAGTTCTCACGCACACCCTCCAAGGAAGTTTGCTTTCACCCTACGTTTCCCACTTTTCCTTCATAACTTCTGGGTCTTTTCCTATGACCTGTGTCAAGGCAAGTTATCGTCCTCTTTGACAGTCTGATGGTCCCTTGACTTGTTTCCAGAGACCCCGTCCTATGTTTGTATCCAAGGATCTATACAGTGGAGGATTAGAATTTTCGATGAAATTTTGTAAAATTTGAAAAAAAAAAAAAAGTCCTTCTCTTTCTTCCCTCATTCCTCCCACTCATTCATTCAGCCACCTGAGCACCTACTAAGGGTGAGGGCTATGGGTAAGCAGTGACCAAAACAAGTGTTCCTTGTGTTCTCACAGGGTTGATAGTCTACCAAACAAATAGGGGTGACTGGCTGGCTCAGTTGGTGAAGCAACTTGATCATGAGTTCATGAGTTCAAGCCCCACGTTGGGTTTGGAGATTACTGAAAATAAAAATGAAAAACAGATGAACAGGTATCACTTGCTATTTTTTTTTTGTTTTAATTTTTTTGCTTTTTTTTTTTTTGACAGAGAGCGAGAGAGAGAGCGAGAGAGGGGCAGAGGGAGAGGGAGAGAGAGAATCTTTTTTTTGTTTGTTTTAACATTTATTCATTTTTAAGACAGAGAGAGACAGAGTGTGAGGGGTGGGGGGCAGAGCAAGGGAGACTCAGAATGTGAAGCTGCCTCCAGGCTCTGAGCTGTCAGCACAGAGCCCAATGCGGGCTCAAACCCTCGAACTGTGAGACCATGACCTGAGCTGAAATCCAACGCTTAACTGACTGAGCCACCAAGATGCCCCAAGAGAGAATCTTAAGCAGGCTCTGCACTGGGTGTGGGATCATGACCTGAGCCAAAGTCAGGAGTCAGATGCTTAACTGAGCCACCCAGGCGCCCCTACACTTGCTGTTTCTTGAGTGTTTATAGTGAGTAGGGCCCTGTGCTAGGTGCTGAACATGCATCATCCCCAGAGCTCACTTTCTCGGGCAGAAGACTGGGGCTTAGGAAGAGCTAAGTGCATTATTTCATTTAATATGACTCCAGGCTGACTCCAGAGTCCAAGCATCTCACCAGTGGAGTAGACTGCCTCCCTCTTGGGGTGTAGTGAGTATCCAGTAGATACTTACAGAGTGAGGAGTGTGTGTGTGTGTGTGTGTGTGTGTGCAGGTGCACGTGCGCACACACACACACACACACACACACACACAGAGCCCTGGCTCTGTGACTCCAGAGGCAGCCATTTCTGCTGTCTCCAGCACCCTCCTTCTCACCAAGCCTCACCCCAAACAGGAGCTGAGTAGGAAAAGGCCATCTCCCAGGGCAGGGATAGGCCAGCACTCCAGGACCTCTGAATGGAAACCCCCCAAGGAAATGGAATGAGAGTGATCTAACCAGAGGTTCTGGAAGAAGACCTCACTCATTCTCCCTGGGCAGCCTTTCAGCATGACTTGCTTGTGCCTTGGTTTCCTCTCTTGTAAGTTGACCTGCTCACAGGCTGTGTCAGAAGTATTATCCATCAGAAACTTCTAGAACCAGCTAGCTGCTTCATCCTCCTGCTTTCTTTCTTTTTCTTTTTTTTTTAATTTATTTGGAGAGAGACAGACAGAGAGACAGCAGGATAGGGACAGAGATAATGGGAGAAAGAATCCTAAGCAGGCCCCAAGCTGTCAGCACAGATCATGACTTGGGGCTCCGTCTCACAAACCGTGAGATCAGGACTTGAGGCAAAATCAAGAATCAGATGCTTTACCAGCTGAGCCACCCAGGTGCCCCCTCCCTGCTTTCTGACCTGGTACTGCTAGGTTCTTCATAGGGATTATGTTTCCCATTTTACAGATATGGAAATGAAGCTCAGAGAGGCTGGCCCACAGCCACCTAATGAGTGTTAGAAATGCAGGGGCGCCTGGGTGGCGCAGTCGGTTAAGCGTCCGACTTCAGCCAGGTCACGATCTTGCGGTCTGTGAGTTCGAGCCCCGCATCAGGCTCTGGGCTGATGGCTCGGAGCCTGGAGCCTGTTTCCGATTCTGTGTCTCCCTCTCTCTCTGCCCCTCCCCCGTTCGTGCTCTGTCTCTCTCTGTCCCAAAAATAAATAAAAAACGTTGAAAAAAAATTAAAAAAAAAAAAAAGAAATGCAGTGAAAACCCACCCAGGTTTTGAATCTGTTGCCCCAACAAGTATTTACTAAACACTCAACTGGATGCCAGAATCCGAGCTATGTCCAAGAGATATAGCAGGGAGCAAGGTGGGCTTGTCCTACCTCTAGGAGCTCCAGGTTCAGGAGAGGTGACAGACAAGAGAGGAAATATTAGAAATGTTGGCAGGGCAAGGTGACAGGAGCAAAAAGACTTCTGGCAGGACAGAGGACAGAGGTGCCCTTGGGGCCGTCTCAGCTCCCACATTTCGGAGGACCCAGCAGAGGAAAGGTTTTAGGGGCTGGGGAGCTGAAGTGGGAAAGGCTGGGGTCTGGGGTCAGCAGTCGTGGCTCAAGTGGGAAGAGGAGTTGGAACTGCCCCACCCCAAAATACTCAGGCTCCGCCTGCCTCGAGTTTCTACCCCAACAGTTTCCTTGTCTGGGGTGGTTTCCAGCCCCACCTGCTTTCCTGGAGTCCAGTTGATCTATCACTCCTGCCAGGTGTGTACCTGGTGCCTAGTGTCACTCTGAGTAATTCCAGAGACCCAGGTGTCCTCACCTGCTCCTGATTCAGTTTGACTCACCCTATTTCTGGAAGGTGGCTCTTGGCTGTTCTCACCTCATGCTTGGGGCACCTGGGACCTGTGGGAGCAGCAGATCCTCCTCCCCACTCCTGATTGTTAAACTGGTCGGTGCCATGCAGGGGAAATGGGGGAACCCTGAGGAGGGAGCCCTCACCCACCCAGGATTAATTCTCTCCCTCTACAGCCCAGTTCCGACATCTCCTTTCTAGTGATCACCAATGTTCTTCCTGTTCTTAACAGGGAAAGAACATTACCTAGGAAGAATAGCTCATGTCAAGTGATCATTTACTATGAGCTGGGCAATCTGTACACATCATTAGAGTCTCACAACACTCCATTATTGGTTTTTATTTTCCAGGATGAGGCAACCATAGCTCAGAGAGGGGACTCGTCTTGGCTAAGGTCACATAGCAAGGAATTGGCTGAAGTGGGATTGGAACCCAGGTATAGTTGACCTCTGAGTTATTTCACCAGGGCCACACACCTGACCCCCCCCCCCCCCCGCTTCCCCTGGAAGATGGAGATCATTCCACCTGCCAGGCTTGAACCTGCTCAGATCCAGCCTCATGCACCCCTAGGATCCTTTGTAGTGGTGCTGGGGTGGGGGTGGGGGGTGGATAGGAACTCTGAGAGGAGGCACCATTTGCTCAACCCAGGGAGCTGAGGGCCATCACTTCCTTGATGGGGAGAAGCCCAGACCTACAGAGCATCCATAGGACGCACCCCACCTTATGAGTGGGACAGGCCTGTGCTGCTTGGTGGAAGTCAAGGCCAGTCATCCCTCTTCATATAGATGGGCCCAGGCCGGCCACCTCAGTGTACCCTCCTCTTTCCCTCCCACAGCTGGTCACCAGGTGATTCCACATTCCTGCCCCTGGACCCACCCCCTTCCTACCTTCACACCAGATAAGGCCGTTCCGGGGCACCTGGGTGGCTCAGTCGGTTAAGCATCCGACTTCAGCTCAGGTCACGATCTCGCGGTCCGTGAGTTCGAGCCCCACGTAGGACTCTGGGATGACGGCTCAGAGCCTGGAGCCTGCTTCCGATTCTGTGTCTCCCTCTCTCTCTGCCCCTCCCACGTTCATGCTCTGTCTCTCTCTGTCTCAAAAATAAATAAACGTTAAAAAAAAATTAAAAAAAAAAAAAGATAAGGCCGTTCTGCTCAGAGCTGTGCTATCCAGTAGAGTGGCCACGAGCCCCACGTGGCTGTTGAGCACTTGAAATGTGACTGGTGCTGCCGAGGAACTGAATTTTAAATTTTATTTAATTTTAATCAAGTTACATTTAAATTTAAAAATTGATAACGGCGTTGGGGCGCCTGTCTGGCTCAGTTGGTAGAACACGTGACTCTTGATCTCAGGGTTGTAAGTTCAAGCCCCACAATGGGTGTAGGGATTAGTTAAAAATAAAATCTTTTTACAAAATGGATAATGTAGTTATTGGAAAACATTTAAATATGTGTGGAATACCTTGGGCATGTGAATCTACTTTTTCAAGCGCAAATTTTATAAAGTCTAAGTAGAGACCATTTTCTGATGAAAATTTAGCAAGTACTGTAAATATAAACTAGGCCCCAGATTTTGAACGCTTAGTAATATAAAATGTAAAAATATCTCATTAATATTTTTTGCACAGCATAGCAAATAAAATATATTATTAAAATTGATTTCACCCGATTCTTTTTTTCATGTAGCTACTAGAAAGTTTTTCAATTATTTATGTCACTCATATTCTATTCCTATCAGACAGTGCTAGCCTAGAGGTTAAATGTGTGGGTTCAAATCCTGGCTCTGTGTGTCCTTGAGCAACTTAACCAAACTCTCTGCGCTTCAGTTCCTTACCTAAAAGACAGGGATAACAGTAGCACCTCCTTCAGAAGAACACGCGAGATAATGTTCGTAAAGCACTTAGCCCAGTGCCTGGCAGACAGTAGTGCTCCGGGGAAAACAAAACAAAACATTGTAGGCTTCCTTTTATCATAACACTCCAAGTGTGGTTCAGTTAAACTCAGTCATATTTATTGAGGGCCTGCTACCTGCCAGGCTCTGGGGATTCCATGGAGAGCGAGCCCTCTGCTCTCCCAGAACCCGCCATCTAGGAGGGAGGCTGCTGCTTAAAAGAAATGGGGGTAAGGGCAGGTGGTGGTGAGTGCGGGGGGGTGGGTGAAGAAAATGGAACACAGAGATGTGCTAGAGAGAGACTCCGGCTGCTTCTGCAGAGGAGGCTGGGGAAGGCTGCAGGGGACATTTGAACTAAACCTGACTGACAAGGAGCCAATCAGGTGAAAGTGAGGAGAGGGTGTCCCCAGCAGAGTGAGCAGCTTCAGTGCAGAGGCCACAGCACGAGTGCCTGCGGCGGCTGTACAGACATTTCTGTATTGCACAATCTGTTTCACCAAATTTTCCATTTCTTGCATCCAACTCCCTCCTGGCTACGGCACTGTCCCTGTGTTCACGGCAACCTTTGTAAAGCTGGCCCACATCATCCCCTTCTCATCTCTTCTGTGCTCATCCGTCTGCCTGTGCAAACCTCCTCCCTCTCGCTCCAGCTCAGGGTTCGGGGTTCTCGGAGGTTTCCCCTGATGGTTCCTGTCCCCACCTTCCCGGCTCTCTCTCTGGTTCACTCTTCACTCTCTCTGGTTCACTACTTCACTCTATCCTGGTTATCACCCCCCCACCCCCTTCATCTTTTCTAGGGCAGTCATGCCTCTCCAGCAAACTTGCCCCTCTCTTGGGACAGACTCCAGAACCAGCTTTTTTACCTGCCTCCTAGTACTGAGCTGAGCTGTTCAGTAAGACCCATGGATTGCCAGATCCCCTCACTGGGGAAACCAGGAGGCATGTCTGCCCAGGCACAGTGGAAAATCCCCGGCAGGGGGAAGGGCTATGGAAATTTCTTCTTAACGTTCTCTTTCCACACTTGGACTCGCCCCAGCAAGCAGTCAAGCATTTGCCCAGCGACCTGCAAGGCAGTTCTGCTCTTCCTCTCGCCCTGCCCCCACCCTGGGCTTGAACCCAGAGAGCAGTGATGGGGCTTTGAGAAGCAGCCACTGGCAGCTGAGCTCAGCCTCAGAGAATGGCAGTTGACGTCCTCCAGTCCCACCCGCTTAGTTCAAAGATGAAGGAACAGGGATCGGTGGCAAATCATACTACACTGCTGATACCCCCACTCCCAGTCCAAGCGCCTCCAGTGCCCCACGTTCCTGTTTCCTCATCTGTAAAATGGGCATAATAGTAATAGTACTTACTTGACAGGATTGGTGATCTGTGAAGCGAGTTCAAGAGGTAGAACACGCTATGAATATGAGCGATGTATCCTCTCTGACCCTGAGCCTGTCCTTCCTTGTAGCCCCAGTGGTGGAGGGTGCCATTCCCATTCTGCCAGCGGCCCACCTCCAGGGACTTGAATGAAGCCTTGAAGTTGTCACCGGGGGCTGGCTGGTTCCAGTGGTGCCTGGCCCTGTATTGTCTATAGACTGTGTCCATAGCAGTCTTGCCCGTATTTGTCCTGATGCTTTTTTTTTTTTTAATTTTATTTTAGAGAGAGAGAACATGAGCAGGGTGGAGGGAGAGAGAATCTGAAGCAGGCTCCATGCTCAGCACAGAGCCCAATGCAGGGGTCTATGCAATGACCCTGGGATCGTGACCTGAGCTGAAATCAAGAGTCAGATGCTCAACTGACTCAGCCACCCAGGCGCCAGCCAGCTAGGAGCCCGATTATTTTTTTAAGTTTATTTATTTATTTATGAAGAAAGGAGAGAGGGAGAGAGAGAGAGAGAGAGAGCGAGCACCGAGGTTCCCCATCCTGCTGCTTTTTAAGTGTACATGAATGCAATTTTTGGTGAATAAAATACAAATTCACTTCACAGTGTTAGTGAAGTCACAGGTTTGTCTTATATTCAGTCAATCAGTGACGGCAAAAGTCAACTAAAATTTTTGAAGGTTCATAATGGATTGGGGGCTCCTGGACAGGTGCCCCAATCCTCAGCTCTTCTCCCCTGAGGGGCCCGTGTTCCTCTCCTGTCCCCTGAGATGTGCCAACCCAAATCAGCTCCACTACTCTGTCCCTGGCCCCCAGACTACCCCTGGAGAGGGCTCTGACAGGAATCTGAACGTGTGACAGAAAAGCCCAGGTGAGACCATGAAGACGGCACCCCTCACATCATCAGGGCGGAAGTCTCACCCTCCCTCCTCAGGAACCTGACTGACGGCCCTCTCTCCTCCCACTTCCTAGAACATACAGAATTCCCCAGATCCTGAGCCCTCACCCAGCCCTTGGCCACTTAACCTTGTAGGCATGGGTGTGGTGGGGCTTGCCTGTTGGGGTAATTTGGGCTTGGACTGGGATATGGAGAGGCGTAAAAGGGCTTGGAGGTGTTGTGTACTGTTGGTGGAAATGTAAAATGGTACAGCCCACTGCTGAAAACAGTATGGAAATTCCTCAAAAATTAAAAATAGAATCACCAGGGGCACCTGAGTGGCTCAGTCGGTTGATCGTCTGATTTCGGCTCAGGTCATGACCTCGCAGTTCATGAGTTCAAGTCCCACATCAGGCTCACTGCTATCAGTGCAGAGCCCGCTTCAGATCCTCTGTCCCCCTCTCTCGGCCCCTCCCCCCCTCGTGCTCTTTCAAAAATAAAAATAAAAAGCATAAAAAAAATAGAGTCACCATGTGATCTAGCAATTCCACTTCTGGGTATGTACCCAAAAGAATTGAAAGCAGAGTCTCAAAGAGGTATTTGTACACCCGTGGTCATAGCAACATTATTCACAGTAGCCCAAAGACGGAAGCAACCCAGGTGTCCATCAATGGATGAACGGATAAGCAAATGCGGCACCTACATACAATGGAGTATGATTCAGCCTTAAAAAGGAAGAAAATTCTGGCTACAGAAAATTTGCTACAACATGAATGAATCTTGAAGACATTGTGTTAAGTGAAGTAAGCCAGGCACAGTAAGACAAATACTGTGTGATTCCCCTTATATCACCTATCTAGAGAAGTCAAATTCATAGAGGCACAAGGTAGAATGGTGATTCCCAGGGGCTAGGAGGAAGGGGACATGTGATATTGTTATTTAATGGGTATAAAATCTCAGTTATGCAAGATGAAAGAGTTCTGGAGAACAGTTGCACAACAATGTAAATATATTTTTAACACTACCAAACTGTACACGTAAAAATGGTTCAGGGGCTAAAAGGCAACCGACGGAATGGGCGAAGATATTTGCAAATGACACATCAAATAAAGGTTAGTATCCAAAATCTATAAAGAACTTATCAAACTCAACACCCAAAAAACAAATAACCCAGTGAAGAAATGGGCAAAAGACATGCATAGACACTTCTCCAAAGAAGACATCCAGATGGCCAACCGACACATGAAAAAATGCTCGACACCACTCATCATCACGGAAATACAAATCAAAACCACAATGAGATACCACCTCACACCTGTCAGAATGGCTAACATTAACAATTCAGGCAACAACAGATGTTGGCGAGGATGTGGAGAAAGAGGATCTCTTTTGCATTGTTGGTGGGAATGCAAACTGGTGCAGCCACTCTGGAAAACAGTATGGAGATTCCTCTAAAAATTAAAAATAGAACTACCCTATGACCCAGCAATTGCACTACTAGGCATTTTTTTTTTAATTTTTTTTTCAACGTTTTTTATTTATTTTTGGGACAGAGAGAGACAGAGCATGAACGGGGGAGGGGCAGAGAGAGAGGGAGACACAGAATCGGAAACAGGCTCCAGCCTCCGAGCCATCAGCCCAGAGCCTGACGCGGGGCTCGAACTCACAGACCGTGAGATCGTGACCTGGCTGAAGTCGGATGCTTAACCGACTGCGCCACCCAGGCGCCCCTGCACTACTAGGCATTTATCCACGGGATACAGATGTGCTGTTTCAAAGGCACACATGCACCCCCATGTTTATAACAGCACTATCCACAATAGCCAAAGTATGGAAAGAGTCCAAATGTCCACTGATGGATGAATGGATAAAGAAGATGTGGTATATGTATATACATAATGGAGTATTACTCAGCAATCAAAAAGAATGAAATCTTGCCATTTGCAACTACGTGGATGGAACTGGAGGAGGGTATCATGCTAAGTGAAATTAGTCAGAGAAAGACAAAAATCATATGACTTCACTCATATGAGGACTTTAAGAGACAAAACAGATGAACGTAAGGGAAGGAAAGCAAAAATAATATAAAAACAGGGAGGGGGACAAAACATAAAAGACTCTTAAATATAGAGAACAAACAGAGGGTTGCTGGAGGGGTTGTGGGTGGGGGGAAGGGCTAAATGGGTAAGGGGCATTAATGAATCTACTCCTGAAATCATTGTTGCACTATATGCTAACTTGGATGTAAATTAAAAACTTAATCAATTAATTAAAAAATTTTTTAATACATTAAAAAAACTGGGGAAAAAATGGTTCAGGGGCTCCTGGGTGGCTCAGTCGGTTAAACATCTGACTCTTGGTTTTGGCTCAGGTCATGCATGATCTTGCGATTTGTGAGTTTGAGTCCTACATCCGGCTCTTTGCTGACAGCTCAGAGCCTGCTTGGGATTCTCTTTCTCTCTCTCCCTCAAAAATAAATAAGCAAAAATATTTTTAAAAATGGTTCCAATTTGGGGGGTACCTGGCTGGCTCACTTGGTAGGGCATGCAACTCTTGATCTTGAAGTCATGAGTTCAAGCCCCACAATGGGAGTGGGTGTCGATTATACTTAATTTTTTTTTTTAATGGTTCAGATGGTAAATTTTATGTTATATATATTTTACCACAATTTGAAAAAAGGAGTGTTTTCTAAATGTACATGGATGCAATTTTTGGTGAATAAAGTACAAATTCACTTAACAGGCCCTAGTGGGCCTCTCAGGACGTGGCAGATTTGAGACTGTCATAGCCCTCTCTATCCTTCCTGTCTTCCACACATGTTCATGGAATGCTTTCTATGAGCCAGGCACTGTTGTAGGCACACACACAAAATGTGGGTTAACATTCTATTGGCAGAGACAGACAAATAAAATTTGAGCCAGGACGCATCTATTCTAGCTGCAAATCACTTATCATACATATGATTTGCAAAATGTTTTCTCCCAATGTCGTCTTTTACTTTCTTGACTTCATCCTTTGAAGCACAAAGGGTTTTTTTTTTTTTACAATTTTCTTTTAATTTGAAAAATGTTTTTTAATTTTAATTATGTTTTATTTTAGAAAGACAGTGTGCCAGTAGGGTAGGGGGAGAGAATCTTAAGCAGGTTGCATGATCAGCGCAGTGCCTGGCATGGTGCCTGACACGGGGCTCGACACAGGGCTCTATCCCACTATCCTAGGATCGTGACCTGAGCTGAAATCAAGAGTTGGATGCCCAACTGACTGAGCCACCCAGGTGCCCCTGAAGCACAAACGTTTGTAATGTCAATAAAGTCCAACATACTGAACTTCTTTTCTGTCACTTGCACTTTGGTATCATATTTAAGAAATCACTGCCTAATCCAAGATCATGAAGATTTATACCTATATTTTCTTCTAAAATGCTCATAGTTTAGCTCTTCCATTTAGGTCTATGATCCGCTTTGAGTTAATTTTTGTGCGTACACACACACACATATATTTTTTAATTTGGGTATTAAGGGCGGAGGAAGTGGGATACCCGGCGGAATTGGCGGGAGGTCTCCGGACCGGCTTCACCATGTCGAAGGTTTCCTTTAAAATCACGCTGACGTCGGACCCCCGGCTGCCTTACAAAGTACTTAGTGTTCCTGAAAGTACACCTTTCACAGCAGTCTTAAAGTTTGCGGCAGAGGAATTTAAAGTTCCTGCAGCAACAAGTGCAATTATTACCAATGATGGAATAGGAATAAATCCTGCACAGACTGCTGGAAATGTTTTCCTAAAGCACGGTTCCGAACTGCGAATTATTCCTAGAGGTCGTGTTGGAAGTTGTTAATACCCGCTACTCGGAACATAGGATTACCTTTCCAAATAAATAAATATTGGTATCGTCGTGAGAGTGAAATCAAGCATTTGAAACACTATGAGAACACCAGTAGTCGATGAAATAATGAAGGGCGACTGTCCTTCCTGTTATCCAGACTCTTCCTTTGAGGAGGGGCTGCTTGTGCACAGAGGGCGCCATCTCCACAGAAGGTCATAGTCTTGTTGCTACCTCACAACACACACACGTAGTTCATTTGGGGTAAATGGATTATCCAGCTGTGTTTTGTAAGTGGTGGATGCTTCTGAGAACTCTTTCTGAGATCGTTTAGAAAATTAAAGTTGACTGAATCTTCCTATTTGAGTTAAAAACTAAAGGATTATGGATCGTACGTGGCAGTTTGCTTGATAGCATCTGACTTGCAGATTTAAAAATAGTTGAATTCTTAATTGTATGTGGTTTATGACAAAGGATATAGACATACCGGTGAATACTTAGCTATCTTAACTTTTTGTCATTTATGTTTTTTAACTTTTGAGCTATGTCAGAAGTCCCCAAATTGAATTTTTTTTGTTCTAGCCCTTAGGCGTAAAATTGATAACGCGCACCAAACAGTTTTAACTATGATCTTGCAGAATCCAATACTTGTAATGGTAAAAATTGAGAATAAAGAAGTGTCCTTTGCTGAAAAAAAAAAAAAAAATTTGGGTATTAAGGTATAATTTACATTCAATAAAATTCACCGATTTTAAGTATATCGTTTAATTAATTTCTTTAATCAGTTTTAATCATTCTGTATTGCTGGATATATTTTCCTGGGGTGTTAGGGATAGGAAAAATTGAGTGTGTACCCATTTTCTCTTCTCCTTATGCCCCCTGGTTTTCTTGTAAATGAGTGTGTAGTTATGTGTGAGCGTGTGTGTGTGTGTGTGTTTGTGTGTGTGTGTGTGTGTGTGTGTGAAAGAGAGAGAGAGGGAGGGAATTTTGATGTCAATTCAAAATTTTGATGTGTCTTAGGGGTTCCCACTTAACTTTGTCTTGCAGCCCCACAGAGCCACTTAATTACATACGAGTTGAATGAATGAACGCAGTAATCAAATGACAGTCCATCAGCGTCTGCCTTCAGAGCCATCAGCACCACATGGCCACAGATGTTTCCATGCAGCTGCCCATGGTTGAGGTCAAGACGGGCACTCCTCAGCTTGGCCCCTCCATGGACGTGTCTGAGTTTTAGGAGACTGTTTTCTAATTTGTGATTCCTTCATAAAGTGCCCCCTTTCAGGATAATTACAGAGTCCTGTGATAATCTATTAATTGGACCTGGTTTCTGTGCTGTGTGTTTCCTCAGCCTTCCGCGGGGCTGCCCCAGTGGTACTTGCCTCCTGCCAGCAGCAAAAGCAGATGTGGCTGACCCACACACCCTGACCTGGGAGCCAGGGAGGGCTCAGAGGAATGAGTGGAAGGCCTGGGAGGAGGGCACTCTTCCCTTCTGAGCCCTGCAGCCTTGCTCACTCTGGGCCTTTGCATTTCCTTCTGCACCGTGAGGGGGAAGTGAAGCAACCTAATATAGGTGCTTAATGTGTTCCAGGCTTAGAAGAATATAGCTTAGAAGTGAGGCTGTCTAAGCACATTACCCCCAAATGATGGAGGGGTTTTTTGTTTGTTTGTTTAAGATTTTATTTTTAAGTAATCTCTACACCCAATGTGGGGCTCGAACTCACTCGCATGCTCTGATGACTGAGCCAGCCAGGAGCCCCCCAGATGGTGTTTTTTACAGGGGTGTATTAAGGTTACATGTTGACACAATTCTTGTTAAGATGGTGACTTGAGGGACGCCTGGGTGGCTCAGCTGGTTGGCCGTCCAACTTCAGCTCAGGTCATGATCTCACAGCTCGTGGGTTGGAGCCTGGCATTGAGCTCTGTGCTGATGGCTCAGAGCCTAGAGCCTGCTTCTGATTCTGTCTCCCTCTGTCTCTGCTCCTCCCCTGTTCACTCTCTCTCTCTCTCTCTCTCTGTCTCAAAAATAAATAAACATTAAAAAAAGAAAAAAAAAGTTGGTGACTTGGAAAGATGTTAGAAGAAAGGAGGACCAGAGGGGAAGGAGGTCAAAGGTGTCCCCTACTCTGAAGCCAGCTCTGCCACAGCTCAGGCCCCCATCTCTTGCCCAACTACTGGCTTCCTCTGCCAATGGTGAACCCCAGTTATGACTTTATATACACATTTCTTCACTAGTATCCCCATTTTATAGATGAGGTAACTTAAAGTGACTCGCTCAAGGTCACTGGCTAAAAAAAAAAAAAGAAGAAAACTGTCTGAGTCAGGATTCGAACCCAGATTTCACTAACTACAGCATAGTGGCCTTAACCACTAGGGACACTACTTCCCTTCCAGGACCTTAGCCTTTAATATTCCTCTAAACTGGGTGGCAGGCGTAATAAAACAATAAAGTATTTCTACCCTGCCCTCCTCTCTTCTTAGCCTGAGGGTCTGAGGCTGGTGAGAGAATCTTGTGTTGTTTGAGCCAAGGGAGAGGGGAATGAGCAAGCAGTCAGCCAGCCAGGGCCTGAGGGGAACCTGGGGGTACCCCTAAAGAACCGGGAGATATGAAGCAAGTGCATAAAATGAGATCAGGAAACTGCAAAGTTTTCAACACTGATTGTGAAGGAGGAGGCAGGAGGAGGCAGAGGAGAGTCATAAAAGGGCTGAAACTCCCTCTGGGTCTTAAAGGAAGGGGGAGGGTTTGCAGGCAGGACAGAGGGATGACATCCCTGGTGAAGGGCACTGGAATGAGCAAAATCAGTCCAGAGAAGGGAGCAGGCCATACTGACCTGTACCTAAAGACAGGGAGTGGTAGGGAGTGTGGTGGGCCATCAGCCTGTATAGGGCAAGTAGGGCCCAATATCAAAGGTCTTGAAAGGCAGACCGTGGAATCTGACAATAGGAAGCTATTGTAGGTTCTAGAGTAATACCCTGATGAGCTAGGAAATAGAAATAAGAAAGGTAATCAGAACAAATTTTATAAGCCTGGAAGCATTTTCCAAAGTTGGATGTTATTTGTAAGTCTATAAGCTTTATTAGCTTTTGGTCTTAGCAACAAAGGAATCTTTCCCAGCTTCTCTTCAAGAGCCCACCCAATACCTGGGACAAAGCTCCCTGTTGGGTCTGAGAAAGACTGCCAGCTCCCATCTGGGGGCCCTTCTGTCCAGCTGGGGGGCATTTGCAAGCCCTATGATGAGGAAAGCCAGTCTGGCTTCAGGGAGATGGCGACTCAGCTGTACTTTCTTGTACTTTCTTGGGAGTCCAGGCCTCAGTCTGACCAACTAAGAAGAGGGGCCCCTGGGTGGCTCAGTCTGTTAAGCATCCGACTTTGGCTCAGGTCATGAGCCCCATGTTGGGCTCTGTGCTGACAGCTCAGAGCCTGGAGCCTGCTTCACATTCTGAGTCTCCCTCTCTCTCTGCCCCTCCCCCGCTTGCACCCTGTGTCTTTCTCAAAAAATAAATAAACATTTAAAAAAGAAAGAGAAACGAAGAAAAGTGCGCTCGCTGCCTCCTGGTCTTGGAGAGGGGTTAATGTTTATTGTGCCATCGAGTTCTTGCCTCTAAGTACCAATAAGACTCTGTCTTGGAGCTGGGCATGGTTGTTTTCTTTGTTCTTCCTTTGTGGCAAGGGATACACAGCTGTGAGCATTGGCGCTGCTCTTAATTCCCCGGAAAGTGAGCCCAGACACCATCCAAAGGCTGAGCACCGTACACTCCCAGCTCCCACCCTGAGGGGCCGAGAGTGAACGAGGTCAGCCACGGTCAGAAGACGGTCATTCAAGGGCTGCGGCCTGTGTTTACGAGTCTGTGAAACATTACTAACCCCCATCCCACCCAGCTTTCACAGGGTGGCTATCAGGAGGATGAGCTAAGAAATTGAGGGTGAGGGTTCTCCTAAAACTGCTCTGGGCAACTTATTTGTTACCAGCGTTTTCAGATCCAGTTCTAACCCAAGTTCATTCAATTTGGGGAACAAGTCACCCAGCTCTACCAAAGAGATGTGAGTCTTCTCAACTATCCCAGAGTTTGAGACTCTTTGTCAGAATCACTGACGAGAATGCAGGTTCCTGGGGCCCTGCCCCAGGTGCACTCAGCCAGAATCTTCACCAGAGCCCGGGGATCTGGGTTTTAACCTGGGCCCCACACACTCAAGTGGGAAAACTACTGTTTTAACATCGGGCAAACAAGGCCTGCCTGGGACCAGGAAGAGAAACAAGGGAGATAACAGCTTTCCAAAGGCCGGTGTGGGAGGTCTGCCCACACCCGCCACCCCCCCCCCACCCCCCACCACAATGGTCAAGGGGAGGGAGAAGTGGGAAGGGCCTTGGCCTTCATCTGGCCCAATCCCTATTTCACTGATAAGGAAATTGGGGCCCAGAGAGGGCAATGAGTCCCAGTCACCCAAGGAATTCCCTTAGATAGGCCTGCGGTCCCCTTGCTCAGAAGGCCTCACCACCCCCTCCTTTTCTGCTTCCATGTGCATGTGTGTCTGTGTGCCTTGTCCATTCTGCACCTGCCAGGGCCACACCTCCTCCCAGGAGCAAGCCATACTCCTAGGTGCCCTAGGTTCTTGGTCTAGTAAGAGGCTAGAACTAACTCCATTTCTTGGTGCTCCTGCTCCCTAGCCTCTTACATTCAGAGATCAATTTTGTGATTTTCGTGACTGCATAACAAATGGAACTGTAACTTTTTCATAGGAGGAAAAAGAAGTCTCTGGAAGTCCTTCGAGTTTCTCTAAGTGCCTTGGGCTTCTATACACTGTACCCGGGCCTTCTAACCCAGAGCAACCAGGTGAGCTCTCCCTACTGAGCTCGGTGGGAGGTCTGACTCAACGCCTCACCTTCCAGGGCTTTCCAGCACTTTTCCCTGGTAGCATCAGCCAGCCATGGGAGCCAGGGTTCTTGGCACAGATGGCACACAATCCACATACCTCCATTACCAGGCTGGCAGGCAGCCCCGGAAAAGGACAGAGCAACACACGGGTGGACCCGAGTCTGAAGAAACTTGCCTTTTACCGGCAACCATCCCCCTCTTTTATTTCACAGCACTGACGAGACTCAATTGTTTTAACAAACCTTTTTTTTATTAGAAAAGTAAAAAATATTGCATAGGTCTTAATACTTGAACATCAAGTGTATTCATGAACAGCGAGTATCTTCATGTAAACAGTTCTAGATGGAAGACCCAGATGGCACTCTTCTGGGGGAGGGGTTCCAGCCCCCCACCCCACCCCAATCGGCCCCATCCCCTCACAGGGATGTACTGGTCAACTCCCCAGTACACATTGGGGGAGGGGAGGGAGGGGCAAATGCAGCTCCCAGGTGTATTTTTTCTTCAAGTGTCAAAGATCCCCAAGTGATCCCAACACCCACCCCTTCCTACTCTTACATTCATGCGTCTGTAAGATAGCTGCCTAGAACAGGTCAGTAGTGAAGCTCTGATCAAAACAAAAACAAAAACCAAAACCAAAGGTACAAAAACAAAGAACACATTTGGCCCCTTCAGACCATGAGATACACAAAACCGCCTTGACTTCCCCCCTCCCACCAGGGCTGCTACCAGGAGCACACAACCCCTTGCAAAGGCCAGTGCAGCCCAGCTGCTCACCTGGCTGTCACACCACTGTTGTCTTAACTGTCAGTAACGATAAAAATAATAAGGTACATGCTACATACACATCCAGCCAGAAGCCCAGTTGGCCCCTAAGCCTTTGTTTCATGCTACAGTACTGAGGGGCATAGGCCCCCAACCGGGAGCTACCTGCACACCTCAGTGAGCTTCCTAGGAAACACAATGTTCCCCCCACCTCCACCTTCCTCCCCTCAGGTGGCTGTTGTCAGTTTGCTAACCACAGGCGTCAATCCCTCAGCCCCTGCCTGCCAACCTCCACCTCAAAATCAAAAGTTGAGTGGTCTCTGGCGTGGGGGCAGGGTAAGCCCCGGGTAGGCCCCCCCCCACCCCCCACCGAGGCTCAAGTTCAACACTCCTCAATGAGCAGCTGCTCGGAGCTATACAGCTTTTTCTTGATGACTCGGAAGCCCGTGCTCAGCGTCAGGGACTGGCTGAAACCGGGGACGAAGGGAGAGTTGGCAGAGCTGAACAGCCCCTGGATCTTAGGCCAGAGGCGTGAGTCCAGGCGCAGCACGAGGGTCAGCTGGAAAGTGGGCACCAGGCTGGGGTCGAGGGCCAGCTGGCCGACGCTGTGGCAGCTCTTGCCTTGCTCTACGCAGACGTCCAGCAGCGCCCCCCGCAGGCCACACGGCTCGCTGTAGGCCAGGCGCAGTAGTTCCTTGCCCACCTGGCTCACCAGCTGGCTGGGCATCAGCAGGCGCGCTGGGCGCCGTGAGCCCAGCCGCGCCTGGGACAGGCTCTCCTGCAGCAGCTGCATCAGGTTGGCACACAAGTGCTCATCCTCAGGGTCGCTGAGCAGCTCGAAGTCGGGCAGGGACACCCCATCCAGGTATGCCGAGTCTGGTAAGGGAGAGCACACAAGGGAGGGATATAAGAACAGCTCCAAAGGCGGGGGGGGGGGGGGGGGGGGAGGGGGGGTGCTCTTGCGTTAAGAAACCAACACTCCTTCCCACTCTGTGCCTCAGTTTCTGCCCCACACTTGTACCCTATACTCCAATCTCCGTCCTCCATCCCGCCACCCCTCCGCAATCAGGGTTCTGATGGGATAGGAAGACAAGGCGGCGTTGACCCCTTCCAGAGCGGTGCTTTTTCACCTCCCGGGCCCCGTGAGTCGCGTCCAGTCTCCGCCCACGGCTTACCTTCCTCCGGCCCAAAGCCACTGTTGCTGCTGTCCAGGGACTCGCAGTCCGAGCTCTCCAGGCTCGCGCAGCGACCAAGACCCTCTTCTCGGGCCGCCGACCCCCAGGCTGAGCGCGGCGGCTGATCTGGGGTGTGAGTTCGGGACAAGGACGACGATGAAGAGGAGGAGGACGATGAGAAGCGATCCCAAAGGCTAGGCATGATGAGGACGGACGCCAGGACGTTTGCAGTTGAGCTCTGGATGCAGGAACGCAGAAAACGCTGTAAGACAGGAGGCGCACGGACCCGGCGTCAGTCTGGGGGCTGGACCAGACTGAGAGCGCTCGGACCCTCAGGATTGAGGCCTCCCCACGCAGGAATCAGTACATACTGAAAGGACACTTACCAGCTAGCTCGGTCGGCGAGAACTGCTAGGACAAGTGCGTACTGCCGCTTGAATGGGTGCGCGAACTGGTATCAACCCCCGCGCACTGCCCAGACCTGTCCCTTCTACCCACCCGCACCTCCCCCTTGGCCTGCCGCGGTCCCTAGCACCAGCACCGAGAGGCCTATAAGGACTAGAGCGGAGAGGCCACGCCTCCTCAGCGCCTCAGCCCAATCCAGATCCGGGAGTGTGGCCCTCCTCGGCCAATGGGCTCCGGGCGCACGTTCGCAACGTTCTCTCCTGCCCGGTGACAGAGGTCTGGCCCCGCCCCCGCTGAGCCCCAGAACGCTCCCAGCCGAACCCCGCGCCGCGGCCACGCCCCCTTTCTGGAAGGGATCCGCGGCGGCTGCAGCTGCCAAGGTCCCCGAGGGCGCTCACGGCAGGGGAGGATCAAGGAACGACTTGTTTATTATAGGGTCCTGTTGCTGGGGGAGGGGGTAGCCGTGACCGCGCGGGGGGAAAGGCAGGGGAACTTGAGGGGGCGGCGGGCCGGGAAAACGGTTGCCCCCAGCGTCTGGGAACCTGAGACTACAGGCACAAGTAAGCGCTCGGGTGGATGCCTGTGGGATGGCGGCGCGGGGAGCAGACGTTAACCCGGCCGGACCTCGCGCACATACCCCACGCTAACCCGGCCTTGCATAGGGTCGGAATATGGGGATGGGGTCCAGGCAGGGCTGGTCCCAGCACCGAGCTCTCTTGCAGCGCCACCAGTTTGTTAACTCTACAGCCCCAGGGGGTGGGTTAATGGGGGAGGTCCATGCCCCCCCCTCCCCCACATATGATCCTCGTCCGCTAGATCGTGTCCGCTCCCACCCCCAACTGCTTCCAAGGAGAGAGTTTGGCGAGGGTGGCTAGAAGAGGTTTGTTGGGCTCGGGTTCCTAGCGCCTGGTCTTGGGTCTGAGAACGGGGACTCAAATTCGATGAACACAAGGGCCCTCCGCGGGCCCTACAAACCGACAGTGGTTTGGTGGTGTCTCCCCCGCCCTCTGTACCCGAGAGTCCTCGGGCGTCTGCCGGGTCCTAGCGCCCCTCCTTCCAAGGCGCTTTGTGTAAAAGAACCGGAGAGTTGCATCAGGACCAAGGACTAGATCTCCGGAAAAGTCCGGGAGTGCAATGGCCATCCCCTGTTTCGTCATTCAGGCGGGGCCGCAGGATATCTGGCTTGATGGCAGTGCTCGGGGACGAATAATGATTACTGAGGGTGGGAGGAGGTTCGGACTTTACGTCTTTAAAGCCTTATCAATCTGGGACACCGGGATCCTGATAGAAGAGGGAACCAAATTTACAGCAGACGCTCCCACTCCGGGAGCCTAACCAGATCCGACTGGCAGGCCTCGCCTCGGGGGCGGGCTTGCGCGTGACAGATGACACTTGCTGGAGGTCGGGCCCCTGCCATCCCCACCCCCACCTAATTAAAAAAAAAAAAAAAAAAAAAAAAAGGCTGACCCGTGGGCCTTTCGGGCAAACCGTGACTCGAACCAGAAAGGACCGGAATTGAGGCCCTGCACCGCCCCCCCTCCCCCATTTTCCAGATGGAGGAACCAATTATGGAGACAAATTTATGGATAAAAAATAAATTAGGGGGAGTCAGATTAGGAGATAGCGTTAAGATTGCCGCACAACAGAATAGTCTTTTGGCCGCTGGGGCGATTAAGGCCTGAACACTGGCCCTTTCTTCCTGTCCTCCGAGTTCCAGTCACTTACTGGGAGCCTTAAAGACACCAGGGTCAGGGGGGTTAGGGGAAGTGCTTGGAGGGCTGGTGGTGGTAGGTGACATTCTCTTGAAATCACAGTTTACTGAGGCGGGGTGACCCTTATGGATGTGGCCTTGTCGCCAGGACAGAAGGTTAAGGAATGAATCCATCAGAGTACAATTCCCTCTTCCCACCAGACAGACTGGGTTGGGGACACCTGAGACAGAAGGAGATAGTTTGGGGATGTTTTTCTTTTTCATCTCTCTCTCTCTCTCTCTCTCTCTCTCTCTCCCTCTCTCTGTGGCAGGGAAAAAAGGAAATATTTCAGAAAAAAATGTGGAACACTAAGAAAAATAGAGGTTTTTTAAAAAGTGGATATTCACAAGCAAAAGAATCCAGAGACCGTGTGGAGAGCTCAGTTCACCAGTAACCATTCATATTCAATATGGTATTTGTGTGGTGCATTTGAGTGTTTGTGTGTGTGTTGAATATGTGCAGTGTGTCTGCAGTGTAGGGTTTGTGCTTTGTATGTATTTTGTGTGTATGTGTGTGGAATATCTGTGGTGTGAGTGTGCTGTATGTGTAGATTTTAGTGGGTGTTGGTTATGGTGTGGTGTATGTGAACTGTGTGTGTGGTATATATGAATTGTGAATGTGGTTTATATGTGGAGTATATGCAGCGTAAGTGTGGGCTGTGCAGTGTGTGTATGTGTGTGTTATTTGTATGGCAGCAAAACATGGTCATGAAGCAGTGTACTAAGCACATTTTATCATTCACTGTCTCATTCTGTTATTGCCAAGTTTTTCCCAAATGGGAAGGCCTGTGTTAATGGGCACTGAGTAATTTTGTTTCTTTTCAAAAGAAATCCACTAATGTTGTTGCCTCATTGTGTTTTCTAAAAATATGGAAAAAAGGACCAGCAGTCTTAGACCTGGACGTCTCTCCCAGAGCAGAAGGGGTGGGCTGCAGAATAAACAATCACCTACAAGGAGGCCTGGGGGCCGGGGAGGCTCCAAAAGACTTTCCTCACTGACCCCCTTCTCCCCTGTGAAGGAGGGCTCAAAGCCCCATACCATTGTCTTCCAGGAGAACCTTTGGACCTGGAAGAGGAATTTCTTAACTGTTAGCCCCTCTGTGGAGTCAGGGTAAAGGGCGTTGATCCATCGTGTGAGGGGAAGGGAAGGGTAGGATCCCTTCCATCTGGCTGGGGCTGCAAAGTCTTCATTACCACCCCACTTACCCCTCCCACTATTGAAGCAGATGGGGGTGTGGCAAACACCTAAAATGTGCAACTCCTGGGGGAGGAGGAAGCTCAGTCTCCTCACCTCTAAGCCAGGCCTCCTTGGAGACCTCAAATATCCCATAAACCCTGCATTTGGTGTGCTTCTCTCTCCCTACTACTCCCCTTGGGCCTAAGCTGGCTGCAGGTCAGACTTGCCTGAACATGCCCCTGCCTGAAGCTTTGGAGACCCAGCTCTGGCATCCCTGCAGCCAAGAAGCCTTCCCCAGCACGCCCACCCCCACCCTCCCATCCCTTAGGTGACCCTCCTCATGTCATCCTTATACCTGTGTATATCTCTTGTTAATAATTGTTTCCACTTTAGTCTTCTTATTGGACTATGAGCTTCTTGAGGATGGTGTTCTACTCTCCTTAACTTCCAGTGGACAGCACATAGTAAAGGCTCAGTGAACATTCCTTGGATGAACAGATGAATGGATGGATGGATGGATGGATGGATGGATAAAGCAAGAAGGTGAATTTTCCCAGAATTGTAGACCTACATCTGGATTCCCAAGACCAAGGTGGGCCTTTGGGGTGGACCTTCAGAATACCCGGATGCTACGTTTCTATCCTCCTTCTGACAAGTGCTGCCCAAAGTCTTGGATGTATCTGAACCTTTTCCTCGTTTCTCAGCTCAGGTCTGGGAGTGGGGCTTCTAAGGCCCCAATTTAGTTCTCCAATTGGAAGATAGCATACAACCCAAGGAAGCTGGGGAGAGAGGGGACATTGTGTAGAGGGCTGATGTGGGGAATCTTTTCAAGCAATTAGTACTTTACCTTCAAGTGCTTCAAAATACTTAAAAAAATCTTTTGACATAAAATTCACATACACATTCACAATTTTTTTTTTAATTTTTATTTTTGAGACAGAGAGAGAGAGAGAGAGACAGAGCAAAGGGGATGAGGGGCAGAGAGAGAGGGAGATCCAGAATCCAAAGCAGGCTCCAGGGTCTGAGCTGTCAGCACAGAGCCTGACAGGGGCCTCGAACTCATGAACTGCAAGATCATGACCTGGGCCAAAGTTGGAAGCTTAACTGACTGAGCCACCCAGGTGCCCCACGATGAACAATTTTAAAGTGAACGATTCAGTGGCATTCAATTAATTTCCAACGTTGTGCAACCACTATCTCTAATTCCAAAACATCTTTATTACCTCAAAGGAGACCCCAGATCCAAGCGCTGGGTCACTCTCGTCAAAATCCTTTTGAAGTTTACATTCCCTTGTTGGAATAGGGTTGCTCCTTTGCCCAACTCCAGAGGGCATCCTTCGCTTTTGAGTCTGTGCATTTACATATGTCTTCTAGGGAATTGTGCTCTAGGGAGCACGGGTCACATAGACGTAATGTGCAACATGGACAGCAAGACAACCACGGGGAGACTGGCTGAACTCTGAGCAGGAGTGGCCTAGTGTCACGTCCTGGGTCCTGAGTGACTCAGGCCTCTGGAGCTGGTAACCAGGCCCCATGTCCCAGTCACTGTGGCCAGAGCCCTGACCACACAGACACTGCCTCTTCCCGGGCCCTGCTCTATTCCCGTGGGACCTGCCACAGCCTGCAATTGAAAGTCAATGAGCACTCACTCCTGGCCTCCTGCCTCTCCCGGTTCAGGCGGTTTTTGTCCAGCGCACCGATTCCCAGGGCCTCAGTCTGGCAAGTCGCCCGAGTCGAGATTGGGAAGTTAAACCAGATCTTGGGGTGGGAACCCTAGAAGTCAGGATGGGAACCCCTGAAGGACAGCCAGCTTGCCTGCAAGGCTCAGCTTGGGCACCTTCGCAGTTCTTTGGAAACATCTCATTGAGGGTAGTGGAGGTGGTGGGAGGAGCCAGTGGGTCAGGGCGGTGGGGAGAGGGTGGAGGGGTGTGGTAGGAGGTGGAGACAGTGGAGCCAGCAAAAGTGTTCCCAGGACTTCTGCGGCTTTTTTACTTGAAAAACAACAAACGACCTTGTCAAAATAAGCAGGGCTGTAAGTGCACCCAGTTTATTAGGAGGGTTGTGAAAAGCTATTGACAGCCCAGGGCTTCAGGTAGGATTTTGATTGCACTGTTGCAAGAAGAACTAAAAACTCAGTGGGTAGTCTTTTTGCAAATGAAATTATTTTTTGAAATGGAAATACTAACAATACAATGTATTGTATAGGCTTAAAAAGAATATGTCTTAAAAACTACCATCTATACCCTGAGGAATGAAAACAGTACCATTCTACAGATGAGGAAATTGAGGCCCAGAGTGAGTCCAGGAATCCTTTCAACCAATGGCTTTCAAGCCCAACTGATAATTAGAATCATCTGGGGAACTTGTTACCATAGATTCTCATCTCTCCACCCCCTATTTTAATTTGGTAGGTCTGTGTGGGGCCCTTTCGTACAACAGCCCCCTAGGCGATCCTGACGCTCGGCTCCGTTTTAGTTGGAATGTCTGCTGGCCTCTCAGAAAGAAAGGTAGGTCCTCAAAGAAATGCTGGATTGGCTCCCCAGCCTATGAAAGGGCCTGCCTGTGGGTTGGGGTGGGTTAGGGGCAGGTGACGTGGCGTGCAGTTGTGAAGACTGGGCCCACACAGGGTCATGGTGAGCTCACAGCCAGCTAGTTCTTCTGGGCCCCTAGGTTTCACAAGTCATTTCCTTCAGGAACAGGGCAAGGGCAGGGGGAACCCCACAAAGGGCTGGCTCAATAAACCACCATGTCAAAGGATGGGGTTTTTGAGAGCTAGTGGGATAGCCTGGTGGAGGATCCTGACAGACCTCCCTTTACCCCAGCAGTGGTGAGAGGCACAGAGGCTTACCAGACTTCCACTGCTCCCCGCCTTGTTTCCCACATAGCCAGAGGGGTCAAGGGGTCCTAGGGGACGCAGCCAGACTCCAGGACACCGGCTCTTTTCTCACTAATCCACCGGGATGCCTCTCAGGAAGGAATCCCATATGTTCCAGGGTGAGCTTTCAGCCAGCTTCCCAGGATCCCTCTCCCACTCGGGCTTCTGAACCCTTAAGAGGAAAGAAAACAAAGAGGAGGGAAGGCCAGAGGCAACACCCCTCTCCAGTTAGTGCCCAAGGCCTAAGCTAAATGTCCCTTGATTTCTGGCCTTGTGAGGGGACAGGAATAACCTAACCTGAGTTCAGGTTATGTAGCCACTGTGCTGTGGCCTGAAGCAGCTTCTTGGAGGCATGACATGTCTTTGAATTCCAGTATTTTTTTTTTTTTTTTTTACAAATAATGCAATCTTGGGGCGCCTGGGTGGCGCAGTCGGTTAAGCATCCGACTTCAGCCAGGTCACGATCTCGCGGTCCGTGAGTTCGAGCCCCGCGTCAGGCTCTGGGCTGATGGCTCGGAGCCTGGAGCCTGTTTCCGATTCTGTGTCTCCCTCTCTCTCTGCCCCTTCCCCGTTCATGCTCTGTCTCTCTCTGTATCAAAAATAAATAAAAAACGTTGAAAAAAAAAATTAAAAAAAAAAAAACAAATAATGCAATCTTGCATTCTCTTTTTACATGTTATCTGTAATTAATCTGTGTTAATTTTAGTAGCAAGCTTTTTATTTATTTTAATTTTCTTTTAACATTTATTTATTTTTGAGAGACACAGAGCATGAGCGGGGAGGGGCAGAGAGAGAGAAGGACACAGAATCTGAAGAGGCTGCAGGCTCTGAGCAAGCAGTCAGCACAGACCCTGATGTGGGGCTCGAACCCACAAACTGTGAGATCATGACCTGAGCCAAAGTCGGATGCTCAACCGACTGAGCCACCCAGGACCCCCACTTTTACTTATTTTTTAAGTAACCTCAGCATGGGGCTCAAACTCATGACCCGGAGTTCAAGAGTCACATGTATTCTTTACCAACTGAGCCAGCCAGGTGCCCCTAGTAGCAAACTTTTAAATCATCAGTTAATATTACTTAATTTCTCCCTTCCCCTCCCAAAACAAACGAACAAACAACCCAGTAAAACCTTTAAAAAAAATTTTTTTTTTTACATGTATTTATTATTGAGAGACAGAGCTAGACAGAGCATGAGCATGGGAGGGGCAGAAAGAGAAGGAGACAGAATTTGAAGAAGGCTTCAGGCTCTGAGCCGTCAGCACAGAGCCCTATGCAGGGCTTGAACCCACCAACTGTGAGGTCATGACCAGAGCCGAAGTTGGATGCCCAACCGACTGAGCCACCCAGGTGCCACCCCACCCTGCCCCTGCTGGTAAAACCTTTTAATAAAAAAAAGACACTGCGATTATCCTGTGGTTTCATGTAGTGTTGGGATTTTCATACCCCAGTTTTGAAAACCCAGAACTAGGGGCGCCTGGGTGGCGCAGTCGGTTAAGCATCCGACTTCAGCCAGGTCACGATCTCGCAGTCCCGTGAGTTCGAGCCCCGCGTCAGGCTCTGGGCTGATGGCTCGGAGCCTGGAGCCTGTTTCCGATTCTGTGTCTCCCTCTCTCTCTGCCCCTCCCCCGTTCATGCTCTGTCTCTCTCTGTCCCAAAAATAAAAAAAAATAAAAAAAAAACGTTGAAAAAAAAAAGAAAACCCAGAACTAGAGCGTCTCAAAGGCCTCTTTAACTTCCACAAGGATTGTAGTGAAGGAAAAATCACGAGTTCCCTGGAAATGCTTTTCTAAAACTCCCAGGCCTGGCCTGTAGCGGGGTGGACCATCTGGAAGATGTCTGCCCAGGAAGATAGAAACAGGCGCTCCAGGTCCAGCCCTTAGAGTTTTCTTGCCTTTTGAGGGTTTCCAATTGCCGTATATCAAAAGGGAAGGAGGGGTCAGAGTGGGTTTGTTCTTCAAGGTGGGGGGGGTGGGTGGGGGTGGGGGTGACAAGAAAGATCTGAGCTGCCACAATGGGGACAGCCTGAATCCAGGCTCACAGCTTGCCTGGACTGTAAAATGAGCTCACTAATTTTGCTTTTTGAGAAACAAGACACCAGGAGGGCTGTCTAGCCTCTGGGTACCCCAATGGGTACCCCAAGGGGTTGAGGTGAATGAGGCTGGATTAGAATGCTCAGCAGAGAGGTCCAGTTGACCCTCTCTCACTGTCAGAATCTTTCTGTCAGTGGAATGAACCTTAAAGTCTTTGAATGTTAGGGCCCGAGGGCCCTGGAAGAGTACCTCTTCCAGCCTTCCCACCTGCCCACTTTATGTACAAGGAACCGAGCAGGAGGGTGAGTAGGCCTAAGTGTTGCCTGAGATCTCCCACTCTCCTGGCAGTTAGACCTCATTCAGTCTTTAGGAACTTTCTTTTCTCGGGCTTGCACCACTTCCTCACCCCCCTGCCAAGCCTGTCTGTAATTTCACTCAGAAGTGTGTTTTTAGTAGCCAAAGGTTTGGGAAACACAGGTCTATGCGAAAGGCAGCTGCCCAGGGTCTACTAGGCTTTTTTCTGAAATTCCTTGGCTGGCAGGTGATTGGGAACTGCCAGTTCTACCTGGCAACTTTGCCACGTGCTCACAAAGATCTGTGACCTTTCTGGAGCTCTTTGTGGTTTTAAGAGCACTTCCATGTTCTAAAGTATTTTCATAACGCCACCAATAAAAATAACTAATACTGTATAGTGTACTGGTGCCTCACCAGTGTCCTTTTACAGGTAAGAAAACAGGTTCAGATAGGCGCAGTGACTTGCCTAAGGTCATACAGTCATTCAGGTTGGAGCCATGACTCTAGATCTAGGCTCGTTTCCTTAACGCCACCCCACCCCACTGACAGGCTTAGTTGTGAGCCAAAGGGGACTGTATGGCTGGAAATGGGGGGCACTGCGTGTTGGAGAGTGGTGGTATAGAAGAGGTAGAGTGAGCACCTGGAATTGCTATGTTGTTGTTAACAAAAAAACTTTCTCTCCTGGGTTGGTCCTTGTGTTATCTAATAGGGTTCTGCCTCCCCCTGCAGAATTCAGCAGGGCCCGGCAGTGCTGACTCAATAACAAAGCAGACTGCCACCCAACGGGTTTCTCTTTAGCTAGACACCCTCAGACCCAGAAGTGACAGTCCACCACATACCCCCCCTCCAGGTATCCTTCCTGATGGCTCGGGTCCCCTCTAGGAAGGCCAATCTGGGAAGTGGTGCACCAAAAGTGGGCTCTTTCCCTCCCCACAGCGTCCCTTTTGTAACCCACAAAGGACTGGCTTTGGCACAGGAATCCAGGAGCCAGTGCCGAATCTTTTTGTGCTTAAAAAACAAACGCAGAGAAACACAAAAAATTCTAGATCTTCAGATTCTGCTCTGGGAAGAGGTGCACACAAGAGCTGAACCGACTTCCCCAGATATCTATAGCAGCGGTCTGCAGTGGGGCCAGCCGGGATGGGGGAAGGGAAGAACCCCCTGCTCTCCCCTCCTCCCCCCATCCCGCCGAGGTGAGCCCTCAGGGGAGCCCGGCCGTGGAGGTGACAGATGCAGAGCAGCTGAATGGGGGGCGGGGAGGGTAGGTTTGTCTCCGCGGACCCCCTACGGGGTAAGCCGGGACGTGACTTGGAGAACGTGCTTCTGGGGGACCGGTGGGGGAGAAGAGTGGGACTGAGAGAAAGGCGGGGCCGACTCCGGCCCCGCCCCCCGTGAAGAAAGAGACTCCTCCTACCGTCCGGGGGAACGCTGTCCCGCCACAGATGCTGAGCTCAGCGTTTCGCTCAGGTCGCGGGGCTGCCGGGTGGGGGCAGGGCGAAGGGGCCGGCGCCTTTCTGTTGAGGGCAGAAGAGGGGGAAGTGGGGGAGGAGGGAGAGGCAGAGGAGGCCCTTACAACCCTGAGGCTGTAACTCTCCTCCGACCGGGTCCGCTAACAAAGCGTTCTCTGTTGGTGTAGGGGAGGCCTCCTGGGTGCACGCAAAACCTAGAGGGGCGGTGGGGGGAGCGTCTGTGAGTCATCACCCCAAACCCTGACTTAGCCCCAAGAACCCGCGTCAGAGAGGCCAAGCCCTGTGCCCTCTGACCCCAGGATTTGTTTGATGGAGGGAGTGCAGAGAGCAGTGCCTGCCCCTGGAAGGCTGCAGGCCAGAGCCGCCCAGGCCACCTCCAGCTCGCACAGGAAGGGACTTTTATTTACGGCAACCTTGAAAAGAGCAGAGAATGATCAGCTGGGGAGGGGAAGGAAGAAAACCCTTTGTACCCACCTGGCATAAACGGTTACCCAGGCCAAACGGGTGGGTGGCTATTTTTGAGCTGACCTACATACCTATTTGCCTCTTTATCTTTTTTATTATCACACATGGTTATTATGGGAGCTTTTCTTTAGCACTTGGTGCAGCTGCTGCATTTGCTGAGGGCTGCACAATGAGGCGTGTTGCCTCAATCTCCTGGAAAGTTTTAAGAGTCTCTGATCCTGGAAAGAAGGACATCAGTAGGTCTTGCAGGAGCTTCCCCAAGCTGTTTCCCCAGAGAACGGGATCCTAATCCTGAAGCACCAACTCCAGAGCTGGCCAGCCCTGGAGGCAAGAAATGACATTCAGATTTGACAGCAATGTTACTGGGTTTTGCTGAGGCTGGCCTAAAGCCCCCTTAGCCTCTGGGCCTCCCATTACAGCGAAAGTTGATCTTGTGGTCCTGCCGGGGCCCCGCTCTCTGGCCGGTGAGGTTTCCCTTTACAGACAGAGCAAGTGAGGCACAGAGATGAATTGTGGACGGAAGTAGCTAGGATTTACTGCTCCAATTCTGGAGGCAACTGTTTTTTTTTTTTTTTTTAAGTAGAAACAGGAAGAGCCTGGCGATTTCTCTTGATATTACCTTTGTTCAACATCACTAAGGCCTCCCTCTTGAACCTTTTAATACCTCCCCATTGTCCTTAGAGCAAGTCTGTCTCCTTCCCTTGGCCTAGCGAGCCTTTAGGGCAGCCCCTTGCTATCTCTAGATTCATCTTCCTCCCACAGCCTAGGAGGGGAAAATCACATATGGCTCTAATTACCTCTGAAACGCTCTTAAATTTTCCATAAAGTACAGTATGCAGGGCTTTGTGTATACAACTTTGCACAGTAATATGTATGTAGATGTGCAAAATATATACAGCCATGTACCGTAGATCATAAAGGAGGACATCAAAGTATAAGCATATAATTTACAGTATTTTTAATCACACTAAAGAGAAACAGGTACATAGACCTGGACGTGAGACTGGCAGAGGTAACAGCAGATTTCTGTCTTGTCCTATCTGGTGACCTCTCGAGTAGAGTATGAAATCCTTGGCCTGGAAGGAGAATGAGGATACTCGCACTCCTTAAACTATTCTTTTTTGCTTGGGTTTTTCTTTCAATGCCGGTATAATTCACTTCACCCAGGTTCCCTGTGCCGTGTGGGGAGTCTTTCCTCTGTGCTGTCAAGTGTCTTCCCTTCCAGCTGGCTCCTGTCTTCACACTAATTACTCTTCCTGGATGCCTTTCTAGCTCCTTCTCGCTCTGACTGCAGGCTGGTCTCAAGTTCAGGGCCCTCCAGGAGCCCTCTTTGAACATAGGTGGGAATCTCCATGTTCCCCTGCTGGGGAGTAAGGACAGGGAGTCCAACCCAAACCTGCCTGACTTTGAAGCCCTGCTCAGTTCAGAGGGCTGGGATGTGTTCCTCTCTCCTCACTTGACATCGTGTGTTGAAATGATCCCATCCTGGGTCTGAGGCCACATCACACTGTAAACTCCTTCATGTATTTTAAATCTTTAAACACCCACTAACACCACCACCACCTACACACACACACACACACACACACACACACACACACACACACACCTACACACACACACCTACCTCTGTATGTTAGATATGCTCAGCAAGTATTTGGCCCAGAATTGAATGGAACTAGAGCCTACATGTGACTCAGGGTCAATGTGAAATCTGTGGGAAGTCTCCCCTGCCCCCTCCCAGGCAGTGGGGAACTTGCTTCCTGTGAACTCTGATAGCATTTATTACTGTCACAGAAAGTCAAAACTGAAAGGGGGATTTCCCTTCTTGTCAGATGAGAAGACCAAAGGGAAGTATCCAAAGCAACCCTGAATGGGAACCAGATCCCACAGTCCACTGGCTTACACTGGCCCTCTCTCCCTTCACCTCATCGCCTCTTCAGAGAGGCCTTCCCTGGTGGCCCCATCCCTTCTTCTCCTCTGTTGTTTCCTTTCAAGGCACTCGGTCAGTATGGAATTATACGGGTATGTATCTGTGTGGGCCCCCAATGCCTGTCTTTCCAACTAAACTGCAAGCTTCAGGAGACCAGGGGTTGTATCTGTTTCATCCTGGAGCTCTAGTGCAGGGCAGGTCCACAGAGTTGCCAATAAATATATATGAGCAGGAAAAAATAAGTATCCGTATGGCCTGAGAACCTCCTCATGTGTGCCTAGGGCAGCACTGAGATTGGATCAAAAACCATAGAGTTGACAAGCCTCGAGTGCCCTGTCTTGAGGAGCTTAAGGTTAGGAAGGGAGATGAGACACCTAGTGAATAGCCTCACACAAGGAAGATGGTTGAGTCAGGAACGCCCGACAGGCCCAGTGTTGTTGCTGTCAAGCGACCTGGGAAGGACAGACGGGAGGTCGGAGGCCTGGGGCAGGGAACCAGTTAGACAGTGATTGCAAAACCTGAAAACCACTGAAGGGTCACAGCAGGAGAATGGTTAAAGAACTACTATCTCCACGCCACAGAATGTTATGTGGGTGTGAAAAAGAGGGAGGTAGACTTCGGAGAGATGTCCAAGATATATTGCTAGGTAAAAAGAACAAGTTGCAGAACAGTTTGTGTCCTCTAATCTCATTCTGAAGCAAAAACAGGACACTCCCCTGCAGACACACGTTGAACTGTGTGGAGAAAACAACTAGAAGGATGCTGGAAAAACTATTCACAGATGTTATCTCTGAGGGATGGAGGGGAGGGCGAGGTTTTACTTTTTCACTTTGCACCTTATGCACTGTTGAATTTTGACCAGGAACGCAGTACTTTCACAAGAGTTTTTTGTTTTTGTGTTTTGCTGTTGCAGAATTGGGGGGTGGGGTGGGGGGTGGGGTGGGTAAAGAGGTGGGGGTGGGGCTGGAGCAGTGGAGACTGCACAGTGAGAGGGCCCTGACAGGACCTAGAAAGGTGGAGGAAGAGTCTGAGAAGGCTATGTGGGTCCGAATGGGGAAAAGGGCGGTTACTGTGGAGACACGGTACCAAAGTGGAGGTGGAATGTGAGAAACACAGTGTAGGATGTGGGGGTCTCATTCAAGGTGACTCACCCCCACAGTGCTGGTGACCCTGGGCAGGGGACAAGGAGCCCAAGGCCAGGAAACTGACTTTTGGGAACAAGGGCAAGAAAACGAAGAAGGTTGACCTTTAGGACCCTACGGATTCCTTGGCCGCCTCACCATCCTTAGGGTACAAACCGTTCTGGCTGCAGCGTGGAAACAAACAGAGTGAGGAGGGGCCAAAGCCAAAGCCGGCTGGAGGAGGTCTGCCTTTCCAAAGGCTGCTGTGGTGTGCCGCCTGGGTCCCCGCCCTCCTCCTGCTTGCTCTTGTGGGCTGATGTCCAGGCCGTGGGTGAAAGGCCAGGACTTCTGGCCCCTTCCGGAGATGAAGCCCCTTCCCAGGACCCGGAGCAAAGGAAGCCAGAACAATGCTGTTCATGGAGATTGGGGGGAGAGGGAGCTCAGTAGGGGCACGGAGAAGTTTCTTGGCTCAGATAAGCCAGTAAGAGCCTAGAGAAGGTCAAAGATGAGGAATGTTCTGTGATTTCTAAGACAGCAGCTCATTTATCTCATAAACACTTGCTCTAAGCCTGAGTCCAATGGTAATACTGTCTCCATTGCAAGCTGGGTAAGAGCCCTCCTCTGAGGGGCCGCATTTGAAGGCTTGTCCCTAGGTCTCTCTACAAAAGGCCCTCTGAAAGGATGAAGGGAAATGTTTGCCATGTGCCATGAGGCACCTCCATTTAGTCTAGTCTGCACTACAACCTTCCAAAGGAGGTATTCTTTGACATCCTGGGAAACTGAGGCTGGGAGGATGGTGCTGTGTCCCTGACCACATGGTTAGGAAGTGTTAAAACTGGGATTTGAACCTGGGTGTGCCTGCGTCCCACTTATAATTTGGTTGCTTGGAGCTTAGAACACATTTTCCCATCAAAATAATGCTGTAAGTGGTGGTTTGGTTGCCATAATGGCCTAGCTCACCCAGGGTATAGCCGGAATTAATTCTATGTTCCAGTGTGGTTGTGGATGAATCAGGCTTCTGCGGGCTAGCCTGGAAACCCACTGGAGAGGGAAAATGCATTTGAGGGTGTGCCCAGCTGGGAACTCTTGCCCTCACTGCAGGGCCTGATTCAGGGCAGACAGGAGATATGGTGGCTCAGGGAGCACTTGTTCATTTCCAGAGCTCTTCCGGTAAGCCCTGGTGAGTTCTAGCTGAACTCACGAACTCACGGGAGGGGGGCAGAGCACTTGTCAGGTTTGGGGTTCATAAGGAAGGGAGTGCCATGAAAGAATGCTAGTTTTCAGACTCTGCACACCTGAGTCCTTTTTCTTCCTCACACTGCCTCTCCACTCCCTGCAGTCCTCTTACCCCTTCCTCCAGGATGATGGAAAACTTGGAAACAAGATCTAGGGTTCATTTTCCCCATTCAGTCTGGTAGCTGCCTGGGAAGTGGGTGCACCGGTGACAATGAGTGCACAGGGTCAGGAGCTTTGAGAGTAACTCCAGGGAGGGCATCCACTCATTCATTGATTCGCTTGCTCACTTATTCATTCAGCAAACATTTGCTGTGGGTATGCTGGGTACTGTGCTCTTTCCTTTTGTGGCACTTCCATTGTCCAAAACATCCTGGGCACGACTGCCTTTGGGTCTCGGACCCAGAATCTCAGCATTAGAAGGAATGATTTTTTACAGATGGAAACTGCAGTCGTCCATTAATTCAGGAAGGTCTGAGCGTCAGGCTAAATACTGAGAATAGTCAAAGCCTGAAAATAGAGGTCCAGAGAGAGAGGTGGGAAGTGATTTCCCCAATATCTCAGTCCACGGTCCCCATGCCTGGACCAGGACGTGCCCCTTCCGGCCACACCCATAGCCTTCCTGCCTCAAGAGGTGTCCCAGCCATCTTATAGGATTCTTCTGGTTTCCCCAGTAATGGAGTCTGGAGTCTGGAGCCTGGAGAATGGCCCCAGAGAAGTAGTGGGATTCCTTCCTCACTGAAAACACCAGTGCCTGGGCTCTCCCCTGGAGAGCTAGCTTTCCTGTTGGGGGAGTTCAGAAGTCTTAGAAGGCTTTCCTCAGTTCTTTCATGAACCACCTGCTCTCTAAATTCCAGGTCTTCACAGGCACTATAACTTCTGTGGGAACCCCCCTTTTCCAACCTCCTTCATCTGGCTAACTCCTACTTCCTTTGGGTCTCGGCTGAAAGACCCCTTTTTCGAGGACTTTGCTGGGCCCCCAGCCTAGTTAGTTCTCCCTGCTCCGTGCGCCCCCACAGCAGCCTGGACGTCCCCCCAGGCTAACCAGGGACGCTTAGGATTGTTCTTGCTAACTGAATGCCTGTCTTTCCACTGGACTGTGGTCTCTAGGAGGAGCAGACACCATGGCTGCCTTTCCTTTGTTTGTATCTTTGTTTTTAGCAATTGTATCCTCGTTGTCTCCATCCATGCTTAGTACACAGTAGGTGCTCACTGTGCAGTTGTTGAAGGACTGTGATCTGCAGCTAAAGGCAAGGCGTTCCAGTGAGTGACTTTCATTCAGGTCATTCAACGACTGTCCATCCAGGACCAGCACACACACAGGATATAAAGATGACTTGGAAAAAGGTTTACGATCTAGTAGAAGAATTTATCATTGAGAACCCCTTCTAAGAACTGCAAAAGTCTCCTTTTGCCAGAGAGTCTCCATCCTCTCCTAAGTTCCCCTTTCCCTCTCTGCTGGCCTGTTGGTACTTGGCTACTTGGCCTGGAGCCCAGCATGTGCCTCTGAGTTCCAGGAGGCACCCAGGCGCAGCACGACCTGGGACCGGAGGCCTGGTGTGGTGCTGCACAAAGGCCCGTGGCAGTGGTTCCAGGGAGCTCATGCACAGTGCAGAAGTGAGCACTAGTGCTCCCCGGGCTCCGGGCAGAGCAGAGGTCAGGCCATGGGTCCTCTGGATAGCTTTGTGCCACATGCATGAGCCTTGAGCTGTTTGGGAGAATTTATGAAAGAAGCACCTTATTCTCAAGTTCACCTGGAGAGAAACTTTGAAGGCAAAGGCTCACATTCGGTTCAAGGGTTTGAAGTGATGTCTCCAAATCAAATATCCCCAAAGCGTCCCTGGATCCCACAGCCATGAATACTGACCACAGTTGCTCCTACCAGTTCCCTGGAGCCTCAGTTTTTTCATCTGAAGGATGTTTTGTCATGTGGGACACGAGAGGCTGTTGCGTGAAGAATGAATCGGAATGTAAGTGCTGCCCCAGGAGGGAGGACACGGTGGGGTGGCCTCCCAGGGACCCTGCAGTGGCCCTCAGGCAGGTACTGGCAGCTGAAACCGAGCGTGGGGGAGAGGCAGCACTAGGACCCAGGGGCTGAGTCTGGAGCCTGCTCAGCCAGGCGAGTTCACAGCCAGAACACAATGTTCTCAGTGTACCCACAGGAAACCCTAAAGAGAAGAACTGCACATGGCCCTCTGCTGGGTGTGTTCTGGTCCCAGCCTTTGATTCTTTTTCCTAACCTCAGTCCCCACTTTCACATCCTGCAACCTGCAGAGCCGCCTGCCCCACCCTGCTGGGCTGGTCCCAGGCCCCGGGAGAGCAATCAGTGCAGGAAGCCCAGGGCCTTGCTGGCCTTCACCATTTTCAAATAAGACCCGTTTGCCTCTAACCTTAGTTTCCTGAATCAGCCCTTTGTGATGGAAACTTTTCATAGTGCGGAAGACAGACGCGGAGGACAAAGCTGAGTTTCTACCGAGGCCAGGGTCTTGGCTCAGATGCAGGGAAACAGCTGATGCCTCTGAACCACCTCCTCCCTTCCTCCCTGAAGGCCAGACCCCACCTGGGACGGGGCGAGGGCCTCCACTGCTGCTGCATTCATCAGAAGGAACTGGGAGCTGCCCAGGGAAGCAGGGCCAAGTTCGGAGCAGAACAGCCTGTGATGTGGTTCCTCGTTTTTATTTCCACGAATGCTATAATGTGTTGTCCCACCGAGCTATTTTTATTGAATGAATTTTTTTTTTTTTTTAAAGCAAACCTCCACAAAACCAACAGCCCTCTGTTACACTGAAGGACAAGGTGAACTTTTCACTTCCTTCCCCGCAGCCTATCAGTTCATCTGTGGTTTGGTGTCACCCACACTTCTGTGCTATATTCAATCTCAATTTTTGCCTCTTTGCTTCTGAAGCCACACAGCAATGCTCTTAAACCCATGTGCCTCCTGCAGGTTGCATGAGACTTTGAGACTTTCAAAAGAGCCTTAGTGAGTTCCCACAGCTGATTGCAAAATGGAGGACTACCTGCCTTCTGGAAGGTATGGAGGCCAGATGCCAGCCTCTAGGCGGAGGTGGGCCCAAAGAGAGAGGCTGTGGGAAGCCAGCACCACCCAGCATATTCTGGCTAACTACGCTGTGGGGGGCTGCAGGCAGGGAGCAAAGTTCTGGGTGACGCACTACATATCTGCCTCGTTAACGAGGGGCCTGGCCATTAAAAAATAAACCCCAGGGGCGCCTGGGTGGCTCAGTCGGTTAAGCGTCCGACTTCGGCTCAGGTCATGATCTCACAGTCTGTGAGTTCGAGCCCCGCGTCGGGCTCTGTGCTGACAGCTCAGAGCCTGGAGCCTGTTTCAGGTTCTGTGTCTCCCTCTCTCTCCGCCCCTCCCCTCTGTTCACGCTCTGTCTCTCTCTGTCTCAAAAATAAATAAACGTTAAAAAAAAATTTTTTTTAAATAAAAATAAAAAAATAATAAACCCCAGTGCTTACTTATACTGAGCTCCGTTCATAGGACTCCTTCCACTCTGGCATTTCTGTCTTTTTCCAAGTACTGGTTCATAAGAGAGTTTTAGAGTGTCCTCACCCCAGGTCTGTAAAGAGATTCTAGTGGGTGCCACCCAGACTTGCCCAACCTCAGGGGTTATCTTGGAGGAAGGGCTTCCAGAATGCTGCTCCTCCCCAGGCAGTGTGCTCAAGGCTCACAGCCCCCAAAAGCCCTGGGTTCTAGTCTTAGTTTTTTCTTTCTTTTTCTAAGGATTTTTTTCAACGTTTTTTTTTTTTTTTTTTTTTTTTTTTTTTTTTTTTTTTTTTTATTTATTTATTTATTTTTGGGACAGAGAGAGACAGAGCATGAACGGGGGAGGGGCAGAGAGAGAGGGAGACACAGAATCGGAAACAGGCTCCAGGCTCCGAGCCATCAGCCCAGAGCCTGACGCGGGGCTCGAACTCACGGACCGCGAGATCGTGACCTGGCTGAAGTCGGACGCTTAACCGACTGCGCCACCCAGGCGCCCCACTAAGGATTTTTTTTAAAGTAATCTCTACACACAACATGGGGGCTCAAACTCACAACCCAGAGATCAAGAGTCGCACGCTCCACCTACTGAGCCAGCCAGGTGCCCCTAGTCTTAGTTTTTTCACTTTGTTGTGTGACCTTGTACAAGTTGCTTTCCCACTCAAGGCTTTAATATCCTCATTTATAAAAGGAGAGGGTCTGGTTAGATGTCATGGTTACAGGTGGAATTATGTCCCTCCCCCAAATTCAGATGTTGAAGTTCTAACCCCAGTAGCTTAGAATGTGACCTTATTTGGAGGTAGATCTTTTTTTTTTTTTTAAACGTTTATTCATTTTTTTGAGAGAGAGAGAGAGAGAGAATGCAAGCAGGGGAGAGGCAGAGAGAGAGTGGGAGGCACAGAATCTGAAGCAGGCTCCAGGCTCTGAGCTGTCAGCACAGAGCCCGATGTAGGGCTCGAACCATGAGATCATGACCTGAGCCGAAGTCGGATGCTTAACCCACTGACCTGCCCCAGGCACCCCTGGAGGTAGATCTCGACAGAGGCAATCAAGTTAAAATGAAGTCAGTAGTGTGGGCCCTAATCCAAAATGATTGGTATTCTTATAAAAAGGGGAAATTTGGACACAGAGGCATGCACAGAGGGACAATGAGTAAAGACACAGGGAGAAGATGGTCATCAACGATCCAAGGAGAGAGCTCTGGAACAGATCCCTTCCCTCACGGCCTCCAGAAAGAACAAACCACGGGGACATCCTGATCTTGGACGCTTAGCCTCCACAGCTCGATACAATTAAGTTTCTGTTGTTTAAGCCACTTAGTCTATGGAGCTCTGTTAAGGCAGCTCCAGTAGACTGTTAGGGGAGCCTTAGCCTGAATGAATACAGTTGCCAAGACCCTTCCTTCAGCTCTTGGGCTATGGTATTCTTTCCTGCCATCTCTCAGCCTCTCCTAGTGAGTAGATTATGTCATGTGTGAGGGTGCTTAGCACGATGCCCCACATACAGTAATCCTCACTAGATCTTAACCATGACGAACACTCTTAGTGTTTCCAGTGCCTGGACGTTATTTGTACCTACCTGCCCTGCCTGAGACCCTCTGTGCCAAAATGAGAGGTGTGGGTTATGTGCCCAGGACCTCGCGGCCACATCTTCATTAGTGAAGCCTTTCCCATCCCCCTCAGCAGCTTTTAAATCTAAGAGTACTAAAACTGGCAACTCCAGACCCTCTTTTTTTTTATGGAAAGCTCATTTTGGCCACAGAGCCAGAAGGACTCCAGGGATTGCAGAGGCTCAGAACTGGCGATTGTTTCTCTGTGCTCGAACGAGATAATCCCTGGGGTCACGAAGAGCTACAGAATTCTGAGGCTGAGACTCGGTGTTTCTGCTTGCCTAATGAGGCAAGCACCCTGGAGAAGGCTTGACTGCAGGTGGGCCTGGGCTCCTAGCCAGCAAGGTTCTGTCTCCTCCCTGATCCTCCCCTTGCCTCTTGCTTCTTTTCTAGCTCTTGGAACAAATACTGTATATTGAGAGATGGCATGGGGATGATGTCCTGCTTTCCTCCTGGCTCCCAAGTCCATAGGTCTCTGGAGGCCTTATGGCCTGGTGCTCCAGCTGCAAATGCAGGCTGGCTGAGAGAGTCTGATTCTCCTTCTCATTATCAGGAGTGCGTTCAAAACGCACTCTAGGCTCGAATGTTGAGCCTTGAGTCTTCTCTGGGCAGACACTGGGTCCAGGATAGCAAAGTCCTAGGTTGTCTTCCAGGCAGTATGTGTTTGAGAGCCACGTTGCCCCGACTTCATCGAATATTCCAGATTCACTATATTTTGGAGACTCTGCAGAAGGTTAAGTGGGTAGAATCTGACTTCAGCAGCCCCCAGACGTGACCTTTGGGTTTGCTAAACAAATGAAACGCCTGTGTTTGTGTGGTTTATCTTCAAATATATGCCTGGAGATTTCTGAGAATAAGGAGTGAGGGAAAGAGGGCAATCAAGCCTACTTGAGGCTTTCAGGGTCAGGGAAAGAAGGAGGAGAAACTGTTTGGGGGGAAACATCTCTCCACAATGTCCATATATTTTAAATTTGATCACTTCAGGCTGCTGCTTATTCTGGCTTTTGGCTCAGAGCCCAGAAGGGAGGCTCCTTCAATAATTCTCACTGAGCTTAGGACATCTGCCTTTCCCTAAAAGTCAGTAAATAAATACAAATGGGAAAATGCTTAGTTTCTCGTCAGAGCAAAAATACTGTTCACCACCTAGTGGCCTGCGAAAATCACATCTGAAGCATTATACCAGCCAGTCTAATCCTCCCAGGCCCCAGGAGCCTGCTTTCTAAGTTATTTACTGTGAAAGCCAGGATTCTTGGCTTCTTTCTTAAGTGCACCCTGGCCCTGGCCGTGTCAGAGAAATGCTCTTTTGATGGAAAATGAGGCTGCAAACAATCTGGTCCTTGCTTCCTTCTCTTGAGAGACCTCACCACTCCCGTGTTTACACCCTTTGCTCCGGCCACACCAAATGACCCCACAAACGCAGCGAGTGACTTCACGCTGCTCTGTCTTTGCACATGCTGTTCCCCGACTTGGAATGCTTTATTTGGCGTCTTCCCCTCTTTGCTCAGCCAGCTCCAACTCACCAGTCATGCTCAGGTACAGACTCACCTTCTCCAGGAAAATTCCCTTATTGTTCCCTCTTCATTGCCCTCTCCAAGCCCTCTTGGCTTGCACAGCACCCCAAATAGACCTGAGTCATGGAGTGATGGCACTGTATGTATTCCGTATGTCTGTTTACTTGTCTGCTTTTCCCACGGGTCCCAGTGTTTTCCAAACCTGGCTACAGAAGAGTCACATGAACCCCCCAATCTTAGACCTATTGGACTGCAGGCACGAGGCCAGGGAGACTGTATGTCTGTTACACTCAATTCTGAGGCCCCAGAACCCAATTTGGGAACCAAGTTTGCCCTATCTTTGTATTTCTTTTTTCCTGCATATATTACCAAAGCTATCGAAGGCCCTCAATAAGTGTTTGACCCTTCTATTTTCTCTCTGGTAATCTCTTTTTGTTTTCACTTCCTTTCCTTGCTAGCCCTAGACCAACAATGTGCTTACCCTCTTGCTCTTACCATGTAAAACTGTAACCACCAACTCTTCATTTTTTTTCCATTCCTACTCCCGGGCTGCTGGGGGCTGCTAGTACACTCGCCAAAGATTGGTGCCATTGCAAGTTCAGGGACTCTAACTGCAACTGGCCCCTGAACGTTCTTGGCAATCGTCTGATCGTGGTCAGCTCTCTCCCGTTCTTTACAGAGACTGCTGTTTCCAACCCCCCTGTTCCCACTTCTTCCTGCCCCTTACCACAGGCAGTAGACCAACTTGCCTCCTCCTTCACGGAGAAAATAGAAGCCATCTGATGGGAACTCCCTCAGCTTCCTGCCACCTCACCTACACACTTACCCACATCAGCACTATCCTTTTCGCCTGCCCTCCCTCCAAGAGTAATCCCTCCAACTGGGCTCTGGATCCCATCCCCTCCCATGTCTTCAGGGACCTTACACCCTCAATTATCCCCTCTTTCTCTTTGACCCCTCCCACTGTAAAAGAAAACCAATGTCTTGATTGTATGTACTCCTTTTTAACTGTCACCCTCCCTAGTTCTTCAGCTGTGCCTCCCCTTCCCCTCGAACTTCTTAAAAGGGTTGCCTTGATTTGGCACCATGTTCTCACCTTCCCTCAGTCTCCCACCCACAGCAGTCTGGCTCCGCCTCCACTGTACCGGTGGTCTTGAGACAAAGTCACCAATGATCTCCTTGGTAAAATCCATCCCGTATCTCACTAAAATATACACCAGATATTGCCGTTTGCAGCCTCCTTTTCCAAATGTCCTCTCCCCTTAGTTTCCACGATGCCACATTCCGGGCTTTCTGGTTCTCTCTCTGGCAACTTCTGCCAGGGCGTTTCTTCCTCTGCCTGTCCGTTATGTGTAAGAGTTCCTCGGGGATCTCTTCTTGGTCCAATTCTCTTCTCACTCCATGGGCTCTCTCCCTGGGCAATCCCATCCACCCCGCCTTCTGGTTTCATAAATATCTTTAGGTTGATGAGTTTCAAATCTAACTCCAGCCTATCTCACTCTCCCGCGCTGTCAACCCATAGGGTCACCTGCCTATGGGACATCTTGAATCTGCTCTTTCCATACCCCTATCTTAGTGAATAGTACCCCTAGTCCCTCAGTCACTGACACAAGAAACTCACGTGTCCTCCCTGAGTTCTCCTCCAAGTTTGACCAGGCACCAAGTCCTGTATAGGATGCTTCTTGAGTAACTCTCGAACCAGATCCATTCTTCTGTCTCCACATCTTACACAGGTTGCAGGCATTTCTCATCTGGATCTCCACTACAGCTTTCTAGAAGACCTAGATCGTACTGCCAATGACTCGCCACCATTCCCTCCCACTAAAACTTCTGAAGTGAAACCAGATCTTGTCATGCAAACCTTTTAAGGATTCCCCAGTGTCCTCAGATTGAAGTTCAAATTCCTTAGCAAAACCCACCTGGTCTAAAATGCTCTGAACCAGCCATGACAAACACCTACAGCCCCACCAAAGCATGATGCCTTTTCTGACCCTTGGGCCTCTGCAGTTTATTCCGTCTACCTACAAAATCCTTCCTTCCCACCCCACTGACTTGTTCTTCAGGTCTCTGCTTAAAAACATCATCCTAGGAAATCTTCTGACCCCTTGCTCAGCTGGATTAGCTGTCTCTGATTTTACAACATCTCATGCTTCCTCTTATCAGAGAAGTTTTACACTTAAAATTACCCTTTTGTCTTTTAATATATTTATAACCTCAAGGTTGGTAACTGTGTCTCGTTTGACAGTATATCCTCAGCGTATAGCAAATGCTACATACATAGTAAGTGCTCAATAAATGTGTGTTGGATGACAAAGAACATTTGGAAAGGAACATCCCCCTCTGCTACTGCTAGTAATACATTGTATGTGGTTTTATCACTTGTCTTAAAGAGCTTGTATTATGAAAATGAAATAAGCTGATTCTGGAAAATAAGTTCTCCATGGAAACTTGACAGGCTGGAGAAATCAAAGTCTCTAGAGAGGTGGAGACTGGCTCGTGGTGGCATTACCACCGGGCCCGTGTGGAGGAGCCCATGAGGAGGGCAGGGACGCACAAGCCTCCTTTACCTTGGCCCCTCACGTGCATGGGATCATGTGAGCCACGGCTGCTTTGGCATACAGTTTCCATTTTTCCACAGCTTCCACCTGTCAGTGTAGTATTATAGAGAGCTGTGGGCTGAGATCGGGGTTAGTCTCGGCTCTGCCCACTACCTCATCTCAATAACCTTAGACATTACTCCACAATGGATGTTGCACTGTAAATAGCTACCATAGCTTCTAAATCAGAGTGGACAGACAACAAATGCATACATTCATTCATTCGATACCTATAACACACCTACTCCGTGCCAGGTAGGATCCCAGTTACTGAGTATATGGCAGTGAATAGGCCAGGCAAGATCTCAACATCTTATCTGTAAACCAGGGAGCTGAACTAGATGCGCTCCGGTCTCTTCCGGCTCTAAAATTGTGAGATTCCCTCTCCGACCGGATGCAAACACACAAGGCAGGCTAGTGGCAAAGTATCACGCTTCAGCCTCCTTCCCCCATTCTTCACCCATGGGGCCATCTCCATCCCAAAGTCAGCTCTGGAAAACAGGAAAAGATCTGGTGTCATTTGTACTCTGCCTGCAACCCAAGATTTGACTTTCCCAAGTATGTTATTTAAGCTCTTTTTTTCTCTTTTGTGGAAAAGATTGTCGTGGTTAGCATTTCAGGCAATTACAAGGAGACCTGGCAAGATATTTTAGGCAGAGTTAGGTGCTTTGGCAAAAGCACAGGGAGAGGCAGAACGGGCTCCTCCTTCAAGTGTAGTATCTCTTAGGTTTGCCTGAAAGGGCACCATGTCCTGGGCAGTTTCCTCCTCTTCCTTCTGGATGAGAGACATCTCCTGGTCCTATCTTCTTTCTTCTACTTCTGACTGGGCCTTAAGGCCCAAAGTTTCTACCACCTTAGTATCTGGCATTGTGACTGGGAACAAGGGATCGAAGGATTTCCAACCATGTGGGGGAAGGGAAGCCATAGGTTGCAAATAAATGGACAGAAGTCCTTGGGTGAGGGACTCAATTTAGAGTTCCAGACCATTGTTGTTAGTATCAGGTATGGGATGGCACTAATAAATAACACATGTAAGTGTATCAGTGAAAAGTCAGGACTTTAATGCTGATCCGGGATCATTAAATGTGAAGTTAAAAACGTAAAATTTTGGGGGGTGCTGGGGTGGCTCAGTCGGTTGAGTGTCCGACTTTGGCTCAGATCATGATCTCACCATCAGTGAGTTCGAGCCCCGTGTCGGGCTCTGTGCTAACAGCTCAGAGCCAGCAGCCTGCTTTGGATTCTGTCTCCCTCTCTCTCTGCCCCTCCCCCGCTTAAGCTCTGTTCTGTCAAAAATGAATAAACGTTAAAAACAATTTTTTTAAAGTAAAATTTTTGTTCAATGATGTAAAAGTAAAAGTGGGTTTAAGTTTACTGTTTATATACTATTTATATCTCATTACTATGAAACAAGACACTTATATGGAGTAATGTATCAAACTGACATGAATCATTATTTATTCATTTATTTTTAAATGTTTATTTATTTTGAGAAAGAGAGAGAGAGAGAGAGAGAGCATGAGTTGGGGAGGGGCAGAGAGACAGGAGAGAGAGAATCCCAAGCAGGCTCCACACTGTCAGCTCAGAGCCCGATATGGGGCTCGATCCCATGAACTGTGAGATCATGACCTGAGCCGAAATCAAGAGTTGGATGCTTAACTCACTGACCTAGGCACCTAGGCACCCCTTTTTATTTATTTTTAAAAATTGTTTATTATTTTTGAGAGAGAGGGAGAACAAGCAGGGGAGGGGCAGAGAGACAGAGAGAGGGAGAGAAAATCCCAAGCAGGCTCTGTGCTGTCAGTGCTGAGCCTGATGCGTGGCTCCATGCGGGGCTTGATCCTAGGAGCCCCGAGATTGTGACCTGAACCGAAATCAAGAAGCGGATGCTTACCTGACTGAGCCACCCAGGCACCCCATGAATCATTCTTTATTAACGGCAAATTCTGTCTTGAGATTTGCTAGTTTCTGATGAACTAGAAGCCACAGAGACAAAGATTTGAAGGGTTAGCTCCCTTACGAACTACAATCTTGGTTAATAATCTTGGAACCTCACCCTCTTGGTGCGGTTTCAACCGTAACACAGTACTTGCCTCATTTATCTTGCAGGGCTGACGTGACAATCAAGACACAGCGTATGTGACAATGCTTTGGGAGCAGCAGAGCGTTTTATTGCAGAGGCACCCTTGCCATCAGCTTGCTTAGGATGGCTGGCTGTGCCGTCCTGGTCATTAGCTGTCATCCGCCCTTTGCCTTCCTCCTTGTTCACGGAAGTGTCCCTCAAGCATCTATTTTTTCACCATACTGAACCTTAAAGAGTTATGTAGACACTGACAAATAGCTAATTCTATCAGCTCCTCAAGGAACTGCCTGTCTCTTCATTTTGCTTGAGACCCCTTATCACCAATCACTGGGAGGGAGAAGGGAGAGTAGTGACAAAGCTTATTTCCTCCTGGTAGTTAATTCACTTTATCATTTAAAAAAAGGTGTTAGGATTTTTCTTTGTTCAAGGCACTGGGTCGGGCTCAGTGGGGTGCAGCATGGTGCACCTAAAATAATCTCAGCTTTGGAATCTGAGAGACTTTGAGTTCAAACCCAGGCGTGGCTATTTGCTTAGCTCTGCAGACTTGGCGGGTAATGCTCTCTCTGAGCTTTAAGTTCGTCTTCTGTACTGGGGGTATTACATCTCTTGCAGCGATATTGAGAAGATTATAATTAATGCCTGTGAGTGACTGGCACATAGTGAGTGCAGAGAGGACAGATAAGCAGCAAGGACCATCTTCAAGCTCAAAGCGTGGTAACAGGAGTTGTGGATGATGAGATGTGACAACCAACAGAAAGGTGCAGAGAGGGAGGGGCATCTTCAAAAAAATAGCGAAGGTCTTGTTCTGACAGTACTCAAGTAGCAGCCGAAGGATCGCTGTGAAAGGTGCAACCCTGCGTTCTCTTCAGTTTCTGAAGTCATAAAAACAAAATGGCCAACCGAAAAAAATTCTGTTAAGTCCCAATACTAAAGGGTAAAGATGAGGTAATACGGTGTCTGTGTTGTAGTTATGCAAATGAGAACAATGAGAGAAAGTTAGCGATGGCTTCTCAACTGTCACTGGAAATGTGATCTAAAGGTTTACTGCAGTCTAGGTATTTTTAATTTTTCCTTTGGTAATCATCACGATGGTTGGCGCTGGGGCACCTCGCTGGCTCAGTCGTTTGAGCGTCCGACTTTAGCTCAGGTCATGATCTCAGGAGTTCGAACCCCACATTGGGATCGCTGCTGTCAGCACAGAGCCTGCTTTGGATCCTCTGTCCCTTTCTCTCTCTGCCTCTCCCTGTTCTCTCTCTTTCAAAAATAAACATTTAAAAATAAATAAATAGCCTTAAAAAAAAAAGATGGTTGGTGCTAAAAAGTACATTAGGAAACTCAATGGCTTCCAAATATGGAACTTGTTTGGGTTGAGAGGTATTAATATGGAAACAGGTGAGTCTGCAGGCTGGTCATTTTGTGCTCTGATGTGCTTTAGAGACTAGAGCAGGGGGCTGAATTATCAATAAACTGAAATCTATTCTAAATTCCAAGATCTCCTTCTGCCTGGGCTGTGTGACCATGAGCAGGTCTTTAACATCCCCATGTTCAGATTCTGGGAGTCAAGATTACTGACTCAATGAAGTCACCACCTCCTTGTCAGGTAGTAGGTGTTAAACGTTTTGAACTCCTGAGATTAGGGCCAATTGCTACTGGGATTATACTTATTCATCATTAAGCAACTCCAAACAGGTTGGGTATAAGTTACTAAGGAGGAGAAAGACAAATGTTATCAAGACAAATGTATGCTAATTTTTTAGCATCCAATCCAAAATAAATGATCTTCCTAAGTGTACAGTGTGGACCCTGGGGTCCCATGAGGGAGAACAAAGGACATCTCTTAGCTTTCCAGGCTTTTCCATATCCTGGTGTAAGAGCCTACTAAATTCGGGGTGTCTGGGTGGCTCAGTTGGTTGAGCATCCAACTCTTGATTTTGACTCAGGTCATGATCCCAGGGTCGTGGGATTAAGCCCTGAGTTGGGCTCTGCGCTGACGGAGGAGCCTCCTTAAGATGTTCTCTCTCTCTCTCCCTCTGCTCCTCTCCCCAGCTTGTGTGCACACTTTTGCTCTCTAAAAACAACAACAACAACAACAACAACAACAACAACAAACACCCCAACCTACTAAGTTCATATGGTTTTGTAAAGACAAATATCCCTGGGATAAAGGAAATCTATCATTTGCTTAGGAGAAATGTTTTTAGACTCCCTTCTTCTAAAAAGTAATTTGACCTCTTCCTGGTATCCCAAATCCCTGAGACTTTGAAAGGACAAAGAAAACCAATTTGGAACTCTTTCAAAGGATTTATTTGCTACAGAATTGCTTGAGCCCACCAACAAGATGAACTCAGGATTTCTGTGTTTAAAAGGATTTTGCTCACAGATTTATTTTTACAAGTGCTTCAACATTCAAAAAGTAATTCTTTTTGCCAGCATTTGGCATGTCTAGAAGAGGTTAGAAAAAGTTAGAATCTATAGAATTAGATGTCTAAAAATAGAAAAAAACCCGAAATTTTAAAATTCCTCATTTGAACAGGTCCTGAGTTGAAATCACATTCATCTGCAAGAAGAACTGTTTTAGGTCAGAAACGCTGTGTTGTGTAACTCCAGATCCTGATCTTGGATTTGACCAGTGAGGATTCCAGGCACTGCATGAATGACAGCAGAGATGTCATTCAGTTGGCCAATTCCGGCATGTGTCCTACCTGGCTTGTAAAGTTTTATAAATATCTCTTAAACCCAAACCTTCAGGTTCTCTGACACCGATTGTCTTACTCTGATTCTCAATACTTTTTTTAAACAAATAAACAAAAATTTTCCCTGCAAGATCACACATTTAAGTATTTGTTGCTTGTGGATAGATACAGAGAAACCAAGCATGGATGCGAATTAACAATTCAGCGATGGAGCTGTGAATCTCTGGATGGCTGTGTAAGCTGCGAGAAAAGTCCCTCGCTGGCCCTGCACTTGCTGTGCACCAGAGGCGGCCTTCCGGGCAAGGTCAACCTGAAGAGGGTGTGAACCCCAGCAGCTGCTCGATGGGTTTAAACCGCCACTCATCTGCCTCCAGCTCTTCTACCAAACCAGCTAATTTTTCCATCCGAGCAACTTGCTGATCTGTAAGGGTCAAGGAGGCAATATATAATACAACGTATCTCCCACGAGACAGTCACCACCCACCAACATGATGATTGGTTTAAAAATAATTTCCAGAAGGATTTTTTTCCTCACTAGTCAAGAATTGAGGTCTTATTCTTTGTTGGTCAGAAGACTTAACCTAAAACAACAATGACAAAAAACAAGGAGTATGTACCCTCCATGCCATAGCGATTTGGTACTAAAATCCTTGAGCTCCAGGCAATTGCAGCTTTCCCTCCTACGTTATGCCTTCAATAGAGAGAAACGATCTGGTGGGAGAACACAGTTCTCTGATACATAAATGAAGGCCGCAGAAAAGGTGCTATCAGGGTCTTAGAGTCCGGGCTTCTCAGAGTCCAGACAGACAATAAGGTATCACATAAATACTTGAAGGTGAAGATGATGATGGTAAACAGTGGAGAACATTAAAAGGTTTTAGGAAGGAGAAGGGAAAGCAACACACGAATGGTAGGAAGCAGAGTCTCCTCTAGAAAACTAACACTTCTGACTTCAGCTTCTGAGCCTCACAATGTGGACATGACGTCTGGCTTAAGACCGCAGAAGGTTGTCCTCGCTTCGGCAGCACATATACTAAGAGATCATGGAATGTTTTTGTCTGCAGGTCATTTAGAAAGTTCACTTAAAGAGCCTTGTAGAGTTTCAGGAGTTTTTGTCACAAAGCACACTGACCTTTCTGATACTCCTTTCCCATCCCCGCTGCCCCATAATTTGTTCTCATAGTTAAGTATACAACACTCATGTGCTTACCATGTTTCACCTGTTTAAGCGTAGATGCCACTTGATAACTGAAAACGGATTCGCAGAGGAATCTCTCAGAGCCATCTACAAACAGAAGAGGAAAAGTTTTAATCTGCTCTAAGGGTTTTATGGCTTCTGATAAACCAAGCAAGTGTGGCCATTCTTTTCCCTGCTTTCACATTCAGGGTACAGTTTTCAGTGTTTACAAAGAGGGCTTCTGTTTCATTTAGAACTAACAGTCCTTAGCTATAAAAGCTACTTCTTCTATATCTAGAATATTAAAACAGTCCCTCTACTTGTTTCAAAGTTTAAAAATAATATTTAGAAAAACAAAAATAAGAAACCTCAGTGTGATGTCCTGGTCAACATTTCTCCCCTCCTAACCTGAGAGTTTCTTAATGTTCTCTTATTCTGCATGTCAGGCAAACACTGACATCTGACCCATTTGGCCACATGGCTCCTGTGCTATCCAAATACAAAGGTACACCAAAACTCTAGATCATTTTCATTCTGAAAAGTAAAACTGAGGGCAAAATAGCTGTTGTTGATTTTTAATATATCAAGTTACATCACTATGACCATCACAAAGCACTGCTGGGAAATTTTATTCTGTAAACGCAAATTGTAACCTTGATTTTCCAACTGAACCAAAACACTGCAATTTGGATGGTGATAAGAGTATGGTGCAATTTCAGAACCTAGCATTGTACTGGTGCCAAGAACTGGCAACAAGAAGGTAGCTAACTCAGTCGCAACAGCACTTGGAAGATGATTATGAAACATAAGCTAGTTCATGTTATTCTTTGTCAGGCAAGGGCTGATACAGCAAAATATACTCCCCAAAGACACGGAACTCATATAAGCAAATGTGACTTTTAGAAGGGTAGCAGAAACCATTTGGGGGAGGTGTCGTATTGCAAAAATCCTAAAACAAACGGAGGGAGAGGACACAGCTGTCTTTTTTTAGGTGGTAGTTCACGTCAGCACTACTAGGTGTCAAGCACTCACCCATCAGTCACGGGCTGGCGTTGTCACCCAGCTATTAAGTGACAAGGAGATAGGACTAACACATTCTGGCTTCATGCTGAGTTTCACACAAGGCTGACCTGATTTCAGAAGTCATGATTGTAGAAATAAAAGGAAACCTCATTTCAAATAGAGGCAGAAGGCCAGGACGGGGAGCTCTCATGCCCTAACACTCAGGGTCAACTGCAGACTCCAACAGGTAGAGGCAAATCTTGCCTTCCCAGCAGGAAGAAAGAAGCCTATTATTTTGCCACCCCAGCAGGATGAAGAAAGGTTTTTCTCCTTGCCAGGCAATAGCCTAGCCAATGAGAAACTGTCATAACTCAGCCAATGGAAAGCCACTACACTTCCCAAATGCCTACTTTGTGCCAATAGACTTTTTGTTTATAATAGTCTCTCCCAGCTCCCCCCTTGCCTCTCTTATGTTCTCTGGACTTGCCTATGGTTTTGCCATAGCTTGCTTGTCCCCAGTTGGATTCCTGAATAAATCCATTTTTTTGCTGGTAAAATAATGTGACAGTTTTATTTTTAAGATTAACAGGGTGAGGGGTGCCTGGCTGGCTCTGTTGGTAGCGCAAGTGATCTCGGGGTCCTGAGTTCAAGCACCACGTTGGGGCTAGAGCTCACTTAAAAAAAGAGAAAAAAAAAAAGATTAAAATGGTGAACAATAAAACCATAGATATTGTATCCAAATGCTTGGATGTACAACCAAGAGGGCTTCTGTCCAATATTATATTCAAAATTGATGCAAAAAAAAAAAAAAAGAAAATGTAATTATTTTCAGATTATGTATTAATATATGCATAATGTTGTATTTCAAAATATTATTTCATAAAGTGCTATACACTTTAGGAAGAAAGCTACATTCGTTAAATTCAACCTCTTTTCTACATATTGAACTATATGGTGTATAATATCCTATCCCTTCCTCCCACCCCATTCCTCTGGCTGAATGGAAATCATTTGTGAGCAGATAATCTAAACTGAGCAAAAAAATTTTTTATTTTCAATTACTTAAATATTATACTGTCCAGTTTATTATGTAAATATGCCAGTGTTCATTATTCTATTCATACCCTTGCCTAAAGAGTCAAATTATAACTCAAGTTTTATTTTAGAAAAAGCAGAGCATAGAGAATTAGAGCCCACTTCTCAGGTAGTTTGATCTTAAACTTTAGGATCTCACTTCACGAAAGGCAGTGGGGATTATGGGCTATAAGGATCAGGCCAAGATGTATTTGGAAGCTCTTGGAAGTGCTACCTCGCACTTACATTTAATCACAGGTGCTATTAGGATAAAATGCTTAAGTTATAACATTTGCATATTTCCCTTGGCAATGAACTTCAAAGCAAAAAGATGTAAGCTAATCTTTCAAAAAGGCACTTGCGTATCACTTTACCACTTTATGCCTATGGAACACACTTTTGTTGACTTGTAGCTCTGTATTAACCACAAAGTCCACTGCTTAGCCACATCCTATTAGATGTGGTATCTGTACCAATCTAAAGCCTGGAATTTCTCTAGAGAGGAGTCAGCCTGGGGCAATCCATCTTCTATTTAGAAACTGTAATCAAACCCTTTGTAACACACCAAACAGCAATACATCAGCTTTCCTCTTAAGGGACAAGCAAAGGTTGTAAGTAGTGAAAAGTTCAGTAACTTGCCAAATCTAATAAATAAATGCCATGCCAACTCCAATAAATAAAATGCTATCAAATTCATTTAAAAGAATATTACCTCACAGTAGGAAATTAGACTATGCCAGATAATTTATACTTCAGTAGCCTACAATGTCACTAAAATTCAGCTACTTCTGGGTTGGAAGGCATTCTCTAATTTGCTCACTAAACTGGGTGAGGACAATCTTAGCCAAGGGCAGGAAGAATGCTGAAAACTGCTGTAAAGATCTTCTTCAGTTTATGATGGGGTTACATCCTGATAAACCCATCCTAAGCTAAGAATATCAGGTTGAAAATGCATTTTTTAAAAAGATTTTTATTTTCAACTTCATTATTTATTTTGAGAGAGAGAGCTAGAGTGGGGTAGGGGCAGAGAGAGGGAGACAGAGGATCCGAAGTCAGCTGTGTGCTGACAGCAGCAAGCCCAAAGCGGGGCTCAAACTCATAAACTGTGAGATCATGACATGAGCCGAAGATGGCACTTCAACCGGCTGAGCCACGCAGGCGCCCCAAGATTTTATTTTTCTAAGTGATCTCTACACCCAGTGTGGGGCTCAGACTCACAACCTTGAGACCAAGAGTCGCATGCTCCATGGACTGATCCAGCCAGGTACCCTGGAAGATGCATTTAATACACCTAACCTATCAAACATCATAACTTAGCATAGCCTACCTTAAAAGTGCTTGGAACACTTGCATTAGCCTACAGTTGGGCAAAATCATCTAACACGAAGCCTATTTTATAATAATAAAGTGTTGAATATCTCATGTAAATTATTGAATACTGTACTGAAAGTGAAAACCAGAAATGATTGTTTGGGTACAGAATGGTATCATCGGTTGTTTACCCTGGTGATTGTGTGGCTGAGAACTGTGGCTCCTGCCCAGCATCCTGAGAGAGTGCTATACCAAATATCGCTAGCCCAGGAATAGATCAAAATTCAATATTCAAAGTATGCTTTCTATTAAATGCATATGGCTTTTGCATCATAGTAAAGTAAAAAAATCCTAAGTCAAAATATCAGTAAGTTGGGGACCATGTATACATTATTTGAGGTGTCTGTTACAGAGTGCATGCGTGAGAAAGTTAATTCATAATGTTAAGTATATTACTTTGGTTTATTATCCTTAAGACTTATGACGAGGATGCAAAATCAAGTTGAACCTGTTATAAACAGTACCCAATCTTGGCTCCTGATTGCCTTTCTTCCTTCTCTGAAAAGGCAACTTTTCTTACTATTTTCATATTCAATTAAACTGGTGTAAGAAAACTGGTCCGTTAATGTGCGTTAGATTAGCTGCATAATAGTATCACCCATAAACATAGTAGAAGATGCTTCGAAATCCAACATCCTTATTAGGTTTCATTTAAGAAAATTCTTTTTAGGAGTACTCTTTTTCAATTCAACATTCTGGATTTGACCAGGATAGTTCAGGAATGACCATCTTGAAGTTTTCATAGTTTGTCCTTAAGTGTAAGTAGCTTTAAAATATAGCTAAAACTTTAAACCTAAGAAAGGGAATCAAAACTGCACTTTGAATTTAAACCTAATATAAATTCATCCTACAACAGAAAGCCAACACATTTCCTCCATGAAGCACACTGGGATGGAGTAAAAATGGAGAGAACTAAAACTTGTTAGAACATCAGCATTCAGACTAATCTCAGTAGCCTTTCTTCTTTAATGTTTCCAAGTAATCTGTTATACACTGATACAGAACCCTTATAGCTTTGAGACTAAGGAGGTACCTCCTGTATCAAATTCCTCTTGTAGCTAGAATTTAAATGACTTTAATCTTAGAGTCCATTGTTAAACATTGATTCCTCTTCTGCGGCTATAAAACTCATTAAGCAATTTCAGTGCCTCCAATTTTTGATTTTTGTGGGCAACTTCCTTAATACCAGTTGTCTGGCGCATACAGTTGAAGTCATAATGTATTTTTAGTGCCACATATGGTAAACAAGGCCCCAATTGTTCACTATGTCCAGACTCAGTGATGCCAACTCGAATATTCGATTAACACAACTGAAGATGAAAAGGCAAAGACAGAAGTACGTACATCACAGATGGATCACCAACTACATTACCCAATTGTCTACTTCACTAATCGTGATTTCAACCACTTCTAGAGAACCTTATGGTCCCAGGCTTCCCATGCTTCTTTGTCACAAATGATTCTTCTGTTTGGGCTTAACCCAAAATTCTTTTTACCCGACATAAATGAATAAAGTTCACCCCCAAAAGCTGACGCCTATAGTTTGTACCTTTCTCAGAGATCTCCAGATTTTTAAAATACACTTACCAAGATTTGCAATTTAAAGCAAAAAAGATCAATATGTAACTAAGCACAAAAGTGCTACAAACAAGTAGATTTTGAATCCTTAATAGGTTCTTTGCTGACTTTTTTCAAAGTATGATGAATAGTTTATAGTTACGGACCATTCTTTTGTAAGAATCCCTCGAATGTCAGTCACAAGACAGACTCCTGTGCTGCACCCTAGCCTAATTCAGAATCTCTAAGGTGGGCCAGAAATGTGCATTTTAAATAAGCTCTTCAGGTGATTTTTTATGCTCCCTATTAAGAATTTATTGGTCTAGCTCCTAAAGTGACATGCATCCAATGAATTTCGGGTATCAATGCGGTTTCATGCTTACAGCTTGTGCTCTGATCTTGGCCAGCCAGTTTGCAAATGTGTGCTGAGTGAGATGGTGGATGATTTGACGCAAATCCAGCTCCAGTGCTAGTAAAACCACACAGCACTGTCCTGCAATGGGCCAGGAGAGTCATCTTCACATATAAGAGTAGTATATTAGTTTTCCTCTTAGAACCTATTTGATGAGGTTAATCTATCTGTAGGTTAGAAAAAAACACATCAAACCTACTCATCATAGGGAGGCAGACTGGTGCCAGGATAAAGCAAACTGGAGCAGGAGGTCAAGAGAATTCCTGGTTCTAGTGCTGACTTTGTCTTTAACGTGGTCAAATCACTTTAACTTTTCTGCGTCTAAATAAGTCTAGGTGACTTCCTTGATTTCCAAAGTCTTTTTCAGCTCCAAAATTTTGACAGTGGAGAAAGATTTGTGTTTTGAACATAACACTTTGAAATGGGGACAAGAGATGAAATGTGAAGCTGAAATCAGGGCACACTTGTCTCTAATCCACTTAATAGCTTCTTTACAATTAATATTCATTGCAGGTCAGAATCCAATTATTCAGCAAAAAGCAGCATGAGATCACCTTCTAACATCTCTCCAGCTCCTTTGGGGTAGGTGAAAAGGGCTTTCCGTGGTGGGGCAAGGTCTGAGACACTGAAACCAGATCCCGTGACAGAACTTCCACTGACCCCACCAGCTGAGGAGGATGATGAAGAGGCAGCCATTTCCTCTCTAGCAGAATTCTCACTTCACTACAGAGAAAGAAAAACAGTGATTGGCAAGTTTATGGAAGTGAGACTGACAATGTTTCATTCTAGCTGCCATAAAAGCCAGCACACAGTTTAGTATAAGCTCCCCTTCTTTTCTATCCTTTCTACTTCCGCAATCTTTTACTAATGTCTCAGGCCAAAATCTCAGGATTTTAAGTGAAAATATGTTTATTCTGCTTTTCTACTTAAAACACTACTTCCTACCATTAGCAAACTGTTTATATCGCTTGGGATCGACTGTGGGTGATTTATGGGTTATGAAAGGGTGATACGGCAGGGCCAAGGTAGCAATTTGACTGAGGAAATAAATTATATGAGGATAAAACAACATGCCTCATAGGACAGTTTGTCTTGGCTACGTCCTGACCAAGCCATACCAAAAAATTCACTTATAAAATTTTCCAAATAAAATTCCAGAATAACACTGTGTTCTGTTCTCAAGGAAAGGGAATTGGTTAGGAAATACATATTTGTCCTTTCGTTAAAAATGTTTTAAAAACTTTTTCATCCAAATGTAATACCCAAATTGGTCACTTGGTGGCATCCCCAAACCAGAACAAGGTAGCTCATGAAATGGATCGCTGAATTCATGGTTTATTATGAATACAGCAGCTGTGTTTAACCCCATGTCATATTAAAAAATCAGAAAGCCCAAATGTAAATGAGAAAATCTGTACTGAACACATGATTCCTTACAGAAGTTCAAAACCAAAATACTACTTTTGCCATCGAAGCTTATATTACACATTTACTTAAGATTCTAAAAAATGTACATTTTCTAAAAAGAATGGATGGGGCGCCTGGGTGGCGCAGTCGGTTAAGCGTCCGACTTCAGCCAGGTCACGATCTCGCGGTCCGTGAGTTCGAGCCCCGCATCGGGCTCTGGGCTGATGGCTCGGAGCCTGGAGCCTGTTTCCGATTCTGTATCTCCCTCTCTCTCTGCCCCTCCCCCGTTCATGCTCTGTCTCTCTCTGTCCCAAAAATAAATAAAAAACGTTGAAAAAAAAAAATTAAAAAAAAAAAAAAAAGAAAAGAATGGCTAGCATTGTGCTAGAATTTCCCACCATGATGGAAATGTTCTAACATTCTATTTCTGTGCTGTCCAATATGATAGCCATTGACCTTCTGTGGCTATTAAACTAGTGTGACTGAAGAACTGTATTTTAATTAAAAAAAATTTTTTTTTTAAGGTAATCTCTATACCAAAGGTGGGGCTTGAACTCACAACTGCAATCAAGAGTCATATGCTTCACCAACCAAACCAGCCAGGCACCCCTGAAAAACTGTATTTTAAAATTGTATTTATTTTTTTAAATTTTATTTTTTTTTTCAACGTTTTTTATTTATTTTTGGGACAGAGAGAGACATAGCATGAACGGGGGAGGGGCAGAGAGAGAGGGAGACACAGAATCGGAAACAGGCTCCAGGCTCCGAGCCATCAGCCCAGAGCCCGACGCGGGGCTCGAACTCACGGACCGCGAGATCGTGACCTGGCTGAAGTCGGACGCTTAACCGACTGCGCCACCCAGGCGCCCCTAAAATTGTATTTAATATTAATTGAAATTTAAATAGTCACATGTGGCTAGTGATTACTGTATTGGATAATACAGCTCTAGTATTTAGACTAAAAAATGACTTTACACTGAATTGTATACTTTAAAATGGCTAATGGTTAATGTTATGTTATGAGAATTTTAGCTCAATTTAAAAAAACAGACAAAATGACTTTAAAAGGATTTTAAAAATGAATTTCTGTCTTTAATGGCCAAGAATTTTAGCTGATATTTTCTTCTTTTGCTAGTTGCAAAAAACATTTGTTACAAAAGTCAGAACTTATTTTTGAAAAAATAGAAAAAAATGAGAGAATACTATGCAGACATAAATCCTATATATATATATATATATATATATCATCTAATCTATATATATATAATATATATATATTATTCATCTAATCTATATATATATAGATTAGGTCATCTAATCTATATATATATATATATATACACACATACATAATCCAGTGTCCTAGCAAGAAAAATGATATCGTATGCATTTCTGAAATGCCGGCTGTTCTGTTTCCTTAATTTTGTGATGATGATTTAAGGCTGTCAGGGAAGCAGAGTTTAGTTTTTGATTTCATTATATGTCCATAAGTAACACTGATTAAAACTCAAGGGAGACATGGGAACAGTAAGGCAACTGCTATAATTAGAATGTCGGCCTATTTAAAAATACAAATTGATTAAGGACATCGTCAATTTTGCTATTAGATCACCTTTTCTTTTTTCTCTCAGCTCTGTAACTCTCCGAATCATAGTCAGAAAACCAACATTTCAAGTTGGATACATATCCAATCTTTGGGTGACACTAGCTTAAAATATAGCTTGACAGGTTCTTAAATGCTCTTTTAAACAGAACTTAAGCAGTAATGGACCTGGTCTAAATTTCTAAGTGGATTCTTGTTGGAATTCAAATAAAGTATACAGATAATTTAGCCATCTTTTGGAGAGGTACTCAGTCTTATTTCCCATCAGTTCAGAGCAGAACCTGCTGTGAAGTGTTTATATATCTCACCTAAGACTTAAAACCCCAAATCTTTTTTCTACACCTTGATAAATGCTCTATTCAGTTGCAAATGCAAGGGATGCTTTATATTTTGAAATCAGTGGCTCAGCAGAGCTCCCTAGGGACTGCCAGAGTGAGGACAGCTTCAAAGGCTAGACACAGTGTGACTTCTAAACTGAGTATAATCAAAGGAATTCCCTTTCATCCCATTTTCTTTCAATCTCAGAACTACTATCATTCAATACACAAAACAGTTAAGGTTGAAAACTGGAGTGCACAATTAGCACAAAGTACCTTTACACAGGTAAGCAGTTTTCTGCTGAGTTAGAATAATACACCTAAGTAATTTCTAACTTTAAAGATACAGGTTGAGGGGCGCCTGGGTGGCGCAGTCAGTTAAGCGTCTGACTTCAGCCAGGTCACGATCTCGCGGTCCGTGAGTTCGAGCCCCGCGTCAGGCTCTGGGCTGATGGCTCGGAGCCTGGAGCCTGTTTCCGATTCTGTGTCTCCCTCTCTCTCTGCCCCTCCCCCATTCATGCTCTGTCTCTCTCTGTCCCAAAAATAAAAAAAAAAAAAAAAAAAAAGATACAGGTTGAATTTTGCATGCTATCAGCAGATGGTAAGAGAGGAATTTATTTATTTATTTATTTATTTATTTTTTAATTTATTTTTGGAACAGAGAGAGACAGAGCATGAACGGGGGAGGGGCAGAGAGACAGGGAGACACAGAATCGGAAACAGGCTCCAGGCTCTGAGCCATCAGCCCAGAGCCGGACGCGGGGCTCGTCCAGGCTCCGAGCCATCAGCCCAGAGCCGGACGCGGGGCTCGAACTCACAGACTGCGAGATCGTGACCTGGCTGAAGTCGGACGCTTAACCGACTGCGCCACCCAGGCGCCCCAAGTAAGAGAGGAATTTAAATGGAACTAACAATAAACCCTGCTTTGTAACTGCTTTATGAAGGCACGCATTCTGATCATCAGAACCCAACATAATGCTTGGCTTATATTAAGTAGCTGCTGATTTAAATAAATGTTTGCTAAATGAATTAAACATTTCACAGGAACCACAAGATTCCTTAAAGGTCATCTAATCTAATTCCTTCATTTTATGGATGACCAAACAAAACCAAGCTATAGAAATGTTAGCTTCTATGCTGTGACACTTTTCAAGCAATGGCTTTGTGGGCATATCATGTGCCATATGAAAACACTAAGAGTACAGACTCTGAAGCCTCTCGGCCTAGGTTCACGTCCTGGTTTTGCTATTTAACTTGCTGTTATAACTCTGGACAAATCGTTTAACCTCTCTGTTCCTCAGTTACCTCATCTCTGAAATCGGAATCATAGTAGTACCTTCCTCAGAAAGGTGTCACAAAGGTTAATATAACTAAAGCATTTAGAATAGTTACAGGCATAGTAAACACTTACTACTAGCTTTCCAAAATTAGTAATGGATATTTACTCCTGAATCTTTTTTTCCCCTAATGCAGATCCCAGTTTTGCATTCACAGTATGTCCCAACACACTTACTCATGAGAAAAGTTTTAATTCTCTCCATTTGACAGAGTCAGCAAGCTCCTAGAGGGGAAAGGGTCTGCTCAGCAAGAGGGAAAATGCCCTCCATTAACCCACTTAGCACTTTCATTTTACGGTTCATGAGTTTAGAAAGAATTCTGTGATCTAGGAAAGGGGGAACGAGTTGTCTTTCCACCTGCAAGGCCTAGCAACAGAACCCGGATCTCAACTTTCCTGAATGAATAACGAACGATGATAGAACGCAGGGCTAGTGGCTCAGCAAAGATTATATGCATGGGAAAGACAAGTGGGGTGTCATGAGAGCTGGTCCATTACTGGTTTTTTTTCTTCTTCTTCATTCTGCAGATCTACAGTATTAATACAACTCTAGCACACACTAGGCTGCCAGGCCCAAGGTAGGTACTCGCTAAAATTCTGTTTAATGAGTAAATATTCATGATAAGTAATCTAATGTGGGGCTTAACCTTATAAGGGAAGCTGAGTCTATTGGCAGTAGAGATCCCCATAGCAGAGCAATGTTATTTTGGGGGACACAGCATGGCTGTGTCCAGTGATAGGATGATCAAACATTTATCTACGACAGGGATGACCTCGTATTCATAAACTTTACTTTCTATCAGATCTACGTCTGTTTTCTTAAAAGAATTCTTTTAGAAGGAGTCTCCTTATGAAAGACGCTGAAAGGACACTGGTACAATGGCAAGTTATTACAAGCAATCACTAAATTCCATCATCAACAAATCGTTCCATCGGGCTCCACTTAAAACAGCAGGACTACCACCCAAATGGATGCTGCCGCTAAAACTAGGTCGGGTGGAGAGAAAGGGGCTAGAAAGGGGAGGGGTCAGGACGCTGGCAGTTTCCCCACTAACTCTCAGGCACGCTTCCTCCTCCTTCCCCGTGCGGTCCCAAGGGGGCGACGCCACCGGCGCCGCCCCATTGCGCAGGCGCCGCCCGTCGGCCCGCATGCGCACCCAGTGCGGCGCGGCCTGAGGAAATTTCCTTACACTCCCTCTGCAGCAGGCTCCAGTTTCTCCTCCTATCTTCTCCGTTTTACTAGTCCCTGCAGGTAGGATCCCAGGGATCAACTCCCTTCCACCAAGCTCCCGGGGTCCTTGAGCCCTCGGCCACTTACCTCAGAGGATTTGGCACTTTCCCCTACAGCCCCGCCCCCAGGGCCAGCCGGAGCGGCAGCGTTTACAACGACGAGGACGGCGGCGTGCGCGCGCCCGCGCGGAAGGAACCGGCGCCGGCGTGCGCGCGCTCGCGCTGGTGGGCGTGGCCAGGGCGGAGGGAAGTGGTGAACGCGCTCAGGGAGAGAACTTCCGGGTCCTTCGTCGCCCCCCCCCCCGCCCCTCCCCCACACCTCCCCCACCCTTACCATGGTTTTGCTTGGAGTCCTGGAGTTCCTTTCTCTTCAGTCGTTTTGGTGTACTCGCTTTTTTTTTTTTTTTCTCGCTTTATGATTCGGGGCGTTAGCTTCCCCCACGACATTTCAGGACATTTCAGGCCTTCTGCTCTCCTCTCTCCAGGCTACCACGAGACAGGATTAAATTGCTTATCCACCCCGCCCCCCCCCCCCCCCTTCTTTCAGAGCAGTACCCCAGTGCTGAACGGGAAAGGCAGACGAAGTTTGCTGCCTTTGAGACACTACGCTCTTACTCCAGAGCTCATGGTCTGAGGGCCCGGCCTAAACATTAAACTACCTTTGTGAAGGGCCTTTTTTATTTTGTGAGGTCCTGGGGGAATAGGGCACTACGGTGTAATGTCCTTAAACTGTTGCTAATTATGCCTGTCTTCAAGTCTGCTTACCTTCAATGTTGTTACTTCTTGCAACGCGAAATCTCTCCTTCATTCCGGAAGCAAATTACCAATTAAAGTGACTTACTTGCTGAGGGTTGGATTGAGCTTTAGTATATTTAATAAGGACGGGTCGGGTTTTGGAGGATCTCTCAAATTTTGGGCTTCAAGACTATGTAACATGTAGGAACATTCGTTGAACTTAACCACAGCTAGCCCGTAAGGAACCTTTGCTTTAATTCTTGATTCATTAAGTGGTGACTAGAAGCTTGACTTCTCAGTGAGTGATGCACAGTTTTTGGGTAGTGGCCTGTAAAATGGATAGCAATGTGTTGGTTTGAAGAACCATGTTGGTTAAGTCATAGTTTAACTGTTTTGATGGGCAACTGGATCTAATTTTGAGGTATATGTTTCTAGCATCTCTGAAAGTACTTAGAGGTTATTTTTACCTCCTGAAAGATAAGTGTGCTAAACATTCCTAATCCTCTTAATTATCATGTTGGATAAACAGGGTGAGACACTTAGTAAATGGTTAAACAGAAAATTGTTTCTTACTCTCTTTAGGTTAAACCAATAAATAATAGTAATAAATACTATTCTCACAAAGTCATGGATGACCTGTATATAGAGGGCTGAATATTTTTTTTGGTTGCACGTGTGTGGAGGAGGGGCAGAGAGAGACAGGAGAGAGAGAGAGAGAGAGAGAGAGAGAGAGAGAGAGAGAGAATCCCAAGCAGGCTCCTGATAGTGTGGAGCCTGACAAGGGGCTCGAACCCGTGAACTCTGAGATCATGACCTGAGCTGAAATCAAGAGTTGCTGCCCAACCGATTGAGCCACCCAGGGGCCTCTGGGCTGAGTACCAATTAATCACCTTTTCTTGGAGTGCTGAAATAGTTTACAAATTACTGTTTAGGGGCACCTGGGCACCTGGCTGGCTCAGTCTGTGGAGCATGCAACTCTTGATCTCAGGGTTGTGAATTTGAAGCCCATGTTGGGTGTAGAGATTACTTAAAAGTAAAATCTTTAAACACAAAAACAAATTACTGTCTAGAGTGATCCAGGAATGGAATACTGTTACGGAAGATGTAGCAACTGACTTAAAACAGCTCGCAGATAGGGGAAATCTAATGGGAATAGGGCTGCTTTTGCTTAGTGTGTACTTTGAACAGATGTCCAATTGCATAATGGTCCATATAATAGAGGGTTTTTATTTCTGATTAAAACAAGGTAAAATGATCATTTGTTTTTCAGGATTTCACTAGAGTACTATTGGGAGAAAGTATCATGGAAGTTCTGCGCCCACAGCTTATAAGACTTGGTGGACGGATTTACAGAAAAAATCCCATCCAAGAACAGACTTATCAACATGAAGAAGAAGATGAAGACTTCTATCAAGGTAATCCTAGTTGCTCTTGGGTCAGATTAGTACAGTGGTCTCTGAATTGTGGAAGCAGTGTTTTGTTGTGTTTCAAAGTGTTCTTTGTGAGCACTGAAATTTGAGATGTTTAGCCTCTACCTAGCTCCATTTGTGTGGATGTCTGAGGGGACTGGTTAGTTTCAATTTGATGAGCCATTCTCAGTTGCAGTCTGTAAATCATGTTTCATCTCTGTGCAGAGACAAAAATGTAATAAGGGGTAATTTTAATAAACTCTTAACAGCAGCCATTAATATTCTGTGACAAAATTAATTTCCTTTATCTGTAAAGTTGTGAAGTAGTATATATAAATTGTTGAAATAAATGAAATATGCATTTTATCCAGTGCCCCAAAATGTTAGCTGTTACTACTGTTATGTTGTGATTTTTCTTTTTGTAATCATATAGACATTTCCAAATATGTGACTAATGTAACTTTATTATTACGTAGGGATGATTTTAAGAAGTAAAATAAACAGTTGAGATGGATTATGAATATATATATTTTTAAGTTTACTTATTTTGAGAGAAAGGGAGAGAGAGAATCCCTCAGTGCAGGGGCCCAATGCAAGGCTCGAACTCACAAACTGTGAGATCGTGACCTGAGCCGAAATCAAGACTTGGATGCTTAACCAGCTGAGGCACCCAGGCGCCCTGATTATGAATACTTCTAAGTCAATTAAATTGGGCTTGGGTTTAATGCATGAATAGGGCCTTTCATGTTCTCTGCTTCCTTTTCCTTTAGGTTTTTAAACTTTTTCATCAGTCCCTAAGCCTTGGGGGTTAGTCTTCCCTTTGGTTTTCCCATTGTTTTCCTTTCGCCTTGGGGACTTGATCTCCTTTATTTGACCCTCCTTTCTCTTTGGCTGGCCTAATGGTGTAAGTTCTCCTGCTATCACTGCTATCTCATTCACTGAAGTAATTTTGTCCTCATACTAAAAACTGCTTACTTGCACATTGTAAGAGGATACTTTATGTTATGTGAATTACATCTCCATAAAAAATAGTAAAAAAGTTTTATCGTGTCTTATCTTTCTGGGAGAAAACAGTTAAATAGTGGTACGTATATACTACGTTAACAGGGTTCTAAGACTGGAAGGTTTAACATAGTCACATGTTTTTTATTTTTTTTCCAAGAGCAGATCAGGAGGAATCTGTCAGAGCAGTGTTCTGCAATGTAAAGTGTTTGTACATGTGTATTTTTTTAAACCTTGAGAGTGGTTGGCAGGTGGGGAGAAGACTTCTCCGCAGAGCAGCAGCTGTGAGTGAGGTGTGATGGTTTCTCTGCAGGCTTCGTGGAGTGTGCAGAAGAGCCCTGTGATGCCTACGAGGTGGTGCAGACCCAGCAAGGTTTCCGGTGTACCGTGAAGGCCCCCAGCCTGCTCTACAAGTGAGTGAGGCCCCCAGCTTCACGGGACATACTGACAGGAAATTCAGCAGGAAGATGACTCTTTTCTACACTTTTCTGCAGTGCTTGATTACTAATGACAAAACAGTTTAGTGTTTTATGTCCTAGAATTTCTAAGGACTGATAATGGATCAGTTTCATCATTCCAAATGTATCACCAAGTCCTGTTACGTTTTGTCTCTTAAATTTGTCTTTTGAATCGACCACTTGTCTCTTTACTGCCACCCTGCCGCATCTTCTGTGAATTACTTCAGCCTACTTACTAGGCACATAATTATTGTTCTCCTCCCAGTCAGTTCTTCACATTGAGGGTAGAGGTGTCTTTCTAAAAGGCAAATGTGATTACTTTATTACCTCTGCTTATATCTGCCAACATTTTCCATTGAAGATGGAATTCTCTTCCATTGGAGTGATGGCCAAACTCTTGAACGTGAGTTGCCAGCCCTGCATTTTCAGTCACAACTCACCACTCTTTTTCTGGTTTTGCCCTTAAGCCTAGCTAGTTTTCTTCAGTTCCTGAAGTGTGCAGTGCTCGTTCCTGCCTTAGAGACTTGGCATATGCTGTTCCCTTTGCCTTATACTCTCTCTTCCTTACCTAGTTATATTGTTAAATTCTTCTTTTTAGGGAACCTTGCTTTGACACCTTCATCCCCACCAACCACACTGATTACTCTACCATATGTTTTTGTAACACCCTCTACTTTTCTTTTGTAGCACTTTTCAGTTATGTATATTTATTTGCATATTATATGATGTCTTCTCTACAAGATGGGAGACTTCTGGAAGGCAGGACTGTGTCTGTTCGATTAATCTCCGGTGTTTGTCAAAGACTGATGCTTTCTTCGGGGTCATCTTTATGAATTTGCTCAGAAACTTTGTGATCACTTCACTCTGTGCTTACTTAACATGATTGCCCACATTCTGTCTCCACAGTAACATGGTTAGCTTAAGTGGTTAACTGGCTTCTTTTGGACTTACACCTCTGGATATAGGCTGGTTTAGGAAGTGTGTAAATTGTTATTCTGTGTTGTACTAGGTGAATTAGGTCTGTTCAAGCTCCTCTGTGGAGGAGATCTACAAATAGGGAATCCTATTCCCTTTAAGCTCCAAGAGGCAAATCATTTCATTTTCGCCAATCTTGAGAATATTCTGAAACACCTGTTAAGGATGAAATTCTTCTCTTGGCATGTGGCCAAATGGGAAACCAAATGCTAAACCTGACAGCTCATTTTCCTTTAAGGTTCCAGTGACATTTTCTTCTAAGAAACAAGATTTTAGAAAGTCATGTTCAGTTTCCTGGTGAAATCAATGTAACTGTTTTCCTTAATGTGTGTGTGTATTTGCCACCACTTAGGTGTGTAAAAATTCCTTAGATGTCTGATTCCAACTTGATCTTTTGGATTCTATATATTCTAAGTATTCATTATGTTCTAGGTGACTTGCATGTTAGATTAGTTATTAGTTCTGCTCAATTGTAATTAATAGACAGTATTTATTAGGAAGATTTTTTTTCTTATTAATAATCTCTTTAGGCTTATTTGGATCAAGGAATAAATTTCTTGACCAAATTAATTTATAATGATATCTTAATAGTAGTAACACCTGTCCATGGACTAGATGTAATTCTTTAGTTCTCTGTGTCAGGTACACATTAGAATCACCTGGAGAGCTTTTAAAACTCTCTATACTTGGGTGTACCGCAGACCAATTAAACAGAGTCTCTGGGAGCTGGATTCAGGCATCATTGGTTTTTGAAGCCCCCCAGGTAATTCCAGGGCGTAGCCAAGATTGAGAACCACTTGATCTGGTTGGATTTTCTACCTTAAGGAGTCACCTTTTCACTGTGTATCTTTTTTTTTTTTTTTAATTTTTTAAATGTTTTATTTTTGAGGCAGAAAGTGACAGAACATGAGTAGAGGAGGGGCAGAGAGAGAGAGAGAGAGGAAGACACAGAATCCGAAGCAGGCTCCAGGCTCTGAGCTGTCAGCACAGAACCCGACGCGGGGCTCGAACTCACAAACCGTTAGATCATGACCTGAGCCGAAGTCGGACGCTTAACCGACTGAGCCACCCAGGCACCCCTTCACCGTGTATCTTTTATTGTAGTGAATGTTTTAGATTCCTCATGTAAACCTCTTTTCAACCTGGCAGTAGTCTTAATTGGAAGGATGCCATTTGGGGATAGCATGAAATATACCGAGCTATGTACCAGTCACTGGGAAGCCCTTTTATATACGATCACGTTTAAGCCTTACACCAACTTTGTTGTACTTAGGTATTATTCATTCCATTTTTCTAAGTGAGGAAGTAGGCTTAGAGTGGTTAGATGACTTGCCCAGGATTTGAGTCTAAGACTTCTTTAACCTCAACTACTTCCTCTCTAAAATGCCTAGGCTATTAATAATACTTTGAGCCAGCTACTTTTTGTGTTTTTTAAAAATATTTTTATTTTTAATTTTTATTTATTTTTACTTTTTAAATTTAAATTTTAGTTAACATACAGTGTAATATTGGTTTCAGGAGTAGAATTCAGTGATTCATAACTTTATACAATACCCAGTGCTCCCAGCATCCATCTAGCCCATCTCCCAGCCACTTCCCTCCATCAACCCTCAGTTCTCTATCATTGGGAGTCTCTTATGGTTTATTTCCCTCTCTTCTCTTCCTCCCTCCTTCCCATGTGTTCATCTGTTTTGTTTCTTAAATTCCACATATGAGTGAAATCATATGGTATTTGTCTTTCTCTGACTGACTTATTTAACTTAGCATAATGCATTCTAGTTCCATGCACATCATTGCAAATGGCAACATTTCATTTTTTTTTTTTTTTTTTTTTAATTTTTTTTTCAATGTTTTTTATTTATTTTTGGGACAGAGAGACACAGAGCATGAACGGGGGAGGGGCAGAGAGAGAGGGAGACACAGAATTGGAAACAGGCTCCAGGCTCCGAGCTGTCAGCACAGAGCCCGACGCGGGGCTCGAACTCACAGACGCGAGATCGTGACCTGGCTGAAGTCGGCCACTTAACCGACTGCGCCACCCAGACGCCCCAACATTTCATTTTTTATGATGGCTGAGTACTATTCCATTGTGTGTGTGTGTGTGTGTGTGTGTGTGTATACACACCACATCTTTTTTATTCATCACTCAGTGGACATTTGGGCTTTCTCCATAATTTGGCTATTGTTGATAATGTTGCTATAAACATTGAGGTGCATGTACCCCTTTGAATGTGTTTTTGTATCCTTTCAGTAAATACCTAATAGTGTAGTTGCTGGATTATAGGGTAGTTCTATTTTTAGTTTTTTGAGGAACCTCCATACTGTTCTGCAGAGTGGCTGCACCAGTTTGCATTCCCACCAACAGTGCAGGACAGTTCCCCTTTCTCCACATCCTTGCTAACACCTGTTGTTTCTTGTGTTTTTAGTTTTAGCCATTCTGACAGGTGTGAGGTGAGATAGCTCATCGTGGTTTTGATTTGTATTTGCCTGATGATGAGTGATGTTGAGCATCTTTTCGTGTGTCTGTTAGCCCTAAAGATTTTATTTATTTTATTATTTTTTTAATATTTATTTCTGAGAGAGAGAGAAAGAGAGAGAGAGAGACAGAGCACAAGTGGGGGAGGAGCAGAGAGAGAGGGAGACAGAGAATCCGAAACAGGCTCCAGGCTCTGAGCGGTCAGCACAGAGCCCGACACGGGGCTTGAACTCACGAACCACGAGATCATGACCTGAGCCAAAGCCGGACGCTCAACCGACTGAGCCACCCAGGCATCCCGTTAAAGATTTTATTTTTAAATAATGTCTACGCCCAACATGAGGCTCAAGTTCACAACCCCGAGATTAAGAGTTGTATGCTCCACCCACTGAGCCAGCCAGGTGCCCTAAGCCAGCTACTCGTTAATAGGCTTCTCTATTAGCCACATGCTAACAACAGTAGCCTGGTTGAAAGTACCCTTATTGGGGATCCTGGGTGGCTCAGTCTGTTGAGTATCTGACTCTTGATTTTGGCTCAGGTCATCATCCTGGGGTTGTGAGGTTGAGCCCCAGGTTGAGCTCTGCACTGAGCATGGAGCCTGCTTAAGATTCTCTCTCTCTCTCTCTCTCTCTCTCTCTCTCTCTCTCTCCCCCTCCCTCTCTTCCCCTCTGTCCCTCTCCCCTGCTCCCACACACGTGCTTTCTGTCATTAAAAAAAAAAGGTAAGTACCCCTTATTGATAAGGCATGGAAAGACTAAAGCCTGACAGAGTTGGTGGAATAGACTCTCTAGCCCAACACAGACAAACCACTGGAGAATTGTGTTTCAATCCTCTTCTAAACATTTGTTTTTTTTTTTTTTTTTTTTAATTTTTTTTTTTCAACGTTTTTTATTTATTTTTGGGACAGAGAGAGACAGAGCATGAACGGGGGAGGGGCAGAGAGAGAGGGAGACACAGAACCGGAAGCAGGCCCCAGGCTCCGAGCCATCAGCCCAGAGCCTGACGCGGGGCTCGAACTCACGGATCGTGAGATCGTGACCTGGCTGAAGTCGGACGCTTAACCGACTGCGCCACCCAGGCGCCCCTAAACATTTGTTTTTTAAACCAGCTTACTACAGTGCATCTTAATGGAGATAATTGGGCTGGTTATTCCATTTAAAAACAAATGCACAGTCTTAGACCTAGTCACTCATGTGGTTGGGTACTGTAACTGAAGTCCTAGAAGGTGAAATATTGTTGATGATGGGGAGTTTTTTTCTCTTTATGGTCCTGTCTTTGCATCTTCAGTGCTTTATAGACTCTGAAACTTTTCTCCAGGGATCCAGTAGTCTCTTTACTTTAACACATCTAATTACTCTGGGTTCCAGAAGATAACCTTGGATTGTCAGAACTATTTATTCTAGGAGGCCCAGGCAAGTAATGTAAGTGAGTCAATAGATGGTGGAATTGGAGTAGATGAAACAGAGTAGGGAGTGATGGGGATTGTGATAAGCTCATGTTCCATTTTTAGGGACTAGAGTAAGCTCCAGCCTATTGCTATGAGTTGTCAGATCTTCTAATTTTTCTAAAGAACCTGGAAATCTATATTTTTAGGTTAAATTTCCCCATTTTTAGGTGAAATCTCCTGAACAAAACGTGTATTGCTGAATTCAGCCTGAGGGTTACATATTTATTCTTTTTGCTTTTGAAGCTGTTCTGAATAATCTGTCCTGAATGGTGGACCCTTCTCTTTGCCAAGCTCTTTACCTTTATTTCATTTTATTATTATTTAATATTTATTTGGAGAGAGAGAGAGAGAGAGAGCGCAAGCGCGAGCACACGCACATGCATGCATGAGCAGGTAAGGGGTAGAGAGAGAGGGAGAGGAAGAATTCTAAGCAGGTTCTGTGCTGTCAGTGCACAGCCCAATATGGGGCTTGATCTCATGAACTATGAGATCATAACCTGAGCTGAAATCCAGAATCGGACGCTTAACTTACTGAGACACCCCTGTGCCCCAACCCTTATTTTATTAAGGATAATTCTTGCAGGATGAACTCATAATATAGTTAATTTGCTCTCGAAAGACAACGTTTTCCCTAAACTGTAGACCCACTGGTTGCTGGGAGTGCCTTTTGAGACTATGCCAGCTTTCTTTTTACTGAATTGCAGACCCAGATTTTGAATCTAACTTTGAAGAGCAAATAGGTGTTGGGCGTGGTTATTTTGTTTATATGTTGAACTGACTCTAGGGCATTATTTTGCCAATTGGTGTATTGCAGAACATTATATAAAGCTATATGACTTGTAATTTCCTCTACAAATATTGAGCCTTTAGTGATGCACTTTTCTATAAGGGAGTATCTCTGGCTACATATGATTTAAATATGTAATTTTTTATTCTGATGCATTTGACTTACTATCCTTCCATAATTAAATTTTCTCTATATTATAGGCACATAGTTGGAAAGAGAGGGGACACTAGGAAGAAACTAGAAGTGGAAACCAAAACTTCTATTAGCATTCCTAAGCCTGGACAAGAAGGAGAAATTGGTGAGACTTAGTATATGTGTGATATTTGCAATCACTTTTGCATGTGTATGGAATACTGTGAACCCAACAGAGGTGTTTAGTGACTATATTCTTTTTTTTTTTTTTTTTTTCAACGTTTTTTATTTATTTTTGGACAGAGAGAGACAGAGCATGAACGGGGGAGGGGCAGAGAGAGGGAGACACAGAATCGGAAACGGGCTCCAGGCTCGGAGTCATCAGCCCAGAGCCTGACGCGGGGCTCGAACTCACGGACCGCGAGATCGTGACCTGGCTGAAGTCGGACGCTTAACCGACTGCGCCACCCAGGCGCCCCGTGACTATATTCTTTGTGTGTGTGTGTGTGTGTGTGTCCATGGGCAGAATTGAATAGTGACTGTATTCTTTATGGGGTTCTTTGGCCTTTTTATGATACATTAATTGGGCTTTTTATAAATAATCAGTATCAGTCTCCCGATGAGGGAAGATGTAGTTATACACCTTTATCTTGATTGAGTACCTGGGCCTTCACTTTATACTTTACCATGCACTGATGTTATAAAGCTTCCAGATTTTGTTGTGTAATAGGAGAATTCTTCTATGCTTTCCTAGCTTGAAATGGAGTTTGTGAATTGTTTAAAGTTAGAATTCGAGGAAAACCAGTGAGGTCAGCAAATCTGAAATCAAGTTCAGCCCTTTTCAAAGGTGTTGTCTTGTTTTTACCTTGTTTTGTAGACTGGGAAGGATATTATAAAAGCAATGATTAAAATAACAACCTGATTCAAGTAACTGCTCAAGTGAGGAAAAATAGTTGAGTATAAATCAAGTCAGAAAGTGTCTGCACTAAGCATCAGTGTGAACCAAGGGCACAGGGTTGTGTGGTAAAATGGCTTTGAGTGAAGGGCACTCACTGTAGGGACAACATTTTACAAAACTCATTCCAAAATGATAGGACTTTTTCAAAGTCCAATAAGCATAGCAGCCACCAATAATACATCTTTTATAAATACCCATGGGTTTTATTAAGTCTTAGGAGAAAAAAATTACTAGTTTTCTTCTCATTTTGTAAGCATAATCATCATGACAGATAAGATGCAGTTGACTGTAGAGCTGTGCTGTCCAGAAGGACTTTCTGCAATGATGGGAATGTTCTATACCTGCATTGTCCAGTACGGGAGCCACTAGCATGTGTGACTTTGAGTGCTTGAGATGTGGCTGGTATGACTGAGGAACTGAATCTTTAACTTCATTTAATTCTAATCATTTAACTTTTAATTTAACTGGGTGCATGTGGGCTCCTGTATCGGACAGCAGAATGCTAGAGTTTTTCTCAGTCCTTTGGTAACATCAGCAGGTGTTAACATAGGAACTCTAATGACATTTTTGAAGAACTTTCATTAAAATAAATATTCAGCTCATTAGAATTACAGATGGAAAAATCCAGGTCTTTCCTTAAGTATTAAAGTTCAAGCTGCAAATACTGAAGTGATTTTATAATTGCAGTAAAGGTTATTTCTTTAAAAAAAATTTTTTTAATGTTTATTTTTAAGAGAGAGAGAGAGAGAGTGAGCAGGATGACTGGGGGAAGGGCAGAGAGAGAAGGAGACACAGAATTCAAAGCAGGCTCTGGGCTCTGAGCTGTCAGCACAGAGCCCGATGCGGGGCTCAAACCCACCAACTGTGAGATCATGACCTGAGCTAAAGTCAGATGCTTAACCGACTGAGCCACTCAGGCGCCCCAAGGTTATTTCTTTATCTGTTTTTTTTTTCCTGATTGTAGATTAATACAGGCTTTCAAAAGAACAAAAGCTTATAGAAATTATATATATGTATAAAGGGAAATGTTTTAAAAAAAGTATAAAAGGAAATGTCTTGTAATATGAACCTCAGACATAATCACTGTTAACAGTTGAATATATTCCTCATTTTTTCTATCTGTATAGTAGCTATAACAACTTTTATTGCAGTAAAAATTATAACATGGTATAAATGTGGAGTTCTTAGGCATTTTAAGATGCTGGAGTCATTCCAAAACTTATCCAGAAAAGGGTAGGCAGGTTGTAAAGATTCCATTTTGACTTAGAAAGCACAAATATTTCAGTGTGGAAACCCGTGTGTCTAATCGTTAAAAGTAAGAATTTAGTGGAACTAATTTAATTGGAAAACGAGGATAAACTGGTTATTGGTCTTGTAGGGAAGTATAGTATACAGAAAAATCAAATTTATTGGTTAGAGTAAATTGAGTCGTAATGTGAGACTAAGACAGGTTGCACTGGTGTGGTATTTGCTTTCGTTTATTCATTTTCTTTTGCCTCTCCTAAAACTAGAGAGGCTAAAGAAGGGAATGATCTAGTAGGTTTTAATTTGTCCTCTTGGCAAGGATCTGGTCATCTAGGTTGTTTTGAAGTCTCAGGATATCAGAAGATGCTTCTTTTCTTTTTTTTTTTTTTAAATGTTTATTTTTGGGACGCCTGGGTGGCTCAGTTGGTTTAGCATCCGACTTCGGCTCAGGTCATGATCTTGCTTCTTGTGAGTTCGAGCCCCGCATTGGGCTCTGTACTGACAGCTCGGAGCCTGGAGCCTGCTTTGGATTCTGTCTTCATTTCTCTGCCCATTCCCTACTCATGCTCTGTCTCTCTCTCTCTCTCTCTTTCAAATGATTTACATTATATTAAAAAAAAAAAAGTGTTTATTTTTGGGAGAGACAGAGACTGAGCATGAGCCGGGGAGGGGCAGAGAGAGAGGGAGACACAGAATCAGAAGCAGGCTCCAGGCTCCGAGCCACCAGCCCAGAGCCCGACGCGGGGCTCGAACTCACGGACCGCGAGATCGTGACCTGAGCGGAAGTCGGACGCTTAACCGACTGAGCCACGCAGGCGCCCCTGTCTTTAACCATTTTAATAAATAATCTGATGAGGGGCACCTAGGTGGCTCAGTTGGTTAACCTTTGGACTTTGGCTCAGGTCATGATCTCACAGTTCACGAGTCCAAGCCCTGCATCAGGTGAGCTTGAGCCCTGCTTTGGGCTAGCATGAGCCCCACTTCGGATGAACCCTGCTTCAAGTGAGCATGAGCCCTGCATTGGGTGAGCCCCACTTCTCTCTCTCTACCTCTCTGACCCTAGTGGGATTCTCTCTCTTTCTGTCTCTCTCTCTCTCTCTCTCTCTGCCCTTGCTCACTTGCGCCCTCTCTTTCTCAAAAAATAGTCTGTTAAAATGCCAATCTTGTTCTTTGTTTTTATCTTTTGCACCTTTCCTTAGTTGCTGTTTTGAACCACGCCCTGCCAGTTCTACAACCTAGAGATTTAATCTCTGCTTGCACAGAGATTGTATTGTCCCTAAATGATTTTCTTTCTTTGCAGACAGTGGTCTGTGCTTTGTGGCTCCCCCACCAACTTTCATTTATACATAAAGACATAGTCTAGATCAAAGGAGGCCAGATTATACCAAAACATGGGCATTTGGTATCCATCCATATAATGTAGATAAAGATAAAGATTTTACTTTAATTTTCTGTTTTCATACTTTTTTTTTAAGTTTATTTATTTATTTTGAGAGAGAGCGAGTGAGCTGGGGAGGGGCAGAGGGAGAGGAAGAGAGAAAATCATAAGCAGGCTCCACGCTGTCAGCACAGAGCCTGATGCGGGGCTCGATCTCATGAACCATGAGATCACAACCTGAGCCAAAATCCAGAGTTGGACACTTAACCGGTTGAGCTACTCAGGTACCCCCTGTTTTCAGACATATATGATAGGATTATATATATGTAGTAGACTCCTTTGGCCTTTCACTGTAGTGAATGTCTAATAATTATTTCCACAGTATTTTTTTTAAATTGAGAAAATTCACATGACAGAAAATTCCAGTTTTTGCTCTTAATTTTTTATATTGTTATTTAAATTTCTATGTGATGTATTCATACTTTTTAAAAATTGTGGTTAAAATATACACAACATAAAGTTTACCATTTGGACCATTTTTTTTTTTTACATAAACTCTACACCTAACGTGGGACTTGAACTTATGACCCCGAGATCAGGAGCTCCATGCTGTACTGACTGAGCCAGCCAGCCCCCACTCCTGCCTTTGATAATTTTAGAGTGTTGAATACACTGAGATATAGTGCATTTACAGTGTTGTATAACCATCACCATTATCTAGTTTCAGAACATTTTTATCATACCATGCCCTCTAAGCTATTGCTCCCCGCTCCTCTCTACCTCCAGTCCTTGGCTGCCACTAATCTGCTTTCTGTCCCTCTGCATTTGTCTCTTCTGGCTATTTCTTATCAATGGAAACATATAGTGACATTTTGTATCTGGGGTCTTCCACTTAGTGTAATGTTTTCAAGGTTCATTTATAATTTTGCATGTATCTGTACTTCATTCTCTTTTCTATGGCTGAATTATATTCCATTATATGGAGATAGGACATTTTGTTTATCCATTTATCAGTTAATGGACACCTCCATTGTTTCCACTTTTTGGTATTGTGAATAGAGCTGCTCTGAACATTTGTATACAAGTGGTTTTGAACACCTGTTTTTTTTTTAATGTTTTTTCTGGTTTTTTTTCTTCTTGTATTTCATATTATTATTTTTAAAAATCTGTTCTTTTTTTTTTTTTTTTTTTAAAGTAAACCGTACCTGCAATGTGGGGCTCCAAGTCATGACCCCAAGATCAAGAGTCGCATGCTCTATTGACTGAGTCAACCAGGCACCTCTTGTTTTTACTTCTTTTGGGTTTCTATATAAGAGTGGAATTGCTCATCATATGGTAATTCTCTTTTAACTTTTTTAAAAAAATGTTTATTTTTGAGAGCGAGACAGAGCATGAGTCGGGGAGGAGCAGAGAGAGGAGACACAGAATACGAAGCAGGCTCCGGGCTGCAGGCTCCGGGCTCCAGGCTCCAGGCTCCGAGCTGTCAGCACAGAGCTGGATGCAGGGCTTGAACCCACAAGCCGTGAGATCATGACCTGAGTTGAAGTCAGATGCTTAACCAACTGAGCCACCTAGGTGTCCCTCTTTTTAACTTTTTAAAGAACTGCCGTACTCTTCTGTAGCTGTTGCACCATTTTACATTCTCACCGCAAGATATAAGGGTTGGCTGTGTAGCTTTTTAAACTCATTTTCCTACTTCATCAGGTGGTCTTAAGGATACTCTGTTTTTGTTTTTATTTTTATTTTTTCTTTTAGAGAGAAAGAGAGTGTGAACAGGGGAGAGGGGCAGAGGGAGAGAGAGAATCTGAAGCAGGCTCTATGCAATGTGAAGCCAATATGGGGCTCAATCCCACTCCCTAGGATCATGACCAGAGCCAAAATCAAGAGTTAGATGTTCAACTGTCTGAGCTACCCAGGCGCCCCAGGATACTCTGTTTTTAAATTTTTTTTAGGGTTTATTTATTTTTGAGAGAGAGAGACAGAATGTGAGCAGGGGAGGGGCAGAGAGAGAGGGAGACATAGAATCTGAAGCAGGCTCCAGGCTCTGAGCTGTCAGCACAAAGCCCGACACAGGGCTAGAGCTCGTGAACTGCGAGATCATGACCTGAGCAGAAGTTGGACGCCCAAGCAATTGAGCCACCCAGACACTGCTTTGTTTTTAAACCTCATTCTGCTTAGATTGAATTCATTGGTAACTTTCTTACCCTTGATACTGTCCCTTGTTCAGAAATTATGTGCATATTCAGGACTGTTTTAGCTCTCCAGAGATGATAGTATCAAGGTCACTTATTTTACAAGCATCTGATGGTCATGTTAAACATCCTTCCTTTTTTTTTTTTTTGCTTGCAGTAATCACTGGACAGCATCGGAGTGGTGTTATTTCAGCCCGAACTCGGATCGATGTTCTTTTGCTCACTTTTAGAAGAAAGCAGCCCTTCACTCACTTCCTTGCCTTTTTCCTCAATGAAGTTGAGGTTCAGGAGCGATTCCTGAAGTTCCAAGAGGAAGTACTGGAGAAGTGCTCCATGGTAAGCAGCAAACAAAACAAAACAAAAAGTTAAAAAGAAAGGGTGCAAAGATCGTTCATAATTCAAGCAGTAGAAAGGTATAAATTTCTTCTCCCACCAAAAAAGGTAACCATTTCTGATTTCTTTTGATTCTGAACTGAAAAAAAGATATAGACATATCAGCACATAAGCCTCTGTGTGTTACTGAACTATTCTTTAAAAATTTCAAGACATAAAAGGATCATTCTAAAATATATACTGTTCTGCACCTTGTGTATGGAAATATTAATGAAGTACCATTATCTGTAGATCTTCTGCCCTGGGTGGTAATGGCTTATTTGGGGTTAGTAACTAGAAGAAATTTGCGTATAGAATTGTCCTCTTATATAACAGTGAAATGCTTGTGACCAGGATAAGAGCAGATAATCTAGATTAGAAAACAAATTTTAAACTTCCTTTTGGATATAATTTTAGGCAATTTAAAGAAACATTGGTTTAAAAAAACTTACGAACATTAAATTTTTTTTCTTTTTTTTTATAATACATGTTTTTTATAGAAAGTTTAGAAAATAAAGAAAAGATGAATAAAGTGTCACCCATAATCTCACCACTGAGAGATAATATTGTGGCACAAAAACAAATGTTTAAAAATTAGAATTTGGTTTGTGTATGATTTTATATCCTGCTTTCTTTGCAATTTTGCATTATACCATTATCATTATTTTATCATTGAACAAAAACCTTTACTTTTGCTTTGGAGACAGGAAGGAAATTCTAGCAGTGATGACTAAAAAACATAATCTCATTTCGATAACAGTTCAGATAACTTGATTTTTTTTTTTAATTTTTTAATGTTTGTTTATTTTTTTATTTTTTCAACGTTTTTTTTTTTTTTTTAATTTATTTTTGGGACAGAGAGAGACAGAGCATGAACGGGGGAGGGGCAGAGAGAGAGGGAGACACAGAATCGGAAGCAGGCTCCAGGCTCTGAGCCATCAGTGCAGAGCCCGACACGGGGCTCAAACTCACAAACTGTGAGATCATGACCTGAGCCGAAGTCGAATGCCCAACCGACTGAGCCACCCAGGCGCCCCCAGATAACTTGATTTTTAATGGCTGCTTTTATTATTCTATTACCTAGATATATAATAATTTATTCTATCTTTTAAAATTTCTATTTTTCATTATAAATAATGATGTTATGACTCTTCTTGTATTACATTTTTCTGCGCTAGTCTAAGTAATTTCTTAGTAAATTCTTGGAAATGGAAAAAAGAGTCTTTGTGTGTACATTTGAGGGTTTTAAAAACAATTTTTTTTTTAATGTGTATTTACTTTTGAGAGACAGAGAACGAGTGGGGGAGGGGCAGAGAGAGACCAAGACACAGAATCCGAAGCAGGCTTCAGGCTCCGAGCTGTCAGCACAGAGCTCAACGTGGGGCTTGAATTCACGAGTGCTGAGATCGTGAGCTGAGCCCAAATCAGATGCCTAACTGACTGAGCTACCCAAGCACCCCTCCCCCTTTTTTTTCTTTTTTAATGTTTATTTACTTTTGAGAGAGAGAAAGAGTGAGGGTTTTGATATATATGTCTCCAAATTACCTTTAGGAAATGTTATAACACTATATGTCAAACTGTAGTTTTCTTGAATTTCCTTTTCTCATCCTTGCCAATATTGGTGTTACCATTTTTTTAAGGTTCTTTTTTTTTTGTAATCCAGTTGCCAAAAAATATTAGTTTATTGCTTGATTGTTCATTTATTTGATTATTGGTGAGATAAGGCTTTTTTTTTAAATTTTATTTTTAAAATTTTACATCCAGATTAGTTAGCATCTAGTGCAACAATGATTTCAGGAGTAGATTCCTTTAGTGCCCCTTACCCATTTAGCCCACCCCCCCTCCTACAACCCCTCTAGTAACCCTCAGTTTTGTTCTCCATATTTATGAGTCTCTTCTGTTTTGTCCCCCTCCCTGTTTTTATATGATTTTTGTTTCCCTTCCCTTATGTTCATCTGTTTTGTTTCTTAAAGTCCTTATATGAGTGAAGTCATATGATTTTTGTCTTTCTCTGACTAATTTCACTTAGCATAATAACCTCCAGTTCCATCCACGTAGTTGCAAATGGCAAGATTTCATTCTTTTTGATTGTCAAGTAATACTCCATTGTATGTATATACCACATCTTCTTTATCCATTCATCCATCGATGGACATTTGGGCTCTTTCCATACTTTGGCTATTGTTGATAGTGCTGCTATAAACGTGGGGGTGCATGTGTCCTTTCGAAACAGCACACCTGTATCCCTTGGATAAATGCCTAGTAATGCAATTGCTGGGTCGTAGGGTAGTTCTGTTTTTAGTTTTTTGAGGAACCTCCATACTGTTTCCAGAGTGGCTGCACCAGCTTGCATTCCCACCAACAATGCAAAAGAGATTCTCTTTCTCTGCATCCTCACCAACATCTGTTGCTGCCTGAGTTGTTAATGTTAGCCATTCTGACAGGCGTGAGGTGGTACCTCATTGTGGTTTTGATTTGTATTTCCCTGATGATGAGTCATGTTGAGCATTTTTTCATGTGTCAGTTTGCCATCTGGATGTCTTCTTTGGAGAAGTGTCTCTTCAGGTCTTTTGCCCATTTCTTCACTGGATTATTTGTTTTTTGGGTGTTGAGTTGGTAAGTTCTTTATAGATTTTGGATACTAACCCTTTATCTGATATGTTGTTTGCAAATATCTTCTCCCATTCTGTCGGTTGCCTTTTAATTTTGCTGATTGTTTCCCTCACTGTGCAGAAGCTTTTTATTTTGATGAGGTCCCAGTAGTTCATTTTTGCTTTTGTTTCCCTTGCCTCCAGAGACATGTTGAGTAAGAAGTTGCTGCAGGCAAGATCAAAGAGGTTTTTGCCTGCTTTCTCCTCGAGGATTTTGATGGCTTCCTGCCTTACATTTAGGTCTTTCATCCATTTTGAGTTTATTTTTGTGTATGGTGTAAGAAAGTGGTCCAGGTTCATTCTTCTGCATGTTGCTGTCTAATTTTCCCAGCACCACTTGCTGAAGAGACTGTCTTTATTCCATTGGGTATTCTTTCCTGCTTTGTCAAAGATTAGTTGGCCATACGTTTGTGGGTCCATTTCTGGGTTCTCTACTCTGTTCCATTGATCTAAGTACAGATAAGACTTCTTCACGTATTTAATTCTTGTTTCTTTATGTCTTGGCCTGTTTATCTTTGAGGGTGTTCATTTTTTTAAAATGCTTATTTGTTTATTTTTAAATGTTTACTTATTTTTGAGAGAGACTGAGTGAGCACGGGGAAGGGACAGAGAGAGAGGGAGACGGAGGATCGGAAGCTGTCTCTGCACTGACAGTAGAAAGCCTGATGCAAGGCTCAAACTCACGAACCAAGAGATCACAACCTGAGCTGAAGTCAGATGCTTAACCAACTGAGCCACCAAGGCGCCCCTATTTATGTATTTGAGAGACAGAGAGGGAGCACAAGCAGGAGAGGGGCAGAGAGAGAGAGAGAGAGAGAGAGAATCCCCAGCAGGTCCCATGCTACCAGCACAGAGCCCCATGATGTGGGGCTTGATCCCATGAACTATGAGATGATGACCTGAGCAGAAATCAAGAGTTGGACACCCAACTGACTGAGCCACCCAGGTGCCCCAAGAGTGTTCATTTTTTAATTTATTTGTAAGAGCTTCATATATATTAAGAGGATGAGTATCACTTCATAATTTGCGTGTAATTTTTTAGTTTATTTGAAATATATTTTGATACATAATGAGGTAAAACTCTAATTTTTTAAAATCCCTATTTAGTTAACCAGTTATCTAGAGAAGAATTTAAAAATCTTATTTTACCTTAAAAATTATAATGCAGTAAATGGGGCGCCTGGATGGCTCAGTTGGTTAAGCATCTGACTCTTTTTCGGCTCAGGTCATGATCTTGCAATTTTGTGGGTTCAGGCCCCACATCAGGCTGTGCACTGACAGCATGGAACCTGCTTGAGATTCTCTTTCTCGTCCTCTCTCTCAGGCTCCACCCCCCCCCCCCCCAGCCCCTTCTGGTGCTCTCTCTCTCTCTCTCTCAAAATAGATAAGTAAACTTAAAAAATTTATGATGCAGTAAAATGGACTTTTTTGGGGCTTGTATGGATTTTTTTAAGCTTATTTATTTGAGAGAGACAGAGACAGTGTGAGTGGAGGAGGGGCACATAGAGGGAGAGAGAGGAGAGAATCCCAAGCAGGTTCCAGGCTGCCAGCCTGGGGCCCAAACCCATGAAACAGCAAGATCATGACCTAGACTGAAACCAAGATTTGGATGCTTAGCCAACTGAGCCTCCCAGGTGCTCCAATTTTTTTTTAAATGTTTATTTATTTTGAGAGAGAGTGGGTGTGCATGCATGTGCGTGTACACTGGGGAGGAGAGGGACAGAGAAAGAGGGAAAGAGAGAGAATCCCCAGCAGGCTCTGACAAGGGGCTTGATCTCACGTCCTTGGGATCAGAACCTGAACAGAAATCAAGAGTCGGATGCTTAACCAACTGACCTACCCAGGCAGCCTTAGATTTTTAATTAATATTTTATTTTTAAGTAATCTCTATACCCAGTATGGGGCTTGACCTCACAACCCTGAGATCAAGAGTCACATGCTCTTCTGACTGAGCCAGCCAGAAGCCTCTGGATCATACTTTTAATGTCATGTCTAAGAACTCTTTGCTTAACCCCAAATAACCAAGGTTTTCTCTTAGCATTTTTGTAATTTTGCTAATTTTGTAATTTTGTAATCCAGTTAATTTTTGTATTAGGTGTGACATTTAGGTCAAGGTTCATTTTTATGCACATGGATGTCCATGCTATGTTTTCTCAATCTTGTACTAAAGAGAGGAATAAAAGCATACGGAATGAAATAGAACAGTGGTTAGTATCTTTGATTCTCGAAACAGATGAACCTGGATCTGATTCTGGGTTCCTTATATGTGTAGACTTTGGCAAGTGAACCTCTCCAGATTTTTACAGCTTGCTTTGGAGAGTTGCAGGAAGGATTAAATGTAACATAAAGTACTCAGCACGGTGCTTGATACATAACAAGCATGTAATAAATGGTAGCTACTACTCCTATTTTATGGCTGTTTAGGTTAAAGTTATTTGTATTCCTTGGAGTATTAAGAAAAGATGAGGGCTGTCTTCAATAGCTGTGTGCAGGGTTAATGAAAATGTTCTGGGTGAAAAAGTTTTATAAGATTTCTCCTTCCCTCTATTCCTTTTATTTTTCTTTTCCCCCTTTTCCTTTCCTTTCCTTTGCTTTGCTTTCTCCTATCCTGTTCTATTGCTCAGCTAGGTCTTCAGTGTTAGAATATAGCAAGATATAGATACGCAGATGTAGAAGTATTAGAATCCAAGTACTTGTGTGGGACAGGGAGTAAGAATTGCTAAAATTGGTAATTTTTAAAAATTTATCTTTTAATGTTCATTTAAAATGAAATTAAAATTTTTTTTAATGTTTATTTTTGAGAGAGAGCATGCGTGACTGGGAGAGGGGCAGAGTGAGGGAGACACAGAATCCAAAGCACGCTCCAGGCTCTGAGCTGTCAGCACAGCGCCTGATGCAGGGCTCTAACTCACAAACCATGAGATCGTGACTTGAGCCAAAGTCGGACACTTAACCGACTGAACCACTCAGGTGCCCCTTTTTATTTGTTTTTGAGAGGTGGGGAGAAGGGGGAGCAGGGGAGGGGTAGAGAGAGAGAGAGAGAGAGAGAGAATCCCAAGCAGGCTCCGTGTTTTCAGAGAAGAGCCTAATGCAGGGCTCAAACTTACAAACTGTGAGATCATGACTTGAGCCAAAATCAACCATCTGAGCCACTCAGATACTTCTAAATGTTTATTTTTGAGACAGAGAATGCACGTGAGCGGGAGAGGACAGAGAAGGGGACAGAGGATCTGAAGTGGGTTCTGTGCTAACAGCAGAGAGCCTGATACAGGGCTAGAATTCATGAACTGTGAGATCATGACCTGGGCCAAAGTCAAATGCTTAACCAACTAAGCCACCCAAAAACCCTAAAATTGATTATTTAAGAAGGAGACTACAGCATGACATAATGTATAGAGAAGTTGAATCATTCATTGTGTTGCCTACCTAGACTAATGTAACATTGTATGTCAACTCTATTGAAATAAAAAAAAAAAAATATTTATTTATTTATTTTTTTTTTTTAAACGTTTTTAATTTATTTTTTGGGGACAGAGAGAGACAGAGCATGAACGGGGGAGGCGCAGAGAGAGAGGGAGACACAGAATCGGAAACAGGCTCCAGGCTCCCGAGCCATCAGCCCAGAGCCCGACGCGGGGCTCGAACTCACGGACCGCGAGATCGTGACCTGGCTGAAGTCGGACGCTTAACCGACTGCGCCACCCAGGCGCCCCAAAAAATTTATTTTTTAATTAAAAAAATTTTTTAAGTTTATTTCACAAGTAGGGGAGGGGCAGAGAGAGAGAGAGAATCCCAAGCAGGCTCTGAATTGTCAGTGCAGAGCCCGATTTGGGGCTTGATCCCATGAACCATGAGATCATGACCTAAACCAAAACCAAGATTTGGACGCTTAACCAACTGAGCCACCTGGCGCCCCCCCCCCCCCAAATTTTTTTTTTAAAGGAGGCTAGGGGTGGCTGGGTGGCTCAGTTGGATAGGTATCCAACTTCTGCTCAGGTCATGATCTTGCTGTTCATAAGTTCAAGCCCCACGTCAGGCTCTGCTCTGAGCCTGGAGCCTGCTTCAGATTCTGTTTCCCTCTCTGTAACTCTCCTGCTTGCACTCTGTCTCTGTCTCTTTCTCTCTCTCTCTAAAATAAATAAGCATTAAAAATATTTTGCTTTTAATGTTTATTTTTGAGAGAGAGAGAGAGAGGGAGAGGGACAGAGCATGAGTGGGGGAGGGACAGAGAGAAGACACACACACACATACACACACACAGAATCCAAAGGAGGCTCCAGGCTCTGAGCTTCAGATCCAGGCTCTGAGTTGTCAGCACAGAGCCCAATGTGGGGCTCAAACCCATGAACTGCGAGATCATGACCTGAGCCTAAGTCAGACACTTAACTGACTGATCCTCCCAGGCACCCCTAAAAAAATTTTTTTAAGGAGGTTAGAAAGGTGAGTAGATTCAGACTGGAAAATATGAGTAGACAGTGTGGAATTATATAACCCATTTTTAAGTGATTAACTGGCATTTATGTGCTTGAACAAGGGCACATTTATAAATTAAATACTGTATATGTATGCAGTATATATATGTATGTACTATATATATATATATATGTATATATATATGTGTGTGTGTGTGTGTGTATAGTGTGCATATAAAATTAGTAAGCCGTCAGAATGTCTTTTTTCCCCCTTAGCATTTCATAGCAAGATGATTTCATTCTGGTTGGAGGGTGGGGTAGGAGATCAGGAACACTGAAGTTTCAGTGTGGGCTGGTAAGTTTTGAAATTATTTTCCCTTATAAATACCAGCTTATTGAAGCTCAGTGATTTATATTGTTTTGAAAAGTTACAAATGTTTGGTGTGCAATAAGCAGCTTGTAATAAGTAAGCCTTTTTGTCTGTGTGTGTGTGTACACTTTCTCCCTTTCCTTGTGGTTCCTGACATGGGCTGACAGGGAACAAATATTGGAGAATGATTGCTTTAATTCAACTAGAATAGGATTGGCCACTGTGGATGTCATGCTGGCCTTAATCAGGTCAGAGTACTTTCTTCCTGCTTTTGGGGAGACTCCATAGTGACATTGCTTTCTTCCTGCTTTTAAATCAGGTTCTGATAACAGCAGGGGAGTAAGTACAGCATAAAAGAGTAAATAAGTAGTAAGCGACCATTATCTACCTATTATATGAAATTTTTAGTGGTTTTCATTCTGATGTTAGAACAACAGGCTGATTGATGGCTGTAAGAGCCTATAGGCATTTTCTAGTAGTGATCTGTACTTACTACCCTAACTTAGATGAGTTTCCCTCCAGTAGGTTGTTTTGGTTTTTTTTCCAGATTTTATTTTTAATCTCTGCACCCAGCGTGGGGCTGGAGCTTAAAACCCTGAGATCAGGAGTTGGGTGTTTTACCTACTGAGCCAGGCAGGTGCCCCCCCCCCCCCTTTCTGGTAGCTTTGAAGAGCACATACCTATTCATTGAGACAGAAGTTTCATGAAAGACTGGCGTCCAGCCTTGTTTTGGTTCCTCTGAAACTCATTTGATATCTCTGATCATGTCTTAGCTCCAAAATAAGAATGGGCTCAACATTCTCTTATTTTTAGGAAAAAGATGATACCTCTTGGTATAAAGTTGGCACATAAATTTTTTGAATTTACATATGTATTATATACATGTATTAAAACAAAATTTATCATACTTGCTTATTAAAATAAAATTTGTCATACTTGCTGTGTGTGTGTGTTTTTTTTTTTAACGTTTGTTTTGAGAGAGAACAAGAGCAAGCGAATGGGTAGGGCAGAGAGAGAGAATCCCAAGCAGGCTCTGCACTGCCCGATGCAGGGTTCAGTCTCATGAACCATGAGATCATGACCTGAGCTGAGATCAGGAGCCAGACACTCACCCAACTGAGCCACCCAAGTACCCCAGTATTCACTGTTTTGTACCCACCTTTTGATTTAACAGGATGTTCCAGGTAAATACATATAAATCTAATTAGTGTTTTCAATTACCATAAAGTATTTTATGAATGTACCCCAACTTATTTAAGCAGTCCTCCTTTAATGGAACATTAAAGGAAATTATTTCTATTAAATAATGCTATAATGAACATTTTTGTACATGCATCTTTATGTTCTTGGCTCATGATTTCTTTGGAATACATTTTGGGGTAAATTCTTAAGAAGTAGAATATGTGGGCTAAAGGAACATAAAGTTTAATTTTTTGATAGTTTTTTTTCTATGTTAGATATCAACTTCTATGTTAGATGTCAACTTTATTGAGTTATAATTTACTTATAGTGTAATGTCCCAGTTTTGACACACACATACTGCAGTGTGACAACCATCAAAAACAAGATATAGAGGGGTGCCTGGGTGGCTCCGGCATTATGGTCCAACTTTGGCTCAGGTTATGGTCTCATTGTTCGTGGGCTCGTGCCCCATGTCGGGCTCTGTGCTGACAGCTCAGAGCCTGGAGCCTGCTTCTGATTCTGTGTCTTCCTCTCTCTCTGCCCCTCCCCCACTCGCACTCCTGTCTCTCTCTCAAAAATAAATAAAATATTAAAAAAAACTTTTTAAATAAATAAAAATAGACTTTAAAAGAAAAATGTTTTTCTTTTTCTTTTTTTTATATAATTTTTTTTAATGTTTATTTATTTTTGAGAGAGAGAGAGAGAGACAGAGCACGAGCAGGGGAGGAGCAGAGAGAGAGAGAGACACAGAATCCAAAACAGGCCCCAGTCTCTGAGCTGTCAGCACAGAGCCCGATGCGGGGCTCGAACCCACAAACCGTGAGATCTTGACCTGAGCCGAAGCCGGACGCTCAACCAACTGAGCCACCCAGGCGCCCCGTAAAAAGCAGAAATTTTTAATTTGATGGAATCCAATTTTTTTTTATGGTCTGTACTTTTTGTGTTGCCTCTGAAAAATCTCTGCCTTTTTAAGATGTCAAAGTTTTCTTTTGTAAACTACAAACTGTAAAACTATGTTGTATGTTTTAACTTTAATGTTTAGGTCAGTAATTCATTTGAAGTTAATTTTTGTGTGTGGTGGGAGATAAGGATTCAGGTTCATTTTTTCCCATATAGATGTCTAGTTCAAGTGCCATTTGTTGAAAAGACCATCCTTTTCCCATTGAATGGCCTTGCTACCTTTGTTGAAAATCAAATGATCTTTTGTGGTTGAGTCTGTTTCTGGACTCTATTCTGTGTATTTATCTACATGCGTATCTTTGCACCAATGTTATACAATCTTGATTACTATAGCTTTATAAGTCTTCTAATTAGATAATGTAACTTCTCCAATTTTGTTCTTTTTAAAGATTTTTTTCCATTTATAATACTTGGATTTCCATATAGATTTTACTATTTTTTAAATTAAATTTTAGTTTTGTGAGTAATCTCTACCCCCATTGTGAAGCTCAAACTCGCAACCCCAAGATCAAGAGTTGCATGCTCTACTGACTGAGCCAGCCAGATGCCCCTTGATTTTCACATAAGTTTTAGAATCATCTTGTTGATTGGTATAAAAATGCCTGCTGGGATTTTGACTGGAATTGTGTTGAGTCTATAGATCATTTTGGGGAGAATTAATATTTTAATAGTATTGAATCTTTTAGTCAGTAAACATAATATATATTTATTGTTTAGGTCTTCTTCAGTTTCTCTTAGTAATATTTTATAGTTTTCATTGTACAGGTTGCACATACATCTTATTAAATTTTATTCCTAGTGTTTATGTTTTTGATGCTACTATAAACAAAACTGCTTTTTAATTTCATTTCCCAATTTTATGCTACTTGTATTAAAATTGTCCTAAGTTTTCCATATTTTGTGATGCTATTGGAAATGGTATCTTTTAATTTCGGATGCACTTGTGTATTATTACTGTATAGAAATATAGTTGAGGGGCACCTGCGTGGCTCAGTTGGTTGAGCGTCACACTGTAGTTCAGGTCACGATCTCATGGTTTATGAATTCAAGCCCCACATCGGTTCGCTGCTGTCAGGGCAGAGACCGTTTCAGATCCTCTGTCCCCCTCTTTCTTTACCTCTTCCTGCTGGCATACTGTCTCTCAAAAATAAATAAACAGTTAAAAGAAAAAGAAATACAGCTGATTTTTGTATGTTAAACTGTGTATGTATCCTGTGACCTTGCTAAATTCATCTATCAATTCTTGTAATTGTGTATTAGTTTGCTAGGGCTTCTCTTACAAAATACCACACGCTGGATAGCTTACACAATACAAATTTATTTTTTCACAGTGGAAACTGGAAGTCTGAGATCAAGGTATTAAAATGGCTGGTTTTTTCTTCTTCTTCTTCTTCTGTTTTTTTTCCTAAAGTTTATTTATTATTTATTTTGGGAGAGAGAGAAAGAGATGTGGAGCTCGACCTCACAAACCAACAGATCATGACTTGATCCAAAGTCAGACACTTTAGAGACTGAGCCAACCAGGTACCCCAGGGCTGGTTTCTTATAAGGCTTCTCTACTTGGCTTGTAGATGGTTGTTTTCTTTTGATGTTTTCACATGGTCTTCACTGTGTGTTTGTGCCCTAGTCTCCTCTTTTTATAAGAACACCATCATATTGGATTAGGGCATACCTGTAGGACTTCATTTTACCTTAATTACCTTTTTAAAGGCCGTAGTTACAAGTATAGTCACATTATGAGTTACTGGGAATTAGGACTTCAACAATGTGAATTTTAGGGGGACACAATTCAGTTCACACCAAATTACTTTGTTGTTTCCTTAAAATTTTCTATGTATAGGGGCGCCCGGGTGTCTCAGTTGGTTGAGCATCCGACTTCGGCTCAGGTCATGATCTCACAGTTCATGAGTTCGAGCTCCGCATCAGGCTCTGTGCTGACAGCTCAGAGCCTGGAGCCTGCTTTGGATTCTGTGTCTCTCTTTATCTCTCTCTGCCCCTCCCCTGCTCATGCTCACTTGCTCGGTCTCTCTCTCAGAAATAAACATTTTTAAAAATGTAAAAAAAGAATTTTCTATGTATATAATCACTACCATCTGTGAATAAAGATAGTTTTACTTCTTCTATTTTTAAAAAAATTTAAAAAAATTTTTTTAAGTTTACTTGGAGAGAGAGGGCATGTGTACGGGGTGGGGGGGTTGGGCGGCAGAGAGAAGGAGAGACACAATCCCAAGCAGGCTCTGCACCATCAGCATACAGTCCAATGTGGGGCGTGAACTCACAAACCTGTGAGATCATGACCTGAGCCGAGATCAAGAGTCAGATGCTTAACCAATTGCACCACCCAGGCACCCCTGCTTCTTCCATTTTAATCTACGTGTCTATTACTTCTTTTACTTATTACATTGCTAGGGCCTCCAGTATTGTGCTGAATAGAAAATGTGAGAGGGGACATTCTTTTAAATAAATGTTTATTTATTTATTTTGAGAGAGAGTGTGGACAGGGGAGGGGCAGAGACAGGGGCGGGGGGGGGGGGGTGGTAGGGAGGAGCAGAGAGAGAGATTCCCAAGCAGACCCCGTGCTGTCAGCGCAGAGCCCGACACAGGGCTCAGTTTCACAAACTGTGAGATCATGACCTAAGCTGAAACCAAAAGTTGGATGCTTAACCGACTAAGTCACCCAGGTGGCCCTAGACCATTTACTTTTAATGTAATTATAGATATGGATGGCTTTAGATCTACCATTTTGCAATTTTTTATCCTGTCTTTTCATTGGTCAAGTTTTTCCTACAATTTTTGAATTGAGGGTGTTTAAAAATTTTATTTTATTAAAAAAATTTTTTTTAGCATTTATTCATTTTAAAGAGACAGAGTATGAGTAGGGGAGGAGCAGAGAGAAAGGGAGACACAGAATTTGAAGTCGACTCCAGGCTCTTAGCTGTCAGCACAGAGCCCAGTGCGGGACTTGGACGCACAAGCCATGAGATTGTGGCCTGAGATGAAGTCGGACACTTAACTGACTGAGCCATCCAGGCACCCCTATTTTATTTTTAAACAGCTACTTTTTTTCTTTTAAAGTTTGTTTTTTAACAGTCTCTACACCCAACATGAGGCTCAAACCCATGCCCCTGAGATCAAGAGTTGCACACTTCTTTTGACTGAGCCAGCCAGGCACCCCAGGTGTTTAAAATTTTTAATTTCATCAACTCTACTGGCTTATTAGCTATACCTGTTCATTTTTTAAGCAAATGCTCTAAGGTATACAATGTACGTCCTTAATTCATCACCTCCAGATAATATGACACTATGTACAGTGAGGAACCTTACAATACATCATCTCTTTCTTTACTTCTGACTTTGTCTCATTGTCATTAATTTTGCTTCTCTATATAAACAACTTCCTGTAAGATTTCTTATAGTTCAAGTCTTCTGGAAACACTTTCTCTCAGCTGTTATTTGTCTGAAAAATTATTTAGGTCATCTTTTTTGAAAGATAATTTTTACTGGCTATAGGATTCTAAGTTGATAGTTTTTTTCTCTCAGCACCATAAAGACATTATTCCATAGTCTTCTGGCTTATGTAGATTCTGATAAGAAATCTGTTAAAATTCTTTGTTCCTCTATGTGTAAGATGTTTAGTTGCTTTTTTATTTTTAATTGGAAATAATTTAAAATTTATAAAAATTGGGAAAAGAAATAGTATAACAAATACTCATATGCTCTAATATGATCGATCCTTTATAAACTGTCCAATACAAGTTCCAGGGTAAGGTCAGGAATTGCATTTAGTTTTTATGTTTAACCTCTGTTCTGTTTTGAGCAATTCTCTGGCTGTAATTTTTTCCTGAATTTTCTTTTGGGGAAAATGCTTCCATTTTGTCATGTTGGCTAAGTTTCTGTCTTTTGCGTGTTTTAATAGCTTGTTATGTGTCCTGCACCTGTGAGTACTACTCTATTAAAAAGGGGGTCATACACTGTCCAGGGTTGGCACTTTAGGAAGTGTTTTTGATGTATGTTGCGTGCACTCTGTTGTTGCGTTTTGGCCGCTCTATCCCACTGGTCAGTCCTCTACAAAGCTTCTCCTTGCTTGTAGTGGTAGAGTGTTTGGACCTTCTACCACGTGTGCCTTGATTTGTTTGTTGAAGTTCCCTGGGCCTTCCCTGTTCCTCCAATCTGGGATACAGATACCGTGACCACTCCTCTTAGGGAAGGTCTTCAAGTTATTGTTTAGTTTTGTGTACTGGGAAAGTCAGTAATGCCAATTCCACCGAGTTTCTAGTCCTGTTTCTGGGTTGAGACTTGAAGACCATTCTTTGTTGCTGTAGCATTCAGGGTTAAGACTTACTGGAAAACTGGCTTGAGTTGTGCATAGACCTCCAAGAGTCTCGCCCGCCATCTACTTGGCCAATATGTTCCTCTCCCCAACCTTGCAAAGTAACCTTCGTTTCATTGTTCCTTTTGCTCTCTGGCCTTACTTCCCTTGACTATTATTTGTCTTTTTTTGCTCCTTTTATCCCTCATGCAGCAGGTGCTCTCTGGGAGAGAGAACCGATGTTCTGTATAACTCCCTGCTGGCTCTGAAGAGCTGCCTTCCTTCAGCCTCAGGGGTGAAGGGCCTTTTCTAACCTCTTTTAGCTGGAGTATTTCATAGCCTTTCTGACTTTTATGTTATTGACTTGTTTGAAGAATACAGTCCTTTCCAACATTCTTTTAAAAACAGAGCATTCTTGGGGCACCTAGGTAACTCGGTTGAGTGTCCGTCTCTTGATTTTGGCTCAGGTCTTTTTTTTTTTTTTTTTTTAATTTTTTAACGTTTATTTATTTTTGAGAGACAGAGAATGAGCAAGGGAGGAACAGAGAGAGAGAGGGAGAATCCGAAGCAGGCTCCAGCCTCTGAGCTGTCAGCACAGAGCCCAACGCGGGGCTCGAACCCATGAACCATGAGATCATGACCTGAGCCGAAGTCAGTTGCTTAACCGACTGAGCCACCCAGGTGCCCCTCAGCTCGGGTCTTGATCCTGGGGTTGTGGGATCAAGCCCCGCCTCAGGCTCCACCCTGAGCATGGAGCCTGCTTAGGATTCTCTCTCTCTCCCTCTTCCCCTCTCTTATACTTGCATGTGCGTGCACTTTCTCTCTCAAATAAAGAAAAATAAGCCTTAAAAACAGCATTCTTTTTGCATTTGTCCTGTGTTTCCTCATGGTTAGCTTGATGTTATACTTTTTTTTTAAATGTTTATTTTTGAGAGAGAGAGAGAGAGAGAGAGAGAGACAGCATCAGTGGGGGAGGGACAGAGAGAGAGGGAGACAGAATCTGAAACAGGCTCCAGGCTCTGAGCTATCAGCACAGAGCCTGATGTGGGGCTCAAACTCATTGATTGCAAGATCATGACCTGAGCCTAAGTCAGATGCCCAACTGGCTGAGCCACCCAGACATGCCCCTATACTTTCTCAATCAGAGTATTTGCAAAGGTGATATTGTATTCTTACGAAAATATCACATCGGGGGCATAAATGTTCATCTGTTTTTCATAAGTGATGTTATATCCAGTCAAGATTTGCCCGATTTCTCCTAAGTATAATAACTATATTGTATCTCCCTTACAACTCATAAGTCTGTAGGGAGATATTCTAAGGTCATGCAGATTCTCTTCTCCTCATCAACATTTCCCTTGGACTTAGCAGCCATTGGTGATTTTTACTTGATCCGGTCTTGACCATGATGATTTCAAAATGGTAATTTTCTAACTCTAGTACTTACTCTGCATTTGGTATTCAGCTTTCTACATTCTCATACAAGTGGACACCTTCCTTCTCTCTTTACTTTTAAATTTATCTATTATTGGTATGGTTTCATGAATTTCAGTTTTTTCCAAGTGCTTGTAATTTACTATTGTGCTTAATTGTTTTGCTGCTTAAATTGTCTCAGATTTGTTTCGGGGTCCTCTCAAATCTTTTCTGGGGATGTGTCTTCCTTGGCCTGTGTGTGTGCCAAGCCATATACATGGCTGCTGTTAAGTGCCTTAATTTCTCTAAGATTTCACCACTGCTTTTTTTTTTTTTTTTTTTTTTTTGGAGCCTTTTGTAGTTCTGTTGTATTCCTTTGCCTATAATCTCTTGCCCCCAGATACCTGTAGATCTGCTTTCTCCTGCAGCTCTCTTGCTTCATAGGCAGAATTCAGCATTACTTATGGCCTCCAGCATGTTGTCCAGACTATGCCACTGTTCCCAGCAGCACTCCAAGTCAGGCAGGACAGAAACCAGTTCTTCAGACAGCCACCTAACAAGCCAGAACACTGCAGGCTACTTTCACTCTTCCTTCAGCCCTCATGAACGAGTGGAAATTGAGTGGCTTCCTCCTGACCTGTTGTGCTCCCCTGAGGAAGGAGTCTGGCAAAGGGTGGAGAGAAAACTTGAAATTTCCTACCATTTTGAGTACAGCTTTCTCTTGGTTAGGGTTAGGCATTTGCTTGGTTGTTGCTGCTTTGTAATTAGTTTCTAGAGTTTTCCCAAAGCTACATTGGTCTGTCTGTTGTTGTTTATTTGGTATTTTCATGGGGGAACGAGGGCTTGGATTTTATTAGATGCTGTTGTGCTGATGTTGCTCTATGTTTGGATAATTTTCAGGCATTATTATTTCTTTTCCTCTTCTCCTTCTGGAACTCTGATTACATATATATTAGATCACTTGATACTGGTGCACAGGTTACTGAAGTTCTGTTCATTTTGCTTCCATACTTTTTTTTTTTCCCTCTCTCTCTCTTTGCTTCAGTTTGGATAGTTCCTGTAGTTATGTCTTCAAGTTCACTGATTTTTTTTTTCAAGTTTCTAATCTGTTATTAATCCCATTCAATGGAATTTTCATTTTTGCTCTTATTTTTTACATGTTGAAGTTCTGTTTCTTTTTTTTTTTTAATTTGTTTAATGTTTTATTTATTTTTGAGACAGAGACAGAGCATGAGCAGGGGAGGGGCAGAGAGAGAGGGAGACACAGAATCCGAAGCAGGCTCCAGGCTCTGAGCTGTCAGCACAGAACCCGACGCGGGGCTCGAACTCACAAACCGTTAGATCATGACCTGAGCCGAAGTCGGACGCTTAACCGACTGAGCCACCCAGTCGCCCCCTGTTTCTTTTTTTAAAACACCCTTTTCTCAGTATCTTTAGGTTTTCCTTGAACTCTTGAGCATATTTATAATAGCTATTCTGAACTCATTGTCCACCAATATCATGAGTATGATAGCATTCTAGATCTATTTCTGTGGACTGATTTTTTACATACTTATGGGTCACATTTTTCTGCTTGCATGTATGGTAATTTTTTATTGGATGCTGAACATTGTGAATTTACTTCATTAAGAGCAACTTTTTTTCTCTTTAGAGAGTCTTAAAATTTTGTTCAGGAAGACAGTTATTTGTGGATCAGCATAATCATTCCAAAGCTTGTTATTATTATTATTTAAAAATTTTTTTAAATGTTTTATTCATTTTTGAATGAGAAAGAGAGCACAAGTAGGGGAGGGGCAGAGAGAGAGGGAGACACAGAATCCGAAGCAGGTCCAGGCTCTGAGCTGTCAGCACAGAGCCTGACGCAGGGCTCAAACCCACAAACTGCGAGATCATGACCTCAGCAAAGTCGGACGCTTAACCAACTGAGCCGCCCAGGTACTCCCAGAGCTTGTTTTTAAGCCCCTTAAGGACAGAATAGAGTATTCTTTACTCTAGCGCTAATTTAGCCTCACTACGTACTTAGGTGTATCCTTTCTGGTATCTCTGTTTAATGCTCTGTGTATTCAAGAATGGTCTGTCCCCTCTGGCTGGTGAGAACTTGAGTGTTTACCTGCTCTTTGAGCTTTGGGTATTGTTTGGCTTACAGCTTCTGTTCTTGTCTTGTGGATTTCACCCTCTGCATTGTGCAGATTTTTGTTCAGCCAGAGTCTCAAAGAGACTTTATGCAGATCTCTTGAGCTCCCCCCTTCCCATCTTTTTTAAACTTAGCTTCCTCCTCTTTCACACTTGGCCCTTCAAATTTTATTTGCCTTGGCATTCATTTCCTGAATTCCACTTTTTGTCACTTCAACTCATTGGGATCACTGGACTCTGGGTTTCCCACTCTGTGCCACTATCTGGAAATTGTCTCCACTCAAAAAGCCAGGATGGGGTTCAGTTTGCTTTTTTCTCCTAACGTAGGTGTCACCGTTCAGGACCATCTGTTAATCTAATGTCTAGAAACATTTGTTTTATATATTTTATCTCGTTTTTATAGTTATTGATGGCAGAAGGACAAGTGCTATGGGAGTTAATTTTCCATGGGCTGAAGGAGATATTCTCCTATATTTTGAAATTGAGATATTCATATAACATAAAATTCCCATTTTTAAAGTGCACAGTTCAGTGATATATTCACTACATTGTGCTACCATCGCCACTGTCTTAATTCCATAATATTTCCATTGCCCCCCAAAAGAAATCCCTATCCATTAAGCTCCCCATTGCCTCCTCCTCCCAAACTCTGACAACCACTCAATTACTTTCACCATGGATTTGTCTATTTTGAATATTTCATGTAAATGAAATCATATGGTACGTAGCTTTCTGTGTCTGGCATCTTTCACTTATAAAGTTTCCAAGGTTTATCCATGGTTTATCATGTAACACTACTTCATTTTTTCTGTGGCTGAAAAATAGTCCATTGTTTGGGTATATACCACATTTTGTTCCTGTATTCATCACTCGAACATTTGGGTTGTTTACACTTTTGGGCTATTATGAACAATGCTTCTAATAATTTGTAATATTATAAATAGGGCTGGGTTTACCACTATTTTTATTCACTTATTCAACATTGAGTGACATATGAAATAGCAAGTAATTGTTGAGCTCTTGCAGTGTGCTGGATAGTGTTCCTGTGTTTATTTTGTTTAATCTGCAGTCTGTCCCTGCGTGATAGGTATTAGTATTCCATTTAACTGATGAAGAAACGGAAATTTAGGGAGGGTAACTTGCCCAAGATATTGCAGTTAGCGGGTGCTGCCATCCTAAAGTAGAGTGAATGATACAGGGTTGTGTGCGACCTAGTAACTGCTGTAATTCATACAATGCAATATAACAAATACAGGAGGTTAGTTCTGGGAGTCACTGCAGGAAATTACGTGAGTGGTGTTGAAATTGAAATTGGCTGGCTTAGTTGGTGGAACGTGTTACTCTCGATCTCAGGGTCGGGAGTTCGAGTCCCACATTAGGCATAGAGATTACTTATAAAATATAAAAACTATATTGAAAAAATAAAGAAATTGAAGATATTTGATGACTGCTTGTCTGTTAACCAGTTTCACCAGTCTTTCAGTGAGTGGTTTTTTTTTTAATTTTTATTTTTTTAAGATTTTATTTTTAAGTAATCTCTGCATCCAACGTGGGGCTTGAACTGGCAACACTGAGATTTAAGAGTGTCACATGCCATTGACTAAGCCAGCCAGGTGCCCGGAGCAAGTATTTCAATGAGACCAGCCTTTACTAAAATTGGATAGTAATATACATAGTATTTGAGGATTTAGAAAAAGAATAGCAAAGCCTTCCTAGTTGTGCTTGGGTTTTTCAACTTCAAATCATCTCTTATTCCCTAATTGTTTTGGTTTTGTAAGTGAATTTTTTAAATGTTTATTTATTTATTATTTTTTCGGGAGAGAGAGAGAGTGCAAGCAGGACAGGGACAGAGAGAAGGGGACAGAGGATCCCAAGCGAGCTTTATGCTGACAACAGTGAGCCCGATGTGGGACTCAAACTCGTGAACTACAAGATTATGACCTGAGCTGAAGTCAGATGCTCAACCAACTGAGCCACTCAGGTGCCCCTCTTATTCCCTAATTGTTTAAAAAAGAACTTTTGTTCATTAGGGATGTCCATCTTTCATCCTGAATCAGGATGGAAGGATCTTTTTAAAGTAATTTATTAACATTATTATCAAATATTAATATTATTTTTAAAAGGTGAATTTATCCTCCTGTGTAGCCTATGCCAAATATATCAAGTCCTTTTGGGATCTCTGGGGGGGGGGGTGAAAGGTACTATGAACTATGAGTTTATTAGTTTATATTTGTACCCTATTTAGTGTATTAGTTTCTGTTGCTGCATAGTAAATTACCTCAATCTTGGCAGCTTAAAACATACCTATCTGCCATCTCACAGTCCTGTAGTAGTTCTGTAGATCAGACGACCTGGTGGGTTCAGTGGGTTTCCTGCTTAGGGGCTTACGTGGCTGAGATCAAAGTGTTGGCCAAACTGGTCTTTTTTTTTTTTTTTTTTAATGTTTATTTATTTATTTTGAGAGAGAATGAGCAGGGGAGGGGCAGAGAGTGAGGGAGAGACAGAGAATCCCAAGCAGGATTCAGCACAGAGCCCGATATGGGGCTCAAACTCACGAACTGTGAGATCATGATCTGAGCTGAAATCAAGAGTCCAGGCACTTAACCGACTGAGCCACCCAGGCACCCCATAAGTTTATTTATTTTAAGAGAATGAGAGATCACAAGTGGGGGAAGGGCAGAGAGAGAGGGAGAAAGAGAATCCCAAGCAGGCTCTGCACTGTCAGCACAGAGCCTGATGTGTGGCTCAATCTCATGAACCATGAGATCATGACCTGAGCCGAAATCAGTAGTTGGATGCTTAACCACCTGAGCCACCCAGATGACCCCCAAACTGGTCTTTTATTTGGAGGCCCTGGGTAACAATCTGTTTCCAAATGTGTTCAGGTTATTGGCAGAATTCACTTCTCTGTGGCTGTAGGCCTGAAGGCCCCATTTCCTTGACTAGCTTCTATTAAATTCCTCTTGTGTTTCAAATCTCTGACTTTTGTCATCAGAGAACCCTCTGCCTTTTTTAAGGAGCTCATGTGTATAGGTCAGGTGCATTGGGATAATCTCCCTATCTTAAGGTCAGCTGTGCCATGTAACATAGTATAATTATAGCAATGATGTCTCATCGCATCCACAAGTTCCACCCCCCAGTCAGAGGAGGAGAGGGGGTTATATGAGGCTGAGAGTCATTGAAGGCCATTCTTAGAATTCTGCCTACCACAGATATTAATTTTCATTTTTAAAAAATGTTTACTTATTTATTTTTGAGAGAGAGCCTGCGAGCAGGGGAGGGGCAGAGAGAGAGGGAGAGAGAATCCCAAGCAAGCTCCACACTGTCAGCCCAGAGCCCAACACGGCTTGAGCTCACAAACTGTGAGATCATGACCTGAGCTGAAACCAAGAGTCAGATGCTTAACCAATTGAGCCACCCAGGCCCCCCAGTTTTCATTTTTAAACATTGTTGTGAAGGTCACATTTTAGATATAGCAGATGACCTTTCTACTCCCAGGTCTCATCCTATCCTTCCCTCACCCTTCCTTGAACTCTTCTCCCTTTCAAATACGTGGCCTCTTTTCTCTTTATTTGGTAGCATGCTCGTCCTTGACCTTACCCTTGACTCTCCAAGGAAACTGAACTTACCTTTTAGAAGAGCGTTTTCTGAAATCACCTTCTTTTGTGCTGATCAATTTATAAGAAATGTTATTTCACTACAGACATTATCATGATCATCCCTGTGCTTCAACTCTCTGAGCCTGAGTATTTAATGTAGGATTTAGCTGCTCACAGACATCAACAAGGTATTTTTCATTTGTGTGATCTGCAGATAAACTGTGCCTTATTTTTTTACTCTTTCCTCTCTTGCATTAAGATTCAAAGATGTCTCACTGTGAGTTCAAGAAGTATATTAAAACCTTGTATATCTCTCAGTCATTCTATAGCTGGTAATGCTGCTATAATTCCATTTTATCTCACAGCAGGGTCCAGTAGAAAGCACATCAGTAATGAAAAACAGTAATTCAAAACTGTGTTTGGTGGAACATTCTGAGGGCTTATAGCAACAGGGGATTTCTCAGGCTGCCTGGAGAACCTGAATAGGTTATAGCTCCAGAAACTACATAATTCTGCTCACATTGTAGTGTGAAGGCTGACACTGGGCAGAAATGACTAATGGTTCTGGGTCTCCCCTCCCCCAATTGGGATTATTTTTCTGTTTAGTGTTATTCTTCTGAAGAAAATTTATATGTAAAAGCTTTGGTATATAATTTAGGATTCTTCATGTATAAGGAGAGTTGTGGGATTTGTAATTATCTTATGAACGAATTTAGGATGGAGATGGAATAATTGTCCTTGGTAGTAAGAAAACGTGTAAATTCCTGAGTCCTCCTATGGGGTAGGAAAGTAAGAAATGTTTACAAGATTCATATATTACACCATTTGGATGGCAACAGTTGTTATGAACAAGTAAATGTTTTTTGTTTACGAATTCATTCACTATTTATTAAATGTCTGCGATTTGCCAGGCTATGTATTATGTACTAACAATGGACTCTACTCCTACAGATGCCATACTCTGGCAGCAAAAATAGCGTTCTCATGGAAATAGTTATAGCACTGTGAGATAGGTGCCATTAGAAGGGACTGCAGTGGGTACCCACGGAAGAGGTTCTCCAGTGGATGGAAAAGGTTTAATGAGGGAGGTAGAGTCTTGAAGGAAGAGCAGAAGTTTATGCCAGGTTGGCAAATGGGGGATGAGCATTCTGGGCAGAGGAAATGGCACTTGCAAGGTATGGCAGCACTCTAGTCTGCTGTTTTCTGGGGAGAGTGAGGAGTTTTTTAAGATTGGAATCTAGAAAGTGGGTAGGGTAGGGAAGAGTGGGAAGGTAAATGGTATGCAGGTGGTAAAAGATCTTGTGGGGGTTAAGGATTTGAGGTATATCTTATAGTCAGGAACTAGTAAAGAATTTAAGTAGGGATCATGTGATTAACTTAGCATTGTAGAAAAACAATTCTGAAGGCAGTGTGGAGAATGGATTGAGAGTTAAGGAGTGGGGTACCAAAGGCAGCTAGCAGTCAGAATCTACTGATGTAGTCTGTTGGAAAAAAAGAGACTAGATCGCTGGTGTATCAGGAGGGGACATATTCAAGAAATGTTTCAGAAGTCTTCTCTAAAGTGGGGATAACAATAGCACCTATCTTACTGTTGACATGAAGAGTAAATAAGTCAATAAATTAAGGTGTTTAAGCTATATACAGAGCATGGCACCTAGCTAGTACTGTATAAATGTTAGCTCTTTTTGTAATAATACCACGGATGACAGTATGGGAGATGAAGGAAAGCATGGCATCAGGAAGAAGCAAAGGGTCTGCCTTGAAGAGGTGGTGTACTGTTAATCCATTACTAATGTGTGAGTGATCGGTGTCTTTCTTTGGGAATAAATATAGGTTGGTAGATGGATTGTTAATTAGTGCTTACACCTTACTTATGGAGGAATAGTTAAGCTTTAAGAAAAGTAGGTTTGGGGCGCCTGGGTGGCGCAGTCGGTTAAGCGTCCGACTTCAGCCAGGTCACGATCTCACGGTCCGTGAGTTCGAGCCCCGCGTCGGGCTCTGGGCTGATGGCTCGGAGCCTGGAGCCTGTTTCCGATTCTGTGTCTCCCTCTCTCTCTGCCCCTCCCCCGTTCATGCTCTGTCTCTCTCTGTCCCAAAAATAAATAAAAAATGTTGAAAAAAAAAAAAAATTTAAAAAAAAAAAAAAAAAAAAAAAAAAAGAAAAGTAGGTTTGACTCTTCATTGTGCTCATCAAAGACAAAAGGGATCCATTCTTTAGTGAAGGGGAGATGCTCTTTGCTCCTTTTTAATGGGGAAGAGTATTTAGTGCATTCTTTTTTTTCTGGTCAGCGTAAAATCTGATGTTTCAATATTTGTTCTTTGTTTTGCTTTTTTTTTTAAAAAATTCTTTTTAATGTTTGTTTATTTTTGAGACAGAGAGAGACAGAGCATGAACGGGGGAGGGTCAGAGAGAGAGGGAGACACAGAATCTGAGGCAGGGTCCAGGCTCTGAGCTGTCAGCACAGAGCCTGATGCGGGGCTCGAACTCACAGACCGTGAGATCATGACCTGAGCCGAAGTCAGATGCTTAACCGACTGAGCCACCCAGGCGCCCCTGTTTTGCTTTTTAAGTTTATTTGAGAGAGAGAGAGAGAGAGAGAGAGAGAGAGAGAGAGAGAGAGAGAGAGAATCCCAAGCAGGCTCCATACTGTCAGTGTGAGAAGCCCCATGTGGGGCTCGAACTCATGAACCCACAATATTATGACCCGCGCTGAAATCAAGATCGGATGCTTAACTGACTGAGCCACCCAGGCACCCCTGTCCTTTGTTTTTAAGAATTTCCACTTTTCCTGTAATTACATCTGGACAGAATTTATAAGCCACAAGAATTCAAACTCTTTTCTGAAACTTATTCAACTGAAGATACTTTAGTATCTGAAGATATTAATACTGAAGATATTAATAACATATAGAGACTCTCAAAGTCAGCGTTTGTGAACATTCTTACATAGAAATGACTTAGCAGAGCCTAATTTAGCTCTTGATGGTGCTTTGTAAACGAGAGCAAAGGTGGCATTTGTTTAGAGTGGTACATGGTCACATAAGAAGCAGGAAGAAGGGGGAGCCTGTATTTATTCCATACTGCTATGTACCAGATTTCTTTTAATCCTCAGAACAACTTTGAGAGGAAAATGTTGTCTTTTTTGTAGATAATGAAGTTGGGTTTCAGAATGATTGAGTCACACTGCTGATAGGTGGCAGAATTAGAATTTGAATGTAGGCCTGTGTGGTTGCAAAGACTGATTGATGTTCTTTTCACCAGTCTGCCTTGTTTGAATAACTTTCCGACGTGAATGAGATTTGTGTCACCTGCCCAGAAGTGATTTTATGGGATTTGGCCATTAAAAAAAAAAAAAGAAAGAAAATATAATGAGCACAGGGAAGGCTTCCATGTTTATTTCCTCTTTTTCTTTCCATGGAATATCCAGAAGTGAATCAGTGGATCCCTCACAAATCCTATTTTGTACTTAATTATAGGTTTTGTGGGAGCACGTAAAAAATTCTTAATACCTTTGACGTAGAGGTAAATGAGGCATCTCCTTTATGTTACAGAGGAGGAAACCGAGGTCAGAAGTTAAACGGCTTGCCTAATTACAGCTGGTTTGTAACAGAGTTGGAATTAGGACCCTAGACTCTGTATTCTGGGTTAAAGGCCTTAGCTAAAGCACAAACCTTTGTTATGCCTGGAGCTCCTAAAAGATGATATATGTGAATTTAATTGAGGATTTGTTTGTTTGTTTGTTTATGTCTCTGGCTCTCAGCATGTACTGTCAAGGCAAGTGCTTCTGGGTGGTACAGGTTTGGGTTAGATTCATAGGTGTTCTTTTCTTAACTCACATGTAACGGCCCAGAGGCTTCCCTTCTGCTTGCTGACGGTTCTGCCAGATGCACCTGATTATATCCCATCTGCGTGGAGAGGATGATTGAGTTCTACCTAGGGCTTTAAGGAAGCAGAGAGAGTGAATGCTCCATGGTGATCTAATCCATACTTCTCTCTCCTGGCCTTTTCCCCAAGCTTGACATTTTTAGATTTCACTATTCTTTATTACTTGTTCATGCTGATAGCATTGCCAGCATTTCTGCCGCAGTGGAGCCCAGGTGCTGGATTAAAAATGCAATCAATGAAGGGCCTGTGATGGTGTGGTGATGGCTAATGGTAGATCATGGAGTTGCAGTTTGAATGAGAGGGTTAAGCTCTTGCACCTGGGACTGCTCAGTAAGACTGTGACTTTGAACTCTGAACTGTGGGTTAGGACTGCACATATGCTTTCTGTGGAGGTAGTTTGTGCATCATTTTCTCCTTGGATGAGACCTTATCTAACAAATAAAGAAACTGAGGCTTATGGTATGGCTTAGCCATAAGAAACACTTTTTTTTCCCCTTCAATCTAGGCACACCTGCCCTAGGGAATTCTGTTACTTCACCCTTTGCTTATTCTTGTTGGATGGAAAGTCACCACCATTAGAATTTTCAGGCGCCAGCTTGGTTGTCCAACCTAATGGAATAAAATAGTTCTAGCTCTGAGTAATGGTGAACTTGGAGCAGGGCCCAGTGTAATTAAAACCCCTGGAGTACAGAATTTGATGTTGGTCTTTGTTCATTTCAGTGAAGACGCTTGTGGCTGGGAATATGATGTATTCTGAGCAAAGAAAAATAATGGCTCTAGAGGATTATGTCACTGCCTTGAAGATTGGTTCCACATTAATTTAATTTTTTAAAGTTTATTTATTTATCTTGATAGAGGGAACATGTGCATTGGGGGAGGGCAGAGAGAGAGGAAGAGAGAGAATCCCAAGCAGGCTCTGTGCTGTCAGTACAGAGCCCTCTGTGGGGCTCAATCCCACAAACTGTGAGATCATGACCTGAGCCAAAAATCAAGACTTAACTGACTGCTTCACTAACTGAGCCACCCAGGGGCCTCTCATTCCACATTAAATTTAGATAATTCAGTAAGAGAAAAGGTTTTCTCAATAGATGGCATTGCTACAATTCAGGGAGTTTCTTCATTTATTGAAAGACTGTCCAATAGGATTACATATACATTATATAACCTCCCATACGGTTAAAGACTAAAGGCTTATGACTCAGAGTTCTCCAAAAGAGTTCATATCATGTGGCCTTTAGGTATTCCATCTGTTCTTTTTCCTGCTCTTTTGTGTTCTCCATGGTCGTGTTCCCCCCCCCCCCCCCCCCCCGGTATTCAGTGTTGTCTTGGCAAGCAAACTTAGGTTGACTGAAGTGATAGGCTCTCAGAGAGTAAGGTAAGGAAAGAAAAGTTCTAGAGCTTCCTTCTGCTAGGTAGTAAGATAAAAAATTTGTGTTATTTTCTTTATTTAAACAATTTTTTTTAATGTTTGTTTATTTTTGAAAGAGAGAGACAGAACATGAGTGGGGGAGGAGCAGAGAGAGGGGGAGACACAGAATCCAAAGTGGGCTCCTGGCTCTGAGCTGTCAGCACAGAGTCCGACGTGGGGCTTGAACTGACGAGCTGGTGAGATCATGACCTGAGCTGAAGTCGGATGCTTAACCAACTGAGCCACCCAGGTTCCCCAGTTTGTGCTGTTTTAAACTGTCAAGTTGGTAGTAATTTGTTACAGCAGCAATAGGATATTAATAATTTTAAACTCACAGAAAGGTTGGAAGACTAAGGACACTACCCTTTACTCATTTTCACCCGTAGTTAATATTTTACTCTATTTTAGTTTTATCATTCTCTCTCTCTTTTTTTTTTTTTTTCTTTTTTTTTGAACTACTTAAGAGTGCATTGCAGATGTCATGGCCCTTTAACCCAGCAATCTGTGAGCAGTTCAGTTTCCCCATGTCCTTACCAACACTTGCTATTGTCTGTTTTTTTTTTTTTTTAATGTTTATCTATTTCTGAGAGAGAGAGAGAGAGACAGAGCATGAGCAGGGGAGGGGCAGAGAGAGAGGGAGACACAGAATCTGAAGCAGACTCCAGACGCTGGGCTGTCAGCACAGAGCCCGATGTGGGGCTGGAACTCATGAACCATGAGATCATGACCTGAGCCGAGGTTGGATGCTTAACTGACTGAGCCACCCAGGAGCCCCCTCATTTTGGTTTTGATGTGCATTTCCATGATGACTAATGATACTGAACATCTTTTCACACGTTTTTTAGTCATTAGTATATCTTCTTTGGTGAAATGTCTATTCAGATTCTTTGCTCATTTTTAAGTGGGATTATTTATCTTTTTATTATGGAATTTTAAGAATTTTTAATATATTTATATTTATCAAATATATGATTTGTAAATATTTTTCTCCAAGATATTTTTCTCTGTTTCTTGTCTTTTCATTTTTTTCTTATTTTTTATTTATTTTGAGAGAGAACACAAGAAGGAAAGGGCAGAGAGAAAGGGCTCTGCACTGTCAGCGCAGAGCCTGATGTGGGCCTCAAACCCATGAACCGCGAGATCACAACCTAAACCAAAACCAGGAATCAGACACTTAATTGACTGAGCCACCCAGGTGCCCCTTGTCTTTTAATATTCTTTTTTTTTTAAGTTTTTTTTTTAATGTTTATTCATTTTTTTGAGAGAGAGAGAGAGAGAGAAAGAGAGAGAGAGACAGTGCAAGCAGGGGAGGAGCAGAGAGAGAGGGAGACACAGAATCTGAAGCAGGGTCCAGGCTCTGAGCTGTGAGCACGGAGCCCAATGTGGGGCTCGAACCCACAAACTGAGATCATGACCTGAGCCGAAGTCGGACGCTCAACTGACTGAGCCAGCCAGGCTCCCCTCTTTTAATTTTCTTAATGGAGTCTTTTGAAGTATGAGTTTTTGATTCTGATCAAGTTCAAGTCATCCTTTTTTTCTTTTATAGATCATGCTTTTATGGTGTCATATCAAGAAAAGGCAAATATTAATATCAATTTTCAGAGAATTATGGGATTTGCGCTGTTAGTTTAATGATGAAATCCATTTATTGTGTGAGCTTTGTTGAAATGTGTAAGGATTTGCCTTTGAGTGATGATCATATTGTCCCAGCCTCTTCTGGGTAGCTGTTACTAGTGAGGCAATATAATATTCATAAAAAGTGCAGGCCTGACTGCTTGGGTTTGAATTTTGGCTTCATCCCTTACTAGCAGTGTTGCTTTGGGAAAGTGACTTTATTTCTTTGTCTCAGTTTCCTCATCTGTAAAATGGGGATAATACATCTTTCCTCATAGCGTGTTTGTCTATGTAAAGTGCATAGGAAATGCCTGGAAGAGAATAAGGGCTAAAAAAATATTAGCTCTTATTGCTAAGGGAGCAGTTCTCAACTGTAGTTTGGGATGGAGTTGTGCATATTGGAATCTTTTGAGGGGCTTTTTAACACTTCGCATGCCTTTCTAAAATGACAGGTTCTGCCAAAGGTTAGAGCAGCTGGGGTGACAAATACTGCACTTTGCCTTCCTTGACACATTCAAAGCTGATTGTTCCTTAAAATCACTTTCATTAAATGAGGCAATTTGGGTTGATGTGTAGAATCACAAAACTCTTCATCAGATATAAAAATAGCTCAAGCTCCATTAACACTTACAAAATGAATAATCCATTAACTCCTGTTGCCAAGGCAAAAATTAGGCAGTCTTTGGCAAACCAAGAACAGAATGTAAGCTGTGTTTGAGAAATACATTTCTCTGCCTTTGGGATGGTTTATTTGTCCAAGGATTAGAATATGGGCCCAGAACTTGCAATTCAAAAATAGAATTATAGCTTTGCTCTTGTTGGAGGAGAAGATTCTCAACTCTTTTCCTTGTCTTCATTTGCAGAATGAATGTAATAAAACTTGAGACCTACTTACCTTCAAAAGGGATTCATGGTCTGGTATAGGACTAGTATCAGGATATATAAAGAATTCCGTAACTCAACAATAAGAAGACAGAAAATGGGCAAAGAATTTGCACAGACATTTCTCCAGAAGAGATGTCCAACAAAGATATGAAAAGACGATCAATGTCATAGGTGAACAAGGAAAATGCAAATCAAAATTACAGTGAGATACCATCTCATACCCACCAGGATGGCTGTAATAAAGATTTTTTTTTTTTGAGAGAGAGAGAGCACGTGCACACGCGCACACAAGCATGGGAAGGGCAGAGGGAGAGAGAGAATCTGAAGCAGGCTCCATGCCCAGCACAGAGCCCAATGTGGGGCTTGATCTCACAATTGTGAGCTCATGACCTGAGTGGAAATCAAGAGTCAGATGCTTAACCAACTGAACCACCCCAGGCACCCCTAAAAGGAAAGTAGTAAGTGTTGGCAAAGGTGGAGAGAAATAGGTACCGTTGTACAGTAATGCTAAGAATGTAAAATGACTCAGCTGTTGTAGAAATCAGTTTGGTGGTTCCTCAAAAAATTAAGCATAGAATTACCACATGACCCACCAATTCCACTCTTAGGTATATACCCAAAAGAATTGAAAACATGGTGGCACAGAAACTTGTACATGAATGTTATAGCAGCATTATTTATAATATCTGTAAGATGGAAACGACGCAAACGGCCATCAAGGGATGAATGAATAAACCAGTTATTTTATATATACAATGGAATATTAATCAGCCATAAAAAGGAATGAACTACCAATATGTGGTACAACTTGGATGAGCTTTGAGTACTTGCTAAGTGAAAGAAGCCAGACATGAAAGTCATATATATTATATGATTCCTTTTATATGCTATATCCAGAATAGGCAAATCAAAAGACACAGAAAGCAAATTAGAGGTTATCAGGGGATGAATGATGGAGATCGGGAAGTGATTCTTTAATGATTATAGAATGTTTTTATGGGGTGAAAAAAGTTTTGAAAGTAAAGAGAGCTGATGGTTCCATAACATTGTGAATACAGTAAATATCACTGACTTTTACACTTTAAGTTCATTTGTTTTGGGAGAGAGAGAGCATGAGCAGGGGAGGGGCAGAGACAGAGAGGAAGAGAGAGAATCCCAAGCAGGTTCTGTGCTGTCAGCCTGAAGCCTGATGTGGGGCTCAAACTCAGGAACTGTTGAGATTGTGACCTGAGCTGAAATCAAGAGTTGGACGGTGAACCGACTGAGCCACCCAGGTGCTCCTCACGTCATTTTTTTTTAAAGGAAGATATAGGAGCATATATACTATTTTTGCTACCCAGAGACAAATGTTTTATTTAAAGTGCAGGGAATGATGAATGACACAAAAGAATAGCTATATTTGATGTGGCAACTCCAGTGTCTAGATATTTCTCCAGATTCATTTTTCACTCATCTCTTTGCTTGGGAGAATTTATTCTTAATACATAGTATTTTACCTGGAAATACTACAGTGTCTGCTAAGATAGAAGCAACATTTTTTATAAAGAGTATATTGTTCTTTGGGGAATCCCATAAAAGGCCTGGTTGCTCTGGGCCTCACATAGCTGATAAAGGAGCAAAAGATATTCTGAGAGCCTATGTTTAGATGGCATTCTGTTTTTCCTGGGCATGCCATTATATCAGGCTGTCAGTTCCTTTTTTACAAAACAATTTTTCTTGAGGGGAATTTCACATAACACAAAATTAGCCATTTTAAAGTGAATGATTGAATGGCATTTAGTGCGTTTACAGAGTTGTGCATCTACCAGCTCCATATTATTCGGAAACATTTTCATCACCCCAAGAGGAAATTCTGTATCCATTAAATACATCCTTGCCAGCATTTGTTATTTTCTATTTTTTTGATTATAGCCAGCCTACTGGGTATGAAATGGTATCTTATGGTTTTGATTTGCATTCCCCTAATGACTCATGAAGTTACCATCTTTATGTGCTTGTTAGCCATTTGTATTTCTTCTTTGGAAAAATGACTACTTAAGTTCATTTTCTATTTTAAAAATTGGTGTTTTTTTTTTTAGTTGTGTTCTTTATATATTATAGATATACACCCTCATCAGATACATGGTTTGCAAATATTTCTGTCATTCTGTAGGTTGTCTTTTTACTTCCTTGATAGTGTCTTTTGATACACAAAAGTTTTTAATTTAGGTGAAGTCTCATTTGTCTATTTCTTTCTTTTGTTGCCCATACCATTGATGTCATATCTAACAATCCTTTGCCAAGTCCAAGGTCATTAAGATTTTCCCCTAAGAAAACTCTTTCTTCTAAGGGTTTTATAATTTTAGCTTTTATATTTAGATCATTGATCCGTTTTGAGGTAATTTTTGTATATGGTAGAGGTTTGGGTCCAACTTCATTTGTTTGCATGTGGTTATTGAGTTGTCCCAGCACCATTTGTTGATGAGGCTCTTCTTTCTCCATTAAATTGACTTGGCACCTGGTTGAAAATCTGTTGGTCATAGATGCATGGGCTTATCTCTGGACTCTAAATTGTATTCCTGCAATTTACTTTTTTTTTTTTTAATGTTTATTTATTTTTGAGAGCGAGAGATACAGAGCACAAGCTGGGGAGGGGCAGAGAGAGCCAGCGACACAGAATCCAAAGCAGGCTCCAGGCTCCCAGCTGTCAGCACAGAGCCTGATGCAGTGCTTGAACCCACGAGCTGCAAGATCATGACCTGAGCCGAAGTCGGACGCTTAACCTACTGAGCTGCCCAGGCACCCCTCCTGCCATTTACTTTTATGTGGGCTGAGTTTCTTATTTTTCTCCCTTTGATAACAGGATCATGGGGTTGATAGCACCATTTTCCAGAATCCCAGAAAGCTTCACCTAACTATTGGAATGTTGGTACTTTTGAGTGAGCAAGAGATCCAGCAGACGTGTGAGATGCTACAGCAGTGTAAAGAGGAATTCATTGAGTGAGTAATCTACAGGAATGGGGAAGGGTGGTCACCTCGTACTGGCTTCTTTTTGGTGTCACAGACTTGTTTTTGCACTAGGGAGCTGAGTCACACGGCAGCAAGATTTGTCGACTCACCCAGTTGTTAACACTTAACCATTGGAACGTTGTCTGAAAAGCTTAAAATGGATTTAAAGCATGTATTTACAAAATTTTATGGAAAGACTCTACCTTAAATTTTACTTGGTCAGTAGGCAAATTTTGTTCTTAATAGGACATCCCAGGGGTGCCTGGGTGGCTCAGTTGGTTAAGCATCCGACTTCAGCTCAGGTCACCATCTCACGGTCCGTGAGTTCGAGCCCCGCGTCGGGCTCTGGGCTGATGGCTCAGAGCCTGGAGCCTGCTTCCCATTCTGTGTCTCCCTCTCTCTCTGCCCTTCCCCCATTCATGCTCTGTCTCTCTCTGTCTCAAAAATAAATAAACGTTAAAAAAAAAAAATTAAAAAAAAAAAATAGGACATCCCATTATTTTCTCCAAAAGGAAATTCTCTTCATTATCTGTTGAACAGGATAGACTACTGTATTCATTTTTTGTGTGTGCTGCGGAACACATTACTACAAGCTTGGTGCTTAGAACCATGCAAATTTATTATCTTCAAGTTTTTTGGGGTAGATGTCTGACATGGCTTTCACTGGGTTAAAATCAAAGTGTCCGCGAGGCTGTGTTCCTTTCTGGGGGCTCAGGGGAGGAGTTCATTTGCTTGCGCTTCACACCCATCTCCTAGAGGTCACTCCCATCCTTTGGCTAGTGACCAAATCCTCTGTCTTCATCATCTTCATCATCTTCATCACTAGCTGCACTGCATCTCTCCGACCCTTCTGTTACTGCTTCTCTATCTCTGGCCGTAGTAGGGACAGGTTCACTGCTTTTAAGGACGCGTGAATTTGACTGAACACACCCAGATAATTCAGGATAATCATCCTGTCTAAAACTCCTTAACCTCGATCGCATCTGCAAAAGTCTGTCTGCCATGTAAGGTAGCGTATTTACAAATTCCAGAGAATAAGACATGAGCATCTCTGGAGGGCCATTATTCTGTTACCACAGTAACTCAAACATTACATAAATAACATGATTCCCTACTGAGGTGTTTATTGTATTTCAGAAATGCACTTTAATTTTCTTTTTTAAATACAGGTAGTATTGTTTGAGTCGGTAAGGATACCAAAAACTGTCCAAGCAGTCTGTTTTGGCTCGGGGAAAGCATTGCTATTCTGGGGGTAGAGTTCTTTTTACTATAAAATGTTAATTTACATGTACATCTGACCTAACAGCTTTATTTTAAAGAATCATCTCTTCCCTACCCTTTACTCCTTTTACTTAAGACTGACGAAGAGTAAGAGAAATTTGAAAACTAAATAACTTGAAGAGCTTTTTTGGTCACTTATAATATTCAGGTCCCATACTATTTTTTTTTAATTAAAAAAAAAATTTTTTTAACGTTTATTTATTTTTGAGACAGAGAGAGACAGAGCATGAACGGGGGAGGGTCAGAGAGAGAGGGAGACACAGAATCTGAAACAGGCTCCAGGCTCTGAGCTGTCAGCACAGAGCCTGATGCGGGGCTCAAACTCACAGACCGCAAGATCATGACCTGAGCCGAAGTCAGACGCTTAACCGACTGAGCCACCCAGGCACCCCAATTTTTTTTAACTTTTATTTACTTTTGAGAGAGAGAGAGAGAGAGAAAGATACAGAGTGCAAGCGAGTGAGGGGCAGAGAGAGAGAGGGAGACACAGAATCCGAAGCAGGCTCCAGGCTCCGTGCTGTCGACACAGAGCCTGACCACGGGGCTCAAACTCCTGAACCGTGAGATCATGACCTGAGCCGAAGTCAGACGCCTAACTGAGCCACCCAGTCGCCCCTAGGTCCCATACTATTTTTTTAATGTTTTCTTATTTATTTATTTTTTATTTATTTATTTATTTATTTATTTTTATTTTTTTTTTTAAATTTTTTTTTTCAACGTTTTTTATTTATTTTTGGGACAGAGAGAAACAGAGCATGAACGGGGGAGGGGCAGAGAAAGAGGGAGACACAGAATCGGAAACAGGCTCCAGGCTCCGAGCCATCAGCCCAGAGCCTGACGCGGGGCTCGAACTCACGGACCGCGAGATCGTGACCTGGCTGAAGTCGGACGCTTAACCGACTGCGCCACCCAGGTGCCCCTTCTTATTTATTTTTGAGAGACAAAGATTGATAGAGAGAGAGGGAGAGAGCAAGTAAGGAGCAGAGAGAGAGGGAGAGAGAGAATCCCAAGCAGACTCTGCACTGTTAGTGTGGAGCTCTATGCAGCGCTTAAACTCATGAACCACGAGATCATGACCTGAGCCGAAATCAAGAGTGGAATGCTCAACAGACTGAGCCCCCCAGGCGCCCCCCCCATACTATTTTGATATGGCCTTGTAGAAGTGGGTTACCTAGTTCATTGGGTAAGGCAAGGTAAAAGGGTTACATTTTCTTATATATGCTGTAAATAAAACTATGTAATAGGGTGACTTGTTTGTGGGCCATTTCTTCTTTTACAGTTTTGAAGACAAGGTATTTTTCTTGAGCAAAATCATAAGCTGACTGGGTTTGCAGTCTGCAAAGAATACTTCTTTGTCTTGATCTTTGCTCACTGATGGACCTAACTGTTCTCTCTCCATCTTAACCTAACATTCAAAATCATTGTTTGTAATTAGATATTTGCAATTTCCTTGCATACGATACAACTTTATGCTTTACCTTACAAAGCAGAGCAATTTTATCTGGTTTAGGAGTTAGTCCTGATACTTTAACTTATTTCCAGATCATGTTTTGCCAAACGAAACGGAAAGCAGCTGCACTTTCTTGGCTGCCATGAGGGTAATCCTGCTAAGAAAAATTTAAAGGTAGATAAATTATTTGTTTAGGGAAGTGTTTGTTTTCTTACCTGTGAAAATCAGGCCACAGGTTTTTAATCACTGAAGCTTTATCCTGAGCTATGTGAGGATTTAGCTGAGTTCTTCCCTTTTATGTCTCCTGGTGCCTTTTGTGACTAAATGCCAAATCTGAGCCCTTTAAGCATGTCAGGGTTGGTGTGCATAGGAAATGAAGAGCAGCCTTAATAGTTCCTAAGAATTTTTGACATGACAGGATGAAAACAGTAATTGTAGTTTTTCAAATTCAGCAAAGCTTTTGAAATAGGACAGAGTTACACTGCCAAAAATCTGCAGTGCAGGCAAAAATTTTTTTGAAGAGGCTTTTTTCAAAAAGCTGAAAAGATTTGAAACCAGCTAGTAAAGCAACCCCTCCCCCCGCCAGCCCTCTTCTCCTACTTTCTCCTCTGCCACACATACTTGTTTAAAAAGCACATAGTGCAAAATTAACTTATTTCTGAGGAGAATGAGACTCAGAATTGGCTGTTTAGGTTGGTTAGAAGTGCCTTGTTTCCCTAACAAGGGAAAAATGTCTCCTAAAAATACATACATATAGCCACACACACACTTACAGCCCTGGTGAGTAGAATTCTCATTTAACTTTTTTATTCATACTCTTTGATCTTAGCTTTTGTACTTGATGTACTTAGATTGTCAGTAAATAGTGGCTTTTCTTTTTTTTTGAAATGTTTGTTTATTTCTTTTGAGATGGGGGAGGGGCAGAGAGGGGGGGAGAGAGAGAATCCGAATCAGGTCCCATGCTGTCAGCACAGAGCCTCACAGGGGGCTGGATCTCCTGGGGTTCAATCTCCTGAACCCTGACTTCATGACCTGAGAATAGTGGCATTTCTCACCTGGGCCTTTTATGATGTAAAGATCCCAAATTAAAATATAAGAAGAGAAAACTTTAAAATTGATAGACTAATAAATAACATGCTGTGGTTTAATTTGATGGCTTTTTAAAATTGAGAGGTTAAATCTACATGGCTAGATTAGGATTTAATTAAAACTGTGGTGCTAAATAGATATTTTAAAGAAATAGTTGAATATTTGTCTTTAATTTGGGGGTGTTTTTCGAGTGATGTTACCTGACCAGGAACAGAATTTTGATTTCAATTCTTAAGCTAAGGGCTCATGAAGCTGTATAGATTCCGAATGAATTATTCAGTGTTCAGTAAACGCTGAAGCTTTAAATCTATCCCTTGTGACTTTTCCTTGTGAGATGGAGAACACAAACAGTGCGGTGGCTCTGAGTATATAGTCTGACAAATACGCGGTATTTTTTTGGTTCCAGTATCACTCTTCTTGTACCAAAGTGTTCCCAGTAGGCCTGAGGTAAAACCAAATAAGTTAAAAAGGGACAAGAATAAGGAGAGAAGAGGAGGAAAAATACCCATGGGTGAATGCTGGTTCCTGTTTATTGCCTCAAGTGTCAGTTGAAAAGTATGCTCACGGGTGTCCCAGGTGGACTCTTTGTCACCATGACCAAGAGTATGAGTCAGGTAAACCACTGAATTTCTCTCCTTCTTGGTAAATCCTAGGGAAGGTTGAAAGAGTTTCTGTTCCTACTCCTGAGACAGGCTTTAGATCCTGTTTCATTGTTGCATTTTTTGTTGTTGTTGTTCCTGGTACCCCATCTAATTCCAAAGATTTGAGGTGGTTTGGATTGAGGTTATACGTACAAGAGAAATGTTAAAAGTCAGGGAGCTCAGAGATAAAGATGGAATGGGAGAAGGTTTTACCTGAAAACCAAGGAATGGTTATAATTACACTTGAGCATTAAAATTTAATAGTTTTCAAGCACTGGTATACTTGAACTAAATTCCAAAAAGAAACACATCCATTATTACACTTCTTACCTGATAAAAAGGAGCATGGCAGTTTTTTAGGAGAGAATCCTTTTCTGGTTCTCAATCCAAGAAAAATTTGTCATGTAAATCTTAACCCAAAATGATGATGAGCAGTGTCTTCAACAGGACTTTTGCAGAGAATACAAAAATATTGTTTACATGGTTCTCTCTTGGCTCGATCCCTAGAATTTGAGGGTAGAGCATTAGGCAGAATCCAGTAAAAACATTTTAGTGGGAAACTAAACCAATGGTATGGTGCTTTGGGGTGATCTATGTGGGGTCAGAGTTGGGGGGGAAAATGTAGAAGAATGTATGGTTAGTATTAAACTTTTTTTCATGTAAGTTTGTTTGACTATACCTTGATAGGATTGAATGGCAGTCTTCTGTGTTGAGTTTTCGCTTTTATTTGGAACGGAGATCTTCTGTGCTGTTGGTTGAAGCTATAGGCCTCAGATAATAGTTCAGAGCGTGGCTTGTGTTTTGGAACACCCCACTTATTAGAGGTGGTAACAGGGATACTTATGATGGAGGCGGTAATTTTTATTGAATATCTGTCTAAAATAGTTTCTTACTGAAAAAAAATTCTGGTCTTGTGCAATAATATGGTCTTGAAGTTGTAAGGAAATATTTACTGTGAAGATTCCTAGACTACGAAGGGTCTCTCTGTGGCATTGGTGCAGTGTCAAGAGAACTGTTTTGTTTTGCTTTTTTAGGAATTGTCCTTTGGTTTATCTTAACTTCCTTTTGTCTTTGAGCTAGTACCACATTTTTTTTCAGTGACTATGTAGGCACGTGTCCACATTCTTCTCAAAATTGTCCAGAAAAGCTTCTCTGTTTAGTGTAGAACATCCAGTCAGTGTTTACCAGAGATTTATGGAGTTTACCTATTTTACATAAGGCATTGTGCCCGGCTGGGGATATCAGAGTGGACAAAATGGATAGATTGTCCAGCCTCATGGGGCTTGCAGAAGACTGTGTATGGTGAGCTGATTTTTAGCTGGGTTTCACCTTGGCACTGCAGGGCCTTTTCTGGTTGAAGGATAAATCTGTTTAAGGAGTCTGGGAAGGAAGCAGAAGGGTGAAGTTTTACTTAACATGAAAGTAATACCTGCACCCATGAAACTAATGTAACATTGTATCCCAGTTATATTTCAATTAAAATAAAGTCATACATAGTTAGTTTTAGAAAAGTCAAAAATTATAGATAAACAAAAATATCACTTTTAATCTTACCGCTTAAAGATAATTACTATTAATGCTGTGGAGTATGTACTCTCAGACTTTTTAATATGCGAGTCTGTATTTCTTCTTTGAGGTGTAATTTACTTACAGTAAAATGCACAGATCTTAAGTGTAGTTGATGAGTTTTAAACAAAAGCATACACTCATGTAACTTCAGCCAAATCAAGATGTAGTACATTGTCATCGCTCTATGAAGTTCCCTCATGACCTTTTCCAGTAAATTCACTTCTCCCAGCAGCAACTATTGTTCTGATTTCTATTTCCATAGATTAATTTAGCTTGTTCTTGAATGTCATATGAATAAGAAATCAGTCTGTACACTTTTGTGTTTGGCTTCTTTGGCATATATGGGCATTTTATAAACTTATGTGTGGCTTCTTTTGCATATATTTTTTATATTAACTTTTTAATGGATAATACATTTACATGGTGCAAGATTTTAAAGATTCAAAGGATATGCAGTGAAGGGTTTCCTTCCCACTGCTATTCCCACCAAGCACCCTGCTCTCTTCTCTAAAGGCAAGAGATTTTTCCAGAGATTTTTTATACGTACAGGGAATGGAGATATATATATATATATATATATATATATATATATATATATATATATACACACACACACACACACATATATACATATATATGTGTATATATATATATATGTATATATATATAAATTTTCTTACTCCCATCTTTTGCACAAATAGTAATATATAGCATGTACATTGTTGTGCACCTTTTCTTAAAACCTTAATGAATATTTAATTTATTGCCAATCTTTGGTTGTTCCAGACAAAGCTTCAGTCAAACCCTGTGCCCAAATTGTTTTTCATGAGTATAAGTGTAACCTGTTACATCATATCAGGAAATAGTATTGTCTGGTTGTTCTTTTGTGTGTGTGTGTGTGTGTGATAAGTTTGATCAGTGGGTTCAGGTGTGGTTAGCCTGATCCATCGTTATAGAGCTCCCCTCTTTATATTTTCTTTATATTTCAGCCTTTTGCCATTAAGTTTTAGCAGCCATTGCTAATCATTGTCTTCATCCATTATTTCATCAGGGGTTGCAAAATGGTGATACCCTGATTTCATCATTACTTCTGCGTTTTTTAGTTGGAATTCTTCTGTAAAGAACTTCCCTTTGTCAGCTATGGTTGGATACGTAGCTGAATTCATAATGGTTTCCTTAGGTTTGGCTCCCAGAAATTGAGTTCCTTGGACAAAGGGTTTGTACTCTTGAAGACTTTTTATAAATATTGCTGTTAGGATGTTATACCACTTTATGCCTCCACCATTGTTAGATGAGTAAAATACTGTTTGCAGCTTATAGAAATAATGAAATAAAACCCAAGAGATGGGCAACACATTAAATGTCTTTGTCAATCAGAAGTGTCATTCCTTGGCTTTTTCTTGTGAGTACTAATAAACCGGTATTGGGACAACTGTAGTGTGACTTTGGAACTACTTGTATTTCTAGTTGGTGTGCATAGAACGCAATTTTGAAATTAGAAGGATGGTTAGATAATATTGTTAGTAAAAAAAAACCTCCCAACAATTTTATTTTTGGTAATATTTGTGTATAATAACTATGTTTAAAATATAATGGCCCTCTTAGTTTAAACATTTGTAAAAATCTAACGTTTTTCCTTTGCAGTGACATTTCTGGGGGCAAACCCTTAGAGGTAGAGATGGCGGGGATAGAATACATGAACGATGATCCCGGCATGGTGGATGTTCTTTATGCCAAAGTCCATATGAAAGACGGCTCCAACAGGTATGTTTCTGGAATGCTTCTTTGTTTCCATCAAGAGGTGCCTAAAAGCACTGCTAGAAGTTCAACAAGTTTTGGTTCCTTTTCTTTGAGATCTTACTATCATAAAGAGTGTGTCAATTCTTTTTTTTTCTTTTAAATAGTAAGCAATTATCTTAAAAGAGGAATTTGTTGTAGGAAAAGTATCAGATTTTAGTCTGATAATTATTGAGTTACTTGGATGGTGGATATTGATTGTAGCAATCTAGTTTTTATGATGTATGCTTTCTTCATGTTTTTCAGTCTATAGGAGGCAGAAAGGATGGCATTTTAGGATGGTAGTTCGTTGCAAAAGTGACATAACACAGATCTAGTGAATACCATGACAAAATGGGATGATAACTACACAAACTCTGTAAGATTATTAGGATTAAGCTAATCTACATGAAATGCTTAGAACAGTGCTTAGCACATACAAACATCCTCAAAACACATACCAACAGACATTTACTGTTTTTTTATTTTTGTTGTTACTACACAGATCGCTTCTAGGGATTCTCAGTCTATGACCCAGGCTATTTCTGAGGCTAGTTTAGGCATCCAGAGCCATTTCTTTTTTTTTTTTTTTTTCAACATTTTTTATTTATTTTGGGACAGAGAGAGACAGAGCATGAACGGGGGAGGGGCAGAGAGAGAGGGAGACACAGAATTGGAAACAGGCTCCAGGCTCCGAGCCATCAGCCCAGAGCCTGACGCGGGGCTCGAACTCACGGACCGTGAGATCGTGACCTGGCTGAAGTCGGACGCTTAACCGACTGCGCCACCCAGGCGCCCCCAGAGCCATTTCTAATGTTAGTGCTGTTTATTAGTCTATTCAAGGTCTTCTGGGAGCAGAGGAGCTAAACTTGAATTGCAAGTTTGTTTTTGTGGTCTTTTTATTAAGGCGGGATAGAACAGAGCTCACCCTGAATCAGAAACCCTCCAGAGAAAATGAAAGTCTTTAGGCAAGCCCCCGAATTGATTTGCTTTTCTAGAGGATCCCTTGTAAGATTTCTCATATTTCAATTCAAATTGGTAATCTCAGTTATCTTCTAGCTCCTTTCAATTGGAAGTGAATTTGGGGCGGGGCAGGGCGGGGGGAAGGAAAAGACAGTATAGAATCAGATGTTGTGTGTGTTTTGGACCAGATTTGTCTTGGATACCTGGCATGTGCCTAAATAGCATACTAATGACCTTGTCTTAAAAAGTAGGGACGCATTGTTCTTTCAGGACATCCCAAAACATTTCTTATGAGCTTGGAATTTGATATCTGGTATGGATCATTTCCTTTGCGTTGTGAGTTATAACAGTCCGATGTCTTCACCAGTTATAGGGCTCCTGTGTATGGAGTAGATTACTTTTCAGTTTTGTGAACAAAAACAGTGAACAATAAGATAGCAGTTCTCAAGCGTTTTGTCTTCATAATCACTTAATTTCTTAAAAATTATTGAGGACACGAGAGAGCTTTCTTTATATGGATTATAGTTATCAATATTTACCTTATTAGAAATTAAAATTAGAAATTTAATATTTGATGGTTCATCAAAAATAGTAATATTTTTTGTTTACATAAATAATGCATTTTTCATGAAAAATCTATTTCCCAAACCAAAAATATTTAGTGAGAAGATAGGCATTGCTTCACATTTTTGTAAATTTGCATAATGGAAGACAGCTGGGTTCTCATATCTGCTTCTCTGTTCAGTCTCTTGCAATATGTTGTTTTGATTGAAGTATACAAGAAAACCTGGACTCACACAGAAACGTATTTGGAAAAATGAAGAGTACTTTCAGTGTTTTCAGCTAATTCTGGATATTTGATACTACACTAAAACTTGACAAGTTACAGTTCGGTAAAGGTCAGAAATCCTATCAGCGAACATTTCATACTCTTGCACTAAAATCCATTGATCTCTTTTACATTTTGACCGGACCTTTAATCTATGCATAGTTTTGTATTGGTCATTTAGAAGATACTGGTTCACTGAGTTACGCACATCTTCCAAATGTTGACATATTTCATTATGCGATGTTAAAAACGTATTGATCACACTATTAATTTCACCACAGACTTTAAGTATTAAGAAGCTGCTGTCAAGCTCATGGTAGCAGAGACACATTTTCTAAAATTCTTATTTTCACTTGAAAGCTTAAATTTTATTATTGGCCCAAAATACTGTTTTCCTTGAAGTTCTTTTTTGAGAAAATGTCTGTCAAATAGCCAAGTCTGAATAACCGTAATTTGTCTGTCAGTCGTTCTTTCAAATAAAAATGGTGTTCGTGGACAAAGAGGCTAGTTCAGCTCCAGCTCTGACAACCTCACAAGTGCTTTTCCTCCAGACAGCCATCTGCTTCCACATACAGCCCAGCTGCTTTATCCATACTGCTGATTGCATCACACAGATACATTACAAAGACATGTACTCAAGGCCTGAGATTTAATAAAATCGATTATTTTTACAGTTTCATCAAGGATAAATGAAACTAGTTTTTTTTAGGGGGCGCCTGGGTGGCGCAGTCGGTTGAGCGTCCGACTTCAGCCAGGTCGCGATCTCGCGGTCCGCGAGTTCGAGCCCCGCGTCGGGCTCTGGGCTGATGGCTCGGAGCCTGGAGCCTGTTTCTGATTCTGTGTCTCCCTCTCTCTCTGCCCCTACCCCGTTCATGCTCTGTCTCTCTCTGTCCCAAAAATAAATAAAAAACGTTGAAAAAAAAAAATTAAAAAAAAAAAAAAAAAGAAACTAGTTTTTTTTAAAAACCGTGTATATATAGTGAAGAATATACTGCTGCTCATACAATTTGCTGCCGCCGCCTTAGTTTATACTAAGGTGCCAGCAGTTTTTCTGTTGTTGTTTTGTTTTAAAAACAATTTTTTTTAATGTTTTTTTATTTTTGAGAGGGAGAGAGACAGACAGACAGACAGACAATGCGAGTGGGGCAGGGCAGAGAGGGAGACACAGAATCCCAAGCAGGCTCCAGGCTCTGAGCTGTGAGCACAGAGCCCAGTGCGGGTTTTCAAACTCACAAACCGCGAGCTCATGACCTGAGCCAAAGTCAGATGCTTAACTGACTGAGCCACCCAGGCGCCCCAAGGTGCCAGCAGTTTTACCCAGCATTGCTTTTGCACTGTCTGTGCAAATGTCATTACAATGAAAAAGGCGGACAGTGTCATACAATTACTATAAATATAGTTGTGACCTCATGGGCTCCCCTAAAAGAGTCTCAGGGATCTCCAAAGGTCCACAGACCTTACTGCAACAACCTTTCATCTAGGTAAGGTTTTAATTCTAATATTGAAGATTGCATAGTTTCCGGGGAAATTATAACTTTTTTTTTTTTTTTAGCAATTACTCTTACTTGGCACTGTGCTTACATCGTATTATCTTCATTTTGTCTTCACAGCATCTGTATAAGATGGATAGTATTCGTATGCCCGTTTTATAGATAGGGAGGTTCAGAGAGTTTAAGTAGTTTGGCTAAGGAACATATAGTCTGCAAAACCATGCTCTGAATCCCTATGCCAGAATAAAGAAGGTTTTCAGTGTGTGTATGCTAGGTTGAGTAGAATAGACTATGTTCCAATTCTTATTTCCACTTTTTTTTTTGAAAGTGATAAAATTCACATAACATAAAAATTACCGTTTTAACCATTTTAAAGGGTATAATTCGTTAGCATTGAGGACATTAACAACATTGTGCAACCACCACCACCAATGTTTCAGAACATCTTTATCACCCCAAAAGGAAATCCTGTACCCATTAAGCAGTCACTCTTCCATACCCCCTGTTCTCTCCCCAGCTCCTGGCAACCAGTGATCTACTGTCACTGTGGATTTGCCTATTCTGGGTATTTCCTATAAATGGAACCACACAATATGTGGCCTTTGTGCCTGACTTCTTTCACTCAGCATAATGCTTTCCAAGGCTCATCCCTGTTGTAACAATGTCAGTACTTCACTCCCTTTTATGGCTGAATAACATTCCATTATATGGAGATACCACATTTCAAGTTGATCCATTCATCAGTTAATGGACATTTGGGTTGTTTCCACCTTTTGGCTATTGTAAATGGAGCTGTCTTCAATTCTTTTGGACTGACTCACTTCTAAAATGTATTACATTTTTTATTTCCTTGATTAACCTTATAGTTTTATAGGGCATCATAGCCACTTAGCCTGACCTCTGTTAATTTGCTTTCTTAGTATCTGTTACGGGATTTAATTTTTGTTCATACTGGTTTAAACCTTACTGTTGTAAAACTGAAGTCTTTGATAGCTTATAGACATACAGTTAACATGAAGCTATATGGAAAATTTACATGGGATTACAGCAATACAATAGTGAATTTTTCCTAATCTATGGCTTCAAGTCTGCATATGTCATAGACATCACAGTTTTTTATTTATTCTATTCTTGGTGGCCCCCAGAGGGAAAAAGAGAGGTTACTGGGAAGAGATAATAAAATCATTACTTTGAGTTTTTCCATTGGGTATCTTTACCTTTTGCTTTAATAGTTAGACTCTTGGTTCTATAGAAGGCCTTCAAGTGTAAAGAATAATGTTTTTGAGATTGGAAGAAAATAAGAGCTATAAAAGCTAGGTGGCTTTTGAAGACAGAGTTCAGACACGATTGGTACCCACATTAATGGAATGGTGAGTGCTCCAAAGGTGAATACACCCATTATTTTCCCAAAGATCCAGCCCTTAGAAATTGTGCACACTTACTATTGTCAAGGCTTTGTAAATTGAAAGATCTTATGAAGTATCCACCGAATCCACTAGTGTGATCAACCAAGAAGATTTTTGAATAATTCCCATCTCTCTTCCTGCCCATTTTTTTCTCTTTTGCCCATTCCTCTTCCACAGGGAGAGACATGTTTATGTTATTTCAAAAAGATTTGTAAAATTCCCTCCTTAAATGTGTGGTAATTACTAAGAGACTTAAACACCTCTTATTTAATTCAATTTTAAAGCAATTCAGATGCCTCCTTTGTGCAGGGTATTTTTTTTTTTTTTTTAAATTTTTTTTTAACGTTTATTTATTTTTGAGACAGAGAGAGACAGAGCATGAATGGTGGAGGGTCAGAGAGAGAGGGAAATACAGAATCTGAAACAGGCTCCAGGCTCTGAGTGGTCAGCACAGAGCCCGACGCGGGGCTCGAACTCACAGACCCCGAGATCATGACCTGAGCCGAAGTCGGACACTTAACCGACTGAGCCACCCAGGCGCCCCTGTGCAGGGTATTTTGGAAGGCTGTGCAAATTGATACGAATTGAGTAAGACATGGTCTGTTTTAAATGAACATTAAATCTTTTTGTTTATATGAAGAGATCCTGCTCAAGACAAGAGGCATGGGAGAGAGACCATGTTGTAATAAAAACACATTCAAGTTTCTTTGTATGATTTCATGTAGTTTAAATCAGAGATTTCTTCCCTCAAAATGATTGAGTATGAAGTGTCTGACCTTTAAAAGGATAGAACTGCTTAGGTCAGATTTTTTGTCTGGAAACTTGCAGCTGGGACAGCGAGAGGTTTACTTACTGATGCTTCCTTGGGTTTGGTAAAGCGTGACTGGGTAAGGAAGCTGTGGCAATCTTTTACTCATTACTTAGTGGTCAGCTGTTGCTAAGACTTAAGTATTGAACACAGTGGCTGTTCTGTTCTGTCTGGTACTGTCACGCAAGCTTCCATCCTTGCCCCTCTAAGAAGAATGGCTTCCTCACATTTTCCTGACAATACAAAGTCAACTCAGTCTCCTTCCTTTTTCCCCTCACAGTCTGCTATTCTCATCACCCCTAGCCCACTCAGTTTCACTCTCTTTCTGAAGAATGGCATGCATTATCTCTGATGAGGCTAACCTCTTATTCTCCTGACCTCATTCCTTCTTATTTCCTCAAAGACCTGGCTCCATCAGTTATTCCACCCTGCAGTGCATTTCCAGGCTTCTTTTCCCTCAGGCATTTTCCAGATGCCCAGTGTGTGTGGTGCAGTAGACTCCAGGGCTTCCGTCTTAAGGAGGAGGCAGATGTCAGTAATTAGAGTACAGTCAGGTGAGGGCTCTGGTTGAGATTCTAGAGGTGCGTAGATGGGCAGCAAAACTCTGCTCATGGGTGAGCAAGTTTTGTAAAGGAAGACTTTACAGAGAAGGTTTCTTTGCTGAATAAGGAGTTCACAGGCCGAGGGAGTAGCATTTTTGGAAAAGGGAATAATAGCAAGGACAGATCTAGAAGCACTGTTTTGTACCATGTAAAAAGTATGTTGGATTTTTATTTGGTCATTTGTTTATTCAACAAAAATTTATTGAGTGCCTGTTGTTTGCCAGGCGCTGTGCTAGGCTGTGAATATAGACTGGTGAATAAAGCCAGGTGCAGTCATTATCCCTACGTAGTTTACAATGTTGGAAACAGATGCTAACAAATAACACATAAATGAATAGTTGACCCTGGAACAACATGGATATGAGTGGCACGAATCCACTTACATGCAGGCTTTTTTCAGTAAATACAGTACAGAACTGTAAATCTGTTTTCCTTATGATTTTCTTAATATTTTCTTTTCTCTAGCTTTATTGTAAGAATACAGTACATAACACATATAACATACAAAATATGTGTTAGTCGGCTGTTTATGTTACCAGTAAGGCTTCCCATCAACTGTGGATGGTCAGTAGTTAAATTTTGGAGGACTCAAAAGTTATCCATGGATTTTCAACTGTATGGGGGTCAGAGCCTCTAACCCCTGCATTGTTCGAGTGTCAACTATAATTGCAACGTGTGATAAAGGTGAGGCAGGGGGGGAAATGGTGCTCCGTTAAAGAGGAAACTATCATAGCAATGTGGACTGGAGGAGGACAGGGTCAGGGAAAGTCTCTAAGGATCTGATACTGAATTGAGATCTAAGGGACTGAGAGTTTGCAGGCAAAGGAGAGGTGGGAAGGCTCTTCTCACCTTTTGTCCTAGGCAAAAGAAAATATAGAGCAAAAGCCCTGAGGCAAGAAAAAGTCTAGCAAATTCCAGGTATGGATGAGGTTAAATGAGGGAGAGGATGGGGTAACAGGAGATGGCCATGTGAAGAAATTAGAGGGGCTCGGGTAATAGATAAGAGAAAGAAGATTAAACACAAGCAGAATAACTAAAAACAGATCCATATCAAGGTAAATCATGATAGAACTGCAGAACACTAAAGACAGAGATCTCGAAAGAAGTCAGCCACGAAGGGATGGCAGGTATAAGGACCTCTCAGTAACAACAGTGGAAGTGAAAAGACAGCAGAGTATTTTCTAGAGGAAATAATGGTCAACCTGGAATTGTGTACTCAGGAAAAAAAATCTTTTAAGAACAAAGGTGAAATGAAGACTGTTAGAGATGAACAAAATCTCAGAGACTTTATCACTGTGAGATCTGCAGTAAAGGAACAAGTAACGGATGTATTTCAGGAAAGGGAAAAGGAATCCAGAACGTCTGAGATACAGGAAGGTTAGTATGAGATGCAGAAAAGAATGGTAGATACATAAAATGGCAAACAGTGTCTGTATAAAATAACTATTTTATAAAATTTGAGAGAGTTGTGGGTTTATTGTTGTTGTTGTTTTTAAAGTAACTCCACGTCCAGCATGGAGCCCAATGCGGGGCTTGAACTCACAACCCTGAGATTAAGACCTGAGCTGAGATCGAGTCGGATGCTCAACTGACTAAGCCACCTAGGTGCCCCATATATTTGGGAGAGTTTTTAAAAAAAAAAAACTGGGGCAATCTCACACTTCATGGGTTTGAGCCCTGCATCAGTCTTTGCGCTGATGGCATGGAGCCTGTTTGGGATTGTCTCTCTCCCCGTCTCTTTCCTCCTCCCCTGCTCACGCTGTCTCTGTCTCTCTCAAAATAAATAAATAAACTTTAAAAAAAAAAGAACTAACATTGTTCAGTTAACATAACTGGCAGCTAAGAGCACTGTAAGTCAAGACTAAGGAGAATTTTGAAGTTGAAGTATTCTAATTTTTTGTATTATTATTTGGGGAGAGTGGTGTTAAGATATTTCTTTAACTTTGTTAAGCTAAATGCACATAGTAAAAATTTTAAAGTAAATCTAAGAGTATATAAATAATAAACAAGTAGAGAGAAAAAGGAAAAAGGAACAAATGGAAATTAAATCCAAAAAGGAACAAGCGTAGAAAAAAGTGGGATGAATATTTAATGTAAGATGGCAGGACAAAGTCCAGACATATATATACATTAATGATACACATTAATGAATAAACTTACAGCTTAAGATATTATAAGAAAGATATAAACAAAATTCAGTTATATGCCCTTTACCAGAGATACATCCATCCATGAGGTTGCAGTAGTAGAAAGGAAAAAGATAACACTAGGCAACTACCAAAATGAAATTATGAAGTTGGCATAACAGAATTAATATTAGTAACAGAGAGTACTGTTACATAATGATAAACAATTTACCAAGATGTTATCATTTTAAACTTGTACCCACTCGAGCATCCCCAAAGTAGATTCAGCCAAATTTGTATAATTAATTTTTTAAATTAATTTTTTAATTGAGAAATCCATCATCATGGGAGGAGATTGTGACATATCTTCCAATAATTGATAGGCCAAGCAGATACAAAGTCAGTAAAGATACAGAAGCTTTTTTTTTTTTTTTTTTTTAAATTTTTTTTCAACGTTTTTTATTTATTTTTTTGGGACAGAGAGAGACAGAGCATGAACGGGGGAGGGGCAGAGAGAGAGGGAGACACAGAATCGGAAACAGGCTCCAGGCTCCGAGCCATCGGCCCAGAGCCCGACGCGGGGCTCGAACTCACGGACCACGAGATCGTGACCTGGCTGAAGTCGGACGCTTAACCGACTGCGCCACCCAGGCGCCCCCAGAAGCTTTTTTTTAACTTATTTTTTTTGAGAGAGAGAATGTGCCTGTGCGAGTGGGGGAGGGGCAGAGAGAGAGAGAGAGAGAGAGAGAGAGAGAGAGACTCCCACAGGGCTCAATGAGAGGCTCACTCATGAACTGTAAGATCACGACCTGAGCTGAAATCAAGAGTTGGTCACTTAACCAACTGACAGCTTAACCCAGGCCCCTGACACAGAAGATTTTAACAATTAACAAGTTTAAAAAAAACAACGATGGCACAAAAATGGACACCCAGATCGATGGAACAGAGTAGAAGACCCAGAAATGGACTCACAAATGTATGGTGAACTAATCTTGGACAAAGCAAGAAAGAACATCCAATGGAATAAAGACAGTCTCTTTAGCAAATGGTACTGGGAAAACTGGGCAGCAACATACAGAAAAATGAACTTGGACCATTTTCTTGCACCAGACACAAAAATAAACTCAAAATGGATGAAAGACCTAGACGAAAGACAGGAAGCCATCAAAATCCTCGAGGAGAAAGCAGGCAAAAACCTCTTTGACCTTGGCCGCAGCAGTTTCTTATTCAACACATCTCCAGAGGCAAGAGAAACAAAAGCAAAAATGAACTATTAGGACCTCGTCACAATAAAAACTTCTGCACAGAGAAGGAAACAATCAGCAAAACTAAAAGACAACTGACGGAATGGGAGAAGATATTTGCAAATGACCTATGAAATAAAGGGTTAGAATCCAAAATCTGTAAAGAACTTATCAAACTCAACACCCAAAAAAACAAGTAATCCATTGAAGAAATGCGCAAAAGACATGAATAGACACTTGTCCAAAGAAGAAGGCTAACAGACGCATGAAGAAATGCTCAACATCACTCATCATCAGGGAAATACAAATCAAAACCACAATGAGATACCACCTCACACCAGTCAGAATGGCTAACATTAACAACTCAGGCAACAACAGATGTTGGCAAGGATGCAAAGAAAAAGGATCTCTTTTGCACTGCTGGTGTGAATGCAGACTGGTGCAGCCACTCTGGAAAACAGTATGGAGATTCCTCAAAAAATTAAAAATAGAACTACCCTACAACCCAGAAATTGCACTACTAGGTATTTATCCAAGGGATACAGGTGTGCTGTTTCGAAGGGGCACATGCACCCCAATGTTTATAGCAGTGCTATCAACAATAGCCAAAGTATGGAAAGAGCCCAAATGTCTATCGATGGATGAATGGATAAAGATGTGGTATATATATAGAATGGAGTATTACTCGGCAATCAAAAAAGAATGAAATCTTGCCATTTGCAACTACATGGATGGAACTCGAGGGTATTATGGTAAGTGAAATTAAGAGAAAGACAAAAATCATATGACTTCACTCATGAGGACTTGAAGAGACAAAACAGATAAACATAAGGGAAGGGAAGCAAAAATAATACAAAAACAAGGAGGGGGACAAAACATAAGAGACTCTTAAATACAGAGAACAAACTGAGGGTTGCTGGAGGGGTTGTGGGTAGGGGGATGGGCTAAATGGGTAAGGGGCATTAGGGAGGACACTTGTTGGGATGAGTACTGGGTGTTATACATAGGGGATGAATCACTGGAATCTCCTCCTGAAATTATTATAGCACTATATGCTAACTAACTTGGATGTAAATTAAAAAGTAAGCAAATATAAAAACAATGAGCAAGTTTAATGCAATAAGTCATTTCTGGAATTATACACCCAGCAATTAGATAATTCATATTCTTTTCAGGTATACGCAACAGCTGAAAAAAATTGATCACACAGTAGACTGTAAAGTAAGGCTTAATACATTTCAGTGAGTTGGTATCTTACAAATCACATTTTCTGACCAGAAATACAGCAAGGCTATTATCTACAATGACCAAGTTACTAGAAATAAGAGAGTTTAACAAAGTGATTAGCTATAAAATTAGTATAGTTCTGTATAGCAGCAACAAACAGAAAATGACAGAAAATGTCATTTATGAAAGATACCCAGCCCTGTGACTTGCTTTGACTAATGGAATGGGACAGGAATGATTTGTAAATCTGTCATTGCTAGGCCTTAAGAGATTTTGCAGCTCTTTTGTTTTCAAAGTTAACCTCTTAGGACTTGGTTGCTATTTAGGGAAGTCCAAACTCTCTGGCTGGAAAAAAGACCTCAAGGAAAAAAATTTAGGTGTCCCCAGTTGACAGCTGGCACCAAGGCTCCAGTCATGTGAGTGGGGCCCTCTTGGATCCTCCAGATCCGGGTGTAGCTGCCTAAAGAGGAAACAGACCAAAAGAGTAAATAGAATAATTATAAATTATAATAGATTCTACAAAAGAAACAAACAGGAGGATAAGAAGAATGACATAGGGGGACCTACTTTTAGATGCAGTGGCCAGGGAAGGCATCTGTAAGGAATTGACATTTGAGTTCAGACTTAAAGGATATAAAGGAATTGTGGTAAGAGTGTATGAGGCAGAGAGAAGAGCAAGTGTAAAGACCTTGAGAAAGAGCCTAGTGTGTTTCAGCACTTAAAGAAGACCAGGAAGATAAACAAGGGAAATGAGGCCAGAGAGGCAGAGACCAGATTACACAAGGTTTAGACAGTTGGTAAAGAATTTGTATTTTTTTTCCCTAGGTGGACCGAAAGGTTTTAAGCAATATAATGACATGATATTTTTAAAAAGGTCATGTGTGGGAGAATGGATTAGGGGGGAAAGAATGCAAGTGGGGAAATCAGGTCATACTGCAATCTAGGCTAGAGATGAAAGTAGGTAGCCAGGTTAGAGCAGTAACAATGAGGAAATGAAAAATAAATAAGAAGACACCATCCATTTATGGTAGCAACAAAACTCGTAGGTACTTAGGAAATAACTATAATAAAGTATGTATAAGACCTTTTTGCAGAAAATTATAAATTATACTCAATAATTATGTTACAGTATAATTGTAACTTATCAATTACATTATATATACATGAGAGATTGCTCATGTTCATTGATAGACTTAATTTCATAAAGATGTCAGTTCTCTCCAAATGTTCTATATAAACTTAATGAAATTACAGACTACATATGTAATTGAAATGAAGATCCAGGAGCAGGAGGGGGAAGTAGTTAAAAGTCATTACAGGAATGCAGGTGAGAAACAAGGCCTGAACTAGAATAGAGCTATGAGAATTGGTACATGGATGCAAGAAGAGTAAAATCTGCTGGATTTGGCAGTTTTCTGAAGGTGGTGTGTAGGAGTCCAATGAATAGGATCCATTATGACTAAGCTGGTTTATCTCAGGAACACAAAGATGAAGTAAGACCAGAAAATCTAATAACATCCAACTCAATAGATCAAATTTAAAAATGTCTAAATACATGCCTAAAAGCCTGCTGATGAAATTCAGCCTGTTTTTTTTTTCATTAAAAACTTTCAGAAAACAGAAAGATATTGCCTAATGTGATAAATAACAATTTTAAAGCAGAAACCAACAATCCTATTGAATGGTAATTTACTGGGTTTGTTATTGCCATTATATTCAGAAATAAAGCAGATGTAACCACCATCACTCTTAAACACATTGTTCGGAAAGTTCATGCTAAATCCTAAGCTATAAAACAGAAGACAGATGAAGACAAAAATTGCCATTGAGGATAACATTATAGTCTACTAAAAAAAAGCTCTAAAATTGATAAGGAAACAGTAAAAGTGCTAATCAGTGTAATAAGTGGTTGGACAAAAGATAAATACCCCAAAATAAGTAGTTCAGTACTAACAAATTGTTAGTTCTAGACACTGTTTAGACACTGTTTTAGGCACCATAAGAGATACAAAAATGGGTAAAATGACCCTTATTTTAAGGACCTGAAATCTACCTAAGCACTAAACTATTAAAAGAAAACATAAATTTTAAAAAATAGAAGAAAACTAAGTAGATGTTTGATAAATGACATGAGAAGTCCACTGCTGCTGAAGGTATAAATTAGGAAAAGCTTTTCAGAAAGCAAGCTGGCACTTTATACCAAGAGTTTTATTTTATACTCCTTGGACTTGCTAATTCTCCCTATGGGAATTTTTCTGGTGGAATTAATCACATATGTGGACAGTTCACTGTATGTGGAAGATAGATCTATTACAGTATTGCCTGTAATAGTATATACTGGAAGCAATGTAAATATCACAAACAGAAGAGTGGGAAATAAACTATAGAACACTGTAGAATAGAGAATACTAGGGATCGACTAAAAATTGTGTCTTGGAAAAATGGCAGATATTCACTATATAGAGTATTATGTGATGAAAACAGTTTACAAAACAATTTATAAATACACGTTTACTTTTCTCCCCCTCGGAAGTGGAAGAGAGAGCAAGAGAGAGATAAATCCCTTAATCTCAATACATAAAAATCTTATCAGTGGTTCCTTCCAGATGGCAAGTGATTTTTTTTCCCTTTAGCTTATCTGATTTTCCTTTTCAGTAATGTGGCTATAACAGGCAAGTGTTCTACCTGTCCACCTTTACTTGGTCAGGTTAGGGTCAGCAGTAATTAGTGTGTATTTGTAAGTGGTAGAATTATAATTTGACCTGGCTCTGACTGTGAAGCTCGTGTTCATGCTGGGGCAGAAAAGGGGATTAAGAACAATTGGAGACAGGGGCGCCTGGGTGGCTCGGTTAGGTTAAGCACCCAACTTCAGCTCAGGTCATGATCTCGCGGTTCATGAGTTTGAGCCCCACGTCGGGCTCCGTGCTTACAGCTCAGAGCCTGGACCCTCCTTCAGATTCTGTGTCTCCCTCTCTCTCTCTGCCCCTCCCCCACTCTTGTTCTGTCTCTCAAAAATAAATGAAAAATTAAAAAAAGACAGAGGTCTTGGACACAGACTGCTCTTTTGAGAAGTTTGGTGAAAAGAAGATGAGACAAGTGTATGTATGTGTGCAGTTAAGAGTTAAAATCCACAGCTGTGCAGCCTGGCATATCTTTTGGCTTGTCATCTTCCTTTCACAGCCAAGCTTCTTTTCTTTACATTGTTTTCTCTTATGAATGTAAAGGCTTACAGATGGGTAAAGTGAAAATTAACTGGCTTCCTTACCCCCTGCCCTGACCCTCCCACCCGGTAGACGGTACACAGGACAAATAATGCTGAGAGGCATCATGTACTATGCATATTGTTTTACACAGACAGGACCACATTACACACGTGGGTTGACAGTTCATTCTTCTCATAACACGTAACCTAGAAATTACTTTTATGTCAGTGCCTGTAGATCCCATGAAATAAAACTGCATTTGTCCTGAGGCATAACCTATATGCCATAGGAGTTATTTGCTTAGAAATTTCCCATCAGAAATTCAAATCAAAACTATAATGAGATATCACTTCACACCTGTCAAAATGGCTAAACTCAACAACATAAAAACAACAAGTGTTGGTGAGGATATGGAGAAAAGGGAACCCTTCTGCAGTGTTGGTGGGAATGCAAACTGGTGCAACCACTCTGGAAAACAGTGTGGAGGTTCCTCAAAAAGTTAAAAATAGAACTACCCTACAACCCAGAAATTGCATTGATAGGTATTTTCCCAAATAATACAAAAATACTAATTCAAAGGGATACATGTACCCTGATGTTTCAGCATCGTCAACAATAGCCAAATTATGGAAACAGCCCAGGTATCCACTGATTGATGAATGGATAAAGATGTATGTGTGTACACGTACATACATACATACACACACACAATGGAATAATATTCAGCTGCCAAAAAGAATGAAATCTTGCCATTTGCAGTGACATGGATGGAGCTAGAGAGTAGGTATTATGGTAAGTGAAATAAGTCAGAGGAAGACAAATACCATATGATTCCACTCAGGTGGAATTTAAGAAACAAGACAAATGAACAAAGGGGAAAAATAGAGGCAAACCAAGAAACAGACTCTTACCTATGGAGAACAAAGTGATGGTTACCAGAGGGGAGTTGTGTGGTGGGGATGGGTAAAATAGGTGATGGGAAGTAAAATACATTTGCAGTGATGAGCACTGGGTGACGTATGGAAGCATTGAATCACTATATTTTACACTTGGAACTAATATTACGCTGTATGCTAACTAACTGGTATTTAAATAAGAACCTTAAAAAAGAGAGAGAGAAAGAAAACATCTACCATCATTTTATCTCTCTTTTTTTTTTTTTAACGTTTATTCATTTTTGAGAGAGGTAGGAAGACACAGAATCTGAAGCAGGCTCCAGGCTCCGAGCTGTCAGCACAGAGCCTGATATGGGTCTCTTACCCACAAACTGCGAGATCATGACCTGAGCCGAAGTCTGACGCTCAACTGAGCGAGCCACCCAGGTGTCCCACATACCTTTTGAATTAATTAATATTCTTCAGTCTAGCATTCAAGATCTTCCAGTAGGAAACCAACTTAATATTTCAACTTGATCTTCCACTGCTTTGCACTTACTTACCCCCAGCCCTAGCCAACTTCACTGCTTATTGATGATTCTTTGGGTCTTTGTTAGTGTTGTGTCTTGTGACTAAAACTTCTCTCATGTTACTCCTCATCTTTTTCCTTTTTGCTATCTTTTTTTTTTCCTTTTTTTTTTCAACGTTTTTTTAATTTATTTTTAGGACAGAGAGAGACAGAGCATGAACGGGGGAGGGGCAGAGAGAGAGGGAGACACAGAATCAGAAACAGGCTCCAGGCTCCGAGCCATCAGCCCAGAGCCTGACGCGGGGCTCGAACTCACGGACCGCGAGATCGTGACCTGGCTGAAGTCGGACGCTTAACCGACTGCGCCACCCAGGTGCCCCTTTTTTTCCTTTTCTTAAATAGACTATAAGATTCTTCATGGCAGGGAGTACTCTTATTCAGCACTGTATATCCAGTGACTTTTAAAATTCAGGTTCATAGATGTTTAGTGAATGTTACTCACCTAAGTCGTTCACTCATTCAGCAGATACACAAGATGAATTGAGTACAGTTAGCTTCTTGTCCTGAGCCCATCCTCCTAACAGCCTGTTCTGTTCCCAAAGCAGCTATACTCTCTTCCACGTTTAAATTACCTGAAGCACCTTGTCTGCTTGTGTCATTATCAGAGTCTTCTTTATAGTTACCTCAGTAGATTATAAGCTCCTTAATACAAAGGGCTGTTTGCTTAGTCTTCTTTTTAAGGTTCATTTATTTATTTATTTTGAAAAATAGTGAGAGAAAGAGAGGGGCAGAGAGAATCCCAAGCAGGCTCTGCACCATCAGCGCAGAGCCCCACACAGGGCCCAGACTAATTAACCATGAGATCATGACCTGAGCTGACATCTAGAGTTGGATGCTTAACCACCTGAGCCACCCAGGCGCCCCTCGTGTGGTTCTTCATTTTCGTAGAGACCAGCATAATGCCTGTATGCAGTAATCTCTCAGGAAATACTAACTATGGGACTGAATTAAACTGGAAAAAAATCCCAAACAAAAGCCTGGAATTTGTACTTTCTAGGAAGTCGGTGATCTTCCTGCAATACAAATACATATCTGTAAAGATGCCTCTGGAATGCTTGAGCTCTGGAGCGCTTACAGGCCTTTTAAACTAAGAGCTTAGATTTAAGGCATTAATAACTGGCTTCTGTTTTCAAATTCAAAGCACTGTCTAAATGATAAAGCTGCTTAAGAATAATACATCATTTTTCACATAGCAACCCTATATTATTTTTAATTCTGTTATGAGGAAGAAAGGCATAGAGCAGCTTTGTGACTCATTCATAGTCAACCAGGAAAGGATCAATGAAGAAAGAATCAGGAGGCTATACTTTTAGAAATATATGGACATACTGTCCAACGCGGTATGTATGACATCAACCTGAAATTTAGTGACTGTACCCAAGTACCCTTAAATTCTTTTAATAGAACTCCAGAATATTTGTCATCTGTGAATTGTGTGTGCGTGCAACAGCTCTTGACTGAGAACTGATTATGTGTCAATTAGGCATTAATTTAGGTGCCAGGGTGAAACAGGGGATAAGATAAAGAGCCAGCCTTTGTGGAATGCACAGTGAATTGATAACAGCAGAACCGACTTGGATTCTGGTCTCTGTCCTGACTGGGAGCAGCTCAGTCTGTCTTTCTGTGCTTTACTCCTCTTGCATAAAATGAGAGGTTAGACTAGAACTTTTTAAAGGACTTCAGTTCCTTCAAAGTCCTAATAAGTCTTGAATTGGACAGAAATCTTAATTTTCCAGAAAGACAGAGCTGGAAATTGGTTTCTTTCATTTAGTCTGTTTAATTTCCTTCCT